>NC_088835.1:10352012-10977012 GCF_904066995.2 Poecilia reticulata | reverse complement strand
CTTGCCACTAAATGCTTGTGTTGTATCTCATGAAAATGTCGCCTTCCTGCAAAAGGTCAGGAAATCGTTACCTATTTGGTAAAGCTATGTTAGCAGCAGGTCTTGCGTTGCTTGTGCTTTCTGAATAAAGATGTGTGTATCCTGACCTAAACACATCAGTACACTTACAAATAGCTTTATGAGTTGCCTGTGACTTTGATCAGTCCTTGGTCGTTATGTGTGAATGTTGCAGGTATATTTGCTGCTGTTTATCGAACAAATCCAAGGTTTATATGACTTATGGTCTCTGACTCTTATTTTCCATCCATATCTTCCATGTGACAGGAAGAAATCAACACACTGTCTCAGCTTACCGCCGCAGCACAATACGCTTTATTCCCGAGTTACTGACGTGTGAGCAGACGCAGCGCCATGCCTCCGACTGCTCTGATGTATGATGATTGCTCAGCTGTCCCTCCCTCTATGCGTTTAATTTGAATTTGTTCAGAATGCTTCAAGCCATCGAGCTTGAGCTGTCTCTTCAAATCCTAAACAGATTTGTGCACCCGCTTGGATCGCTGAGGCCCCAATGTCAAATCCAAAATATATAACATATTAAAGCATCTGTTTATGCCTCATTGCTATTAGAAAAAATCATTTTTACAATGTGCACGCTTAGCGGGCTTCACAGTTTCATGCGTGATCTGGGTGGTGGTGGGGGGGTTATAGCACCCTAATGCAGCCCCACTTGCTGTATGACAGCTAAAAATGCTGTGAGGGGGATGGAGGCGAAGCTGAAAAGCCTCTTTCTGAATGGAACGGATTTCTGCTGAAGGAGAGATGCAAGAAAAATTGCCTTTGCTGGGTGTAAATGCTGCAGGAGAGAGCACTTTGCCAACATATAAGAGAGAAAATATCTAAATCTGATTCACTTCTCTAATGGAATCGGAAGTTAATAACGTTGAGATATTCCCGGGCTTATTTTATGTAACAGTGTAACATACAATGCTGTCTGTGGATGCTATACACACATTCAGGAGGAGAGAATGTGTCTGCTTGTGTTTGGACTGAGCCGTGTATGCAAATGTCAGATGGATGAGTCGCCTGGATGTTTCTGTTTACGCACATTTACAGCTTCCGCAGTCGATACTTTTCTTTTAAAAGTCTATCAAGTGGCTGCAAATCATGCGAACGGTGTTGCACTCAGTAATGAGCCCATTTAGAAAACATCCCTGCATTAAGGCACTGTAAAAAGCAGCGTTAATGTGAGCCAGTTGGATGAAATACGAGGGAGACGTGAAATGAGAGCCAAGACGGCTGGTTGACTGAAGGGATTATTGCGCGCTAAAAAGCTGGAGGGCTGTTTTATAACACTTCAAGGGTGGATTATACAGTTTGGGGAAATTAAACATGGCTGCAGATGCTCGGATTCTTCTTGTGACAGAGCCGAACATTGGTAGGACTGACTTATTTTTTCTTGAGGATTCGATTTCCGGCCTCATTCATTTCTTTAGCGAGCGGCTAAATTTGGCCAGAACACGACTCTGTCATGTGCCTTTATAAACTACCTGTTTCATATTAGATGAAAACACAAAATCTAAAAGTATTTTTTTTATTGGCCAGTTTCTAGCCAAAAAACACTATGCTTGAAATAAGACAAACTTAACTTGCAAGTAATTTTTCAACAAGATTTAAGAGCTTATTTGAAGCTAATAATTTGTTCATGTTGATTTTAAAAGAAGTAGTAGTCCCACCAGGCAGATATTTCACATGTAGTTTGGGAAAAATGCCTTTGTTATAAGTGAAATAATCTACTAGCGCAAATTGACTAGACCTTTGTTGAATCAGGTCAGTCAGTTTTAAAGGGGTGAATATTTATGCAGTCATTTATGAAATTATTAGATGTTAAATATTTTTTGTTTACCTCATTATTTTGTGGAAATAATTTTGTTTTGTTTTTTCAGTTTTCAATGTATTTGTAATTTTGTTTCTCTTTGTCAAAAAAGCCAAATCTTTGGCAAAAGCAACAATGAGGGTAAAACATCCAAAGGGGTTCAACACTTTTTAGAGACACTGTCGCTCTAATTTAATTTTCTTGTTGGATCTCCCAACAGGAGTATATAACCTCTTTGCTCTCCCTTCGGATTCGCCAAAGTTCGTCGGCCGCCTCTTATTGCTGCAATTTCACAGCCTAACATCATACATTTCCAAGAAAAGCTCCTCGATGCGTGTCAGCGCTGAACCATGTTAGTAACCGTCCCCTTGATTAGTTTTGGTGAGTTCAGAGGAAGCAAAACACTCTGAGCTCGGAAACAGCCATCCCTCTCTCTCTCTCTCTCTCTCTCTCTCTCTGCCAGTGGTAGCCATCAACGCATTTGGCAACTGCCTTTTCAATTACCAGTAATCAAAGGCGCGATTATCATGACAGCATCAGATGTGCTTTGATGGTGGCCAGCAATCTTCCTCTTAATCACACCATCACAGCCATTAATCTACTGTCGGCCCTCGGCCCGCAATCTCCCGTCTGAGAGGCAGAAAGCACGGCTAGGAAACGGAGGCAGGAGGGGAGAAACAAAAAAACCAAAAATCAAAGAGGCAACAGATCGGAGGAGGTGTTTTTGATGGTTCAGGAGGCAGACACCTTTTACAGAAGCATCTGAGTGAGTGGGTGTTTTTCTTTTCCACGCAAAATGTTCTTAGAGCAAAAAAAAAAAAAAAGCTCAAAAGCATCTGATGGAGAAGAAGGGATGACATTGTTAAATACACACAGACTACGTGGGAATAGCCGCAATCTGTTTCTCGCAATCCTCTTGCCACAGGTCCCCTCTGCCACATCCAGTCATTAATTAGTCATAAGTAACTTCGGTCTTGTTTTGCAGACAGAAATCACGCAGCACCTGCTCGCACCTCCTAGTCGCCTTACAACCTACAGGCAATTTGTGTGAGTTTATTTTTAGAGACCTCTCTGAGAGATTGCAAGTGATTTCAGTATCTCCCTCTGATTTCCCTCAACTTCACGTGTCGTGTTGGCATGCACGATGTGCCCAGCACATACCTCCAATTACATCCGCCACCGCCTTAGTGCTTCTGGAGCATTCATTAATAATCTCCCTATCAACCCCACCAATTTGAAACCTCTTTGATGAAATTAATGACTATTTTTTTTATTTAATTTTTTTTTTTTTGGGCTTAATCTACTCAGTCGGAATGCATCACATGTAGTTGTCCTTTTACCATGTCTCATTCATTTGAAGTTCTGACCATGTCTATCAAAGTTCGATTAAAGGCACATCAGAAATTATGAAATGACAAACGACAGCCGGATGACATCTTTTGTTTTTTTCCCAAATGCGCGATGCTTTTTGGAGAAAACCAAGGGTTTATGTTTGCGCTCAGATTTAGTTTGGGGGTCAAGTACCTGCGGTGGAGGGTGCAGCTGCAGGAACCTGATTCCAAAAGCACCTGAGAGATCTATTCGAGCACTTATGTGAAAATATACAGGTGGATCTTAACTATTTAGAAATACAGTCAAAAAGTTAACGTGAAAAAGAGAAACTTGCATATGTATATTACCAGTTTTTATTGTGATATTGGTTTTTTTTATCTATAAGTAGTATTTTGGTTTTTTGAGTACATAAATTTAATGGCCTTCACGGTCGTTGGGAAGATGCTCTGACACCGTCCACGACGACAGGAAACCACAAAAGGCTACTGCTAAAGAAGCTGGGTGTTTAAAGAGTGCATATCAGTGGAAAGTTGAGTGGAAGAAAAACATGTGGTAGTAAAAAAGTACAGAAGCAAGAGGGAAAATTGCAACCTTCAGAAAGATTGTGAAGACAAGGGCTATTAAGAGTTTAGTTTCAGATTTACAAGGCGTTGAGTGTGACGGGTGAGAGCATTTCAAGAGCCATAACGGATGCAAAACAAGGACATCGGCCACAACTCCTGGGTTCCCTCTGTTAAAATGTATTAATGAAGTCATTCATGGAAAGTACTGTGCAACTGCTGAATTAGATTTAATTTACACACTATTTTGTGAGGCCATTTTTCTGTGGTGAAATTATTTTTATTTTTGGTTTTATGCAATGGTAAAATTTTCTGAGAAACAAAAAATTTTTGGGATTGCATCCATGAAATAAATCACTCTGTCTAATCCACTTACAGTAAAATCCATAAGTTACAATATTGCAAAGTTCATTTGTTGATTTAAATCAGTTCACTTAGTGAAACACATTCTATAGATTAATATTCATATATTCAAGCCTTTATGTCATTGAGATTTTTTCTTTTTGCTTACCCATACCAAAATTTTAAATATTACGCCATATCAATAAAAAATATGTGTTTAAAGGAGCATTATGAACATTATGTTTACTCCTGATTAAATATTTCAAAAAGTATCTTTAATCTAATGAGCAACTCTTGGAACACAATCTAATTGATTAAAAATGATTTGATTTTTTTTATTGAGTTGCTGAAATAACTTTTGATGCTTTTCCGTTTCCTGAGATTGACCTATTAAACACATTTATGTTGGACAGACATAAAAGGAGACACAAAAATGTTGTTTCTCAGAAGCCAGCGGTCTTAAAGCACTAAAAAGCAATGTTCAAAACAGAGTTGGCCTTTTCCTCTCTGTCCTTCGTCTCTTCCCTTCCCCCTTCGCATACCTAAAGCCATGCCACGTCTACCACACATAACCAGCCAACCTGCACTTGTCACAGACAAAATGGATCTCTTTCTTTTTATACGAGACCCCTGTGAGTCCTGCCAGAGTCCTCGCAGCCACCTCATTTCTCTCTGCCCCGCTCCATCCTCCTCTCCACTCAACCACTTCGCTCCTGCTGCTGAGAGACGTTGTGTTTCTGCTCTAATGAAGACCTTGGGAGGGAAGGCCATTTCACACTTGATTCCCTCAAACACCCTTGATATGTTTCAGGGGTTAGGAAATGGGACAGGGGCTGGTGCTGTTTGGTGTTTGGCGTCATCTCCTGTTGTGGTCGAAGTGAAAGTGCAGAGTTGGACTAAAGTTGCTAAATGACAGAACCTTTTCGTGAGGAAAAGGGAAAGGATAAAGATTAATATCCGTAAATAATCACGTTTCATACCTGAGGCAGGTAGTAGAAAACTAAAGCCGTTCGTTTGTGCTTTTGTTTGTCGTCGTTATTGCTGTGCCTCAAGATTATTCTGAAGTTTTGTTTAAGGTTTCAACCATTCTTCTCTTTCCCTTTCATAGGAAGTCGAACTTTGTCGTCTCAGCTGTCATGAAAAACTAGGCCTCACTCTGTGCTATCGAACGGACGAAGAGGAGGATGTGGCCATCTATGTCAGTGAGGTTAGTACATGATTTACAGACATTTAAAGGCAATCATTAGTGCGAGTGTAAACGACATCTATTTAATAGCTCCATTTGAATTACTGCAAAATAGCCGAAAACATTGTGCATGATCAATAAATGTCAGAGGCTTTGGTAAATATACCAGAAGAGCGATCCTGGAATGAATGAATGAATGAATGAATGAATGAATGAATGAATGAAACTGTTCAAGGTTAATAACACTGAGAGCTTTTGTTGCAAACTCCACAAGGCTGTGGAAACTATCCTCGATGCCAACTTCAAGCCAGTTGCGCAACTCTCAATCAAACGTGACATGTACCAAAGAGCTGCTCTGTGCCCCTCTGCTGTTCTGCATAAACCTGAATGAACCCCCATCCTCCAACTAATCAGCAAGACAAGCTACGGACACCCACTCAGAGATGGGGTCACCGTCACTCGCCTCCACTACATGGACACCTTCAAGGTGATCTACAGCAGGGACATTGAAATTTCATTCGGATTGGACAAATATAGTTGGATGTTCTCAAAGTGATGGAAGGTAATCCACACAGAGGAAATTACTCTCTCAGATACTGAGGAGCAATAAAAGTACCTTGGAATATCACAAGCAAAGAAGTCAAAAGAAAAGCAGCATCAGCCGAATACCTGCAACGAGGAAGGCATGTTCTGAGGAGTCAGCTCACAGCTCAGATATCATGTTGTGGTAATATGTAGGCCAAAGCAGGAAAGTCAAACCACAGATATTAAAATACCAAACTCACCATCTATTCCACCCACAATCTACTTAATCACAGGGTTTACATTAAAAGAGGCGGAGGACCAGTGAGCATCTGACTGGTCCAAGATAAAACTTCCACGCTCAAAGAATAAGTCAGGAAGATGTGAATGTCTCTGACAATGACAACTGGAAAAGAAGAAATTGGGGTTATCTTTACAGGTAGAAAAACCCTCCATAGTGTCACACTCCATGAAGGCCGGTGTCCTGAAACCTGGAAATGTATATCTGTGTCAACACAGCAGAAGCACATAATTATTAGCGAGTGCACAAGGAGATAATTGAGTCCTTTGATTGAAGGGTGTTGTATTTGGGAAGCACCCAAACGTTCTGCAGGACACCGGCCCTCAAAAACTGGAGTTTGGCCATTTCTTTAGGCCTCGCTCCGAAGGAAGTACCACAGATGGCTGAATGGCTGAAGTGTCTGAAATGACCTGAACATGCCTGAAAGACAGCAGAGAAACACTAATCCTAGCAGCATAGGGGCAGACCTTGAGTACCTTAGCATTGAGGTATCAAGATATCTGGTGCAGGCTGTCTAAAGAGATCCCAGATACAATTTAGCATCTCACAGCAGGACATTAGGAAAGCAATGCATGTGGAATATGAACTGGAGACCTCTGAGTCAAAGTGGGAATCACCACCCAAGGTGGTAGAAAATGATAGAGCTGAGCAACCAGATCCATCCATCCATTGTAATCCCTGCAGAGTTGTGAAGGATTAGTGCCTATCTTCAGGGGTAAACAGGTGAGAAGTGAGGTCATACTATAGACACGTCGGCTTCCCCAAAGTAGGTTTTCTTCACATAAAAACATGGTACACACATAAACCCTCCATTTCCCTTTTGCTGCTTTTCTCTCAAATGCTAAAGTTTTGATTGCTAGCCGTTTGGAAAATGAAAATATTAAACCTCTCGGGGCAAAAGTTCTATGCATATTCCGGGAATATCTCATTTCTTTGAAGTTTCTCATTTACATATTAAACTCTGTTGTAGAAACCAACAATCATCTATCCAGATCAGAGGACCCCGGTGCAATGTTGTGCTTCTCAGCCTGAATCAGATGTGACATTTCATATTCATCCACCAATTTACGATTTACTTTAGTATTCATGTGAGCAAAGCGGGTCTCTTTATTGCTTGCGGTATTTCAAAATTGAACTCTCATCAGGCACAAATTACATTACCAAACAGATGATCTAACTTGCGTGATTCTGCTGCCAGCTGCCAAGATGAGATGACCACCAAGCAAAGAAAGGCATAAAAAAAAAAAAACATAAAAAAATAAACCAAGGGTGTTTTTTGTAGTTGAGTGTGTTATTCAGCGAACCTCAGAGAAGCCGAGAACAAGACGGCTCTGACGCACAAAAAAAAAAAAAAAGAATTGTTCTCTGTTTTTGTACGACTATTTTTTTTTTTTTTTCAAATACTGTTCACAATTCTCCTCAACTTTCTCCCCGGCTTCATTTGAAGATTTCTCCAACCATGCAAGGTGTTGGCTTTGAGAGCTGAGCTGAATATAAATCTCAACCCGCTTTGGTTTTTGACAGCAATATATGTGTTTATTTTGTAAAAAAAAAAAAAAAAAAAGATAAGGACAGTGCTGCTGCATTCAGATGAGCTGACTGAATGTGTACAGGATGGTGGAGGATGTTACACAGTCTGATCTTTTATAAGCAAAACGAGCCAGTGATAAAAAAGTTTTTCCTTAATAACAGAACTTACAACTTTGTCTTTTTATTGATCAATTACTAGGTAATAGCATCAATTATTTTATTGTATTTCTTTTTTCCAGAGATGATTCTTAACTCCCATGTTCTAGTTTCAGTGCCTTGCTTATATATCCATAACCCTTGCACCTTTCTTTTTTTACATAACAACCAGAACATGTATTTATGTTATTATTACAAAAGCTCCCAGGCATTGAATATACTTTTCATTTCTGCACTAAATCTTGTTTATCGATCTAATGTGATATTCTTATTTCAAATGTTTTGTTTTCATCAAGTGTAATCAGAAAATCGCCATATTTAACAGAAACAAAGTCTTGGAAATGACAGTCTCATCTATGTACTGTGTTTCACTTAATGAATTAAGTTACTGAAATAAATTAACCTTTCAATTATTATTATTATTTTAAATATACCCAGACCATTTCAGTAAGGTTCTGGATAGCGTCACCCTGCTGGAAGGTGAACGTCTTCCAATCAACTTTGACCAAGTTCCCAACATCATGTGGTCAGCAGTGTGAGTTTTAGCTACAGCATTTGACTTTTTATGTTTTTAAAGCCAAAAGTTAGATTTTTGGTCTCATTTGACCATAGCAGCTTCTTCTACGTATTTGTTGTGTAACCCATGTGGTAAACTAAAGGGACTTTTGGTAGCTTTCTTGCAGCAATGGTTTTCTTCTTGTCGATCTTCCATACAGGTCATGTTTTTGGAGTATCTAGCTGACAGCTGTGCTCATGATGCTGTTTGTTCACTAATGTTCTGTAAGAAACCTAAAGGGTCTTGACCGAACAGCTGAATTTAAACTGGGATTAAAGTGTTGATGCTACTAGTTAGTCTTACCATTAGCACCACCTTCCTCTGCTAGCCACCGACATCTGCTAATAACAAATGCATGCCACACCTTTTCAGATTTTTCGATTTTTTTTTTTTCCCCAAAACATCCAATAACATCTGAAGAAGCCAGTCATCCGAAAACCGTTGCAAGGCGCCGTACCTCCTTTCTGTTCCAGTCTTTCAGCGATTCCTTTCTGAGAACGTTGCTTCTGGTTTAATGAGCATTCCTCCGTGTGGGAGGGAACTATCATGAAGATGGAGTATCTTACTTCCACAGCCGCCTCAGAGTTGCAGTCTGATTGGAGGAAGTGGAAACAAATTGCCTCAAATAGCTGTTTATAGGGCGAGAGAAGAGTTTCCTGCCCCCTCGTTGGCAACCATTATTTCCGTGAAGAGCAAGCGCATTGTGTTGCTGCATTGGGCCTAAACACCAGAGGGTGTTTTTTTAGGGAGAGAAAAAAAAAAAAACAGTCACTGCTGATAACTCCAGTGGTAAATATTGTGTGTTTTCAACAGATTTAAAAAAAAAAGATCAGAAATCTGATCCAAGACCAGTGGTTAGGTCTGACGCCTCCCCTAAACACTACGAAACAAATCTACGGACTAGAATGTTACAAAAAATATCCTCTTTGTTTCTCAAGAACATTCTATCTAAACTCATTTTTTTTGTTTGATGTGCAGGTCAGCCCCAACAGCATTGCCGCCAGAGACGGGCGGATCCGAGAAGGGGATCGAATCTTACAGGTGCAGCATTCGGCTCTTGTCACCAACCTTCTCCACACCAGTCCATCTTTGGCTCAACAAAAAAAGATTCTTGTGTTGTCTTGTTTTACTGAACCGGCGTCTTCCAGCAAGAGAGCACATTTATTTTTAATGGCAGCACATTATAGTGGGAACTTGCCCCCGCTGTGACTGTTAAGGGGGAAGAAATGCCCCCCTGGCTGTTTTAGTTACCGACTCAGCAGCAACAGGGGCTTTTTTTTTTGTTAAGGTTTCTGCTTCAGGACGGCGCTGTGTTGCAGCTCGTTGCCTCCTGTGTGATGGCTCAGAGGCTGTGACTGCCATTAGCCTCTAACTTCATCTTCAGTGCTGAGAGCAGAGAGCATCACCAGCAGCATTTGTCAGGCCTTATGGTGAAGAAATGCTGCTCTCTGCGACCATTACAGCAGGAAGGGACTGATTGCGTCCTGTTTTTATTGTTAGGGGTTCATTAAGGATTTTAGTTTTACTTTTCTCGCTTCTGTCATAAGAGGAACTCAAAAAAAAATAAATAAATTAGAACCTTTTTGGTGTTCTGATAATTGCATGTTGGTGTTTTTGAACAGATACAGTTACATTGTGCTTTAATTACTGTTTTTCATCCCTCTGATTCTCGCATCTGACTACGCAGATATTCGTCTGCCTTAATTAATGCGTCCAGGCTCTCTGACTGCCCACATAACCTGCTAAGCACAAGTTTATGGCAGCACTTTAAAACTATTCAGGCTTTGTGCTCTGCTGCGTCTTCAGGGTGACTTGCGGTTCAGTTCTGTTGACGCGTTCAGTGTTGTCACGAAATGACTTCGCTTTCAACCTCTGTGTGTTGAGTGGAAATAATTTGAAGGGGGGCACAAAATACACCTCTGCTTTTCCCACTACGATGCAAACTCTCTTTAAAATTGTTTAAATAATTCAGGCTACACCAGATTAATCAATAGCAAAAATATACGAGCCGTATACTCTGGTGGAATGTAACGTTTTAAAGCAGCGGTGAAGTAACAGCAAGGATCTGAATAATTGATGAACAGGAACTTGCCAACATAAAGTCAAATTCAAACACACCACTAAGATTAATGCATTTGAATCCTTTAATTGGATCAGGTGTAAAGAATTATGAAAACATCACACAACACAATATACAGCTCTAGGAAAAAAATTAAGAGACCACTGCACTGAACTCCACTGAAAACCTCATGGTTATTCCACCAAATATTGATTCCTGAACTCTTGTTAATGTTAAAACATTAGTATTGTTGTTCCTAAATGAATATGAACTTGTTCTCTTTGCATTATTTGAGATCTAAAAGCACTGCATGTTTTCTTTATTTTGACCATTTCTCATTTTCTGTCAATAAATGCAAAATTTTTGTTTGGAATTTCAGAGACATGTTGTCAGTAGTTCATGGAATAAAAGAACAAAGCTCATTTTACTCAAACATACACCTATAAAGACTACAATCTGAGAAACTGGTCATTTTAAGTGGTCTCTTAATTTTTTTCCAGAACTGTATATTGGTACTGTGCTTGTATTCCACTTAAAGGGACAATTCAGATATTTGGAAGTGACATTATTTGATATTATAAGCAATTTGTTTTTAAGGGTATCTCTGAGGTGACTCGTCCATCCGTTGTTTTCAACAGACCCAAGTTTCTTTCTGATTGACGATGCTGTCATCCAGAACCATTGGTAAAATAATCAGTAATTTTACTATCTTTACAATCTGCTTTCATAACACGTTGATCATTAAACTTAATGATTCATCTAAGTTGATCATTAACAAATGCTAGTTTGAATTGCTTTCAAACTAGCATTGAAAGCAATTCTCCAAATATTTTACACATATTGTTTCATAATGTGTACAACTCTGCTCCCCACAACCTGTGCAAGGGTAAAGTGCCTGGTTGTTATTATAGTGTGTAAAATAAGTTTCATAAAGAATACACATATGGCTGGATTAACACAAAACAATAGACCTTCATTAAAAAATATTGACAACACAAACTACAAAACAGTTTGCAGTCTGTTTTGACTTGCATAAAATCTCACAGCAGCACATCAATAACCGGTATCAGGAGTTGAACTTAAGCTTCGACTCTGATGGCTATTATTTAAAAATGACTCGATCAGTGGCAGGGTCTACGGAGTAAATAGCACAACAGAACACATTTTTAACCAGTATTTAGTGGAGCACCACCAGCAGTGAAAAATGATATATATTCTTTTATGCAAATGCACCTCAGTGTTTTGGAAAACCTCGATGACAAATGGACAGAGGACCGAATTGCACAAAGTATGCGAGAGCTGGATGCATAACCATTACTGAGGCAATTGCCCAGTTGAATCTAGTATGAGTTGTGCTGCTGATTGTAGCCAGGATGAGGCATGTGCACGTGTTTGTGAACGGACCAGTACTCCTGCCCCATTATTGGCTACTGACAGGACCATTATTCTCAAGGCAAGAAAAGAAAAAAAAATGGAATCCACATGTCAGTGGTCGGCTAATTGTACGGCTGGATTCGTGTGCGCTGCGGAAACTCTGGTGAACGCTACAACTCTGCCATCTAATTCATGATAACAGCTTGCTTCCTGGTTTGCATTTTCGAGAAACGGCCCAGCATTTACTCTCTCCTCAAGAAGATAATGTCCTTTTTTGGGCAGTTCATTTTTTATTTTTATTGGTTTGTGTGTGTTTGTGGATGTGCATTCTTGCTTGTCTGTTAACCTCGCTCTTGTGGTAATCTTTTTTTTTTTTTTTTTGTAATTCCATCTGCAGATAAACGGCACTGATGTGCAAGACAGAGAAGAAGCAATGGCTGCTCTCTCCAGTGATGACTTCAGGAACATCGTACTACTGGTCGCCCGACCTGAAATGCAGGTTAGACTCACTACGCTTTTATACCCAAGTGACAGCTGACTTAAAGGCAAACGTTTTATGAAATACAACTTGGAGGGTTTTCCATTAGCATTATTTGCTCAGAGCAAGTTTTACCATTCCCGGATGGCCAACCAGCCCCCCCTTCCCACCAAGCACACAACTTCTGGTGGAAGCCACCGCTGGGACACCTCATCATGTTTTATTTTTATGTAGCGCCACTGTAATTGACTTCCAATGGTAAGCCATAAAAGCTAATGGCATGCTAATGTGGAGCGAGTTCAGGCCCAAGGCCAGGGACAAGTAAGTAGAAGGACTCTTCTGCCGCAGTACAGATGAGCAGGAAATGCACTAGTAGGCTCTTTGTAATTAAGTGGCTCCTCCAGTAGTAAACGTGGAGTAGTCAGATACGGATACCGTTCGGCTCGGATCAAACAGCCTGATGGATGACGCAAAGGTAAAAGGTCAAAAATGGTGGTTTTTACGCCCGTCAGACTGTATTGGTGCAGTTGAAAGATCAGCAGTTTTTTTGTTAGAAACGGAAGCTAAATCTCAAACACAGCTGCGGTTTCCGATTTTAAACCCACGCAGGGACATTTTTCAGGAAATCCCATTTGTGCACCCATTTGGAAAATCCAGCTATTTGTTTTAAGGCACTGTATTGTCGCAGGCTTTGGGCCGTGACAAATCATGCTTTTCCCTTTTTTTTTTCTTTTTTTTTCTCTGATTCCCATCATCCACCTCCCCACCGATGTTTCTCCACTGTGTGTTTTCCTTATGCTTTCACCCCCAGCTGGAAGAGGCTTGGCTGGATGATGAGCATAGCGAGTTCCTGGAGCAGCTGAAGATGGAAATGTTGGAGGAGCAGCGGAGAGAGGAGATGGAATTAGCTGCCTTACAAGAAGAACAGGAAAAGCAGCAGGTCAGAGGCAACATGTGTTGGTACAACAGTTTTTTTTTTTATTTCCTGGAATTAATTTGATACACAAGGGGCTTTACTCGGTTCAATGGAATAAACCACCTCACGAAGAAGAAGACATTGATGCAAAGTTAGTTTAAAATGACAATGAAGTCTACCTTCTTTTTTTTTTTTTTTGCAAGGATGAGTGAAAACGGGCTTTGTCCCTTGAATGGAAAAAAAAGCTAATTTAAATGAATATTTATGAAGTGGGACTACTGAACCATTTAAATTCCAAACATTAATAATCATAATCTAAAATTCTCTTTTTGTGGGACGAGAGCATTCGTTGAAAATCCATACAAATGAAACTTCAAAGACGTGGCAGAAACAAGACGATCCCCAAAGCATGAGCTGTAAAATAGTATATCTCTCTCTCACTCTCTTTCTCACACACACAAAAAAAAACCTGTGTCCGTTGGGAAGGTGTAGAATAAATTTAGACTGACTACAAGAGTGAAGAAAGCGATGCAGGTTTATACTGCCCGATTATCTCCCTCCTTTCATACATTTTTGAAAACAAACATCCTGCATGTTTTAAAATGTAAATACTTTTTATATATAAAACAGTAAAAAAAAAAAAAAAATAGTTGTCATTGTCTTAGTAGATTAATTTTTGTTAAATTACATATACATGAACTGATGCTAGCTAGAAGACAACTGGAATAAAGAAAAGAATGGTAAAATCATTCATAATTTATATGGAATATATTGAATAGATTCCTCCATCAGCAGATTAACTGGTGGCTTCTGATCTCACCAGAACATATTAAGATTATAAGATACCTCATTTCAGATGGACCGAACCAGTGCAAATGAACTATAGGTTCATTTTTGAGCTACGAAAAAAGGAAAAGACAATTTGATCTGTAACAGTAAATGGTGCAAAATCCGATGTCTGTCTCATCAGGTAAAGTTGGTGAAGGTTATGATCTGCTAATAGGCTGGATCAAGACTGGGAAGACTGGGAATGGACTACAGATGATCAGAGGCATTTCTTATTATCTACTTCCCAAATAAAACTAACTAGGGAAAACTGTGAAGAAACATAAACATTAACATGACAACAAAAGCATCTTTCAGGCAATATCCTTGTACAGTATTTTCCGCACTATAAGGCGCACCGGATTATAAGGCGCACCTTCAATGAATGGCCTATTTTAAAACTTTTTTCACATACATCTATTCTATGCGCATTATAAGGAAAATGAAGTCAGCGGCTGCTTACCGTAGTTGCTAGACCTGTTGTGGCTCAATATTGGTCCATATATAAGGCACACCGGATTATAAGGCGCACTGTCGGCTTTTTAGGAAATAGAAGGTTTTTAGGTGTGCCTTCTAGTGCAGAAAATATGGTAAAACACTCCACAAGAATATTTTCATTTAGAGTTAAGCTAGTGTTAGTAGGCTTCCTCTTTATTTTGATTTGACTGTGTGCATGTTTTCTGGTGCAGACAAACGTTTTTGTTCTGAATGTCATAAAATTGAAGTAGTAGTGTTTCAGCTGTTCTGAGTGCAGCTTTCTCCTGTCTGTAGTGTGCAAAGTAGGTAACATGCATAGAAACAGATTTGTACCCTTTGTCTCACTGCACACTTTATTGCAAAAGGTAAAAAAAAGTCCATATTATAAGAGAGAAACCCAGATTTGATCCATATATTGGTGTGCATGAACGACAATGCATCTTTTAAAGCCAACTAATTCATGTTTCTATTACCTGAAAGTCATAATTTTTATGTACAGGTAAGCTAACGTAATAGGAGACGGTGCAAAAGTAACTGATATCTAGACCTGAGATTGCATTTACTAAAGGTATTTTTTCTTTATCCTTTTTCAGAGATCCGAAGATGACAAGCCTTCCTGTTCAACATTTTCTTACTCAAGAGACAGCCTGCCAAGTCTGAAAGAGAGAAAGGAAAACTCAGACCACAACGTCTTAGCCCAAATCCAGAGACGCCTGTCCCGGTGCCTACGGGACAGTCAGGACTCCCATTGCACCAGCGGTAGCAAGCGACTGGAGGACAAAGACGACGAGGACAACGATGAGTCAGAGGGAGATCGTTTCCAGCAACTTTTGGAGCTAAAATGTCAGATACGCAACAGCGGCGAGTACGACCTTTTCTACAGCCGCCGCAGTACTATTGAGTGCAGCATGGCGGAACAGAGCGATGTGCAACACGAGCTGCGTATGCTAAACGAGGAGCTACGCAGTATTGAACTTGAGTGCCAGAACATTATGCAGGCCCATAAGCTGCGCAAGAGTCAGCAATCTCCCTTAATGGGACGTTCTGCACCCTCCATCAAAAGTCAAAGCCCCAAACACGGGGAGTCTGTTAAGGGTAAGCTGGGTGACATTAATGAGAGGATGGAAAAGTCTGACAAAGACAGCTCCAGTGCCTACAACACTGCCGAGAGTTCTCGGAGCACGCCCTTGGCCATGGACCGCTCCCCAGAGCACTCTCTCCAGAGAATGGTCAGCCTCACCAACCAGAGGAACCTCTATGGCGGCTTTGCTACCGGCCACTCACCAAGCCCGAGCCCCTTACCGCCCTGCAGAACCCCCGTTCTGGGCAAAAGCAGCAGCCCCGACCACAGTAACCCTTCAGAGTCAGATCAGACACCTCAGGCTGAGGAGGAGGGTAAAAGAAAGTTAAAGCAGTGCACTTCCCAGATTCCTTACTTCTCCCCTTCCCACAGTTCCCAGCAGAGGCAGACCAACATTCCCGCCCATGCCCGCCACTACCAGAGCTACATGCAGCTGATACAGCAGCGTTCAGCTGTTGAGTACGCTCAGAGCCAGCTCAGCCTGCTTAGTGTCTGCAAAGAGCCTCAGAGGCCCATTAACGAACCCAAGATGGAGTGGAAAGTCAAGATTCGCAGCGACGGCACCCGCTACATCACCAAGAGGCCCGTGAGAGACAAGATCCTGAGGGAGCGGGCCTTGAAGATAAAAGAGGAGCGCAGCGGAGGGATGACGACGGACGACGATGCAATGAGTGAGATGAAGATGGGGAGGTACTGGAGTAAAGAGGAAAGGAAGCAGCACCTGGTCAGGGCAAAAGAACAGAGGAGAAGACGAGAATTCATGCAGCGCAGTCGGCTGGAAAGCTTGAGGGAGAACCCTCAGAGCAGCAACGAAGGTCGAAAGGAAGTCAGTATTATAGAGCTCAGCCACAAGAAGATGCTGAAAAAACGCAATAAGAAGATTTTGGACAATTGGATGACCATTCAGGAGCTGATGACACACGGCACTAAGGCCCCCGAGGGAGCAAAGGTGCACAATGCCTTCCTCTCAGTCACTACTGTATAGGACAGAGACGGCCTACATTCTACCCCATGTGGTAAAACATACTTGCCTCGTTCAATGCGGCATTTTTAAGTGGACGGTCGGAGGAACACTTTTCACTCTTTGTATCCCAAAAAGCATTTTTAAAGAGTTTATTTGTGGCGTCATGACATTTTTGTGATGTTTTTTCAAAACAAGTTTCTCACATGACCTGGGAAACATGGCGGCATTTTCTAAGAAACTCTTGACAATTATTTTAATACTTCACTTTGAACATGTCTATCTTTTTGATTCTATTTTCATATTTATGTTGAACTATATATCTCATGGTGATTGTTTGGCAGTAGGTAATTTTTCCTTTACCTGTGTTTTCAATGCTGTCTTGGAGTCCACAGATCTTATATGCCTGAGTTCTGGAGCTGAAGCAGATCCTGTGCTGCTGGCAGGTTTGCTGAAAATATGTTTCTCGCCCAAGTACAAAACAGTGCAGTCGGTCAAAGGTTTAACTGAACCACATTAACAGTTTGATTAGTAAAGTGCTTTTAAATTATGTTAGCAAATTAAATTAAGTTGGCAAGTAACAATCACTTAAAGAGATTCTTAAAAATGGTCTTCTGATGCTGTTTTAGCATTTTTTTTAAATTTTGCCATTTAAATTCCAACTACAATTTACATTTTTTCTATAAGAAATTAATATATGTATAGCTACAAATGTTTTTCATGCACAGTGCTCTCCACAATTATCAGCACCCCTGGTAAAACGATACTGACTAATAGATGTTTATAATAAATTTGGGTCTAGAGGTTTCAGTGACAGTCTTTACCGTAGTTCTGTAACTGTGACTTATTTTAAAAATGTTTTACTTTGATGACATCCTAAGATAGTGAAGGGTCTTCATCAAGTTCTGTTTGTCACAGTTTAAGTTTTAAACTTCTTAAATTTTTTGTTCTAATGCTACTGTAGGTAAGCTAAGGCTAGAAGCCATTTTTTATTTCCTGGTTTCTAAAAATCCACACACCCTGCTTTTCATGATTGGACATGGTCTCTTATCCTCCCCGTTTTGAGGAGTGGTTAATTAAAAAGCACCAAAGTTTAAATTAAAAGAATGAGTCAGTTATTTTACAGGAGTTCAGATGGTGTCAATAATTTCTCAACATATGATAGGTTTTTGCTACTGAATGATTATAGTTAAATCTGATATTTGGGGTTTGTGTGTGTGTATCAGGTTTTTATATCCTTATGGGTACCTAGATCTTTCTACAATGTAGGGTTATGGGGACCGTTGCTCCTTGTGGGGACATTTTCTTGGTCCCCATGAGGGAAATTGTTGTTTTTGGGTTATTGGTTAGGTATGTGATGGTTAGGATTATGGTAAGGGTTAGGCTGTAGAAATTAATGGAAGACAATGCGAAGTCCTCACAAGTGATGAAAACTTGACTGTGTGTGTGTATAATTATTTTTCTGCAATCTTAATAAATTCGGGTTAAAGATTTTGGTAAGTCTTTACGTGGGGTGCCAGTAACTGTGAAAAGCAACAAATCTTTTCAAACAAACTAGATTTGCACTCAGCTTTAATCTCCTTAAAAAAAAGAAAGAAAGAAACATGACAAAATTTCAATTTAATCGGCCATCATTTTTGCAACATTAGGAATGGTCTTTGATCATTTGATCATACTGCCAAACTCTCAATTGTTTATTTTGGTGTCCAATCTGTACCCCCTTTAGCAGAAGGCCATCACATCCCGAAGGACGACATACAAAAATATCAGGCAGACTCTTCCACTTATTCAGACATTCTTGTTGTTAAACTATTGGAGAAAATCAAAGCAGTCAGAGAAAACATCCAGCTAAGCACTTCTAAGATTTTCACTTAGCTTGTTAGGTTTGCTAAAAAGCTAAGCAAACCTAAAGAAACAGGTTTGCTTAGGTTTGCAATAGTTTCTTTTAAACTATTGTTTTAAAAGAAACACAAATATGTTCTAAAATTTGACTTCTTGTTTTCCTTTTCAAGGCTTTTACAAAACAATAAGAATAAAAATCAATCAAAAGGCTTCAAAGCCGCTATTTCCAGTTTCATACTAATTCAGCTCATTGAAATTCCTCAGAGCGCTAGTTTACATACCTCAACTGAGAAAGTGCATCAGAAAGCACTGAGGTGATTGAAACTATTTCACAAAAGCGTACAGCAGTTACCAAGAGATGAAACACTCTTCATCATGCATATTACATATCAATCTGTAGGGATTGTTTAGTCTCTGGATTCATCTTCTTTTTTTGTTTACTTTGCCAAACAGATGGGTTCTTGCAAAAATATCCCAGCTCCTTCAGGAAAAACAAACAAACATCAGCTTTGATCAGGAAAGCACATCAAACACCACCTGAGCAGGACAGCAGAGGAGTTTTCAAAATGGCATCAAGTCGTACTTCGGACTAGATTCGGTTTTCAGTGCGGTTTCTTGTTTATCTTTTAGAAGCTCATTAAAAATCTGAAACTGTGATCAAATAGTCGTTAAAGTACATTTGTTATTTTTTTATCTTTGAAATTTCAAAATGAAACTGACATTTTTACCTTTAAAAAAATAATCTGTTTGTAAGCAGTCATATTCTGGTTTATTTTGTTTTATATACAGTATATATAAATACATATTCAAGAACAGATGAACATGACTGTTCCTTTTACATGCTGGGATTTTTTATACATCAATTTAAATCTCTTTTACTCATAGCCTTAAAAACTCTAACCTCAATGATGCATTGGTGGGTTGGTCTTATTTTCCATGCAAACAAGAATCGTTTAATCTCTGTATCTGAGATGTTGTTTTTTTTTCCTGCCTTATTTACAATATATCATGTACATTTGGAGTATTTGGTTACTGGATATGTTGAAAGACTTTCTAAAGGTGTTTCTGAATTATGTTTGCAGTTAGGTTTAAGGGGCATATATCATTTTTTTTTATTTTTTCCAACTTTAAATTTTCAAACGTACTCAGGTTTATAGCTCATGAAATATATACAGTAAATGGTTTCTAGGTCCAAACTGAGAAAGAAGAAAAATAGAAAAATAGTGAAAGAGAGACACCAAACAGAAGGCTGCCAGGAACGGAGCTAAAATTTGCTTAAGAGTGATGATGTTATGTCTGAAACACTGAATTGGGCATTAATGGATTACACGATGATTCCCAAAGAAAATGGAACTAGTGGTAGAATAAGCTCCAGGTGTAATTAAAATGTGTTAGTTAGGAAGAGATGGTCAGAGGGATTTTGCCTTAGCACTGGTACTTTGGAGACGTCACAAACTGGCACCCTACCAAAGGATTTAAAAGGTTTATTTGCCAAGTCTAGTCTGCTAGTCTGGTGAATTACCCCCTTTAACAAAAACTAAATAAAAAAAACAAAGATTTTGGCAGCCTAGCAATCCTGACAAACAATGAAATGTCTGGTCTGGTTTTGACCAACATTGTTATTCTGATCTGTATGAGCTGTGACCATGCAGTGGACATCAGAAACACGGTGTCAGTGGGTGAAATGGATAATGTCTTGCTATTCTGCAATTCATCTGACATTCATTTCAAAGACATTTGACATCACTTTTACGACATCACCTAAATGCTGCAATTTAATTTTCTCACACCAACACGTTCTGCAGTCCTAAAAATTAAATCAAGCTAATAACTCGTGTGATGGATGGGAAAGAAGGTCAAATACTGATTCATATTCAGCATGTCGTTGTTAATGTGGGCTGCTTGAGGAGAAGATCCTCCCCTATCGTCCACTTTTCTTGTGGAAAAATACGTGTGCTTATTCTGTTTTATTTGTCAGATTGCATCGGTTTCTCTTTAAAACGATCTTGCTCCGTCATTCCAGACGATGCATGGTCGTCCATATTTGGAAGTGCCTTTCCGTTTTACAGACGAATCCTAGCAAAGACTCTTTTTGCCTCGAGAAAACTGTGTCTTTAAATAGAAACTGTTTGGAAAAACAATGGAAAGGCTGATTGGGAGTTATATTTGTTCCACACTTTAAAGATGTTTAGGTTTTCTGGCTCTAAAATGTTATGATATTTGCCCTTTAAACTGGTGTTTGGATGATTGATTGCCACTGAGCAGGACTCAGAACACTTTAGAACCGTGGAAGAGACATTTTCTTTTTTTTTTAATTTAATTAAATTTTTTTAATTTTTTATCAAACGTCTTTATAGTTCAGTATTAAGTGCAGTGCTCATTGAAATGCCTCATTTTGAACTGACGTGTTGTAAATTTGAAATTTAAAACAGTACGTTTTGGATTAGTGTCTGATGGAGTAATGCATACGTGACACATTTGTAGCAAGGTGAAATGTGCGATGATGGTGATCTTTGCAAAAGAAATGATAATAAATTATTGTTTTTTGGTATGACATTGCACTAAAGTGTTTGCTTTTGTTTGTTTAGGCACATATAAAGGATTAAAAGTTGTCGAGCTGCTGCTGCTGGAAAAAAAAAAGAACAATGCAGTTGGAAAACAAAGAACTTGGCAAGAACATCACTGTTGGAAAAGAAGTTATTTTTATTTCACATATTTTCTTGGCTCTTGACTCCTGTGAAATGTTTGCCTTTAAGTGGGTGAAAGTGAGCAACCGCAGCTTTCTATTCTCATCGGCGTCTGTGACGAGACCGGAGGAGGGCGAATGCAGAAGAGAGACGTGGGGCTGCGCTCGGGGAAAACGGTGCCCCTCCACCCGAGGTAAACGGCACAAAGAACGGCAGGCGAGCCTCTGAGGGGTTAAAGACCAGGGTGGATAAAGGAAACGCGGTTCCCTTTTCATTGCTGAAAACACATTCACCTCAGATATCTCTTGGAGAGCGTCTCACTCAGAATATGTTAAGTTATTAAACAGAAGGAGATTTCAATTAAAATGTCCTTCCACTTGGATGGCTTTGTGTTCATTAAATTACACCAGCCACTTAATCATCAGTATGGCCTTGTTATGTGCAGGGAGGAGGAACTCGGGTCTCTGTATTATCTTTAGTTGTCAGGGTGCTAAACTGAAATTGAACTGACATGAATACCACATAGCCCGGAGATTGTTTTGTAGACTATATTTTTCCCTAATTAAGTGAGAACTTCTTGCACTTACGGACATTGGTAATGCATATGAAACATATGAAAGTTTTTTTCTTAGAAGAAGATACCACAAGGATAAAAGCCCAAAGGCTCGTCTGAATGTTCTACTTGGAGAAAACAGTTTTTCGTTGCGTATGCAAATTCCAGTAACGTATTCAGATTTATGTACAATCTGAGATCAGAATGTGTTGATCCAAAACTCGGCACGTTGCCGTTTCATACTAGAGGGTTATCGTTTTTCGGCTTACTTTTCCATACGGACAAACTCCGCAAGCCTTCAAAGAGTTCGAAAAGAGGCACAAACATTTTTCTTTTTAATCTGATGAAGAGTCACGGCATAAAAACTATAGTAAATATTTGTGATTCAACCTGTCCTAAATGCAAGTCCCTAGAAAACAATCGGAAGCAGATGAAAACGTATTTCATTACTGTAATAACTGTGTTTTTACTCGCCACTACTTTTACATAAGCCGCATCAATTGACTCGTAAACACCCTTTTATCTCTTGCCTGGGCATTTAGGGCTTTACGTGGAAGAAATGCCTGCTTTTTACTGCCGATATGAAAAAGAATATCCAGAACAAATCCAGACAATTCAGAACCACTCTCTTTTTTTTTCTGTGGGTTTTGTTGACACACTAAGACTTTCCTCAGAGTCCAACTGTGATGAAAATGGTCCTTTATAAACCCATGAATAAATTTTAGGTTCGCTTCCTTTTTGCTGTGTCTCTGCAGTGAATATCACATGGGTCTATACTGAGAAAAAAGTCCCGTCACGGCTACAAACAATGTGCATCCCTTTAAATCCTGCCCGACTTGCGTAGTGCATGTTTATTTGGATGAAAGGTATAACAGATAAAGCTACTTTTGTCAAGATATTTTCTTTTCTTTTTATTTTTTTTTACTGTATTTGAGAATCTACTCAGAGTGCAAGTTCAATATTGATGAGTACTCCTCCCAAATAAATCTGAGATAAACTGATCAGAAAGTAGGTTGGGCTGCCATCAGTTGGAGTCACTCAAATTATTTATCATGTGGTGAGTAAACAGAGTGTTTCCATAGAACAGCATGAGTGAAAGTAACGTTATCAGGTCATTTCTGTCATGTTTGAATTCGGTGGTGAATGTGTGGATTATATATGTGATGTCACCAGGAGGATTCTCACACAAGAACAGTCCAGAGGGCTTCCATATGTTGGGATTGGATCCGTTTACTTTCACACTTCACTTTTGAAATCAGACCGAATCAGGTGAATAGTGTCATGCAGTCACAATGGCCACTTATTTGAGGCGCCGTCACGAGACGCTGTCCAAAATGAGACGAAGTGAGACGGTGTGCTATAGCACGTTGTAAATGAGACAAAATGCAGACACAGAAATAGACAGCGCAGAGGGACAGGTTGCCGAGGCCACACAGACGCGGAGCGACGATTTAAAGGTTTTCTGATCACGTCTACGCCCGCAAATCATGCGTATGTGAGATGGCACTTTCTCTCTTTGGTTTTTCTCTTTCCATTTCTGCTGTAAGCGAACTGTACCAGGACTCACCTGGCCAAGTGGAGCCTGCAGGAAAACAAACTCTGACCTGTTTGAAGCAGCTGTGGAGTGAAATCACACCACATTGCAAAGCTCCCCCAAAAAACATGTTTCAACTTGGCTAAGCAGGTATCAGATGTGGAGGAAGGCGAAGCAGCAGCGTTATTTATATTTCTCGCATCTCTCTCTGTCATTCAACTGCAAAATAGATATGCAGTGGTGTGATTAGGGTGTTATTTTCTCTTCAGACTGAACTTAATTTAGATTCATCAGTGCTTCATAATGCCAAAGCAGCATGTACGGTGATTTTCTGCACACAATGGCCAATACGTATCATTCCCCCAACACTGTGTGGCATTTAAAAGCATTGTTGTTCATGCATCACTGCGTTTTACGTCGGAGAGTAGGCTTCTTGTGTTCTTCACGTCCACTTTCTTTCCTCGTCTTTGTTAATTCTCGCAGTTAAAAGACTAACAAATTTAAAAAGAAGGCACAAAAGAAGCTGCATGTGTGGTACCAGCTCACACCAGAACTGCTTGTGAGCTAATTAAGTTCATCCAGCAGCTTCTGAAAGACCTGGTCAGGTGTAATTAAAATCGAGCCCGTGACAGCCGTGGTATTTATCAAAGCTACCCAGCAGTTCAGATACCGATGCTGACAGAAATGTCAAGCAGATAGCAGCGGCTCGCCTCTTCTTCAGCGCTTCACTAGTCCGAACCCCCCCCCCCCCCCCCCCCCCAAAAAAAAAAACACACGCACACGCATTTACACACAGCTATTATGAATGTTTACTTTTAACCTTTAGGATTACCAGAACAGCAAAAAAATGAATAATACAAATACAAATTCTCTCTTGTTGTTCATGCCGGGTGGGCAGAATTTGTTGACATTTAGATCCACTTGACACATGATGGAGCATGTACTTTTCCGTACTCCTCTTCGCAAATCTCAGAGGCAACCAAACTGGTAATTTGCATCGTGCAGCGTGTCTCTCGACGTCACTTTAGAAATTGACTTAAACTTTGATCTCTGATATCATGAGAGCCTTGTTGTGGTAATTGGCCTTATCAAGCTAGATGTAGCATCGCGTAATGAATGCAGACAGACTGTTATCGATGAGTCAGCTGGTTTAGCAGGCAGAGAGGAGTGGTCAGCATTACTGTGGAAGGAACCTATTTAATCTCTAAAATACTATCATTTAGAGAGAGAAAAAAAGTGAACTTGATTGCATCATTATAAAAACTGTCCCTGTGAAAAACTTTTACAATTTACATGTCATAAAACACTAAAACCAGAGCAGAAAAATGTGATTAATGATGCAAAGAAGAAACGAGATGAGAAGTTGCATGATGGCATCCTAAATTTGATCATAAGAATTTATTTACATCGAGTCTGATGACTGTAGTTTTGTTAGATAATATTCTAGAAATCTGAATATTACATTAAGCCCATAAAAAAATGTTTTGAACAACAAATGTCAAGTTTTCTGACATGTGTCAGAAAAAGCACGGTCATGGAAAAAAATAGGAATACCTTTTGAAAGCTTGTTTGTCCATTTGATGAGTAATGAAAAATTCAAGAAATATAACCAATCTGAACAGAGAGACGGACACTGAAAAGTTTTTTTGTAAAATGCACCCAAAGAAAAACTACCTCTCCTTGTGAGAAATAAAATGAGGACAACCCCTTATTTAAAGAGGATTAAATCAGACAGACATATTATATCAGCTGCACAATGGAAAGAATCTAATTACTCAACATTTTGAAGGATGTTTCTCTAGTTTATTCCTGACACATTAACTGTGTTGAAACTCCTGACTGTTGAAATAAGAGTGAACAACATGGTGAAATAAAAAAAAAAGACTGCTTGAAATATTTCAACCAATTGTTGATTTTTTTTAAAATTATTATTATTCTTTTAAGCAGCTGTAACATAACCCAGATTACGGCAAAACGCTCATATTGTGTGTTAATATTCTAAACACAAGCAGTGTATCAACGGGAGACGAGCCAGTTTAATACACCCAAACTCCTCCATCATAAAGGAGAACATGAAGCTTACAGTATGAACGCGAGTACATGAGTGACAATGAATAGCAATAAATCATACTTACCCCAGCACCAATGGGAGGAGAAACTGCTGCCCTATTCAATAAATGTTCATTTATTTCCCCCCTGCACTCTTGTATTACAGCCGGCTGTATACTGAGACTAATGCAATTTATCCAAATCAGAGGCTGGCTGAGTTTGATGGAAACTGGGTTGGACAGTAGTTAGTCATCTATTTTAGCTTGCTAAACAGTGTTAGTGTTTTCATCCACACTGCTGACTGTACAGGCGGTGGATTTATTGGGCTGTGACTGCTGGTGAAGGTGCAATTACACAGAGCTATGCAGTATTTGAAGAGACTCAATTACAAGTCAAATGCCTGTAATTGCTGATTTTGCTGCACCTTTTTCAAACAGCTTTTTTTTTTTTTACAAATAAAAAGCTGAAATTGCTGCATATAACCTTCCCAAGAAGGACAGGAGGTTAACGTGGTTAATATTTAAAGTGGAAATAACATTTTCCAGTACCTTTTTGAAACCAAACCTGTATAAAATCATGTTCTGAGGAGTTGTCAAAGTGAATTCCATATTGGTTATTCAAGGTGACATATCGGCAAATCCTGCAAAACATCTTTTTTGCAACAACAAAAAATACATACATTACCGTTTTGCATCACACATTAATTCATCTAGCAGATTTGGTTCTGAAGAGACATCGAGAAAAGTTAAAATTACAACTCAGGGGCTCAGGGGATTTGTAAAAATTCAGCTGAGCTCAGTGATTGGTCAGAACAGACAGACATATCTGGAAAACATTGAGATGATTGGTCAGACTTACGGTAAAGTTGAAAGGTAAAAAAATTCAACCCGACAGTTGATTTCAAAGTCGGGGCAAAATCTGCAGATGACAATTGAATCTGCCTTAATAGTTACGATCGCAACGTTGCAACTTCTGATACATTTGTGCATGTTTGTCATTTCTAGATATGCATAACACCCAATTTTCAAACCTAATCAGAAGGAAAAGGGTCAGCCAGCATCCACATGAAGGCTTTTTTCCAACTCCAATGTTGTGAGCTACACTTTTTTTTTTTTTTTTTTACAGTCATATATTTAAAAACATTTTTATTTATGACAAGCACCAATAAAAAAAACATGCATTACGACAGTTTCACAAACTTCCTTGATACCTTTTTTGGCTCAGAGCCAGCGGCATCAGCTCCATGATGCTACGGCCTCTTGGGCAGAAAATATACTTGCTTTTAATTACACGGTTGCATGCATATTATGGCTGCCTCTCTTATCCTGCATTGGTTTCAGTGTCAGTCGTGCACATCCTGACATTGATGAAACTTAGAGGTGCCCAGCAGAGGCAGTGCAGGGATACATTAAAAAATCTCAAGCACGCAAAAACAAAGCAATGTACTCGCTGATCACACTCATCCTGTTTTTTTTTTTTAAATTATTATTATAAAGCTTTCACAGTTGATTTCAAGTTCTACCAATTTAGTAGCATCACGCTACTATTTTAAAAAAAAGTTAAACTATCAAACCATCAAGCCATTTACTCCATTAGACTTGAAGCCTCAACATACAGTTGGTAAGTTAATAATTTTTTTGTTTTATGTCACACAGATTACAAACATTCACGGATGCAAACAGTCATCGAAATGGCAAAAAAACCCATGAGCCTCAGAGGGAAGAACACATAAAAAAAAAAAAAACGTATTAAAGGAATTTCATATTTAATTCATTTAGTACTAAAACATCGTGCAGAAATTTGGTTTCCAGCCAGCTGTGAATATATTATTCATGCATGCGAACAGTTTTAGGGATTGGTTGAGAAGTCTAATCCTCTGTTGTCTCACTCAGGGTTTCATCAGGGCTCTGTGTATTCAGACTCTCTGCAGAGTGTGTTTGTGTGTCATAATTGGCTGAAATCTCTTATTGTTTCTAAGAAACATTTGGCACATTTCCTCCCCGCACCAAATGTTTAGTGTGTTTTGTTTCCACCTCAGCCAAGAGCACTGGGGGAATGCATGTCAATATTTTAGAACATAATTAGAAATTAAAAAAAAAAAAAGAAAAACTGTAGAACTGCCATATTTAAGGGGAAAAAAACTATTTGGTAGCCCTATATGAGAATTAATTTCTCATGCAAATATTGGAACTGTTCACAGTTGAGTAGCTGCTGGTTTTATGCTGTTTAAGGTCTCTGATTAAGATGTTTGTATTCTCCAATCATTTTTGAACCAAAAAACCACAGCAGTCTAATGCCTGTGGCAAACAATTCAACCTCCCTTATATGCAAATGTCTTCCTTTTGTAACCTTTGTGCATTTTGCTCTCTCTCTCTGAATCCTATTAAAATTCTTGGAAAGTTTTGCTTTTCCTTCTTCACAAGTCACGGGTCAGAGTTCTGCGTTTGAAATAACTTATTATTATTCAGAGTCTGTTTCCGCTTTCAGATTTGGAATTAATAAGTACTTGACAAGTCGGTGCATTTACTGGTGTTTACCACTTGTTGCCAAATGTCAGAAGTATATGAGTGCTTCTTTTACTTTACCTTCACGTCCAAATAAATCCGTGGGGAGGTATTGAAATAAGAAATCACACTCCACTTAGATTTAGATCTTTCCCTCTGCCTCTGATTTTTAATTTTTACTAAAAAAAAAAAAAAGCACAAAAGGCAGAGGGAGGGAAAATTGTATTAAAATGTTCCTTTTTTTCTTGGAATGGTCAGTATGTGGCAAAGGATCGAGAGCATCTTCTCCTGGACAGCCTTGCTTGTTCAGAGTTCAGCTCTTCGCTGCCCCCAGGCTTTGCTACAGGTGACTGATGATGGAACTGAAGCCCAGTGCAGCTGCTGGGAGCAAATTACAGAGTAATGACCTCACCATTATGCTGACACTGCTGCTTTCCAACACGGACTCAGAATAATCCTCTCTACCGCAGTGAAAGACGGGGCTGTAGACATATCTTTGTCTACTTCAAGAATTTTTCTTCTGCTTTTTTTTTTTTCCATCACTCTTGAAGGTTTCAGATCATCTGACAATGTTTAATATTGGGCAAAACTGATGACTACTGGTCAGTAATTATGATTCAATAAAGAAACTCAATAAATAAAGCATTATGTAGTGATGTTTGGGCTTGTTTTGCTCCTTCAGGACCTGGAGAATTTGACCAGATTGATGCAGCCATGAATTATGTTCTCTAGCAGAAATGTTCAAGTTAGGGTTCTTGGATAAGTTTAGTTATTTAGCAGCAAAATGAGAAACGCCATCAATCAATGACTAAAAAGAAAAGAGGGTTTTGTGTCTGAGTTAATTATTTAAAGAAGTGTGGGCCAAACCTCCATGGCAGTGTAGTATAAACTTTGAGGTTTTCAGATTCAGTTATAAGGTTTAGAGTAAAATGACTTTTCATAAAGGGTATCCCTGACCCTGTGCGATCTGTTTTTCTCAATTGATTATTTCTTATTTTTCAAAACAAAATTTTTATATTTACTCAGGTTGTCTGTTTTTGATACCATCAGGTTCTTGATGAACATTATGAACATTTGGGCAGGGGGAGTAAAACAGGAGAAACTCATAAAAGGGGGAAATCCATTTTTTAAGGCATTGCTCAATGAAGTTTGAGGTTTTGTTGAGACAAAATGTGAAAAGGTTCAAATGGTATGTATGAGCTATTTTATCCCGGTTTCATCCTCCTGAAATGCAGTTATCTTTCAACTATCTCTCTTGTACCTTTAGATCGCGTGAACGCTCCTAATTTCTTTCTGGTGTGAATACAGTGAGGCCAATATTAAGATGCGCTGTGTGTGAAAACCGATGGAAAAGAGCAAACATCAAAGCTCAACAACGTATAACTTCAATCAGCTCTTCTCCTTATGTAACATGGACTCCCTTTTAGCCGTTAGTGCATTTATCTTTTGCTTCTATTATGCCGTGCATTTGGTTTTATAACTCCAGCTCTTTTGAAGTTTCATTAGTGGTTTTACAAAAGGATGGGGATTTCATCCCCTAAAAATGGCAGACTGTTTTTTTAAGAAAACAAGAGACGGCGTGCTTGGCAAACAAATTATGCACAGAGGGAATATAAGAGCAGAGTTGAAAATGCTCCCATCTGCACAGTGCAGTTTTCTTTTTTTAATATTGCGACTGACCTTGAAGATGAACCTCAACCTTGCAGTTTATGGCAGTAGGTTAGAATAATCTGTGCAGGCTTTCTGATTTCATAGTGCTCTGCAGACCGTTGGACGACACTGAAGCCTCATGATGAAAACCTACAGCGAAGGAGCGGCCGTAGGCTCTCAGAGTGACCGCTTTGGTTTCAGATGGTCTTTCATCAAAAGTAAAACTGATGAGACTCCAGCTACGACTGCCAGTGATTCAACAATGCCATGCTCAGAGACTGTTTTTTTTTTAAAGATCTCAGGCCAACAACTTGTGCAACAATCAACCATGAAGTGCTAGAGTTTCCTGTAATTCTGCCAATTATAAGAAATTCTCTGAAGTGACCACGATTGAAATTCTCTGAAGTGACCACGATTGACGTTTTTTTTATAGCTTTCTCGAGGCTTTTCTTTGGACTTTGAGCTGCTGACCCATTTCAGAGGAATGTTTTTGCATTTTTGTTTAGTCACTGCAAAAATAGGCCCAGAGCCCAACGACTAAGTCGGTATTATCTTAACAACTTAGCAACAACAGAATTTAAAATATGCCCTTTGCTCTCAGTAACCGGTCAGATTAAACTATTTGACCAACTTTTGTTACTTAAATATTTAAAAATACAGTTGGAAGAAAACACCGTTTATTCGTAACAATAAAGAGCTAGATTGCCACATAATCCATGTTTGGACCTTGCCAACATTAACAACCATATTTATGTGGCTGCGTACATATTACATGTTTGCTTGCTTAAACAGTGCACCATTGGGCTGCAGCCTTGTTAAGGGTTGGCAATGATTTGTCAACTGCCTGCACAGCAAGAGGAAGAAGAAAGTAACAAAAGAGAGAGACTTTTTTTTAAATAAACAACGGTTAAAATGGAACGGTTATAAACAACATCAGTGGATGACATAGAGAAGCGTTGTTGAGCTGAAGGGGGAGTGTCGAAAAGCGTGCAAGCTTCTTAAAGGGACAGAGGCCAATTTCAAGGCGCAAGACACGGCTATGATGCAAAGTCAAATTGTATAATAACTGAAGTTTACCTAGTCACTTGCTTGTGATTTAAAATTCCATTATGTGCCTGGAAAATACATAATACCCTGCAAATCTAAGAAACCGCAAATCTAAATGCCATAATCCGTATATGGTACTTTTAAGGAAAGGCAGCACCAAAGGCGCTTCTCTGACATTAAAATGCAATAAAGTTACATATTAGCAATAAAAAACAATTAGAAGAATGAAAATTATGTGTTTATAAGCTTTATAGCTATAAAGTATCTACTTTATGCCCTGTAGAAGATCTTCATAAACCTGCAGATATATATTTTTTAAAAGGCATTTAAAAAAAAAATAATGAGGAAGTTTGTGTTTTTGGAGGCACAACTTAACGAAACGAGGCGATTTCTCTGTCTTCAACACGGTGCTGTGGTCGCAGTGTTGAAAAATGATCAGCTACTAACCTGATAACCCAAAACAAATTGTCCTTGGGCGTTGCTGCCATCCATACACAGACATAAAAATGGGTCAGATCACTACAACACAGCATGCTGTGCAACTCCCTCCACCTTTGCACCGACTACTTTTTTTCCCCCCAAAGGGTGACAATGCCACGGCCCAGAAAGTGTCACTTTGACTAAATGTGAAGCCACGTACGTGCCACAGAGAGGCTGCTGCTAAATACTGCTATTAGTTTTCATTTCTATCCCGGTAGTCTTGTTGATTGTAAAAAAAAAAAATGAAAATCAGGAAATGGAGCTGTGAAACACTCTGGGGAAAAGACATACAGCAGAAAAATGCACAGATTTCCCTAATAGTGATTATGCCATGCATCACTGTCATCCTGATCGTTATTTTTGAATATCCTATCTGCATTCTGCAGCGGACTGGCAGCAGAAATGTCTCTCCTGTGGATTGGTTCGTGATCTTTATGCAGCGGCAGCGTGCACAGAAATTCATATTTAGCTACTCGTTAGGACGGCGATGATGATGTTTAGCTCGTCGTAAGCTACTGAAACACAACATGTTTTGGAAGGAGTTTTGGCGCAATCCTTACCATAAATAATTAGCGTCGTGTGCTGCTTTTTGATTCGAGAAGAGAGCTGTGTTTTCATAAAACTTAAAGCTCCTTAGGTGTATCTGGTCTTTGCTGCAGAAGCACCTGGAGAGTTAAGCTCTCAAACTGCAAATACGTCTTAATGAGGTAAAAATGTATGAGCATCTGCTGCTGTACTGCGACGTAATCAATGAAAATTTCTTCTGCGGTGCTGCGTCCATTATGTTTTGAGGGGGGGATTTGTGAAGAAGCGATATGCAGAATAGATTTATTTTAACTGCACTAAAACCATGCAATTTCTGAGCTCTTTTAGGAGAAGGAAAACAACAATTAGCCTTTATGACTATATGTTGTCATGCCCTTAGCCAAACGTATACGGTGTGAAGAGTATGTTAAAAATCAGAGCTTACAAACTCAACCAGCAGTCAAGGTAACACTCAGTACTTCCCCCCCCTCCATGTTATTTACAAAGCCGGATATTTTGACGCTATTTCATCATTGTTACATAACTGAGATGCGCATCGACTTCAGCTGACTTCTGGAGACAACTGAGATTGCCAAACGTTACAGACTCCCAACAAGACGCCCGCTGCACGAGTCATTTTAAATAAAGATGTTGGGTTGTGTCGACAGCGTACAGTGTCTTTATTTATGAGTGTGGATCAAGGTTGAACTTCTGTTGCAAGCACCCTCTGAGAGAATATTTTACAGGTAAGACAGAAGAATGGTGTAAATAATATATCTGCAAATATAAGATGTTCTTTAACGCTATAAAACCCCCATGTTTGATTGCATAAGCCTCAGGAGCGTCTGCCTCTCCGTGGGCTGCTGTAAAATGAAACAAGTTAGAGAGATAAGAGTGTTGTTAAATAGGCGAGCACGTTTTTTTTTTTTTTAATAAGTGGAGAGGATGTGTTGTTTCTGAACACGTTTGTTTTTGCAATGTATCTGCACAATTGATTTTCGCATTACATAATCAGCTTCTGCTGGAATAATTGAGAACTTTGCGTTGCTTATTCTCTCAGATTCGCCCCGAGTCCTCAGTAGCAGCCCAGGACTTAACATTAGAGTTTGGTTAATGAACAAAGGAAGCTGTTTTCTGTGGGGAAAAAAGAGAAAGAAATGCTATAAAAGTATGTGGTTAGAATGAATAAATTGGGAGGAAATGGAGCAAATGTTTGTTGTTGGGTGAATCGATGTTTAAAATGTATTTCTGCTGACAGCAGCAGTCGGAACATTTCTAAGATAGAGAAAAAGTGGAACGACATCAAACAGTGGGAGCAAAGATTTAAACTGCAAAAGAAATACAGGCGGCAAATGTCTGCTAACAAAGAATAGTTTCAGACAGTGCCAAAGAATATGAAAAAAAATTATTTCACATAGATTAAGATTATCTTTGTGCACTCGGAGTCAACGTTGCAGCACGTATATGGAAATGCAGAGTGTGGCTCGCTTCAGGTTATCAGAGGGCTGCAATCAGTTAATATCTACCTGAGGCAATCAGGTTTTTAATGATGGGGATGCATTTAATCAAAGTGACTGACGGCCATTTGTGAAAACTGGCAAGGAGGTCAAATATACATGGTTTTGATTTATGACTGCTGTTTAGTTATTTCCCAGGTGGAAAATCTATTCTTTATATGCAGTTTGGGAGTCATTTCACCTACACTTGTGTCATGGTTTTCACAGAGCTGAAGGAAAATCTCAGTCCTGGTGCTATTTTGGGAAGCAAAGACATGTACATTCTTGAGTTTCCCTTTATATATATAATTGTATCCCGAAGCAGCACATACATCTTTATTGTTTTTATAAGCAGCAGTTTGGTGTGCATGTTTGCATTCATAACCCCAAAGAATAGAAATGTCCATTTCTGTTTGCTGTAATTTGGAAATACCCCACTCCACCGCTGTCATGATTGACCAAAAAGCAAATTAACAGGAAAAACAAATGATCCACCATCTAAGAGGGAATTTCCATCATTAATCCCTAACCGGTTTGAAATTTCTTTATAAAAAAATGTATACCTAGATTCAGTTAGAGAAAATAAAGATAATAACCGTGTTGCATGCTTTTGCCCAGATTCAGATAAGAAGTATGTCCATTTAGATCAAAAACACGGCAGAGCTTTGCAAGATAAGTTTTTATGTTCTTTATTCAGATTTTTAGAGACCTGTTATAGAAAAAGTACTTTCATCTGAATTTTCAAAATGAGTCATAGCATCGCTGCTTCTACCAAGCATTGTGACATGCTTCGTCCACTGTCTGTATGTGTTTACTCATACAAAAATTGGGGTGCTAACCTGGCTCCTACAAAGGACTTTGTCACCGTGTGTTTATAACATGAGAGTTTTATTACAATTTTTTTGGGGGGGTCGCGTGGCTTTTCTGCCTGTGTCGCTTTTATTACTTGATTAAAAAAAACACCGTGCTGATTTGCACAAGTGCATATGAATAGCAGCCCTGTTCAATATCCTCTCCTTTTCTATTGCACGGTCCTCCATCTGTCTCTCACATATCCAGACTCTCACCTCGTATTACAAAAGAAGGGTCTTGTGGGAACGTTGTAAATTAGATTCCATTCAAGAGTGCATCGCTGAATAGCTTAGGTAATATTCCTTTGGATGATTCAAAAAGACACGTGGACCTGCTGGCCATTCGAGTGCGCTCGTATTGTTGAAATGAAATATTAGATGGATTAAATGAACACAACAAAGAAGCTAATATTTCTCACAAGTATGACCAATGTGTTTCATCCCCTGTGTGCAGCAGTATTGACAAGCTTGTCCAGAGTGTCTGATGCCCTCAGTTACGCTCCAGCTCACGAACATATTCATGTAAGATTAGATAACAGCTGAAGAAGTAAACAAAGAATGGAACCATACATATGTACCATTCACTGAAAATGCATTCAAAAGCACATGGATGTAATGATAACATGAAATCAATCCTCAGAAGCACTGAAGGATCGTAACACACAACATTAACATCAGTAAGTAAATAAATAGGTATTAGACAGTAGAGTGTAATAAAGCAATTCAGTAGTTTAGTACAGATTCTCTCAGGGTGGAGATGTTTGCATTTCATAACAATATCACCAAACACAAGTGACACATCAGTGTTTAGTATTTTAAAAAGTGCATCAAGCTGACACACATTTCAGTTATTTTCAGATGCATAGTAGCTGTTGAAAGTTGTGACGTTTTTCCTCCAGTTTTAGTCAGAGTATAACATCTATAAACATCACCACTCTCACGACCCCTTTGGTCATATGTGCAAACAGCTCATTATGACTCGTAGCCGCTCTGCGTCTTTGGAGAGCCCCCCTTTACCTGCCGCAATTACCACCAAAGCAGGTGAGGTGCTGCAATTATACAAAACAAGGTAAGAGCGGCACGGAAGAAAATGTCACAAAGAAAAATATTTTTCACTGCATTTGAGAGGGAAAGATAATTCAGCAGCTCATTTCCCAGAAAATGTTTTTTTTTTTTTTTTTTTAAGAAAAAAACAAAAATAAAACAGCCTAAACATACTCTCGCTTGTGGGTTTTGTTTGTGAAAGCCAATGTGTATGCCAGAGAAGTATTCTGCAAACACTCTCCATCGAACGGCAGCGCCTCCCAGCAGCTAAATATGCATTTTACGTTTAAACTGATTACAAATAAGTATCAGACGTAGCTAATTTGTCACACACACACAATTAAGGTCGCTGTAGAGAGGCCGGTTGACCGAACATGCATGTTTTTGATATGTGGGAGTTTTAATGAAATTTAGATAATAGTAGTTGTCTGACAGTATTTCATGAAATTTAGGCAGCTGCATTAAATATATACCTTTAATAGTAAGTTCATAAAATTAAATAACGTAGGACCAAGTACCAAAACATGAGGTACCCCACAGGTTAACATAGTTTTGACAAGGCTAGTTTGACTTACGAAGCAGAGAAAAATCCCTATCTGATTAATAATCCAAAGACATGAGTCATATGCAGTCAGCGTTTAAAGAATGAGTATGTACTCGTATAAATAAACTGCTAGTGATGATTGTCATATGTTATTTAACGACCCGTTGTTGATAATCCTTTTGCACAGGTGTTTGAAACAGAAGCTGAATTATTACTTCATCCTCTGAAAATCTTGCTTAGTAGAAATCCTTTTTAAATCACTCCTGCTTAGCACTGAATTACGGCGTGTATTCTGGCTTTCACAACGTGGAGAAGTGATTTGCGCTCTGCATACGAAAAGCAATGAGTTTCCTCCCTGACAGTGACGACGCAAAGACACTGCAATGCTGCTGCAAAGCTCCATGACCTTTGACAATATTCAGACGGAGTTTGACGTCACCGCATCTCACCATCTAGCCACACTCATCAGATGTCAGAAATCCGATGAGAACATTTCAGTGGCCCAACTTGGCAGCATGTTTTCAAAGAAGGTTTGCTGCTTTCATGTGGTGATGATTTACCAAGTATACTCAGTCCCCCCCACCCCCAGTACATACTGAACCTCAGGGGACCTAAAGAGAGAAAACAAGCAGGTTACCCAGTTCTGGGACGTCATCTATTTTAGGTTATCTAAATAAACGCATGGCCTGCCTCAGCAATATGATAAAAGTGATGAAAGCCGCTCCCCCTCGGCAGGTTTTGGATGGGGGGGAGGTGGAGCTGCCAGCGATATCTGGTGTGTCTGTCAGATCAAAAATCGGCACTCGGTATTAAATGAGGGGAGAAGACGTGCAAATTAAATTCACCTGCCAATCCACATCCGTTTGATCCCGCCTGCCTGTCAGTCTGCATCAACATGCCGGAATACAACATAATTTCAGCACTTTAAAATGCAAACAATGTTCAGACATCTGAAAAAGAAGCACAAAATTTTGTTATATTTTATGATATCGATGTTTAGTAAAAATAAATTGTTCATAACTCTGTCTGATTTTTTGAATATTCACTGTTGCTTTGATACGATTGAATAAAATTGCAGCCTATCGCCTTCAAACTTATCCTAGTGGGTAACTAGAGTCCATTCAGGTGTTGTGTGATCTCAGTTTGAAGCTGTTTGTGAATGTCTCAGCCAGAGGTTTGTTAGAAATTTACCGTCCCTGTCGTGGTGGCGCAGGCAAACTCGGAATCAACATTTCAACCTGTTGAAATGTTTTTCTTCAACACGGACAGGAAAGCCGGGCAACGTTTATGTAGAGACCCACATCCTCCGATTTACTCTCCGTATTCTGCGAGTCACACGGACGATTGAGATTTCGTAGTCGACTAAACCGATCGCCGACATTTCTCGCAATAGATTCCTCTTTTCCCCACAATCTGAATGGATACTAGAAAGTTTGGTGAGTTAGTTTGGTGCGTAGCGTCGTTTCTTCACCACCAGAGAAGCCACCGCACACCTGTCAGTGTGGCACAGCGAGTGCCGGTTACGCTTGTGACTGATTGCGCCGACTCTTGACTTTATCAGCTGGGTTTTGCACACAGTTGTTCGATTTGAACACTGTTTCCAGCAGAGAAGCACTGTGTGTACGTGGAATCCATGTACGAGGTCAAAAGGATTGACGTTTCGTGTCCAGCAGACGTCTCATGTGAGTCCGCTTCTAGTACGCCCGGACCTCCGCCAAATGAAGTACGCCCGAGTATGTGGGAGTCTTTTAAGGCAAGGTAGACGTTTATTCTTGCAGCAGCACAGTGGCTCTAAATATGCAACCAGAGATCCAGTGGATGGGATGAGACCAAAGCCAAGGTCTTTGGATTAGAATGGTCCAGTGAAACTCCATAACTTATTCCATGTAATCTGTCATCATTCTATACAAGTCATTTTATTTATTGTTTCTCTCCCAGTCGTCACAGTACTTTGAGTTGGTCTGTCATCTAAAGTACCAATAAGATGTGGTATAAATACAAATACAAACAATATGTTTGTATTTGTAACAAGAAAATGGAAATGGCGTAAAAGTTTAAGGGGTATTTATTAACACTCATGCCAGGCAGGGTAGATTCTTGTTGCCTGGCTGGTTCTCTCTTGCGTTGCCATTTAAATTACAGAACAATTGATTTAGCCACTGTGGGTTGTCTTGCATAAATTACTTAATAGTATAACCCTTTAGGGTTGATACAGTGTCAATTCATCTCATCATTGCATTAGACTAATAATCACCAGATACTTTCAGAACACAACCGTACCAGTTTCGTCCATAAACCCAACCACGTCAAGATCCGAACGTTGCCTTTGATCGAAACCCATCAAATATTAATTTCTCCACAGCCGTCTTGAGCTCTCTCTTGTTTGACATCAGCTGTCAGCCTCCTAATAATCTTCCTGGGTTTTGTTTCATTTGTGCGGCCCCATCGAGAGGCCTGTAATCTCCTTCCATATTAATCTCGCGGAGCAGAAATGTCATGCAGGCAAACTCGGAGTCATTTAAATTCTTGTTTACCAGCCCTCTTATTTTACCGTGGAGCACCCGAGCAGCAGGCTTTCCTCTGAAGAATACTCCTCTCATTCTGTCAGGCACCAGAATTTGCATCCAGATCTACGGTCCTCCCTCATCCACATCCCTCTTATCGTCCCCCTAATGGATCACAATAGCCATCGTGTGTGCCGGTTTGTGTGTGGTAACTGTTTGAGCGACGATACCTTCAGAGTCCTTCCTTCCCCCCGGAGGGAATTTCCTAGGCTTATTTTACCCTTTTGTTGCATGTCCTACTTCCTTCTCCCTCATCTCTTTTTCCAGGTCCCCAGACTCCTGCGGCTTTTATGTGGCATTACAGGTTTGCATACCTTGGCTAGAAGCTCCATATGGATTGAAAACTGATGGACCTTGGCAGTTTGCCTGTTGGTTTTGTATAATTTGACTTCTTACTGTGGGTGCAGGCTTTTGGTGGGTGTTGGGAAGCCTGCACCCTCGGAGGGGAGGGGGAGAGGAAGTGTTAAAGACTAAAGGTTGTAGCATGCATTTAAATTGTGCATGCTTATTTTAAGGTTATATTTTATAGTAATATCGTGTGGTTTAGTCTGAAAGTTGAAGAAAAGGCATGATTTTAGGTTGACGCCATGTTTGAAAAGACATCTAACAAACTCAATGTTGGCATACACTTTCAAAAGTAGTTTCCTCTCTGCAAATATATTTTAATTTCCATAAAACATTTTATTGGGGTGTTATGTGAAACATAGAGATGTGAAGTAAAAAGTAAAGAATGCATGGTTCTCAGAATATTCCCATCTACATCAGATACCTGAAAAGTAGCATCTCACGGTTAAGTATGACGTAGGCGTGCTTATCGTTGGAATCGATCGTTCAGGTTGATGTGTAGTATTAGTTTTAGCAGTTTCCTCTACAAAGGTCAGGTTGGAGAAATTCACCACAAGTAGATGTCAATTTTTTTTGCAAGATACTGTATCAATGAGTAAGAGTTAGAGAATGTGCCCACAGTAGAAAAAAACAAACCTCAGTCTTTACCTCAGGGCTAATGTTCCACACAGTTTAACTAAAGAGTTTTAGCGTCATTTAATGAATTGTTTTGGTTTAATAATAGCTGGGATCTTTAGTGTTTTGTTAATACCAACTGCTTTCATCAAGACAATGTTTCCTTCTAGCATTTAAAGTTTTTTCAAATTTCCATCATTTGTAAGAAACTGCTTGATGGTCAAACACATACAACTTCACTTTGATATGAAACAACATTTTTTGAGAGTTCTTTATTTAGAAATATGCAGTTAATGAAAAAAAGTATTATCAATCAATAATATGTTACTAATGTTCACTCTCTTCTTTTACATTTAATTTCTTTTAATAGTCTCTGTGATGCTTGCAAAACATGTCCTGTGTGGTAACTATGGCAATAACTTGTCTAAACAATGTCCAATGGCTGATGGAAAGAAACCTAAATAATGATGTTGCTGGAATAGCTGTTGCTCTATGAGTCATGACCTATTTGGCTAAATATTTGCTATGGTCTTTGCACTAAGACACTTACTGCAACAAATGCTCACAGCACAGTTAAAAACTGATTAGCATCCAACATTTTTACATTTATTTCTGCTCAGATGTGCAAAAATAAAATAAATTTTGTTTTATTGTTTAGATTCTTGTCCAACCTTGTCTGTCACAGACAACATTGTTTAGCTTTTTAATTATAATCCTACAGTGCATAATTTTAAAGGTCTTTTTTTTTTTACCTTTTAAGATCAACACCCGTATGCCTCACCCGAAAGACACGTTTATTGTCTTTCCCATTTTGAAGAGTGTCAAAGAAAATGTAACTTTTTAAAAATAAATTTTGTTGCCAATTATTAAAAATTAAAATGACAAACACGCAGACAAAAAAGCAAAGTATTCAACATAAAATGCTTAAACTTGTTTTTTTTCCTTCTTTTGTGTGTATTTTTTAAATGTGAATATTATTACTATATGAAACAGCTATTTTTTTGTGTCAGAGTGACTAAATTTGGTCCAATCGAAAGTTGGTATTTTGCAATTTAAGTAATAAAATATGTTGAGGGAGCCATTTAAGAAGTCCAAAGCTGTATTTCTAGAGTTAAGCTGTAAATATGTAATTTGACAAAAAGATCACGTTAAGTCCTCAGTTGCTATAACCGCGGAGTCCTTTGTGGAGAAGAGAGAACCATGCAAAAGAACAATCTTCAATTCAGCATGTGACAAATTATGCCTTTGTATAAAGGTAGAAAGACCAGAAAAAAAAAAAACCTTCTGTGAATTTATCAAGAAAGTACCTGATATTTCTGGGCAACTGGAAGACTGACCGCCATCACAGGCATGTCATTCTTCGGGCAAAACACACAGTAATTGAAGACAATGTCTGGGAAACGTTAAAAGATCCAAGCAAAAAAAAACAAAGGCATTGGTGCCAAAACTTTTTTTTGCTACGTTAGAACTAATTGAGTCAACGTAATGGCCTGAAAAGTGTTGGAGCCTTGCAGAGTAACACTTAAGAGTCTTTAGAGACCCACTGGACAATTACAGCAAGTCAAGCTGAAGTGGAAATAATCAGTGCTAAGTTGCCTGCAGCAGCTTAAAAATTGTGGAAATAACTCTCATTATGTTTCCTCCACGTTCTGGCACAGAGGCAGTTTTATTTAACTAACTTCTTAATTTAACCCCTCAAGACCTCCTAATATTAGGTCGTATTGAACAAAATTTACCTTGTTCTCTAATTTGTCCAAACTTATTGCTCCATATTTCCCATCAAAATTTGATCGTGTGTAAGCTGGAGCCGAAATGTTTTTGGTCCGTAACTGTGCATTTTGCCCAATTTAGAAACACAGGTGTTGGCGATATTTAGACCAGATTTCAGATTAAGACCTCAGGCTGTATGGCTGTTCTGGAGGGGCTGAGCCACAGAGGTCTTGGCAGTTCACTGAGCCGGTATATTGGCACTCACCAGCTGTTCTCTCCTACAAGCCAGCTCAACCTTTGTTTGCTGACGGGTTCATTGGCAGATATGGAAAGGCACCTGTCAGAGTTCTCCACCGGGATTAAGCAGCTCCACAAACAATCGCACAACAGATGGGGAGCAAAATATGGTCTGCCTTGTGCTAACTCCTGCTTAGAAATATATATGTGATTCCGTCATAAAAAAAAATGCTTTTACAGTGATTTGACTGTCAGATAAAGAAAAATATATATGTTTTTGCATAATTACCGGCATCTTCAAACAATTTCTTTTAAAAAACAATATTATTTTTTTTTATGTTTTTGTTACAGCTGAGTCAGGGGTCAGAGGTACCCAAATCCACTTCTCTGGAGCTATGAGAATAGCTACAGAGAAGAATAATATATGAGAATGAGATTGTAATATTTATTTTCATTCTTACTTCATTTTTGCAATACTATGACTTTGTTCTTGCATTATTTCATCTTTATTCTCATAATATTATGGCTTCATCTTTATAACTTATTATTTTTTTACTTCTTAACATGACCCTAATACACCATTGTGCACCAGCACACCTGAATCGAATGGCTGAATTCCCTCATCGGCAGTAACGGCCTGTTCGTTTGATTCAGGTGTGCTGAAGAAGGACGTATCTGAAGGCTTCAGGATGCTAGCGCTACAGGAAAGGACTTGAGCTCTTCCAGTGCTTTGTCATCCTGTTTCCTGGGATATAAACATGATTTCATGGGGTCTCATTTATTTAAATCTCTATTCAAAATGGGAGAGGCAAGAGAAGTTGCCGTTCAAGTACAGCAAACGTGTGTTGATCATGCAGAAAGTTAGCATAAGAAGATGGCTTACTCTCCTCAGCTTCCCCATATCTACAGGCAGGTTTAATTAAACAGTTAAAAACCAACAAAAATACAGACATTAAAAATGTCTAAAGATCTAAATTAGGTACGTGAAGCAAATATTAACATCTTGAGGAGACCAAGGCTTGATATGTCAAAGAACTGTTTGGCATATCTCTGTCCTACTGTCTATGGAAGCATTGGCTACTGTTCACTATGTTCAGCTGACCTCCCAATGACAAATCTTGAAACTTGTTTACAAACCAGAAGACTAAGATAAAGGCTGAGACCAACAAAAAAAAATTAAAAAATAGCAGTAATCATCTTCAAAACATAAATCTAGACACAACACATCTCGCTCTCCTTACTGCTGCAATCAATGACAGACCTTGGATTGTGTGTCATGTGCAGTCGTGTCAGGGCTAACTAGTGGACCCATCATCAGTGCTGGCCAATCATTCTTGACAGATGTGACTGTGACATTTTGTTTTGTAGAGGGTCAGATATTTGGTCGCATTGGTTGATACTAGAGGTGTGCCGATCAATCGGTCACCGATCATAATCGGCCGATTTCCGTGAAAAAGTGTATGATCGGTGATGGCCGATCACGGTCTCTTGTTGCCGATCACACAAACTGATCACCTGCATCTCATTTCGCAGCCTGCCTGTGCAGCAACAAATCCTAAGCGATGTGGAACTATAACGCACTGCGTAATGGGGAAGTTTGTGTGTTGTGGCGGAAAATTACCTCGGGGTCGGGGGTGAAGCAGGTCAAAATGCACCAACACGACGAATCTAATTTGGCATAAAAACAATGCCATACTTGACGGAGTTTGGCTACGTTGAGGCTCACTGCAGTAAAAAAGACATATGGAGGATCAGATATCGTAAAGCAGCGCACAGCTACAAACACTCATCCGGATTATTAGCATGACGGCCAGAAAGCTAAACAAATAACCTGCAACATTATTTAAGTCTTTGAGCTGTGATGTAAGACGCTGGTTCTGTTGTCGCTGTTGAGCTGCTGCTACACGTTACAGGTAGTAATATTTGACAGACGGAGCGCCGCTTCTGCTCCACCTGGTAGTGACTCTCACACCGAACCTCTGCTTAAAGCTGCAGCATCTAACTTAAAAAATACATTTTACATACATATTAAAACTTTCGCTGTCCTAACATGAGACAGATAATCTCTAAAAAAATAATCGATCTCCTCCCTGTTCTACATAATTACCCCGCTCAGTCAGAAACAGCCACTCAGAACTAGCAGTAATCAACTAGCCACCATGCTATCACAAAGTTTTCATTCAGTAACTCATCCATCCATCCATCCATCCATCCATCCATCCATCCATCCATCCATCCATCCATCCATCCATCCATCCATCCATCCATCCATCCATTTTCTTTACACCCTTGTCCCTTAGTGGGGTCGGGAGTGGTGCTGTTTGCCCATCTCCAGCTAACGTTCCGAGCGAGCGGTGGGGTATTATAATGAAACCTGTATTTGACTTTGAATGTAAAGTTTTATACTTGAATTTTTTGGCAATGTTGAGAGGTTTTTATTTTGACTTTTTGCATTATTTAGCCTCTACAGAGCCTTCTTTAGTATTGGTAATACTAAATATAGTATTACAAATAGCAGTACAATTTGCACAATGCATGTTTTGTTTTTTTCTTAGAAGAAGTTATTAAAAACAAGTTTTTGTCTAAATTAAGGAGAATTCATGGTTCCTTTTTCCACATAATGTAACCAGTGATGCTTATGATTTAAAAATAATTACTTTGTGATCGGTATCGGTGATCGGCCCTCATGAGTGATCGGAATCGGAATCGGCAGGAAAAAACTTGATCGGCACATCTCTAGTTGATACGGTTGTCAATCTTTGCCAACCTGTGATTCTGCTGGCCTTTTTTTTTGTTTTTACTTACAGTACGGCTGAATTTTCAAAGACTTTTTGTGCTTCTTTATCCAGTGTGTCAATAAATGCGGCTCAATCTGTGCAAACAACTCTGCTTCAGTTTTAACAGCTTTCAAGAGTTTAGCCCCCTTTTACACGGAATAAATAAAATAATGAAACAAAGGTACGAAGAAAGTATTGGAGCTGTCAGGAACAATGAGTCATTTGTTGAAGAGCTGCTCTGTTGTGTGTTGTCAGCTCCAGCTCCAGGACAAAGGCACTGTCTGCAGATATTATCGTTTCATTCAACCTGTCTATTGAAATTCACAAGGTCCTAGACTCGCATAGAGATGGGAACATGCTTTTCAAGAACAATATGCAGGGCGGTCATTGTTTAACACAATGCCTTTTTTTTTTCTTTTTCAAATGCATTCTCTGTCAAATTAGACGGATATCTGACTAATCACAAACAGATAGGTAGTACATTATAGTACTTATACAAGAAAATCTGACGTCTGGGTAGATAATCTTAGAAAAAATACAGCACCTATAAAAAGCGTTCACTCTCTTTTATTTTTATGTATTCATGATCAAAATTTGGCTCTTTGGACAAAAAATATATACAACAAAAAACCTTTAATGTCACACTGATAACTGATTTCTACAAAATAATGTTTAACAGTAACTATTGAGAAGCATAGAAATATAGTACAATTACAAACACATCATCCACTCTGTGAAACACGGTAGTGGCTGTATTGTGAGATCTATGCACTGTGCAGCCAAAAGTGCATCTACTAAATACTGACTTGATTTATGCAATCACATATTTTATGTTGCATATTTTCATCTAAATGTCATTATTGTTCCAGAAACAAATTTTCACTTTGACATTAAAGGGTTTTTGTACAATTTTTGGTCAAATAAGCCAAAATATGTTGATCATTATTGATTAGTAAAAGCAGTGTAAAAAAAAAAAAAAGGTTAAAACATCCAAGGTAGGTTTGTGCATCTGCAAACGTTTTTCTTTTGTCTATTTGAAAAGCCACACATGAGAAAGAAAATCGAGTGGCCATAATTTAAAAGATATTTCTGGAGATGCCTTGAGGTTAATAGATGCTTTCTTCTCTCGTCGAAAGAAGCCTGCGGTTAATGAGAAAGAATGGCGAGGTCTATTCAACTTGATTGGCAGACCTGTTTAAATCAATACATGCGAGATAGACGTCTCACCTCATAGCTGGGTGTAATTCACCCATGATAAAGAAAAAGCGAAAGAGTTTTTTTAATTACCGGGAGTCTGTGATTTTTTTTTTTTTCTTCTTCAAATGCAATGAAGCGAGACAGAAACATACAGCGAGTGTGACACACAGACACACTGAGATACAGAATAGGTTTTGTCAAAATGATTTATAAAATCCTCTATTAGCTTATATTTTTTAAAATCCAAACTCAGATCTTTTGAGGTTAATTTAAAGAACTGGCATTTGGATTATCAGCCTGGTGAATTATTTCAGTCAGTTTTTAGGGCTGATTTTTTTTTTTTTTTTTACCTTTTACCTACAAGTACATTACTTTAACTTATATGATCTTATATGATCCAGCAACAATCAAAAACTAAAAAGTTTGCCTTTTAGTTTTTGAAAATAAATAACCTTAAGTAGCCAAGACAGGAAATGTGTTGGAGCAAACAAAATCGAACCTTGTAACATTTTTACATGTTCGTCGGAGGTTTCCATTAACTCTTTTTGGACATAAATGAGTTAACCCTGAAGCCATGCTGGCTTTACCATTGTTGAATCTCACTTGTGTGTTTTGTTGCTCTCCTGGTGAAACTGGAACTTTGTAAAAACCGTAAGTAGGAATCAATACCTATACATCCTCTCATCTTTAAACTTCTATTTTAAAAAGCTGTTCAGTTGCTCATCCAATTAATAAATTACCTCAACGAGGACATAGTTCAGTAAAGTTTGACCATGCGTAATAGGGCGGCCTTTTAATATCAGAGACTCTGTTGGCACTTTCATTTATTTTAAATTCAGATTAGCTGATCCCAGAGGCTGAAGCTAACAGTAGCCTACGAGGGGCCAAGACCAAATTAATTACACCTTTACTGCCTTAAAATGACTCCGACCATAAAACCATCGCAGCAGGCTATGCTTAGGCTACCGTGCAAACCTTAAAACCATTGTCGTGTTTGCGTCGGGCCGTTATTTACACACAGGATTCAGTGACAACCCACAAGAGAAAAAGAGGTCGGAGGTGGCACCTGTTCGATTCACGATGAAAGAGAATGGAGCATGCGGTGGATTTCCAGTCGCACTACCTGACAAAGTACGGTTGTGTATAAATAAGAAATAAATGTTGCTCAAGTTGCGCAGCTGTTGCAACCGCGTGACATTGCCCAAGCGGTTTTATCGACTTTAATAATTTCAATCTGAAAGAGAACCGGTACAAAAGAAGGTCAAAAATCTTCAGCATTCCCCGTCCAACTGAACAGAGCTCCTCAGATGATCCCAGCATTAAAAAAAAAAAAAACTCTCACTGCTTCTGAGATGTGTCTGGCTTCAGGGCTTTAGCTCAGAGCTGTCTGTTCATTTAAATGTCTGCCAAAAAGAAAGAAAAAAAAAGATTTTGTTGCAGCAAGTCTCTGTGAGATAACTTCGCTAACTCATCTGTGCACATCGTTTGTTTAGGAACTTGTCATAGCTCATCCGAGTTAATTACCTTTCGAATCGATGTGAGGCTTTAACCTTTTTTGACCCGCGTGTTGCTGTGATCCCGTTTGAGCGAAACTCGAGGGAATTATGAGCTTATCTTCTGGTAATTACTGTTCACAACATAGAGAAAATTGATTTCCACTACAGCAGAAAGTGTTTGTTTAATTAACTCACACCGAGACTAAATATTTATGAATAAAATGATATTCTTTTCTGACGAAGGAAACGGTGATAAACATACAACTTCAATTTTACCTTTAAATCTGAGGAAGTGTAAACGACCAGCTCATCCATCCTAACAGGTGCTCAGTTTAGCACAATTCACATTTAAAGGTATAATCAATATGTTATTTGAATTGTTACGACCAGGAAACTGAAGGTCAGTGAATAATTGTCAAAGCATTTCTGGAACTGTCTCATTCTGCTAGTTTAGAACTCAGTCAGCTTGAGAAATGATTTGAAATTATCTCATAAAGGTTTTTAATAAACAGACGACAAATTTGCACATTTTTCTTTTGGTTATTGTTTGAAAAATGTGTGGATTCTAGTTCAGTTGAGGTTTTGTTTCACAACCATGTTTTCTAGAAAATGATTCTCTAGTGGGGTCATCAGTGGCTTACATTACTTTAACTTATATGATCCAGCAACAATCCAGCTTTGGATTGTTGACAATTTGGCTCCGGAAAGAGGAAGCACCAGTCCTCTCCAGTGACAGATGAAAACAGTCGGTTCGTTCCTGAAGACGCAATTTTGAAGCCGGACCAAACAGATGCCACACTCCAATTAGTAGCTAGAATTGCTAAAACCAGCATGGAGATAAACACTTAGATTCTTGTAAAAATGTCCAACATGAAGAGAGTTACTTAAGATTTCATTTCAACAGGCTCCTGAGTATTTGCAACAAGAAGCGGGTTATACTGCATGCAAAGTACATAAGGACAATAAAAATGTGTTTCTAGCTTGTGTATTTTCCTCTTGTATAAAGTTCAGAGCTGCACTAAATACAGAAATGACGGGATGCCAAAAAGTATGGGGGTGATATTGTATCAACATGTTAGGAGGCTAAATGTTTGGTTTTCCTTGAATGAAGAAAGACAAACCTAATGATTTCTTATTATCTATAAGTAATATAGATCAGTGCATTGGGTGTATCCTCAAATGTTAGTTTTTTTTTCCTTTTTAATTTACAAAAGTCAATGTTCATATTGGATGTGGTCTCATAGATAAGTCGTTTTGAAAGGCAGCAAGGTGGAATTTTGATGTCTTTTTTTTATATATACATTTTTCCATTCACTGTCCCTTGCCTTTTTTTTTGCTGTGAGTCACAACATAAAGTACATTCTCTGGAACTCCAGTTTTTAAATGATCTAAATTTAGAAGTAAGAGTTACGTAAGGCTTCATGTAATTGTCGGTACTTCAACAGGAAGCCACTATAGAGAGAAACAAACTCAGGAGGAGAATTTAAGAGGAGCAGGTGTTTTTATTCAACTCAACCTGAAGTTCAAAGGTGTTTTCACTTCATCAGACGGGATTTCTGATTGGTTGGATGAAGAGTAAGCTTATTGGTCCAAGCACAAACTCCTGCTTGGGTTAATGATGATTAAAAATGGACCTTACCAAACTCCGTCCAGAAACGCCCCTCGAAAGTCCCACGTGACTGCATGTCTCACAAACAAAGCCTTGCGGAGCTTAGTTTCTATGTGTAAACATGGCGTCTTTCATTTCGACTGACTCTCTGCAGAGTATTTCTGAGTCGATTAGTGTAGCATTTCTGTCAGATTTTCAAAAAATATCAGCCACGACAATGGACAGGGGAACCAACAAGTTCATGTCATCTTTTTTGGACGACATCAAGGTGTTTTAGCCACGCGATGCCTCCAACATTGTGTGCGTCGCAGCTAAATGCTACCGGTTGATGAGGAAAACACCATATCCTCACACCCTCAGCATAATTATAGCTGTGGACAAGATCACTGATGCCTGTTGTTCTTGCAAGGCTGGGTAAGTCGGGCATTCATGGTTTAGAGGGTTACTTTTGAAATCACTGATTTCTGTTGTTGGCAAATGTTTGAGTATGCCTAGGCCTTATACACGGTACTCAGTGCTAGCGTGGCTAACACGATTACAGTTTAGTAAAAAGCCTTTTCAGGTAAAATAAAATCTTTAATGTATGTCAGATATGGTACACATTGCATATTGATCTGTCCAGCTAACGTAAGGCTGTAACAGACAGGCTTCAAGGTGTAGAAGTTGTATCGGTACTGCCTTTATGCTGTACTTGGCTAAAAGGTTTCCATAATGGATGTGTTTATTATTGACTTTATTTTTTTTATTCACTAAACACAAAGAAATCAAAGCAATAATACTTACGCCAGCAGACAATCCTTTGTTATTATTGATCCTATGACGGTTGAGCTGCAAATGCGGTCGTGCACAAGCTTTGATCCAAGCAAGGCTTTCCGTTTCAGATTTTGGAAATCTGTGAATTTTTGTTCCACAAATACGATCAGGATACCTGACATCGCCTGTACAGATACCCCACTGACAGTGGAGAAACATTCTTTTTCGAGTCCTGACGCAAAAACTTAATGCCGGTCTACATTAGCATGTGTTTTCTACTGTAGCTTGTGTTTGTGAGACGGTCACGCACGTGGTAGCTGCGCTGTGGCGTGAAACGGGCATTAGCCAATAAAACGCGGCCCCTGTGGTAAGGTCCATCGTCTCAGTTTGAAATCTGACACTCTCTGAGTCAGATTTCATTTGAGCATTTGGTAAACACTGCCGTAGACATAGCTTGCAACACAAATACTCGAAAGGGTTTCACTTCCTTTACGCCTACAGTTGACGTGTAAGACGCCGAAAGAGAAGAAATGCATGCAACGCTCCACGTGTAAAAGGACAACAAATTCATTTAGTAAATGTTCCTGCTAGCATTGACCACTGAAACTGTGGAGACTTGCCCGTGAACAGCCTCGCGTGTTCTCATCCGAGTTTTAATAACTCTGCAGGTAATTGATGCAGCTGGATCACAGTGTGTGGAAATTGCTTTGTTACACTCAAGAGTCTCGCTGTGAGGCTCTCTGTTGTCCTCTGATTTATATTGGGGAATTCAATTGGTGTTTTTAATGAAGTTTGTTAATTCTGTAATTTTGTGTTTGTATTCACAGTTTCCAAAAAAAAAGGCTCATGTTTGCTGTTGTGTTGAAGGTGGCCAATAAATCACCATGCAGGAAAATAAATTTTATGTCAGCAGTTAAATCTAATTAGACCCTGATATTAAGATGTTATCCACTGACTAGCTCTGAATTCCCACCATCACATTGTTGGCTGTAAGACTTTGAGTGTCTCAGTAAGCAGGGATGTTCACTGCCTAGGGTTCAGACGATCCATTATGTGAGTTACATGGTGTGAAGGGGCCCAGTTTTCTTTTCCAGATAAGCAATTTTCCAGTTATTGGCTTATTAATATTTCTATCAGATATGCCGCAAGGCTATTAAATATATTATTCAAAGTGTATTGTGCTTCTTTTGAAATGTTTAAAAACGAACAATGCAGCACACATCTGTTTTACCTGCACCATGGCAGGAGGAGGGCAACACTTCAGTCTGAGTATTTAAGATTTTTAACGGTGGATAATTTAAAAATCCTTCAAAGGGGCACTATTGTGTAAAATCAACTTTTAGGAGCTTTCCATCGTGTTATAACGTCATTTCCTCAACAACAACAACAACAACAACAGCATACCTGGAGTGTTGCATTGATTCTTTCATGCATGTCTGAGAAATACTTTAATTTTTATAACAGCTGAAGGTAATGCAGATACTTGATTGTCTCTGCTACGCTACAGCTGCTATTCTACAAGCCCAAATGCCGTCAGACAAAAATGTTGAGAGTGCAGGAGTTTTCTGCAATGATTTTATTCATAAGTGTTGTTTGGCAACCCGAGGACAATTTTGTGTAGGTCAGAATGTACAAATAAAACTAATTATTTTTCCTAGTCACCATCTATGGCAGATAGTGACTAGGCACAAACAGTTAAACAACATTGGTTATTTAAACTCCTTGTATAATAGAGAAGTTGGTGGGGGGCAACATCAGCCACATCCTTCGATGATAGGATTTCTCTTGGGAAACCAACATCTGAATAACAATAAAACAGCCTGACAGTTGAGGGGGAAAAAAGGAGTGTTTTCCACAAACCATACCTGTCACAATAAGAGCAAGAAAAAAATAAGAAAAGAAAAAAGAAAGCTTCTAGTTATGGCAGATCTGAATAATTCCCACAAGGTTTTACTTTTGGAAATATTCCCCTTTTCCCATCGAAATACAGGAAATGTAGTGGACATATATGAATTCAACTGGAATTACAATGACTACATTTTCAATCTTTGTGTAGGAATGTGTTCTCATGGCAATCTGTAAATAATTCAGGAACAAAAAAATTGAACTGCCATGCAAAAAAATGATATGTCACACAATGTTTAGCATAATAATCGAGGCTCTGCTTTTGATTAGCGTCTCTGTCTCTACAGCGGGTGTATTTCTACCATTTCACACCTTTTAGGCTCCTAGTGACAGAGATCAGTCGTATTAAACAAGCTGAATCATTGCTCCTAACTTGCATGGGGCTCCATTTATGTAACTCGGGGGTCAGAGGACTGAAAGGACTTTGAGCTATAGGAGATTAAATGCAACAGTGCACTTTGTGGATCAGCCATAAATGACAGGTCATTTATTTATGATTCAGAGAGAGACTGCATATCTACCGAATGGTAATTGAATTCGGATCTTGGATGGGATTCCCGAATAGCTCAAGATGACTTCAACTTTCATGTGCTTTTAAATGGCCACGGCAATGAAATGAGAAGACTAAAGGCCTTAAAGACGTTGTCCTGCTGAGTTCTTCCATTCACATATTCTCGAATTTTTGTGTATTTATTTTTACTGAAATGAAGGAAGAGTGCAGCAAGATGAAAAGATGTTCCACTTTATTGCACAAGGCCAAAATGTTTAATTTCTGATTGCAGATGCTTAAAAACAGTGGCGATCTGACTGAAAGCAAAGTACACTGCAAGTGCCACAGACCAAACGACTGAATTGTGACGTTTAGTAAAGGATTTTTGAATGTCAAGGATTAAGTTGAACTATTTTGTTAAATCAAGTGTGTCTTCTGTCAAATTTTGAAATGTCTGACAATTAATAATGGGAAGTTTGAGCAAAGAAATGGCTCTTGGAAAGCAATTTGACCAAAGCAACTCAAGACGTTGGTGCGCTTCCCAGGGTGCTGCCGACCCAAAGCTTTCCCAATTCTTTCCCCAAAACATTTCACGTGTGATCTGCAAGTGTCGCAGGTCTTTTGTAGAAGCTGAATACATTTCCTCGTACTTCCACTCGAGGCATTGAATGTTTCTCACGTTTTGTCACGTTCCAAACACAAACGCCATTGTCATCTACTGGGGTCTTACATGAGAAACCAACTCGTAGTCGCGCGTAATTATGAGATGAAAGCAAAATCATTTTTCATGCAGGTAACATTTTGAAAAGTTCAGAATGCGTTCGTGTCCATACCACTTTAGTCTGACACACCAAAATGAAATCCAGTGCAAACATTTGCCATCAGCAGTGTCATTAGTCTTGATGTAAATCCAGCTGTTCTGCAAAGGCCCAGTAGGTTTGTTCGAGGACACTAATGAACAAACAGCATCATGGAGACCAAAGAAACACACCAGCCGGTTCAAGGAGAACGTTGAGGGAGAATTTAAATCAGGGTGAGGTTATAAATAACATCTCAAGCTTAGAATATCTCACAGAGATCTGTTCATCCGTCATCTGGAAATGGAGTCAATCGACAGGACATCCGTTAATTGTGCACTCCACAAATCGGGACTTTGTGAAAAAAAAGTGGCTATGACAATGGCGTTTTTGAAAGAAAGCCATGGAAAGTCAGAAGTGATGATGGAAAGACGGATCAACCAGGACAATCCTGAAGAAAAAACTTATTTTTGGAGGCTCCAAAAGACTTGAGGCTGAGGCAGAACTTCACCATCCAGCTGAACAACTCTAAACATGCAACCATGGTTAAGATCAAAAATAAATGATTGTGTTGAAAAGGCTCAGTCAAAATCCAGCTTCTTGTACAGGTGAGAGTCTCCAGCAAGACTTGAAAACTGATTTTTTAAAAATCGGTCAGGTTTTTATTGCTCAAAAATGTTGTTTCCTTTCAATCCTGCTTTAGAATTACGCACTGCTTTGGTTTGGTTCGTCTCTTAAAGTTCCAACAGGTAATATGCTTTGTATGTTTGTGATTGTAATGTGACAAATTTAAAAGGATGCAAAAAGAAACAAAACAACAACAAAAAAACTGGCAAGACATTATGTCAGTGAAATCATAACAAATAATATGTCAAATGGCACAAACCATTCATTTGCAAAACAAAAATGAGAAAATTGGAACTAAGTTTGGAGCATTGTGTGCTTTACTTACGAAAAGCTTATACTAAAACAACATGCCTATATTTCTTATCCGTCTCCGGCATTAGAGTAAATTTATTCATCCTGCTGAGAGTGTAACTCTCCATGTGGCGAGATGGTGAAGCAGATGGAGCAAATGACAACTCCGACATTAAAGTAAGGAGAAAGCTGTTTACTTGTTTGTCTTTATCAGACGGAGCGTCTCCATAACTCTGAAACGGGAAGTAAAAGTCGACATAAGATGTTCGTTATGACTGAGAGGGAGTGAGAGAAACAAATCTGGAGCCAAATACTTTGTGATTTAGAAAATTCTGGTGCTTCATGGGGAAGAAGACTTGAACAACAGAAACTACAGACTGAATACAGAATATGCAGAAGCTGCTCACTCTGCTGCTGAAGGCAGATCCAAAAAGGTTCTTACTCATATGATCCGACTGGTCTGATGACAAATGACTGGTATGATGAAAATGACCAATGACCGACGTCTCTAATTTGTTTTATTGGAGTCCACTCTTCAGAGCTTCCTGATTTTTGTTGTACCTAATGTCATTTTAACCCTCTAAAATGTCTTAGCTGAATGATGGCCATAATAAAAGAAGGTGATGTTCAAAAACACTTGACAAGTGCTTTTTTTTTTTTTTTTTACTTATCACAACCTCCTTTTTCCAATAAAAAAAATGGATGATTTCATTTTATAGTCTTTGGGGAAATCAACCTTCAATAAGCATTTTTGAATATTTCCAAGCCATAAAATGAACCACAAATACTCTAAATACGAGGTTGAGAAGAGGATCTTGAGCAGCGAGTTTCTTTGCATGCCTCAAAAAGTGTGTTCCTTTTTTCGGCTATGCTTTGTACCGATCGTGACGCCGTTTGCGGTTTGAGCTTAAGGACACGATGGCAACCACTTCTAAACAGTCCTTACATGTCAGATGTGCCTTCTCAGAGGGAAAAGGGCTGTTATATCAGCCATGCCGTGTCCCTTTGTTAATCCAAATAAGCTAAATCGATGCAACTCTGCAGTTTAAAAATCCGTGACAGGCTAGCGATGCAGAATCCGCTCGGTGACAGCAGTAGGAGCTGTGTGTTGTATCCATCATCTCCAATCTGACATGTACACACCTGTTTGTGTCTGCCTCCATTTCCATCTCAGAGCCATCCAGCAGTGGATCAGATTTACCCTCATGTCCTCCAGAGTACTTTAACGTGGCTCTGATGTGCAACAAGACCCATTCAGACCGAGCTTCAAAGTGCTTTGCGTGGACTTTGTCCATACAGCAAAACAGTGTCATGAACAAAATCTGAGTAACATGCAAGTAAATCAGCATTGTGCTCGCCAACATTGCTTAACAAAATTTTGTGAAGCACTGAGGGTCCTGTCTTTTGGTCTGCTTTAAAAAGAAACAAACATTTATTCAAATCCTTAACTCATTCCAGAGCTAGCCACTTAAAGGTTTGGCATGAGCCTTTACGCTACTTTTCTTCTTCAGTTTGGTTCGTGCTTGTAGCTTGTTATAGTTTTGCTTGGTTTCATGTTTAAAATCAAGAAACATGCAAAAGGAAAAAATAACTTTAAAGCAAAAAAGGCAAAAAAAGTACAACCAACAGGCCTTCAGTTTGGAAAGTTGAATTCAGGACAAAGAGTCTACACAAGAAAAAAAGTAGTGATAGCAAAGTCTGCAGTTTAGATGACATAACGTGAAGTTACGTAGCGATTTGTGTGAACAGTGGCTTTGAGACCTGAAAAACCAACACTTTACTGGGTGATTTAAAAGTTTTCTGCAAAAATTCCAGTCTGCTGATAATCTGCTGAAGTTGACCAATTGTTTTTGACAAAAACTTCATTTTGAAACGCTCAGATTTTTTGCAACATTTAGGTTTGACACTGAATACATCCAGAACAACCAGATGTACATCTGCATTAAGACTCGCTTAATGAAGACTCGCCCAGAGGCAGCGTCACAAGGATTATTTATTTTACCAAGTCCTGCAGTTGTTGTCTAAGTCATTTTGTCCACATAACCAGTCTGTGTTTTACTACTGAGAGTTTAACTTCATTAGTCGCTTGGTGATTTTCCCTTCTACAACGCTGTCTTCCTTTCTGGTATCATTGAACAAGCACACAGAGGATGTGATTTCATCAGATTGCTCAGTTATCAAGTTGGATTGCTGAAAAACCTGTCGTAACTTTCTTCATGTGCTGCTGTACGTATTGTCGTATGATTTCCCTGCAAGCTTGAATAATCCTCCACACAGTTTAGCTTAAAATCTTTGTGTTCATTTCTCAGTGGGCCATTCACAACGAGAACATCAACATGTTATATTTCTCATGTGGTGGAAGGAAGAGGATTTCAAATAATGAAAGACAATCCGACTGAATGTTCGCTCTTTCGTTTGGCTCAGAAAAAGGAAAGAAAAACTATGCTGCTGATTAATGTGGGCAAACCAGCAGGAGGATCATCTGGACAGAGTGGTTTCTGATTCAACTTAAAATGCAGTCATTATATTTGGCTCGGAAAGAAGATGCATTCAGTTGTCACAATGTTCTGACTTTTTCTTTGCATAAACTCTGCATCTCCTTGACATTCTCCATGCTTATCTGTGGTCCATCTTATTGAATGAAACATTTATTCCTTTTTTTTTTAAAATAGATTTGATATGCTATTGATATGAAGTGAAGTGACAAATTAACCCATTTTTTACACTTTCTACCATAACTAATTTAATTATATTAGCAACAATGACATTAATTACCCTATTTGAAAATCATTATAAATCCTGCCCATGCAATTTCTATTGCATTAAGGGCTGACAGGATTATTACGCCAGCATTTGTGTGTTGGTAAGATCCGAGGAGCTTCTTGGATTATCCTCCCATGTGACGCAACAAACCTGAAAAATTAAAGCGTAATCTTATTAAAATGCCATTATATTAAATGTTACGCTTCTGCAAAAAATAACACGTATCTTTATCTAAGGAGTCAAACGCTGCCAGGATGTTTCCCTTTGTTCAGGATGTGTCGATTTCTTACATTAATGCAAAGAAAGACTTGGCACAAATCCAATCACGAGATCATATAAGTGCCTTAAACATTTAGGACACATAAATGTATCAGGTGATACTGCAACAACAACAACAACAAAGAGGGAAAATTATTGAAATTGGTAGCGTACATGTTTCTTTATACTTGCCAGGATTCAATTGATCTCCGCAGAAGTCTTCTGTAGGTAGAGTATCGAGTGACGGAGCCACTGAATGTCTGCTGGGTGAAAGGTAAAAGAAAATCTATGCATGCAGGAGGAGGATAATGAAGTGGAGTGAAGTCAGACCCTACAGGCACATGTCAGTGGCTCAGTCTGGATCCCTTGACGATCAGGATTTTCCCCTTTAATTAAAATCCAGTTTCTCCCTAGTTGTGACCGACAGCTTTGAAAATAAAGGAGGCGCCACCTCTCTCCCTGTTAAATTTGTCGATCCACGGCCTAATAACACAATTGATTTAAGTACACGGCTGCCAATTGAAAAGAGAAGAAACAATCTGGGTCATTGTATTATACAGTTCCTTTTTTTTATTTTGCTAAAAAAAAACACAAAAAAAAAACAGGAAAAAGTATTTTAATCTCTGGATGTAAGTTGAACATTTATCACCTAAATGTCACATCTTGAGAAAAAGATTCAAATCAACAATCACCAAATAGAGTGAAGAGGACAGTATTGATATATGGTGTGGAAATAAACATTTTAAGAAATGTGGCAGGCATTTGTATTCAGCCCCTTTTATTCTGACACGCAGAAATGACATTTCGTGAAACCAACTGCCTTCAGAAGTCACCTAAATAAAAGTGAAACATATTTGCTTTCTTACAAGGCGCCATTATAGAAATTGAATGAAGCTTCCTCTGATGGACAGGTGTTTCAATTGTCAGATCTAACTGAGAAACTGAGAGCACTTAAACCATTTTGATACAAGTATTGGTTACCAGTTTACCACAGTCTGCTAGGTGCCTTGAGAGTTATTTAAATATTTCCAATTTTGGTAACTTTTCATCACAAAAAAAAAAAAAAAACTAAATAAATAAATAAAATAAACAAGCAAATCCTTAAATATAGAATTGGTGAAAAAGAATCAAACCGTGTTGACATGAAATGCAGCTATTTTAGGAAGATAAGGTAGGCATTCTTAAAATAATATCTATTTTTGACCCTTCCTGCAAGAATTTGCCCAAAGGTAAAGTAAGGAGAGCGACTGCAGAACCCTTCCTGTTCTTCAAATACACACAGGGTTAATTCACTCAGTCATCAGCTAAGAGCTCTGTAAACAGTCACTGGCTTATCCAAATGATTTCTGCAGAGGATTTCTGAAATGGTTAATTGGCGCAAACAGTGGAGCCCCGACATGGACAGGATCCAAGGAAACTAAATCACACACTGATGGCATTTGATACAGATATATATATTTTTGGATCTGAGTTCCTACTCAATATGGAAATGTGTGATATTTTCTGTGATTTTTAAGTCTTCCCTCTTGGAAAAAGAAATTGAAAATATTAGTATTTTCCAGACTTTATCTCCAATCCGTCCGTCCGTCCGTCCGTCCTCCCTCCCTCCCTCTTCAAAAATGTCTGCCACGAGTTCACTGAATACTTTGGAATCAAAACTCCAAAAACGTTGTAAAAGTCTGAATGTTTTACATGAGACATGCATAAAAGACAAACGAACAAAACTTTTAATAGCAAAATATTTTTTCATCCACCTAAATATATCTCTTCTTTGTAAGTCATTTCAAAGTGACTTTTGCGCCGGTCAGAATTTGTCTTTTTTTTTTTTAAATATCCCATTAGAATTTCTTGTCTTCATCACACGTCCCTATTTGTACTATTAATCTTCTCCCTGACAAATGAGGTCCTTTAGTCCCCCAAGCATGCATAAATAATGATAATGACATACCGCGGCTTTGACAAGGAACCATCTTTGTGTTTTGGTGGATGAAGTGTCCTTGAAAATAATAAGTGGGATCTGAAACACGTCTATCTTGCTGCGATCCGTGCTCCACTGCTACTGGTAAGCTTAAATTGTATTGTTGCTCTAACATGTCTGACTTATCTCTCTCAGTGTTACCAATGCCTCGGAGGGGGCAAGAAGCACAACTCTAATTTAGCTTGAAATTAGATTTTAACAAAGTTACACATGGCAAGCATGTCTTCACCTGGAAGATGTAGTTTAAACACATTTCTAACAACAATTAAAAGTTCAAGTGATATGAATACTTTTGGCAGCCGCTGTACTCTCACATTCATACGAGACACTTTCTTGTCCTAAAAAGAACTTTACAAATACCACTGTTAAAAATCATTAAGTCTCATTCTCTCATTTTCCTGATACTTTGATTAGTTATTAGCTTATATACACAGCGTCCTATATGGTGGGTGGTCCAGCAAATCCATCATGTGTTGTCTGCTGTCAGACTCCGTGAAAAACAATTAAAGCCACCACTCACAGGTCGAGTTGCTCCAATAGTCATCGCTGCAACCTCTGTGTGAGGGCCTTGGAGAGTTACATTCATTAGGAAATGCCACTGGAGGAGGGATGCGTGCACAAGAAAATTAAGTAACCCACAATATATTAGGTTGAGGACTCAGGGGACTGAACAGATGAATGAAAATGACAATGAGCAAACTATGAAGATTGCTAGGCAAACTTTACAGCAGCATACAGAAACATCATGCAGTCGTCAATTATGAAACAAACATTACATTTTGGCAAATGCCATCATGAAAATTATCAGGCAAATACACATAAAACATTTAGATCAATGTTCCAGCTACTGCTAGTCAGAGGCATTTCTAAACCAATGGGTTTTTATCCTTGATTTAATGAAGCTCAGTCTTTCAGCGCTTTTGTAGTTTCCTGGAAGTTTGTTGCAGATTTGCGGTGCTTGTTAACTAACTGCACATATTTGCATCAAACTGAAAATGACACTTAAAAACTGGGAGCTCAAGGCTAAAGCAAACAATACAATCAGATTCTCGACAATCAGTTTGCAGGCAATGTTTAGCTTCTGGCTGCAGTCATATGGGCGTAGAAGTACACATTCAATCAGTTTCAGTGAATCAAATTCTCAGTTCGTTAATGCTCTTTGTCGGTAGTGTCTACACAGAGTAATCAGGAAAGTGCAGGTTGCTGAATAAAGTAGAATATTACTGAGCAATAATATTTGCCTGGGCATTGATTCCAGCTTGCTTTAGCATCTCTGTGCTCAGATGTAGCTTCCCAACGAGACGTTTTACTAGGGAAAAAAGGTCAGCTGACGTGATTGATAACCTATTTTATAAAGGGTCGTACAGACAGTATTACTGGTGCGTTTTGAATGCTCAATCTCAATAGCATTTGCTCCAAGTGGGTCATAAAAAGCCAATATAAGAGGGGAAACTGAATAATGGCATCCTTATTTGTGGTTCTTTGAATGTCATGCATCTATAAAACAGGCCTTGCACTCGTCGAGGGAGGCGAGAGCCCTCTGGGTCTTCATACAGGCTCTTGATGAGTTGTTGTTTATGGCTGCAGAATGAGAGGAAAGGAGCCACCTGCCTCCAGTGGCTCAGAGTATTGATTATTTATTGAAAGTTTAATTTCCAAAGTGTTGCACAGGGAAGTGTGTCGTTACAACGGTGACCCTTCTGTCAAGTGTGTATTTGAACTAATACATCATGGGCCCTACACACCACCTAACTAAACCTACAACTCCCCTTATTGGACAAAAAATATTATATTTCATCAGAAACGTTAAGTTTCATTAAGGCAGACAGACAAAATATCCAATTAATTTAGCACTGAATCATAAGGCTCAGTTATATATCCTGAATAATGGAAAATAGTAAACGGCCTGTACTTGGATAGTGCTTTAGTCCAGAGGACTCAAAAGCTTTTCACACTACATTCAGTCAGGAAAAACTTTAAGATATCTTCAGAAACCCCATAGAACGGTTGATATATACCACCCTATGGAATCCTGGGGAATACAACTAGCTAACTTTTGTTATCTTGCTACAGCAAGCTTTTGTTAAACAAGCTAACAAAAAAACTTGCTACAACATGCTTTTCTTAGCTTGTTGTACCAACTTTTTTTGTGTGAACTTGTTAGCTTGTCTTTTACAAAGACTTGCTTTTTGTGAATTGTTTTGTAATACGTTAGCTCGCTTTGTGAAGCGTTCAGAAGTGCTTATTTAGCCTGCTTTTGAGAATATCAAGGGCAGCAGTAAAACAGAGTTCCAAGAATCTGTCTGCTGGTCATTTTTAGAAAAAATATTAACAACGAATAAGGACAAGAAAGACTTTTTTGTCTTTCAAGTCAGCTCGGCAAGAGCAGGTGGACCGAGCAGCTCAAATTTAAGCCTGACGTCCTTGCTTCTAAGTTAGCAGTAACTTCCAACATCATGTTGTGTGTCACATTTAACAGTCGCTGCGTTGAGAGAAGGTATGGTCAAAAACTGTTTTTATTTAAAAGTAGAATATGTATCACCAAATGAGACTTTGTATCTATTCTGGCAAAGCGTCAATGAACTTAAATCAGCCAGAAATCACCAGAGCAAGACACTAAGCTGAACTTTCTAACAGATTGTCATTACTACTGTTTCAGGGGATCCTGAAACAGCCTTTCATTTTATTTTCTTATGGATATTTCTAATTTTCTTCTGCTAAGAGAGGCAAATTTACTTCTCAGCATTATACTAAATGGTCCATACATAACTTATGCTGCATGGTAAATCACAATAATTGTTTTGAGCCCTGACGTACCAGCGCAATTATACTTGTCTCAGCACTGTTGGAAAATGTATTATTGATCAAAATGTTCGCTGGTTAAATTATTTTGGCTGCGGGAAAGGAGGAGAGGGGAGAAGTGAATGCTAGGGAAAGAAAAAGATTTTCAGCCTGTTTAGTTTGATTAGCAAATAACTGTCAAGGCGAAGCAAATTTATTTATATAGCGCCAGGCAATCTAAAGTGCTTCCCAGGACATCGAAGGTTAATGTTTCTAAGATATAACTAGTTTTTGGGCAATTACAGAGGCACACTGGTATATATTTGTCATACTGTCTGTGTGCCTAGTCAATGGCTCGGCATGTTGGATGCTCGCCTTAGCCACCTTAACAACACTGAATCTTATATTGCGCCCGTGATTGTCGTATGCATTACTTGTTTATATGTTATCCTATAATACACTGACACAGAAAAATTGTATTTCCCCCAGTTTTAGGCAAACAAGATCTCGCTTTATGAAACTAATAAAAGAAATCGACATCACCATAAATAAAAGACTAGCTCGCCCTCTACAGCGGGTCGCTTCCGGTTTGGAGGAAAACCCAGCACAAATTAAACTTCCTGAGCCAAATCTAGCAGGACAACACTTCCACAGGAGCAGCTGTGGTCATCTTCTACACTGCCATTATTCAGTCCGTCCTGTGCATATCCATCACTGTGTGATTTAATAAGAGAAGAATAATAAATATGAAAATCCTTTTTGTCTACCGGACAAAGATGCAGTATTTTGTTTGTCTATCATAAATCTTAACCCATGCAGGTTTAAGTTACAGAGAGGAATTTTTTATTTTTTTAAACTTCCAGGGTTGGGGATACCTGAGTAAAACGTGTAAAAAGCTGCTTAAGGAAATTAAAAGTGAGAATTGCTACAACTCTAATGTATCTTATTCTTGCTTCCTTTCCAATGTTGATGCCTTTAAATTTCAAACATTGTTTTATCCTTTTTTTATTTTTATTTTGTTTTGTTCTGATTCACTTTGGCCCTGTTTTTTTTTTGTTTTGTTTTTTTTAAACAATTTCAGGTGTTTAAATCCCTGCTGAATACCACATGGGGAGCAGGCAGAGCAGGCCGTAACATGAATAATCCATTGGCGGATGAGGTCTCAATCACCATTATACTCAGGGAGAGTAAAAGCAGGCTGAGGCAGCAATAGCCTGTCCACCTAAAAACAGAAAACACTTTGCATTTTTAAGCAGATAAAAAAAACAAAAACATTTATCTTTAAAAGGGTTGCACCTAAATATATTCACCATCACCGGGCATTTCCCCTGCAGATGTATGAGCTCGTTATGTGAGATAAATAGGCCACTCTTAATGCTTAATCTCATGAAGATAAGTAGAAAGAAAGTTGGCAATGCTTTTACAGCATCCAACAAATCCTGTTTTGGAGTTAAGCAAAAGCTCCTTTGGAAGCCTTTTTCAGACCCTGTGCTATTTTATTAAGCGCGGACAGAAGGAGAAAAAGAGCTAATGGGCATTCACAGCAAACACACAACACAATAAAATCATTCATTTCCTGATAAATCCACGGGACTTGCTGCAGTTTTGTTTCACACTCATTTGCCATTGACTTACAGATTCAGAGGTAAATGTACAATCACTTTTCTAAAGATATTTAAAACCTTTTCCACACTTTCTGCACACTAAGCCACTCCTCGACAAGTACACGGACACATCAAGCTGGTTCTTAGCATAGAGTCCGTTTTAAATTCATCACACAGAACCGTTGCCAATTCGGGGCACGTCCGTCGATGCGTCTGCGAAATGAAGAGCCACAGGCTGCCGACCCAGACACATCAGCTCCTCTTTTGGCCATCTAACAACAGTTTCTCAACTCCTCTCACATTGATTTCTCATTTTCGGCTCACTGCACCCTTCAAGGATTGAGTCTATGCTCGGTCTCAGTGTGGCATGAATGAGCAACAAGTAGGCGCAGTGTTTAGGGTGGAAAGTCAAAATTATATAGATTGGAGTGAAAACAAGAGTCCGTCAGCCTCAGGTTACTATTTTACTCAGATTATCTGTGAAAAGTAAACATAACCAATAATCCATATTCTCCATTACTTGTAGAGGTTATGTCTAAAAGCAGGAAGTACATTTATCCCATGTTACAACCCTGCAGAGTTTTTATATTGTGTGAGTATTCATTGCCTTTACCCTATCTCTTATAGGAATTACCTTGGTTCTTTGCGACATACACTCAACGAGATGAATACATATTGCTTTAGTGACTTTGGTCCAAACTGACATTATATATACATGAATAAGTTTCTGCTGAGTTGTTGGCTGCACATGTCTGATAGGCATTTCCTGCTCCACCACATCCCAAGGGTGCTAGTAGATTGAGATCTGGTTAACTTTGGAGGTCATTGTAGTACGGCGAACTCATTATGCTCAAGAAGCAACAATGAGATGATAAGGTGCGTTATCCTGCTGAAAGAAACCATCAGAAGATGTGATCACAAGGGGATGGACCTGATCAGCAACATTTCTACCAGATACGTCAGTAAAACAGATTATAAGGACGCAAAAATGCGCCAAGGAAATATTCTCCAATCATGAGACCGCCTCCAGTCCAGACGGTGTTCTGCACACCTTAGTCGTAGACGTAGCAAGAAGCCTTTGAGCTACTGGTGTCTTTCTAGGGTACTTACATCTATATAAACAGATGGTCACTAGATATACCTCCAGACTATTTCTCTGGAAACCTGAGAAGATTTTGTGGGTGAACTAACATGGTCTGTGTATTTTCAGCCAGTTCGTTTTTTCGTTTGAATTGGAAAATGAAAATACAAAAACAGACTAGTTTGTTCCGTTTTTCGCTGGTAAAATCAGAAATAAACGAAATAACGAACTGCCTGAAAATACACGCACAGATCAGTTATCCAATTTCTGATTTTGGTTTAATAAACTAAAACCGAGCCTACTTTTGTTTTTTCATTTTTCATTTCTCACAAAAAAAAAAAAACTAACTGCCTGGAAATACACAGACCCAACATCAACAATCATTCCACGTTTTAAGTAAATACAATCCTGTTTCTTCATATCTCGCAGGCTAAACGCACTGAACTGCTGCTGTCCGATTGGCCAGGTTCATGCGCCTAATAAAGTGGTGGGTGAATGTGTCATCCAGTCAAACACGACTTTACAACAAAACAAACAGCTGCTGCTTGTTTTGTTGTAGAGACGTTTGACAGGAAAACCTTCTTAGTCTTCTAACCTGCAGTTCCTACAGTTTTTGACTTTCCATTTTAACATCAAGCCTGTAAAGTCTAGATTAAAACAATTACAACAGAAGCATTAGAAATATATTTTTGATTTATTCTAAAAAGTCTTCTAAACATTCAAATTTTTTTTTTCCAGTTTTAAAGCAAACATAATCAAATACATCATTAAATTCCTCATGATGTTTGGTGCTTTGATGACAGAGCACAGTCCCTTTGAAGTTACATCAGTTACACAAACAGATTTTGTTCGGGCAGCAATAAACACAAACAAGACGTGTCCAATGAAATATGCAGTAAATGAAGTGCGGAGTGTTTGCAATAATACCCACAAATACTTCAGGTTGACACCGTAGATGTCCAATAAATACTGATCCGATTAATATGAAATGTTTAATCAAGACTTAAGCTTGTGCAGAATTATATTAAGAATCTAAAATACTAAATAAAATACTCTCTTTAGGTAAAAATTTTAGTTTTCTCATGAAACTCAAAGCAAATAAATGTCTACTCCTTTTCAAGCTCTCTCTGAATGCAAAAGCAAAAAAAAAAAAGTGATTGTCATTAAAAACAGAGATTGTTGTCCTTATCAGGATCAAGTCTGTAATCTCTGCCAGGCAAAGTGAAGACAGTGTATTTTCCAGGGAAGTGAGAAAGTATCTCTGTGTCCATATTGCGTCTTCATCAGACAGATATGTACCAAAACTATCGATGTGTAAAAAAAAAATTTAAATAAAATAAAACACATTCTGCTCATTATTTTTCCACTCACATAATCTCAACAATACAATCTCAGCATACACAATGTAAACAAATCACAGTCTGGTCTTAACTACATCGTCATTAACTTGTAGGTCCACAGGAGGAACATCAGTTAACAACAGCATCAGGCACTGGAATATTAGCTTGCGATCCTAGCCATGTCTTCTGGTTGAACCAGCCTGACGCTCTCTCTTAACCTTTTGGTAAACAGGTGGCTGGACAGGCCGCAGTAGGAATGTGTAGTTGCCTGCAACGCCGCTTCCAGTGGCTGAAGCAGGGAGCTCTCCATGTCCTCGCCAAAGGAGTACTGGGGTCAGAAGAGACATGGACGGGTTATGATTATGTTGTCAGAAATCTGACAAGGAAGATATTACTTTATTCTACGGTTCGGTTTCTGGAGGGTCTGGGTCAGTTCAACAGTTCGTGCTCCAACTGGTACCCACATTTTAACATTTCGTCCCAACCCACTTCCATTTGGCAAACCTTTTACTTGACAACAGCATGTTTCTACCAATTGCAACAAAAATGGTTACCATGGTTACCATTTACTTAACCACTGTGCTTGGTAGGTAGATGGGATTATTTTTACAAGGAAATGGGATAGGTAATAAAGTCAGAAAAATATAATTTTATTCCCATACTTATCAAGACTTGGAAAATAGTGCAATCAAATTCCATGCTTTTAATTATTGGATGAAGTAAGGCAGACTCTTTATCAAACTAGAACAATGAGAAACCCCAAATGGAAAGTTTACATTTGTTTGATTCACAAAGCAACAGTCCAATTCCTTTTCACTTTAGTCCAGGTAAAAAAAAACTTCTGATGTTGCCTCTGGTTCAAGGTTGACTTAACACAAGGGACACTACATAGCCCATGTACTGGATAGGTCCTTTATTGCAGGGTTTGCCACTGTGTACTGTTCCTTGTGTTTGGTGACAATTACATCCATTTATTGTGAATCTTCCTCCAAACTGTTGAAGGGTCTTTCTTTTTTTTTTTTTAAGAATCTTCTCAGTGCTGCGATAATCTTTGCTTCCTAAGTACCTTTTCCGACCATTTTACTCTAACACGCCTGGATGCAGAGCTCTATGGAAAACCAGCTTCTTTATCAACATGCTTTTGTGCCGTACCCTCCTTTTGGAGGGTGTCAGTGAATGGCTCATCGGTCTACCCTACGTTTGAGTGGGCCACAACAGATTCATAACACTACGTCTTTAGAAACCTGCATCCACCTCTAGCATTAGCCCGAAATCTCTTAGTCTCTCTTAATTGTTGCTCTGTTTCAGTCCTCCTTGGTTGATTTGAGTCCATGGGAAGAGGAGGAAAATAGCGTCATTAGCCAGTCTACATCCATTACTAGGGGAAGCCTAACCTGGCCACTATGAATGCAGGCAATGTTCTTAACCATTAGCTAAACGAGCAGACTTCCTTAAGAGGCACTTTACTGAGATATATCAATGCATGTAGCATATATATATATATATATATATATATATATATATATATATGTGTGTGTGTAGATATTTAGGCATTGTTTTATGTGTTGGCTTATACAAAATAATAATGCATCCAGATCATGAATTTGGTCTCTGTCAATTCAAGAGTTTAATTTGCATATCTCAACTAACATTGTACGTGGATTATGAATATCTATCACAAGAACAGAAATAGAGTTAGTAAAGAACGGAAGTATGAGACAAAGCAACATCTGAAGCATTACTAATGTGCTTCCTCATGTATTCCTCGCCATCTGAGTCCAACAGCAGAGATAAAACTTCCAGATTTCCAGCTAGTCAAGGGAAACCAAGGTTCCTGCCGTCTAGTGTGACAAGATAAAGATCCTGGCCTTTCACTTTCACGTTGAGGAGAAGCAATTGTTTATAGCTCCGGTAAATAAAAAGGAACAAGTATTTTACAGCGTCTTATTTGACTCCAGTTTGGCAAAGCATCACATTACTCAAACTGTTTCTTTATTATCTTTCATACACTGCAGCAGGCAATATAGTGCCATTAACGGCCGCCTATCGATTTTTATGTGGATGTGGCTGTTGCGTTGTCCACACAGCCATCATGATGTCTCAAACTAGCATCAGCACTAAAAATTTTACAACTCTTCAGTGAGCGTGGCTCGGTAATGGCAGTGGCCTTTATTGCAAGCTCCTTTGCCGACTGAGAGAGCCTGCCTTGGGAGCAGGGCTGGCTAAGGAGCTCTTGGCAAGATGGAAATAGGAGTTCCTCCCAGAACCGTCCACATGGGGCTTTAGGATGTTGTTCTCAAAGGAACGAGTGGGAACAAAGTGGGAGGGTGCCGAGGGAACTGGAGAAAGAAGGGCGGATAATAAACTTCCAAGACACAACGAGGGAAACAAAGGACAGAAAGCTTTGTGGTTCTCTGAACTAATGGGATAATTTTGCAACAAAGAGCAATTTTTACTTGATGAATCAAGCTATTTTTTTTTCCTCCTTCCACAAAGACCCTAAAATCCGAGGACTCTAATATGAGCAGTGCGTGCCTCTCTGCTGCTGGAGAGACTGATGGAGCTGGCCGAGTGCCTCATAATGAAGCCTGCTCGTTTACTTAATGGCTGAGAACATTGCTTGCATTGATAGTGGCCAGGTAAGGCCTGTCCTGGTAATGGATGGAGCTCGCCTAATGACGCTGCTCCTCCTGTCTTCCCATGGATTGCTGCCCGCAGGTTGACCAGTGAGCTCAAATCAACGAAGAGGGATCGAAAAAGAGCAACAATAAAGAGAGACTGAGAGACTTCAGGCCAATTTACTTCCTTACTCGGGATGTGAAATGTGCTGAGCCTTTGAGATCATAGGGTTAAAGCAGGGCGGTCAATATGACGAATGCTTGCTAAGCCAAAAATATATATGTCTGAACCGATGAATGTGACACAACAAGGGTTATGCTGAAAATAACTTATATTCTAGGAGAATGAAAATGATGCATACTCTTATGGTAGATCTTAAATTCACTTTTTAGAATTGTGTAGATTTTGTCCCCTACCTTCTACAAATGGTAAGGATGTCACCATGCCAGTCTTTGTAAGTTTACCTGTTCTTGTTCCAGAGGGAAATGATTTAAATGATTTTTAAAAACACAAACTGTGAGCGCATGAGTGTGGCTTTTCATGTCAAACTTGCATATAAACAAGCTCAAATATCCAACTGTGTCCATTTGATAACCATCTGATCCAACAAGTCACAACCTTAATGACATGAAGTTGGTCATGATATCGACAATTAATCAGGAATCTTTTAATTGCAAAAGCACTTTCACCCTGCTGTTACTAAAACGAGGCCATGCGGGGAATGCGATATCAGTCCTATTCTGGAGACGTGTGTGAGCTTTAACACCGTTTTCATAACGCCTTGCAACACACACTGCCGCTTTACACTGGATGCTCACAGCTGACAGTGCAGAACAGGGTGGCTGTGGGCGGGAAAAGCTTTTATGGAGAGGCAAAAGCCAAAGTGAGGCTCTGTATGCTCTGAGGGATATGGATATGATGCAGGTTATGGACTGATCAAACACTCATGTGGCAGGGGGGCATATAAAAGGTAATCAGATTAAATTGATCAGATTATGATTCGAAGCATCTCCAAGGGAATAAGAATGGGACATTCTGTACGCAGCTCATATGGACCTCTTAACTGGAACCCAGGTCTTATTTGGCAAAGACAAATTAAAATTAATTTTATGGAGCCATTATGCTGTTGTGGCTGTTTCATTTTTTTAAGCCTAAAAAAACAAACAAAACCCCCCAGCCCAAAAAAAAAAAACAAAACATACCATCAGTGCACTTACTAAGTTTGATTTTATCTTTTATTTTTATACATTCCACTGCTATTCCAGAAGTGCTTGTCCTCTGTTTCATCCTTGAAATGGAGTCTTGTTTTCAACTCCATCAAAACAAAAGACATTCAGCGCGAGTGAGGCAGCAGCTCCATCACGTCTCATCTCTCGCAGAAACGGATGACAACATGCGTTTCGCCTCATCTAGCCTCACCTGCTACTGACCACCACTGCAAGCAAAATAACAGCCGAGCTCCAACTTCTTTGCCCGCAAAGTTCAGCTCAGCGCACGCCGTACCTTGAGGTCGTTACAAGCGACCTCAAGGTACGAGGTCGTAGTGAGAAAAAAAAAAAAAAAAAAAAACTAGCTACGTCCTTCTTTGCAGAAGGGAGAATGAGCTCATTTTTCCTGTCTTCTTCCATTTCTCACTGCTGTGTATCCCAGCTGGATCCTTCCAGATTATATTGCTGCTGTGACCATCCGAGATCCCGCAACACGAAGCGAAACAGGAAAGATTACAACACGCCCCGTGGGACAGCAGCTGTGCTTCCCGGTTAAATTACACCCGTCTATGTTCACACATCACAAAGCTGCCTTCGGCGGCAGAAGGTGTAAAAATAATGTATATTTAACCTTTCGTTTTAAAAGGCGAATCAAACTGTGCAATTGACGTCTGATGTTGTCGCTTGACAGATGTAGCCACTGCTGCGGTTGAGTCTGGGAAGATGCGCCTCCCCCCTTTCTTTGGAGAACTTAAATATGATAAAGGAAATATTTAGCAAAATATCGATTCTGCCCTGGCGGGCGGATGCATCCGTAATAAAAAAAGCACAGCCTGAAGGGCATATTGATAAGAAAATGACTAGCAAACGTTTTTACAAATAGTTTACACACACACACACACAATCGGTGGTGGTTCTTGCACGCATTGCGCTCTGAGTGGGACACTGATCTGCTCGATGCTAGGTCTTCTGCGTCATAAAAACTATTTTTGCTACATAGATAAATGGACGGACAAATCTACTTATTTGTATTTATATATTTACTGGGGTTGGAACATTAAAAATATGACTACAGTTAATCACACTGTGGCGGGTGAACCAACATACCATCTCAATTTGTGCTGAAATGAGTACATATCAGTTATCCAATTGCAAGTAAATGCAATGCATAATAATAAGCAAGCTGGGTTGCGCTCCCCCCTCCTTTAGTGTGTTTGAATTACAGCGGTAAAAATGCAGCTTTGAAAGCTGCCTTTGAGAGTAAACTTTACAGATGATTATTACTAAAAAGGCCCAACATTTAAAATGTAAAGCAGACTGGCTCACTGTGGAGGCCACTGGGACCTGGGCTAGCGAGAAGCAGCAGCTCCAACCAGCTGGCCCTTAGGAGATTTTCTAAAGCTTCAAACGGACCCCAAGAGAGAAAAACGTTCCCCTCGGTTTTTCATTCCCTTCTCAGAGTTCTCTTTGAGTTTCTTTAACGCAATAGTGCGACTCTGTTCCCAACCAGAGGGAGGCTGAAGGGTGGAGCTGATGCTTGTGATGTCACGCTGCAATGGGTTTATTGGAGCCCAAAGTCGTTTTTTTTCTTCTTTTTTTTTATTGAGTGCATTTGACAGCCCTCCAGGACATATCAAAAATTGCCACTGCATGCAACTGCTCTCTAGGAAAACAGCCGTAGAATTTCAACTCATTTCACCTTATACAGGATATTTTTTTTGCTCCATCATGATTTTTATGATTTTATTTTATTTATTTTTTTACTATAATGATGTCTTTCTACCTGTTTGATTGCCTCGTAGACGGCTCTGAAAGCAGGCTGCTTGTCGTTGTGATAAACTCCTCTGTTACCATGGAGAACAAAGACACCTTCTTCTTCAGCTTGTTGACAGTTGCTGCCGTAGATACAGTGGTCGGGACGGTAGTTCCACTGGCAGGGAAACACGTACAGGCTTTCTGCAGAGGAACAAAATGAAAAAAAAAAGGCATAAACTTGCTTGTTTAATAACAGTCTACTACAAAGCAAACAACAGAAACTGCAACGTATGTGATACAATAAACAATGCAATAATAAGGTCGCACCTACCAGGGTTGTGATGAAATATGATGTTAAGAAGATCCTGGTCCCCCCAGGTGATATTGAGTTTATACTTTTGAAGAAGAGGCATCAGAATTTCCCCCCACTGGAGCGTTACAGCTGTCATGTCACTCTAAAGCGACGATAAACAAAAACAAAACAAAAAACAAAACAGCAACCCAATAATTTATATCAATTTACGTCAAGAAACCAACAAATCTGCTTTTCAGGCTTTCTTAAAGTCATTTTTACATCAAGGAAGTTGTTTTGCAGAAACCTATGCAAGCTGGAGGGATTTAAAGCAAAAGTACAAGAGTGACCTCAACTGTTTGATCCGAGTACTGCAGCAGAACCACTGGAAATGGTATTTTATTCAAATATTATTAAAACATCCATGTCACTTTTTCAGTCATTAACTGTTTGAACAAGCACATAACCATATTGAAACCATCTGAGGCCAGAAATTAGCAACATAAATCAATAGCATAACAGACTGCTGCCAACACTTCCAATAAATACTTCAATAATATCGATCAATATTTCTACAGACGACAGTAGGTATCGCAGTCTTTACCTTGAAGGATTTTTCCCTGATGCGCGTCATGTTCATGAGCATGACCCCTGAGTTGACGCCCGTCTTGCCGTAGTAAGGGTGACGAGCAAAACGGTTGTACCAGCCAATACGAGGCTCCTCGTGCTCCGGTGCCATGGCAGCCAATTGGCTCGCGTTAAACCGAGAAAGTAGGCCCCAGATGTCTTCCACAGGACGTAGAAAAATAATATCTGTGTCTACATAAAGCAAAGAATCCACCTGCTTTAATATTTGCTGGGGAAGAAAAAAAAACACAAAACATGAAACAATATTAGAATTTCTAAAACAGTAAAGAATTTCTGATGAATATCTTCTGATTAAAACGTCTTTAGACCTACCGGCAGAAACAGCCTCTGAGAGGCACAAGGCTTGAAGAGCTTTTTCCACTCGATTGCATTCTCCTCTGGAAACGTGATTGGATAGATGGTGAATGTAAACGTTGTCCGGACTGCCACGGGCCACATTTCCAACTTGACGAATGAAAATAAGACACAGAAATTTGTCTGTTACTGTGCTTCGAATGTCTCATTTTAAAGAGTTTCAGAGTTTAAACATAAGAAGACCTTTATAAAAACCATTGTAGAAGCAAAGAACATCCAGAAATAAGACAACTGAGTTTGAGTTTTGCTGCAAACACCAATGTCCGTTCACAGAGCAATAATCCACTAAAGCCAATCCCAAACTATCAGGAGACACGAACTGAGAAATTACAAGGTGCAATAAAACAACGACAGATGGTCGTCTTCTAAGATTTGCTTTTATTTCAACAATTAAATCTACCAAGACAATGAAAATGCGCTCCCGTCTCAAGGTCGTAAAGGTTTTTGGGGCAAATCCAGGAGTTTGAAAGTTTCCCCGCTGTAGGGTTGCACACTTACAGCATTTCTGAAGCCGTCATGCAAATCATCCTCGGCGAAAATGTGGAAGTGCACAGGCTTTCTGCTGAAGAGGACGGCCGACTTCAGCATGGTGAGAGTTTCCTCCAGCCTGGCGCCGCAGGCCACCACGGCCAGCTGACTTCTGTCATTTTTAGGTTCTTTTGTAGCAGAGCTCAACTTCTCACTGACAGCCAAGACAATGATTACATCAGTCATACGCTTAGTCATTTTGCAGCAGAAAAGATTAAGCAGGGCATTTACAGCAATGCGATTACGAAAACCCTCAGCTTAGCTAATGCCACGACCCAGCCAGGAGTGGTGAAAGAGTTAATGGGTAAGTTGTAAAATTTCTTCTTATAAAAAAAATTAAGTAATTTATTTACAAGCAATTTAAGGAAAATGTAGGGTTTTTTTCTATTTATGTGAAAACTTGAACATAAACAACCTCAAATTTGCATTCAATAATACAAATACTGACTAAATTGAGAGAAGACCTAGAGCGATTAACAGTGTCTTAAAGAAATATTAACACCGCTTTGTCATTCTCACATTTTGTCACATTTCAAACACACACTTCAATGTACTTTCTTCAGATTTTATTGGACAGATAAACACAAAAAAGTGCATCATTGTTTTAAAAAATGTCTACCTTTATAATCTGACACCCCTAAAAAGAGAGTCTCCTGTCAGCAGTATAGTGACCTTAAACACACAGCCGTAGCTACAACAATGGAGTGGTTGGGAGGAAATTGTGTTAGAAAGACCAAACCTAAATCAAACTGAAGATTTGGATAACAAATTGAAAATTGACATTCTGAGATACTCTCCGTCTAATCTGTGTGAGCTTAATTGTTTTTGCAAAGAAGACTAAGCAAAGGTCTAGAGTAGAGACACAACCTGAAGAATTAACAGTAGTAACAGGAGGTTCAAGAAACTAATGATTCAGGAAGGCCGAACACAAACGTATGCCGTGTTAACGACCAGCTTTCTGTGTCTTATTTTATGCACTGCATTGCTCATTACGTAGGACACATTGAAGTTTCTGTCGGTGACATTCAACGATTAATAATACACAAGGCACTGTACCGATCCCTTCAGAAATGAGTAACAGAGAAAATCAAGCCCATGATTTATCACTGAAACAGGGAGGGGGTAGGGTGTGACTAACCGAATTATGATGAATCTCAATGTAATGGATGTTAGCTCATATAATAACCGTGCACGGATAAGATTTTGCTGCGCTGAAGAATATTTAACAATCATTGACTAGCAATGTGATTCATGGAACCAAACCCATGAATACACAGACAGTTGGTAATTCAAAAATCATCACAGGGGAAAGTATGAAAGCTGGACATGTCTGGGGACTTTCTTCATTCTAAAATTGATCACTAATAATCTTAGATGTTCACAAAATCAAATCATACCCAAGAGGTGATTCCAATAAGAAGTTCACTCCACAAACATCATCAGCAGGTGGTCTCCAATATGGATTCCAGTAAGAGACTGACAGTGATTTACACCTGACAGAATAAAAACATGGTCTTTTTTATCTTTAGTTAGTAATCAACTTCTTGAACATAGCTTTTAGAGATCAGATCGTTGCTGAAATATCTTCTAAAGTTAATTAACAGATGGTTGTCCGCTAAATCCAGCAATAAGCTGACGTTAATGAGGTAGTTAGAAGTCACATTAAGCCTGTCAATTACAATGTTAGCACTAGTGCTAATTTAATATAAAACATGCATAACTACGAACTTTCCGAGTCTATACGCAAACTGGCAACGAATATATAACTGAAAATGTACCTGTACGACTTGTAAACGTAAGCATTATCTTATTAGTTAATGAGCTAAGTCAATAACTAAACGCTAGAAGGATTAACTAACATCTAAAGGTCACTGTTACGAATTATGTTAATTGTCACACACAAAAAGTCACGGCTTGCTAAAAGGTACCTATTCTGTCCCCACTCTTTGTCCCGGAGGCCTAATAGTCCTGGTCTTTTCCTGAGAGCGTGCCCGGCGTCATGACTGCTCCTGTCGGATATCCTGCCTCCTCCAGACCGCTCGTCCCTGTCCTCCAAGGTGGAGGCAAGCTGACTGTACACATACAGTAAGGAGAAGAATGTAAATACCGTGCACATGAGATAAGCGTGAAGATAGCATCGCATTTTGCGCTTCAGTTATGTGCAAAAATAAAACATTTTTTTCTGATCCTAGCTAGATACCATGTGTGGTACTAGAGGCTATAGCAGTCAAGTCATAGCTAGAAGTGAGCGGTAGTTGGTGTTTACAGTTTTCCGCTCCGCCCACCGCTGTTACACGTGTTCCTGTCTGTTAACAATGACCGTCTGCCAAGAGCCAACGCCAACCTTTGTACACACAGACCTCCATAAATGTGTACTGTACACAAGGTTAGCCAACGTTTACTGACGAGCTAACATCAGAATCAGGACCAACCTTTCTGATAGTAAACAATACATTTTGACTTCCGTTTCTCGTGGGGTTTCCGCACAGATATAAAAACTTCAGATCTGTAACTTTTGTTTTTACTCCTTTCCCCCACTTCCTCACAGTCCTAAACCGCTTAGAGGTTTCTTGTTTCTGCCTGAATATTGTTTTGGGACCAGTGCTTAGGGAGTTTTTTTCCCCTGTTATCAGGTCAGAACAAATAGAGAACGTATTCTGTGAATAAAACAATTTGTTTAATATAGACTCCAGGTGAAGGTTGCATGACTTTCCTAGAACTTACATCAGTATACCAACACTCATAAACAGCTGGAAGATTGGCAACAGACAGTCATAGTCTGGAAATGTGACCACAAAGCCAGTTTAATGACTGGGATCTTGAGAACGCTATTAAAAAATATCTGAAAAGATGTCGAGCAACCATTTAGCCTTTTTTAAATTTATTTTTATTACCTTAGTTCAGATAGGACACTTCTGACATCTCCGATATAACGAAAAAAAAAACAATGTAACAGTTCTTACCCATGTTCTGAATATGCCACTGTAGGGTGAAAGTTAAAGCACTGAACCCAGATAAATGCCACACTTTGTGAATCTTCCCAAAACCTTCGATTGGGCATTACTTTACATTAAATTGACAGGGCTTATTCATCATAAAACTTGAGAATTTTAACCGTGAAGTACAGGTGTTAAGAAATGTAATGTAAACTGCAAAGCTTGAAGATGACTTCTGAACAAGGAAATATGCAAGTACCAAACAGACAAATCACAGGTAATTAGAAATCTTCCATTTAAAAAAAACAAAAACATTAATATATCTACAATTCATTTTATTCAATTTCTTACAATATAAACCATTCTATAGATTAAATCAGACTTGTCTCTACAAACTGAGGGCAAAGCTTGCTTAGTAAAATTGTATTTAGATGTTAGATGGTAAAGCAGTTATTGCATTCAATGGCATAAAATGTGTGCCGGAAAAGGCAGGTATCCAACAGTGTTATAACACAAACATAAAAATAATGCAAAAAAAGTTACTAACACAGGATTGGCAACAAGTGCAAATTATGTTGAGAAAAAAAAAACCAAAAAAAAAAACCCCAACTTATTCTGAGATGATTTCTTCACATTTCCACCATGACCTAATTATTGTGTGCAGCGACCAACATCAGTCTGTGACGCTGATGTAACACTGTTGAAGCACCAAGAAACGTGATATGGCTACACACAGACGTCAGAGTTTTAATGCTACTGCTCCATTTAGTTCATCATGATGGCTGCAGGAGAGCCTGGAACCAATCACACAGGGTAAAACATGGGGAAGGCAGAGAAATGTACAACCTGGATGCTATCATACTGACAGGTTTTATCTGAAGAAAAATGTGCATGTTGAAGTTTATTCTCTGACCGAGACCGTGGAGAGTGCAGATCAGTGTGTTACGCCGTCTGGGAGCGTGGGGGGCTAGTGAGTCTCTCCGTTAATCGACGACGTCTCCCCACGGGGCGAGGAGCACCTGGAGACTCCTCGCTCTGTGTTGTCGGAGCTTGAGCCACTTTGGCTGTGCTGGTCTGCTGAGGCGGCGCTCACTGAGGAAGACGTGGATTTAACTTTCTCCTTAAAGTCTGTGATAATTACAGTCAAGTCGCCGACCGTGACCTCCAGATGCTGGGCGCTGCTCCTGTCTACGTTCTTTAACCTGGGCCTGCTGAGGGAGCAAAAAACAAAACGGGTCAGTCAGTGAGAAATGCTTAGAGCAGTGTTTCCCAACCCTGGTCCTCAAGGCACACTACCCTGCATGTTTTAGGCATTTCTTTGCTTCAGTCCAGCTGATTTCAATCGATGACTGATTAACAGGAGTTTGCTGAACTGCAATCAGTTGAATTGGGCACATTAGGGCAGGGAAACCTCTAAAACATGTAGGACAATGAGCCTTGAGGACCAGGGTTGGAAAACACTGGCTTAGAGAGGACACTAAATATTTCACATTGTAATAATTGCCTCATCCTTTTCTGGTTTTTCTTTTTCAGTGTTGTATCTTTGTCACTTCTGTCCTTCTCGGATTTTTCTTTCTTCTCCTTTTTGGGATGCGTCGGCGATGCAAACTGTTGATTTACTTGCTGTGCAACAAGCTGAGCAACGGGTCGTGGCTTTCTGAAAAGGACAGGGGGAAAAAAAAAGTTAAAAATCTTCCCATTTAGTTATACAGTTGTGTTCAAAATGCCTCATTTCCCATTTTAGAATGACATGTCCTGGCTGAAGAGTTAGCATGAATGATTTGAATGGGATCCAGAATACACGCCTGAGACGGTGAGGAAGAATCTGCAATTTGGCTACTGCAAGTCTGCACCCAAGACAGCTCGTTCCGATGTAGGAAAAGAGCCTGAATCTGCCACTTCACTAATCATTAACCTTTAGAAAAAGTATATAAAGAAAATAAAAGTACACATCTGCTGAAATATACCTTCTCTATTTTACAAGGACTTCCAGCATTGTCACAAATTATACATGTATACACAGCAAATCCTTTACCAGTAGGTGTAGAAGACCATTAGGAAACCAGCAGTCACGACATGCTTGCTGCTGATTCAGTGTTAACAGATAACAGAAACAATAAGATCCTTTTGAAAATTAAATCTGCACAGTACATCCTGTGGAAAACATACATTAAACAGTTACCTTTGAAGTGATGGCAGCAAATGTTGCTGGCTATAGTGAACTCCTCTCCGGAAATCAGTATCCTGCAACTGGTTCAACAAACCTTAATCAACTGTGTGCAGACAGGCTCTCCAAATTCCAGCTAATGACCTCATTATCTAACTCAGGTGTGTTGAAGCAGAGGTACATCAAAAAGTCGGAGGACAGTTTGTCAGGGAACCTCCAATTCATGCCACAAAACACGGTAGATCAGTTATAATGGTACTGTTTTAGGCCTCATCTTTACATGGATTAATTTGAATACATTGAAATACTTGAAGGGGTCATGCTGCGTTATGCTGAGGAGGAAACGCCCTTGAAACACACCATTAAGCAGACAACATTTTGGCTCCAGACCAACAAGATTAATGTTCTTGAGAGGCCAGCCTAATCCGCAGACCTTAATCAAGTAGTAAACTTGTCAAGGGAAATTAAACATGTTTTGGAGGGGAAAACCACAAAATGCAGAGGAACTGCAGAAACACAGATGTGTAGTCTTAAATGACCAATATAACTACAGATCATGAGGCGTTTTTCTTTTCAGTTTATGCCGTAAATGTTTGATTTGGTAAACAAACGAAAAAGAAAACATTCCTCTCGCCTTCTGTTGAGTGGTAAATTAAATTGTTTTCCCTGATGTTTTATTTACATTCAAAGCTGAATTTTTTCCAACGCTTTCACGTGTATGGAAATAAAATATATGCATTCTGACCTCACTTGCATTTCTCTAAAAACAACTCTTATGCACATTACTGGAACTGTAGCTACAGGGAACAGGTTGTTTACACGCTACATTCACTGTGGCCACAGAGAGTAAAGGGTTTGTTCCAACAAATGCTAATTTCTGGTTAAATTTACAAAAAATGAAAAAAACACTGGTATTCCAACAGAAATGATTACTGCCACGAGGAACGGAAACATTACTGATCAGGTCAGGGTAGCACAAAGCAAACAGAGCTTGCAAGTTATGTCACTTGCTTGCTAAAACAATTCCTTTGAAAAAGGGTAACTTACATTTTTATCCCACCTTTTTGCAGAGAATCAAATATAATGTCAATTCTTATGTGGAGGTGGTGATGAGAAAACAGTAAAAATCAATCACACTGTAAAACAATCACACTGTTGTTATGACAATAACAAACGTCATCATCCGTTACCCAAGCAGAGAGTTGTGGGAGAGATGTCAAGTTGAACATATTCAAAGAGTAAGCAGCTGTGATTCAACAATCAAAGCAGACCATCTGTCAACAAGGGGAGAATTAAGTGAAGCAGTGTTAAAAAGCAGTGTTTCTGAGTTGACCCTCTTGTCATATCTTTAAGCCAACAGCAGAGGTCTGAAGGAAATGCTTGCATTAAAATAGATACTGTTGCATTTGTTTTTTGAACATTTAAGGATGATATTAACATATTTAGAATGACTACTTTGTCCTCAATAACAAGAAAGAACCAGCTGTTTGGAAATGTTTCCAGACATGATCATCATAAACATTCATGGCACAGAAACTAAGGGAACAACCATCACTTCTTAATAGAGTTGAGACTGCTTTAATGCTACGCTCGCCAAGCTATACGAGCATATTTATTAAGCCAGCCGGCCAGTTGGCTGCCCAGACTGGTAGCCTGACTTATTATCAACAAATTACTATCAACTTAATACACACTCAGTGTTACTCTGAGAAGAATAAAATAATATTGGGGACAACAGCTGATATGGGCATCTTTTCTTGAAAACCCTTACTAGCTTTAAAAAGAGGTTGTGTATGTCCTAATACACTTGAAAACAAGTGGAATGTGTCATTAACTGTAAGTGTACATAAGATATTACTAATCAAAAACCAAAAGTGCTCACAGCTCTGGGATTACAAACACTGTTTTTATTTCAGATCAAGCATCCACATTCACACAATAAAAGCTCAACTGGATTAGGGTATGTATATGATCATGAAAAAGCAATCTTCTAACAAAAGATAAAACAATCTAACCTTTAATAGCTACGCTAAGATATACAACCAAGATATGCTTCATTATGTAATTTAAATCCCTCACGCATCTTTAGTCACAGCCACGTAAAGGCGGATTTCTCCGTGTTAAAGTTGCTGCACTCACCGGGTTGACGTTCCTTTCCTGACATCACACATCAAGCACTTGAACGCCTCGGCGCTGTTCTTAAACGTGCACACGCTGCAATCCCAGTATCCATCGTCGGTGAACGGCTTGGACTGCCGCTTCGGCCTTCAGACACAAACAAAAACAAACACACACGGGCAGCGGAAATGTTAACAATGACAGCTGTGTTTTTTAAACACTAACCGCTAGGTGAAAAACAAACACGGTATTTAATTGTTTGGGAAACCATTTCCTGGCCTGAACCGGTCAGGGAGGTACGGAAAGCAGCCACACATTCACACTCAAGCAGCAGTCTGCCGCCATGAACACTTTCAGTACCACACAGCTCCATCCATTCACCGTGCTCTCTGTTCACTAAAAGCCCGTTAAAGTCGTTATTGAAACATACCAGCGAAGCTTTTACCTTGTGGGACTCTTCTTGTCTCCCATTCTACAAAAATAGGCCCTTGAGGAGTTAGAAATGATCAACGGTACAGGTGGGGGGGGAAAAACACGCATTAACTGCTTTTCAGCTGTCGCGGAAACTCCAGTCTGGTGGGCTGGTCACGTGATCCTTGTTCAGCCAATCACGTGAGATGTAATCACAACAGCAATAAATGTGACAACACTGATGAAAGGCTTTTGTAATATTAACAGCGCTGTAAACTGAGCAGACGAGACTTCAATTGTGAGGAGAATTGCCCTTGCTGTGACAGAACACCAATCAAAACATCAATATAACTTACTTTGTATGGAGGGCTAAATGTGCCACAGTTCAGAAATTGATTTATGGTTTATAACATATTCATATAAAAATTAAAATACACTTGTTGATGAATGTAAAATATCAATTAAATTAATTTGAATATTATCACACATAATAATATCTGAATAAGTGTATGCATGGATCGATTCGTCCAGGAAGACTTCCTGCTTACTTTTTATTTACTTAGAAAGTCTGTATCTGTTTTGTGTTGTCTCAAACTCCCAATTGATCTTGGCAGATGGCAGTTGGTACTTCCAGGTTCTGCTGGAGGTTTCTTCCTGTTGAAGCGGAGTTTTTACTCTCCACTCTCACAACATGCATGCTCAGTATGAGGGATTGCTGTAAAGTCAACGACACAAAGCAAGCGACTAGCTGCACATTTGTTCAGGAGGTCTTGATGCGATCTGCTGGGTTTCCTTAGATAGAAGCCTTTTGAACGAATTTGAATAAATTACTTATGAAGAGGGGATGTGGGAATTGTTACTGTATAAATATGTTGAATTGAACAATTTTTAAAGGGTGAAATACATTTTACAATAAACTACATAATTAAATCAATGTTTAAACATTGAATTGTTTATTTTTAAAAAATATTTTCTGATTTCCTGATAAAAACTGATTTTGTAGACAGCAATTATTACAAAAGAAATATTTACTTATTGTATGTATGTTATGTAATTCATATTTATATAACCACATTTATGTACTGGTGCATGCATGAAATGCATCAAATTGCAAAATAAATACTGCAACACATATAAACATGTAAAATATGTATTGTATATTTACGTGGTTTACCATATGGTTGAATAATAAATGTATTATTTTACCATATGGGTTTCAAATTCAGTTTTATAACTTGAGGAGATACTGAAATGTAGGAAGCAATTCACAAATTACTCCGTATATAATTGAATTGTATTAGAAATAAAAGAAAACAGTTTAACTGTAATACAATTAAAAATTAAAATACAAGTAAATGATTAAGTAAATAAATATATAAACTAAAACTGGCAATTACATTACTTTTAAACAGGGGAGAAAAACAACCTTCAAATTAAATGAACTTTAAAACAAAAAAAAAGTCTTTGAGAGGAATACTTCAGCTAATATTGAAGTATATATGTTATACTTATGTATTACTTTTATGTACTTATAGGTATACAAGCATTTATATTGCGTGCATCAAGATAATTCTTGATGCATTCTTTATGCACGCAAAAACTATTTGCTTTACCTTTTTCCTCCAAAACAATGTCATATCGTGAGGTTGTCCAGTGAAACATGAGCCACATGGACCCCTAGAGGGCGCTCACCTTTTTTCCAAAACACGTTTTCTTCGCCGAAGAAGAAAACAAGGGAAAAAATAATGGTGTTGCTTCTGCAGTGTTCCTAATGTACTTTCTGTTGTAAACAGAGAGGAAAAAATCAGCAAAAAGCAACACGAATTTTACATGCACACACAGATCGATAGAAGGACAATGTAAGGCAGACCTCTCCGGAAAGGGCGAACTGAGTTCATTAGTCGGTGAGTTTCACATGACTTCCGTATGTGCTGCTGCTGCTGCTGCTGCTGTAGCGGGATGTTTTTGCTAATGATGCTAAAACACGTTCGTCAGGTATTCTTCAGAGAGTGTCTCGCTTTTTGCGTTGAGGTTTCAAACCTCAAACTATTTACAAATAAAATAGAACACTGACATGTATAATTTTATAATGGAGCTTAACGTCATAGTATAGTTAGTGAAGCATTTGGACTATTTTTTTTTCTTTGGGAATAATTGTGTATCAAACATGTAATCAAAGTAAAAAATTTACATTTATACTTTTAACACTGATGCAGAGATTTGGTTAAATGTCAAGCATGCTTTTTGTAGCTATCAATGGCCTCCTCTCACAGTTCTGGATTGATCACACTTCATCACACTTTTAATCATAATTGCAAGACTTCATTTAAATTAGCTCGTCTATTAGCATGTGTTTTGCTTTTAAGTGTAGTCCAGGCCTACAAAAGAGTTAAAGTCGAGGCTTTAGCTAGTGTCATTCGTTGCGAGTCAAGTTAGCCTGTGTTATCTGCTGTAAAATCAGCTTTGATGCACATTTGATATTTGGTTCCTGTTAGAACAACCAGTTGTATCCAAATCTCAACCATCTGCTACCACATTTAAAAGCTGTGGTTAAAAAGCACCACCTTGTTCTCCATACATGCTTCACGTCATTGTAACGCTGCTGTACAACCAGCCAGTTGACATGAACATTTGTAGTTCTTGGACTGTTCCTGAACACCCTAACCTAAGGTCTTTCATCTGTGGGGACATTTTGCATCTTGGTACAGAGTTGGAGAAATTTGAAGACTCATCTAAAACCTTTGTATTTAAGTACAGTTTAATCTCAAGATGTTTAGAAATTGATTCAAAAGCCTTTCCCCAAATTACATAAATCTATAAGTCTTTTCACTGAGTTCCTTGGATCTTGTAGCACAATAGTCCTTGGATTGTGTAGCTACTAGGATAAATCTGAACTCTTTCGCTGAAGGAAATCAACAATTAACAAACCATGGTGTCCTGCTGTGTTGAAATGAGCTGAGTGCATGTTCCACCCTGTGATAACTTGGCTTTTTTATCATTTTATCTTTATGTATTTACTTGATAGGTTTATTTTTCTCAACTGAGGCATTGTCAGCAGACGGAGCAGAGAACCTAACCTGAAAGTAAGTAAGTAATTAGCAGCATTTTGCTTGTCTTTGCATCCAAATCTCATAGAGGCCATCTTCAAAACATGAACTCCTTCCAGAAAATATCCAGCAACTTGGAGACAGAAGGAGGTTGTAATTTCTTTAAAAAAGACAAACTGAATACAAATATCTTCCTCATAAGCACTATTAAAAGTTATCTTTGGTTTCCAACCTTTAAACCAGTACCACAGGCGTACATCTTATGTTTTCTGTCATTGTTTCTTGCAGTGGCTTATCAGCATGGTCGAAAATCTATCAGAGAGGCATATGAAGAGCGCTTTACCCCAACGGATGGGAGAGAGGTATGCCAAACGGTGGCTTTGCGATGCCTGTTGGCATGCAGCATTGTGGTTGTTGCTGGCGTTATAGCTGCATTATGCTATCATTTCAATAAAATGTCAAAACTGGTCCTTTCAGGTAATAGTTCATCGAGTTGTCAATATTATTGACAAGAGGAACCCTATACCACGCCCGGGGTTGGAATTTGACAGAGGATATGAGGACCAGCGGTACTCAGGCCCTCGCAGCTACCAGAGTGGAAGAGGATACCACAGCGAAGACGGTTATCAACCTGACGACAGTCAGTACTATGACGAAAACCCAAACTATGGCAGCTATCGAAGAAATTCTCCACCACATCGAAATGTAAGTCAACTGAAAGGACATGACCATGGTTGGAAAGGAGCACTCTGATTTAAAAAAAAATAAATTTTTATGCCATGCTAATAGAACACACGCTACTGATTGAATCAAACTTTTTTTTTTTTCCTTTACTGCATTTCGAGCACATTGTAAAAAAGAATTACAGCACTAAAAGGAGATGTAAGTATTAGCTAATCGACTGTGACAAATTTTTTATCTAATAAACCATCAATCAACTTGTTATTACAAGTAAGATAAATGAATGTAGTCGCTGCCATGTCATTAGCTGATTTGCAATTTGGGCCAACAGATAATTGAACAGGTGTACCTCATGAAGTGACTGATGATTGTCGGTCCATTTATTCCTCCCTGTGGAATTTCTTATGTTCTTCACAGATACCCAGGAATTTTTTTCAAACACGATTAAAACCCTGTTAGCTGCATTTTTCTAGTGCTTATATTTTGTCGTATTAAAATGTTTTTGTTTGTTTGTTTTTACAGGAAGCCTCATACCCCCAGCAGAGTTACAGCAGAGATGACTTGAGGCATCAGCTAAGCTCAAGGTAACTGTTTTACTCTCCTGGCTAGTACAACCTCCACTGCATTTATGTTGTAATTCACCAATTTGTCCACTAGATGGCGCGAGACTTCTGTTCTATGATGATGAACATGAGAAGCATTCATGAGCCTTTTCTTTCCATGTAATAAGCATGGAGCATATTAATAAATACACTTGCATCAAGCTTTACTTTTCTTTTGCATTTTTCTTTTAGCATTCCGCTAAACGGAAAGAATATGGTTCTGCCACTTTTTAAAAATTGGTCCGTAGATAACTGTCGAGATAAAAAATGTTTACGTATACAGATAAAGTGTTCTTAATTGCAGAAATCAGGAATAGAAATGAAATCCCTCTCAGAGCATCGGAGCGATTCAGCAATTATAACGACCCCATCAACAAACCTCTTTCCTTGCTGCTTGTGCATATCAGCAGCTTCTGGTAGCAGTATAGGAGTCATGCCAGGCCAAAGAAGAGGACAAAGGGCACTAGTGTCTACTCACTTAGCCAAACAGCCCTCCACTCATTTCACCCCCACTCCACACTTTGCCCCTCTCTGAGAGGAGAACCAGCTGGACAGCTTCTTCTCCAGGCAAACACACACGTGTGTGTCTGTGGACTTTTTAAATAAAAATTGATGTATGGTTTTGAGGATTAACCTCCTATCTGTCGACTTTGGCCTGCTTAGCTCTCAAAGACATTTCAATAAGATTTAAACAACATGAATTTTCAACGTTACTGGGAAGTTTGATCTGATCTTACCTACAGAGATTCCCAAGACTTTCAAACAGAGTTACTACAAATGAAATACTCTTTTTCTGCTATTTAGCAAGAGCAATGTGTTGTCGAACACCGCTTGTAGGTGGCAAAATGTGGGTGCTATTTTAAAATATTTTTTAAAATGTTTTGGCTAAAATTTTAATCTTAACCCTGAAGGATGAACCTAATTGTACCCAGAATGCTTGTCTTTTTCCATTTCTTTTTATTAAAAAAAAAAATGTCCCTGATTTCAGGAACAGGAGCAGAGGTCATAATGTCCGAAAGAGAGGTCGAGGGAGTGGTCCTCCTCCAAGGTGGGTGTCAGACATGTCGCTAACTTCATGAGTAGTGAGCATCAGAGTTCACAAATAGTTGGTTTTGTTAACGGGACTGATAAATTGCTGTTTTATTTTCCACTTGTGAAGGGAAATGACTAATTAGCTTTCATCTTCCCTTAGTTTATGTAATGCCTTGCAAAAGTTTTTAGAACCATGCAGCCCGGGTCGGATGAAACCAAAAATGCATTTGTTTTTCTCTCCACATGCGCATGTATTTTGTTTTTTTAGCTCCAGAATCCATGTTGTTCACTTTATTCCTTTCCCTCAAAGCCTCAACGTGATATGAGCTTTTCAAGTACACACTAACTTTGATATGTAACATGAATTTACTCTCATTTAATATTATATGAAAAAAAAATTAATTCCTGAACCTCAGATGTAAATAGGTCAATTTTTCACTGCACTGCTTAATGTTTATACACTAGGGAGGATTATGAGGACTACAGGGCCTCTAAATCCCTGGTCATCACTCGGGAGCGCTCACCTGGAAGGAGGGAAGGCCATCCGCCCGTCCGATCCGGATCCAGCACCAACAGGAGCTCCTCTCCCGACAGGGACAAAGGCTTCACGCACCAGCCAAAGCGTAAGTGTGGCCAGATGAGTGACGCTCCTGAAAACGGTTAGCCCTCAGGTTTGCCCTGATTTGGTTTTCATTAAGCAATTTCTCGAATGTCTTTAAGATCACACAGAGTTGGCTTTCTCATTTAATTTACCCCAGAGCAAAACTATCCAATGAACCAAACTGGTGGAGTCAAACTGGTGTTGATCTCGATTGAACCCATCGTGAACTCTCTCCTCCGCTGTGTTTCGTCTTCGATTGTAAATTTGTGCTCGGACCCCGGCACTAATGAATTTGACCGCCTGACCCGGTGACCAATGGCTTTTATGACATCTCGTAACAGGCTGCCACTTTGAAACATCTGACACTCGGTTATAAGGCACGACCTAAAAGTTTTGACTTAAGACGTAAAGTGCAAGCAGATTACAGAAGGAGTGCAACACGTTAACACTTTACACGACACGTAACCTGTGACAAATAATTCTCCTGTTGCAGCTGCAGCAGCAGAACAAAAAAAAACTTTCCCATGTTTCAGAAACGCAACAATTAAGACAAAGGAATTCAGTCATTCCAGGTAAGGCATCTGTTTTTAGAGGAGGTGTGTAATGTGAAGGGTCAGGGTGGGCTGTAACATGTTGGGATGTTAATTACATAAACACAGCACATGCACACAAACACACACAGGCTCTGTTAAAGGCTGGGAAAAAGGATACCTTTGGTTTATTGGGGTGGTTTGTCATGGGATTCACAACGTGACCTTTTCCTCACCGTGCGAGCAGTAAATGCGCAGCCTGAACCGTATCTCCGCAATCACTTTCCGTCTGTTATTTTACTTAATTTCTTTTTGGCTTTGGTAGCTGGACTAATAAAATAAGTTAAACAACCTCCACGAAGATTTGTTTACTTCAAAACGGATGAGAGGACGGCGCATATTTAAATTTGTAGATTTTGGTTCGGTCGTGTGTGAACCAGGAGCAGCTATTACTTTACTTGGAAGCGATTTATTATTTCTGACAAGATTCATTCACAAACAAAGACTAACTGGTAGGTTTTTGTTTGGAAAAATTTGACCGATTACAGTTACCACCACCAAAGACAAATAACAATTATAATAGAACACCCAGAAATCTTTAACCCGCCCGGTAACAGAGGGTATTGTCTCTATGTCACATCTTCATTAATATCAGCGTGTTCCAAACAAACTACCCATTGGATCTTCAGTTTCTTTGCTTGTATTTTTTTTGTGTTGTTTTCCCACCTTAATTTGCGAAGGAACAAAAGTAGCAGCTCAGAGGAATCGGTAACTTTTCACCAATATGGCAGCGTACAGTTTGTTTGAAGCAAAACTTTGACCTGATCGGGTATTTGTGCCTCTAACTACGCATGGAAAACCTCAACATTACCTCACTCTAATCACAATAAAACACTTTTTGTGGTTTCAAACGATGACAAAACGGCCGACGTTTATCTACGTTCTCTTTTAAGTGAAAGCGGTGTGGCCAGACGAGGACAAACGGGGACAATTTCCAAACGGCTGAATTGCACAAAATCATTTTTCTTTGACTTGGGAGGCCCCCACAATTAGAGTAAAAAAAAAAAACAAAACACAAAAAACAAGCAGATGAGAGACATTTGCAACTTCATCTTCATGCCATGATTTTATTATTGTGGAGGGATAAAGGAGGTATTGTGGGCTAATGTCAAACAATGCAGTTCAAGGAGGGAAGAAAAAGCCACAACGAGCATTGCAGTCCCTATATGAAGAAACATGCTGCGTTTAATGCGACATTCGTTCCAGACGACGACCCACAAAGACGTTCCTCCGGGCTTCGTTTTAATAGGGAGAAGAGTAATTGAGAGAGCGCTGCGGCCACCCTGACTGTAGTCGCCTAATTTTTGTCAGACCTTTGTGTTTATTGTTGGAATATGAGAATGATTATGAACTGTAGCCCTTTCATGATTTTGTCTCCGTAGACAACAAGTCCAACACAGCAAAGAGCTACACTCCCAGCAGCTCTGTAGAGGGCTCTCCTCACCACTCGCTCTCTGCCAAGGTAAAATATCTGTACAAGTCTGTACGGAGCTGTGCAAAAGTTTTAAGCCACTCTTTAGTTCTTCCAAAGAGTCAGACTCGCATAGCTTCGTTTACCGTGACGTTGATTATTAGTTCTGCCGTTTTTCTGTAGGTTTTCTCGCTGCTTTTTCACTCGTTTTCTGTTGTTACGTGTAACTATGAAAGCATTTTCAGCAGTATGTTGTGGGGGAAAAAATGCCGATCTAAACTTTTTTTTTTAATGTGGGTCCATTTTGTCAGGATGCTGTTATAAGAAAGCTATTCCTAGGTCTTTCCATTGGCGGCAGACCACTTAATAAGAGACACATGCAAACAAGATGCTGGCACCTGTAACAGAGCAGACTTGTCTCTATTCAAAAGGCTTTGAAATTGGAGCCAGTTTCTAAACCTGTTGACCTCTGCTTTGACCCTCGACCTTTGACCTGCCAGGAAAAACCATCAGCATCTGCAGCAGAGACGGAGGAGGTCGCGGCTGCCTGCACGGAGCCAAAGCTGACACCAGAGCAGGACTTAAAGGCGCGTCGATCGGAGGCCATTAAGGCTAAAGTTGCCGAAATCGAGAAGGTAAGAACATTTACTCGGAAAATGGCGAAACCTTTGTGACTCCCGTTGACTCTTCTGGACCCTGAACTTTTCTTTGATTTAAAATGGAAAATGTTTAGAACCAAACATTAACCAAAATATTTTCCAGAAATGTTGGGCAAATCTGTCAGTAAGTTAATGCTCATTTTTACGCTTCAGATTTGCCTTTTTCTTGAATGTGAACAATGACGCTGCTGTCTTTGTAAACTCAGAACCCAATTAATCTCTTCCCCAATTCCTGCTTGCACTCCGTACCCACATGTTGCCATTTTGACCCTTTTAATGGTGTTTTTGCACCCATAAACGAACTGTTTTCTCCCCACGTTTTAAAACCATTGTGCATTTCGGCTGTGTTTGTATTGCAAATGTTGGCAAAATTTTGTCGATGTTTGTTTCACGTGACAAGTCATTAAGTAACACTCTGCGCCACCGTCCCCCTCCTGTTGTCTTCTTCGTCTTTTCTGCCAGTGGTAACAGCCGACTGTTGATCACGTGACTCGCGTGACACGGAAAAAGCGTTCCCACTGTAGTTTTGTGAAAGTCTCATTCCGATAGCGGAAAAACCACTTCATCCTAGCGCAAAAGCTTCTTATTGAAAAATGTGCGTTTTTTGTATTTATTTATTTTTATTTAGCGATTTCCATCAAACGTGTTTATTTTCGGAATTCCAATTTGCGTAATTATATGGTCAACGGAAACAGAACATCCTATCTTTTAAATAAATTTTTAAAAATCAAATCCAGACATAAAATGCTGAAATCCAATCCAACATAATTCACCTGTCATATTTACAAAATATGAAATATGACTCCCATCTACTTGATTTCTCTAGCGGGTGCAAATTAATACATCGTTATCCTCCTTTCTAGCATTAATTTAGATGCATTTTGACATTTTTCGAATGCATTTTTATTGTGTTATGGATACATGTTGCAGCCTTACCTGTAGCCAACTGACCAGCAGTGCACAGCGCTCATTAAAATTACTATAAACTGTATAAAAGAAAATAGTATAACATTTTTAACAGCTCTAAAAAATAAAAATTGCCTACATGAGAAGTGTGTTCTGTTGATGAAAAGTCTGACGAGGAAGCAGGAGAGTCCTCAGCTCCTCAGATCGGGACTTCTGCTGAGGCCGTGCTATTCGGAGCTGCACGTTTTTCCTGCTCATTCATCACTTTATGCTACAGTACCACTTATCTGTTCCCGTTAAAGCGGGGCAGGAATTGCCCTGCAGGATGCAGGTGGCCCACCCACACTGTGGTGCATCCCTTGGCGTTAGTGCACACATGCTCACCCTTCCCTTTCCAGCTGTCTCCACAGACATGGTGAGAGAATGAAACTCTGACTGCTCCTTTACTGTAACATCTGGCCCAGGTGTTGTGAAACACACACATGCACGCACGCACACACATGGACAGATGTTACTGGACGGGCGGATCAGGTGGTGGGCAGAACCGGACCACTGGCTCTTCACTTTGGTTTGAAAGAGTTGCTCCTATTGGTTGCTGTCAAGGTGAACGGGACCAAAACAGCCTCACTAAGGTTTAGGGCTGATACGATTAATCCATATTTAATTGATTTATTGTTAACTGAAGCATGGAGACAAAAAGAGGCTATTTACTGAAAGAATGACACATTCAGAGCAAAAAAAAAAAAAAAATCAAATCTGTACAAAAATATATAGATTTTGTATTTATTAAAAATGAAATAAGAAAAAACCTACCCAAAACCCATGTGGCATAGTTTTTCCTTTGCCCAGTTCAAATTCTCTGAAAGAAAATCTGTTAATCACTTTTTGCTATCCGGTTATTAATCGGTTAATCAAAGAAAAAAAAGTAAACGGATCAATCAGAAAGAACTGAGCTTTTCATATTTTCATGTTTTTGGATAAGTATTGTATTTCACTGCCGATGCATCCTTTCCTAATTGCAATTTAGGCAATAAAATGCTTATTTTCTCATTTAAAAGAGAAATTGAATTGTTTATTTGTTCATTTTTAATGTATTTATAATATATATATATATATATATATATATATATATATATATATATATATATATAAATAAAAGACAAAATCGAATTTCTACTTTACTAATTTATTGTATTTGATTAATCGTCAAAATAACAGATTAATCGATAACTAAAATAGTGTCTTTTTTTTTTCCTTTTCTTCTTAAGAAGCTAACTTCAGTACAGCATTGTGAAGTGAAAGAGAAATCATGACCTTAACAAAGTGTGGGAATATTATTCCAGGAACTCCTTTCATCCGGTGCAAATGAAACATGTCCATTTGGACTATTAGGCCGACCACTGTGAGGTCCGGTTTGAAGCCTGAGAGATTAAAACGGCTCTTTTAATATCCCCTAATGCGTACCAGCCCTCAAATCATTACCCTACTTCCCTTATTATGCAGGACCCCTGCCTGCCTCACTGCTCGTTTGAACTCACGAAAAAGTCCATGCAGGACCCCATGTGTGCATCTCGAACTGCCCAACCCCCACGCGGTATTCCAGCAACGCTCCTCGCAGCATGTTCACGACTTGGACCTCGGCAAACATCCTATTTGTGTACAAGCCCGCTTTTCGAGGGTTTTCATGAGACTTGAAATCTGTTTGGAATTATTACACAATCAACCACAGGGTGCACTGATTTATCGGCCAGCTGATTTATTGGTGCCGGTTTCCTTAATTTTGAAAGATCGGTGATCGAACCGATTTTTACATGTGAAGCCGATCTTATCCACTGATGTTATCAACTTCGGCAAAGGTCTAAAAATCTACCACTGTGCTTTTCTTTTCTCTTCTGAGAGAGGTTTGACTAACAAACCAGCCGACCAGGTCATGTCTGCACATTTACAGTTAACAATTGTTAACCAATGTTGCCAATTCAGCAACTTTCTTGATATATTGAGCAACATTTCAGACAAAAAACGGGTATCGGCCAAAATCAGAATCGGTAAGTTAGACTTTTTAAAAGATCGGTAACCGGCAATCAGACAGAAAACTGCAATTGGTGCACCCCTAACTATAACATGGAGTCCAGACTGCTTAAAAAAATGACTTGTAGGACAAACTGTTTGACAGACTAGTGAAATCTCTTAACCCTTGAGTCATGTTGAAGCCTCTTTTTGTGAAGCAGTGTTAAATCTCATAAAAGTATGCGCACCTCTTAAACGTGCATATTTTGTCATGTTGGGATTCTGTGGAATAGAGCAGCACAAAGTGTGCCATAATTAAAGTGAAGTGGAAGATAAACAGTAAATGCTTCTCAAACGTTTTTAGATTTAACCCTAACAAATGGCTTATTGCACCTGAACTTTCCTACTTATGTCCAATAAAGTTTATGTCTATTCTATTTATTTGTATTCATACGCCTTTACTCTGCCATCTCTTAAAAGTCCAGTGCGACGTGGCTTCAGACGTCACCAGCTGCGCGTAATTATATTTCACTGTAAACTTGGTTTGTTAAAGCCTCAGAAGTTTGAGAACTTGAGTTTAAAAAAAAAAAAACTGGTACCACCAAGACCAAAAATACAGCAGACAGGTTATCTTTAAAGTTGTGGATAATAAAAGATGGAAAGAGTTTGGAACAAGTGCAAACGAGACATGACCGCCCAAGCTGATAGGAAAAGTGGCAGTGTCAATAAGGATACTGCAGTAGAGTGGGTGGGTCAAAAATGTTGAGATGTTCTGCATCCACTTTGACCGAGCCAGAACTATTCGGTTAAAACAATGTGGTTCTACACACTTTATGCCGCACTTTTCAGGAGTCTTATCCATGAACTAAAAATAAAGTTTCAAACAATGTGTTGTTTTTCACTTCTCAGTTATGTGGTAGTTTATGCTGGTATACATCACATGACAAAACACACTGACGTTTGTGGCTGTAATGTGCCTGTGAAAAAAGTCCATAGTTGTTTGACTGCTTTTCTGTGTAATGGCAAATAATAAAGTGAACATTTAATTACTCTCAGCAGTGTAGCTTGGGAGATAAAAGGAGAAGACTTTGTTTAGAGAGATGGCAAACATACAATCAACAGTGAAGTGATTTGGAAGGGTTACTGGTTTGTGGGACAAGATGTTTGTGTCCCACTTAGCATCTGTTTCCTCTTTCATCTCTAAACCAGAAACGGGTTTTGTCGTCCTTGTGCTTAATTTCTGCGAGGACATCGAGACGATGAGCAGTGGCGCAATGGCCGTTCCCTTTTTTTCTCGCTGAGAGAGAACTGAGGAGTCGACTTGCTCTGCTGAATGAGGCTGACCCTGAGCTCAGCTGGCCACACGTGTTGTGAGTGCCCCACTTCCTTGTGGTCAGACTAAACACTGTCATTACACTGGGCCTCAAAATCGCTCGACATGATCTGCAGACATAAAAGCATGCATTTGAGTCCAAACATCTCCCACAGTCTGGAATATTTCTGTCAGAGTTGATTGGATTCGCCTTTCCCAATGCGTGTGGTTGTTCGTGTACAGTGAATATTGTCGTACGGCCATGCTAACCTCACCATAATATGTAGAGTAATTGGTGTTTTCCCGTATATTCTTTAGTGCTGCAGAGAATATTGACCCTTTGCAAGTGACGTCACACTCCTGGGAAAGTGGCCCACTCTGCCATGACGCACCGCGGATTCATTACTGTAAAACTTGTCAAAAAGAAGAAGGTGTCGGTCTGTTCCTAAGCTGGCTATTCCCAACTTTTCTAAGTACCGCTCTCTACGAGCAACAACTAGGCTTGCTTCTTCCACAGATAAATTCGCTCGACTTGAACAAGTTGACGCCACGGCTGTATCGGCAAAAATAACCTGGGAAAACAGTCGCAACCGCTCCATTCAGTGCTCCCATTCCTTTCTTCTGACGTCTCGGGTGACGTACTTGCAAAGGGTCATTAAATAACGGCAAAAAAAAATGACACCTGGCTGGTATGTCAACGTCATAGGACAACGTAAAGATAACCAAGCGAGGTGCTCGCAGAGCTGACCTGGCAGCTATGTGTGAAGAGCGAGGTGGGCACGGGTAACCCTCCACTGTAACAACCATCATCCATTCACTAAGCTGGCCTGTTGGAGTTTATGTGCGAACAATCAAAGGTGGCTTGAAGAAGGAAATGTCTCTGGAACGTATTATGAGTAGTTTAAAATAACATTGCTTAATGATCTCTTGGTGACTTGATTAGTTTCTTGCATTTTCTTTTTATCTCCTATAATAACAAAGAACTGAGCTGTTTTTTTTTCACCCCCTGACTTCTTCTGTCCTTAAATGCAGCTTTTTTTTTTTTGGTTGTCCTGTGGTGAAGTTTCCATCCTCATTGTTCCAAGTTAAACGTCACGTTGTTTGTGTTTCTTTGTCCTTATCTGTGTATTTAAAGACCCAACCCTTTTTGAGCTTCCGCTCAGATTTTGACCTTTATTTTGAACGTCCTTCATAAAATTTGACTCGCTCTGAGCAGGACACGCTAAGATAAGTTTGTTGTTTTCCACCAGACCGACTGCTATTGGCAGATGATGACAAAAAGGAAAAATAATGTAGATTTTACGAGTAGTGCATTTTACAATGCAAGGTTTGAGTAATAAATATTAAATGAAGAGGTAATTTAAGCCCTGAGGTCCCGTAGTGCTCTTGGGTCTTATGGCGTAGCCCTAAACCTCTTGTCAGCTTCAATAAAGGACCTCATTTTCCATCCCCAGGTGATAAAGACATCGCGAGATTGCACCTGGAACTCTGTATAAAGAACTTAACAACCATCTTAGGCTAGCAGTAAAGTCTGAGGGGGATGTGAAAGCTTTTGGCAAAGTAGTGTGAAAGAATGCTACAAACAGACTGACACCTTTGCGCTCGTTTTCTTATTGGGCAGACATGCCCTGGAATTGACGCATATACTCTCATTCACACACCTGTTTCACGGAATACGTCCATAAAGCAGACCTGGGATCATTAGGGTCACGGTTAAACATGAGGCGGTTCATTGAATTTAAGCAGCGGTGTGACAGAGGCAGTCACTTATGAGGTTAACGTTTTTACTTGGTTGGTGATAAATCTTGATACCTTTCCTTCTTTTAATGCAGCTGTCATCCAGAAGGGACTGGCTTACAAATTATTTCTGTCTTGCCACAATATTTTGTTCTGGATTTCTTAGCATCCTGGAGGAGTCTGGAATTTTATTTAAGCATTTTTCAGGTCATTATATATATATAATATATAATGACCTGAAAAAGGCCTTTTATATATATATATATATATATATATATATATATATATATATATATAAGGAAAAGCTAGTATGGGGAAAAAAAATTTTTTTTCAGTCTTTACCCACCACACAGAAGACTTATCCATCCATCTGTCCATTTGTTTTTCCATCTGTTCACTATCATTCATCTTTCCATCTATCCATCCATCTGTCTTTGTTCACCCAGCCACTGAACCATCCACCCATATTTCATTTAGTCCATCTGACTGACCAACCATTTCAATCAATCGAGCAAGCCATTTTTAATGATCCATAACAATTTTTGTGTTTTTTATAATTCATAAATAGGCAGAAATTTACAGAGACATTTTTTATCGTGGAGAATTATGGACTTTAGATATAAAAACATTCTGGAATACTATACGTCTCATTTTGCAAATCCTGAAAGTGCAATACTGTGATCATATTGCCCATTGATCATAATAAAGCTTTTGTTGCCAATTTTATCAAAAAAGTAATGATACGTACAAAGTAAGTTTTTACCTTAACTTAATATTGGGTTTGATAAGTAAACAATAGATTGTGATTTAACTTTACTGTCACTTCATTTCTTGTTCTGTATTGACTTTGCGTGTCTTAATCTTATTCTTTATTCTGTGCAGAATTACAGGCAGGACTGTGAAACATTCCGCACAGTGGTGAAGATGCTGGTAGACAAAGAGCCCAGTTTGGACGGTCTGCTGCAAGCTCCGCTGGACAAGAACTTGTTGGAGATCCGGCAACACTGCCTAGATGCCATTAAAAGCTTCGTGGTGGAGCTGGACGAGATCCTGGAGCAGCCGGAAGCGACAGCCTGACGTGGTCATGGCAGGCTGCTAAGAATGACAATGTAAAGTCACTTGGACATGAGCTGGGAATCTGAGGACTAAAAAAAAAAAAAATCTAATCTTTTATTCATATGTTTTTCACATATTCGGTTAATCATAATTCTACAGATGGAAGGTTTTGTAAATGACTAAAAATGTTACATTGAAGTACATACAGTATTAATGAATTAGAAAGCAACCAAATCTAAAAGAAACTATTTTTAACAAATCATATCCATACCAGCTTTGAACTTTTACTTGTATTTGTATCGTGAATTATGTTACCAAAACTACTTGAGATGAAATAACATTCAGGTTCTAGCAGAACTTCTTAATGATGTATTATAATGGTTTTTAGGAGGATTTTTCCCCCCCCTTTTCTTTCTTGTTTTTGCTCGTTCAGCTGTAAGTGCAATTAACTTCAATAATTAGGGTACAACTTTATTGCTGCTTGCAATGTGAGCATCCTTCAGTGTTCATGTGTTTTCGTCTGATTCTGAATTGAAGTTGAGTTTCTTCTTTTTGTTTCAAGTTTGTAACTTTTGAAATAAACAAATCCCCTTTTCCTTTACATTATAAGATTTAATATATCTTGCAACAGCACAAAAATCATTATGTTGACATATTTTATTACCGTTATCAATTATGGCCTTATTTTCGGGTTTGTACAATGACACAGTATATGTTGAATGGTTGCCATACAATGAAACCATTGGTACATTCCTTGGTGAAGCAGTGTAATATACACAGTGCTTTGGAATTACTCACGCAAGCCTGGAAGCAACACAATTGAAGAGTTGCAGGCTATTAAATCCACATTTAATGGTCCCGAACCAACTGCCAGTAGTTTGGGATCTATGCTATTTGTTCCAAAGACCATCAATAGTAATCTCATTTTCCATTCAGCAGTTTATATATCACCATATCATTTTAAATAAGCACTAGCACTGTTTAGATTGTGTGTTATAAATATGTATTACAATAAAATAACTTTACTGGTTGTTTTGTAATGCCACAGACATATAGTGTCCAACACCACTACCTGGGTAAAGTGAGTGCTGTGAGGCAATATATAGCAAGCAAACTGCTATTGTACTTTAAATGATTAATGAAAGAAACGATTGTGAGTGGCAGCATTACATAAAGCTCAGCAAAGCCTATGAAATTATACAATTTTTCCCTTTTCGTCCTTTTTTCTTTTTGGACTTGGTCCACTGGTCGTAAGGAGGAGCAGACTTGCCTGCAACGGGGCTGGCCAAGTCGTCAGTGTAATAATGTCTGTGTGGTCTTGCCTGAGGTATAGGCTGTCCCAGAAAAAAGCCTTCTTCCTCTGAATCAGAAGATGAAGAAGAACATGTAGAACACCAGTCATCATCATCGCCGTACAATCCCAAGAACCTTCCCCTATCCGGGCCCTGTACACTGTAGTCCGACAAGGCTGCTGGATTGAGGTGACCATGGAAAACTTGGTGTCCCTTTGGTCCAAGCGAACGGCCTCTATGGTCCATCTTGTAGCACACTGGTGCTCTTTCCTTGGGTAGCAGATTAAGAGCATTGTCAGATCGAGACTTGCGACTGCGACGCCTCCTGTGGTGGTGACTATGGTGACCAGATTGAAGGTTGTGCCCCTGGTCATCAAAGTTGTACACTCTCCTGCGAGTTCGTTCACTCATAGGGGGCTGACGTAACGGAAGGTCGCCATAATGGCCATTGTCCACCACATCGTCTGAGAACTTGACTTGCTGGGGCCTAGACTGTGAGCGTGCCCTCCTCAGGGCAGGCACGTGAGGTTTGGGCCTTTCTTGCAATGGGACTTCTACAACTTCTGTAACATCTTCCTCCAGACTTTTTAGGGAATTTGCACTTCTATGTAGCATGGACGAGTTGAGTGTACCCATGTTGCTGGTTTTATCACAGTCCTCTGCCTCATAGTCATGAAGTGCCTGGAGAGAATACACTTGAGGCCTTGCTTTATAATCACCACATACCGAAGCCCCTGGAGAAGAGACAAGCCAATTACAAACAGTCTCAAGATGAAGACAGGAGTCTGTCGAGACATTTTCTTTTATGTCTACTCACCAGTGATATTGGAGAGAGCAAGAGACTCCACGGAGTCCCGAGCACTCTGATCAGTTTTCTTGAACTCAGTTGTGATGCACTCCAAAGAGTTGGCGTACCACTGTGGCTCCTCTCCAGGTAGACCTCCTCCGGCACTCTGATCCAGCTCCAGCTCTTGGATTTTCCTGCTGCTTGCTGGTCCCGGATGGCTACCGTACGCAGAGTCCCCCAAGCCATCCTGTGATTGTGTCCAGTACATGTCGGCCTGGTATTTCTTACTGACCAAGCCTTTTTTTTTTGATGACTCCTGCTTGGATTTAACGTCCATTTCAGCTATCCAGAAATCTGTGGGTCTAGAGTCAGTAGTTTGCTGAAAAATTCCATGATCACCAAACTTTAATAATAACTGGGTCATGTAGTCTTCATGTTCAGCCCACTCCTCCTCCTGGTCCTCTGGTACCTCAGCCTCCTCTCCGCGCTCCCTCCACAAATGCTCATCTGACAAGTTCAAGTGAGTCATTTTTGTCAAAGTGTCCTCAGCATTTTCATTAATTCCTGGGAACTTATAGTTGACAGAGGGAGAGAAGAGGAGCGACTGTCTGCATTGGTCAGCTGAGCGACTGCTCTTGCCCAACCGAACGCTGCAGCGGGATTCACGTGAACGCGCTGACTGGAAGGCAGAGTCGGAAGAATCGGAGGCGTGGACGTCTTCCCCAAGAGCGCAGGCCTTGGAACAGTAAATGCGACCCTGGTGTGGCAGGAAAGGACAACCGATGAGAGAACTCTTGCATTGGCCACAGCTGAAACAGTTCTCGGTGGCGTGCCAGTGGAGTCCATCGTAAGTCATCTGAGCATGATCAACACCTGGACAGAAGGAAATATGAACATAAGCAAGGTGGAGTGCGTCAATTTTTGTAAATCTGTGTATTTATGTTAAATAGATGTCCTACCAATGTGTTCTCCACAGGCCTCACAATATTCTGCATAGAGCGATTCAAAGCAGCCACAACAGTAGGGTCTACCGTCCTTCATGATGTAACGCTGCCCTCCAAGAATGATCTCACATTCAAAACAGGAGAAGTGCTTCATATGCCAGTGGCGCCCCTCCGCCTCTGTGCATTCATCAGCAAAGATGATCTATGGTGAGAAAAAAACAAAACACAAATGCATTGAAAGAGAGAAATAGTAGTTACCAACAGAATAAAGACTTGAAGTTGTGTTTTACTGAATATCATTCTTGCAGTTGTACCTCGTCACAGGCCGAGCAGCGTGGTTTGAGCAACTCAGCATGGTGCCTTCCACAGTGGATCTTTCCGTCATGGTAAAAGTAGATCAAATCCACCAGCAGTTCGTTGCATGTTGAGCAGGCAAAGCATGATGGGTGCCAGCACAGCCCAGGACTCGCCCTTGAGGCAAACACTCCCATTTCCCCGCCATTCATATCCTCACCACACTGCAGTCAAAGGCATAACAGGCTGATTTTAATATATATGGAATTACATGTCAGTTGTACTTCAACTTCCTTATTCAGAGCAAAGCCAAAGCTATCGTTGGCAAAATTGATGCAGTGCAGGCATGGAGCTATGGGAGGGGCCGGGGGGACAGCTGCCCCTGGCCCGGATGGGTGCCCGGGTCTGGAGGTGCTAGGCAGGGAGGAATAGCCAATGTGCTTCCTGGGTAAAAATGAAATGAGAAACGCAGCCCAAACCGCCCCCCAACAGTTTCCAGCAGCACAGGTGATACAAGTAAGGGGCCCGGTCATTGGCCTCGGTCATTGGCCCCCACCCCCCGGCCCGACGCTGCAGTGTAAAGGGTTAATTAAATCCCATTTGTATGTTCATTGAAATATTTTTTTGTTTTGTTTTGTTTTACATTAGAATTGTTTCAAGATGGTAGAAATTTGGTTTGGAATTGGCTCCAGTCCAAACATCCATGTATTCCAAATTAGGGCATTCAAAGGGTGATACTACTGCTTGTAAGGTACCAAGTGCTGATGGCAACTCATCATAGCCCCACATAACAGAAAATATAGTTAAATGCTGTGCCATTACTGGAAGTGTGTTGGAAACTGCAAAGAAATTGAGACTAGAGCAGGTGTGTCTCTTACCGGACAACTCTGAACATACATAATATATTTGTGTGTTGAAATAGTCCACTGAAAATCTGAACTTGCACCCAATTAAGAATCTCTGTCAAGACTTGAGTTTTGATGCTTATATTTTGCAACAAGAAACTGTATAGGAGTTTAGACATTTTTGATGAGTATGGGCTTGATTCTTGATCACAAAGCAACTTCTTTATCAATAAAAACATGTAGTGAATATGACTCACCTGCTCACAAATGCCATTTTGAACATTGCGAGGCATCAGTTTCACAGCTCCCCTCCCCAGTGCTTCCTTTTTCCTCTGGAGACTGAACATCTGCAGCTCCTTCTTCTCTTCCTCGCTGAGTGACTGGCAGTAACGAACCTGGGAAAGAAGGTGATAAGTTATGTTTAATAAAACCATTTGATGCATCAGACTTTAGCCAGAATTTGACATGTTCTCCCATTCTGGAAGCGAAAGGACATACAAATTTTGCACTGATTTGATCTTTTATTTGATGCTTGTCGAAATATTGTGTTGCAGGAATGTGGGTGCCTAATAAAATTTGTCAGTTTGGGGAAAGGGAAGAGAGAATACGAGAGTGTACTGAACAAAAGCAAATGTTGACCCCAGCTTGCCCTTCCTACACCCCACAACAGATCTCCACCCACCGCCCCTGTTTGAGAAGCTAATTTTTTACAATGGGTCTTTTTGATGTTCCCCAAAGGCCTAACAAGAGGGAAAGCAGACGTTTACACAAACAAGGTCTGTGTTTAGAGTGGATTCAAGAGGGTAGAAGACAAAGGGAGAGAGACGGCCAAGTTGAGCCGTGGTGCCACTGCGGTGGTGGCATCACATAAAGTCTCTTTCAACCAGCAGCCCTCTCTCCTGCTGAGCGCTCCTTGTAAAAACCACTGCTATGACAGGAATCCTGCTGGTGCGGGCTTCCAGCAAATATCATAAAGGCATCAAGTCAAATGTCACATTGTGCCTACACTGCCTGCCTTCAAGATTGCGGTACAAAAATCCCCCGGGTGGGGTGTCGGCATCTTGTGAGACGGAATAGTGTTCGGCATCATCGGAATTGCTAAACGTAAGACGAGCAGTTGGAATAAGCTGTTCTTTACTCTGCAAACAATATTCCTCACCTCATTATCGTGTGGTGGCAGCTGGTAGAGGAGCTGCTTGATTCTGAACTTCTCTCCCGGACTGTTCACATAGGGGACCTTGTCCTCAGGTAAACAGGAGAAATACAGCTGCACCTGAAAACAAATCATGGCATAGAACACATCAATGTTTCCGAAATGTTCCTGCTTCCAACCTATAAAGTAAGAGCAAAAGAGACTCATGACCCAAGTATTGGTTGAGAATGTAAGCATATCAAGTAAGGCAAATAGCTTCACTAACCTATACAGTACTTTTTAAATATATATTTGTTAGTACTGATTGATTTATCAGTTTTTAACCGTATTTAGTTTTATCTCTTCTGAATCGCAAGATTCTACACTTGATTGTCAATCCTCAGTAGAGTCTGACACCGACCTTGAGAACCATAGGACAGAGCAATATAACTCTGACACAAACCAGACGCATACACTACATATCAATCAAACAAACATAAAGGTCTGAGCAAGAAAAGGATGATCAAAGACATACGGTGCATCTGAAAAGTATTCACAGTGTTTCACCTTTTTCTGAATGTTATGTTACATCCTTACTTGTATCGTCCTTGAGTTGTTTCTACAGCTTAACTGGAGTCCGCCTGTGGTAAATTCAGTCTATTTACACCTGCCTATATGAGGACCCATAACTGATGTTTGCATGTGAGAGTGCAAACACCACGCATGAAATGAAAGGGATTGTCTCTAAACCTCTGAGACACGATTGGCTTGAGGCACAAATCTGGGAAGAATACAAAAACATTTCTGCTGCTTTGAAGGTCCCAATAAGGTCAGTGGCCTCCATCATTGGTAAATCTCAATTTTTTTCCCCACATTGTCATAATGAGGTATTTGAGTGTAGAATTTGGATGAAAGAGATGAATACAGTTTGGAATAAAACCATAAAGTAAGATGTGGAAAAGTTGAAGTGCTGTGAATACTTTCTGGATGTACTCTATATGGGACAGTGTAATCTAAAATGTCTGGAATAAGGACTCTTGGGGAATTTTACCATAATATGACACCTCATATAGTCATGATTATACAATTGCAGATATCACAGTCCTCATAAACTACACCAACCACAGCAGGTCAGCAGGTCAGATCGGCTTAACAGTTGTATTTGCCAGTACTAAGCTTGCTGTTTTTGTGCAGGACAAAAACAGTCTGTTATGCTGGGCCGCTGACCCTTGGGGTTGGCCAATGAAATCTAAACTTTATGAGTGAGGGGCTATTACAATCAGCCAGATAAAGAGGTGGGCTGTGCCTGTTTTGTGTGTTGTGGGACTTCCTGCAGCTTCGGGGCGTCGGGGGGTTTTGAGGCAGTTTACATTCACATTCACCCCCTATTCCTCCTCAAACACCGTAAATTATGCACATCTTTATGCCTCTATTACCCCTCATCCTGCACCCCTGGGGCTTGCAAACAGTCAGTTATCACCCAAGACCTATCTGTTTCTAGACTGTAGTGATGACCCCTAATGCAAAGCCCATTTAGACAATTGACTGCAGTAAAGGCATTACAGTTGACCTCTGCATTTTCCCAATAATAAATGCTTTTGAGCTATCGTTGATTGCATTCTGATGTTTTGTTGCATATCACCTGCCACTCACTGCTTCTACGTATTGGCTTTGATAAGTCTGATGACAAAGGGATATTAGGAGCAAGAGGGAAACATGGAAAAAATCCCAATGTAGGGGATGTATAAGTTGTGTCTGCAAGTTCTGCCTTGCAGACACAACTAACAGGACTTGTTAAGAGAAAGCCTGTTGTCTTCTTTGGCAGTCAGAAACAGCAAGTTTCCCTAATAATCTCAAGCAGATGTCTTCCCCTTGCAAAAGTTTTTAAACTGCTTGAACTTTTTCCCACTTTGTCACATTACTATCACAAACGGGAATCCTTTTTATTGAGATGCTATGAGAACGAATCAATTAGTGAAGTAGCGAGAAAATAATACATGGTTTTCAACTGTGTCATAAATCAAACCTGAAAAATACACCCTGCATTTGCATTAGGCCCCATTGAGTCAATCATTTGTACAACCACCCTAGGATTTTATCATGGTACCAAGTCTGCTGTATTTGCAAAATAACCCAAGATTAGTTAAATTAAAGAGACATGTTCTGTTAACAGCAATTTTCAAGTCTTGAAATAGGTCGCCTAGCTGAACCAATCTAACGTATTGACTATTTAACTTGATTGTAGTTCAGTCAGTATGTTTGGGCTCATTGCCCCACTGGAAAGAGAATCTCTGCCCCAGAGAATCAATGTATTGGTTTAATACCAATACCATTGAACCTACCAATACTATGTATTGCAACAGAATGCAATACTATGTATTGGTAGGTTCAACTTTGAACTCTTCATTTTTAGTTTATGAAGTACGGTGAAGCCTCTAATAGGTTTTCTTTAAGGAGAACACTCCATCCACCTTTCTCCTTAACTCAGTTACCACCACCATGCTTTACAATGGGGACAGTGTACTAAGGCAGAAATGGGATATCACTATTTTACCACACACACAGTTTTTTGCAGGTAGGTCAAAAGCTTCAGTTTTGATCTCAACTGAAAAGATCACCTTCTCCAAAATGTTTGTGGTGTCCCCTCACATGGCTTGTGGCAAACTATATCTTCTTCCATGAAGGCCAATTTCCTGAGGAGCAGATCTTCACATTTATGCTGCTTCTTTGATTGAGGCTAATCTTGGTTGGCCTGTTCATTTGTATGGACAACCATGCATTAGTAGGTTCAACTTTGAACTCTTCATTTCTAGTTAATGGGCTTTTCGTTTGTTTGTTTTGAGGAGTATTAGGATAAAGACGACCGAATACAAATGCAAGTAAACATTTAAGATGTTTAAAAACATTTTTTAAAGCCATTGAAGTTTGAGGTGATTTTTTTTGTCAATTATCCGTATTCTGCCTCTCTGTAATGGCCTGTTAAACTGTGTCTAAAAAAAAAGAGCTAAACGGGTTTCGTGAAATATGCTGTTCATCCCATAGGCCTCATTCTCCTGTGAGTTTATGTGTTGTTCACAAAGTGTGCTGAAAACCATTTATCTGGGACAGTTAAATGGGCTAAAAGGGAGATAGAATCAGGTCAGAGTTCTTTTTATTCTCCATCAGGAGGATAGATGAACATTCACTGTGGTAATCCGGAGAAAGTCGGGGTTTGCTAAGTAAAGAAATGGACGTCACTTCTTCAGAGAGCGGCCTCACTTCTAGGTCAGATAGCTCCTGCTAAGCCAAGAAAACAAGCATTCCTAGCATCCCTAATCGGCCATTTTCCCCTTACCTGTTCTGGTCGAAGGCCAGGTGGCACCCAGGCATACTCCTCCAGTGCACAGCCCGAGTCATCGTCAGACGTAGAGCTGCGCTGAAAGCCAGAGGTTAGCTTACTGACTTTCTGGTCCATCATAAAGTCCCTCTGCTGTTTCCCAAGTTGGAGGTGGACAGCTGGTCCGGCTGCACTTGCCAGGCTCATTAGACTCTGTTCACTGAAGAGACATTGAAAGGGAAAGAAGATCTAGAGGTTAGATGTGAAGACTGTACTTTCCTCATGCATCTAATTAGGTTCCTTTGGGTTGTATGTTAACCAGCTGAATCACACTCATCGAGTCTATAATCAGGGTCACGGCTTTCCCTCATAGCCCATTATAGTATCTTTTCTTGGCTCACTTCTGTCGACAAGTCTAACTTCATAAAGATGGTCATAAAGATGACTACACCCTGTCACAGCTATTGTGGTGGCAGCGTAACATATGGGGTTCTCGTGTGGCTTTTGTGGATGGAGAGACAATTAGAAAATTCCAAAATCCTGATGGGTCAATCACCAAATCTCATCATAGTAACAATATCCAACAGTATTCAAATGTATGCTGAAATAAAACATTCAAGTATTTGAAAAAATTCTATAAAGCAGCATTCAACAAGACTGCGTCAATATTTTAGATTTTCACATCACTGTAATTATATCAAACCGATACTCTGACTAGAAATGCATCACGTGTTCCACTGTATATTTTTCCATTGTATATAAGCGTCTCACACAGTAAGGGTGGTGCACCGCCACCTACCTCTGTTTTCCATCTAAGTACTGTAATCACCAGCTTCTGAGTAAATAACCGTGCAATGCAAAAATGACGACGGTTTAACGGTCTGCAGCACAACATCCGCATCAATCACCGTTTGACCTGTTTGAGACCGAAGCTATAGAGAGTAGAAGTCTACTGTGGTCTGATCTAAAAGTCACTGTTAGCTTTAGCCTCTTGGGTCTTGCTAATCCAGATTTATGTAAAATGAAGATACAGAAAGAGCTACATACTTTAGTTGAAACATTTATTTAAAAAAACAAGTTGTGCATTTTTGAAATTTTAATCACTGACGTAGTACAGGTTCACATGGGGGCTTTGTGGCTGAAATTCTACGTCTTTCTTTTTGTCCCAAATGGGGCCGCCACCTGGGATCTGAAGCCGGCCTGATCAGTTGAGTTGGAGGTCTGTATAAACACCACCCTTGCCTTAAAACAGGCCCACCATATGGGAAATATACACAGCCCTGCTTCTGTCCCTTCATCTCCCTTTTCTCTTTGACCCGTTTGTTTTCCAACCTGCTGCAGTGAGTGTCTGATCATTCCTCTTATCTTTCAGTTGAACAAAGATGTGCCAGACAGGTGTAGCTGCTGGGATCGGGAGGGTCGGAGTGGATTTATGCTAACAGCACACAACCAGGGAAAGACGTATAGCAAAAAGATCAAAGAATTGACCAGTGTGGTAAATTCAGTTGGTAACTTTTCTTTAGATCAACAGCTAAAAAGACGTGTTGGGGGGGGGGGACTTACACAGTAAACTCAATGAAGAAACTTAATCTTCAAAGTCCAGCACAGAATAACAACTTTAAACTAATATGTTAATCTTAGTACTGGCAGTTTTTTAATTGGCAGACATATCTCACTGCTCAGGGTGTAGATTAATCAAGGGGAAGCTTGAGGACTCAAACTGTTTAATGCGTCTGCATCAGATTTTCATTTGCTTGTTTACAGCCACTAATTGAATGTGCCAACACACCAATCAATAGTAAAAGGCTCATTACAGAAACAGATTTCTGCGATATTTACTTTTGAATTTGTGATTATTATTATTATTATTATTATTATTATTATTATTATTATTATTATTAATGTTACAGCAAGATGGCCTGTTTATACCTCAAACAGCAGTTTTCTAAATCCTACTGTTCAGGGTCGTGTTCGATCTGAGTCTGTTCTAATTGCAATAGGACCAGTAAGAGCTGGGTAAGAAACACTGCATGTTGCCTATTACAGTAAGGTAATTTTATTTATTTAGCACATTTTCAGCAACAAGGCAATTCAAAGTGCTTTACAAGGCAAACACTGAGGTCCTTACAGCAAATATCTGTGCACACTCAACTCTCACTCTTAAGGTCATCGTGGAACCCTGAACTGGGCCAACTTGTGTGTTTTTGGAGGTCAGACGTAGTTCATTGTTAGTCAGACATTTTGGAACTGAGTAAGCATGGCTACAATGAGTGTGTGTCCAGTTGTGGTCATTTCTCACAGGCTGAGGGTTTCTAGCTGAGATCAAATTGGAATTCCAACCAGGATCCAGCAAGCTGGTCTTTGCTTCACAACCCCCTTTTACGCGTACCTCCCTCAACCCCCCCAAACCCCCCAAACCCCCTGTGGCTGGCCAGGGCACAGAGGGCCACAGAGAGACAGCTGAGAAAACCAGATGCAGTCGAGCACAACCTTTGAACACAGTTAAAGGGCCTAAAATCTGTGCTCTCTTTCCAAGAGTGATATATCTATATGTCTGGCTGCTTCTCGCAGAGGGAATGCACACATGGATGCAGGTGTGCAGACGCATTGGAACAGGCCTCTCTGTGAGCTGTGACAGTGTCGAGACAGTCCAGACAGTAACTGACCATCCAGATCAGCTTATCGTCCCCAAGAACAAGTCAGCCACGGTGGCCTCTGTGCTATCTGATTCTCTTTCAGCTCCGAGTGTGACGGATGGCGGTGGCTGCGGATTCGTTTGGAACTGCACTGTGCCCCGAGGGTTTCGGGTCAGGCGGATTTTTGTCATAACACGTCCCAATAAAACGTCTCTGATGTTCTCAACAATAGCACCTTTGTGACTGAACCTGGTGGCTCAGTCAAGAGTTTGTTTGGTTTCAATTACGTCTTTTTTTTGGGGGGGGGGGGGGGGGGGGATTGAAAGTGTGACAGAAAAAAATGAGAGATAACCTGTCTTCAGCTGAGGTAGCAGGTCAAGACACTCTCTTGTTCTAGTCGAATCTATTGACTTGCAAATGAGACCAAAATAACCTGCAAAAATGCGGCCTTGCTCGAGAGCAGCTTGGGTTTCGTGTGGAACATGTGTGACTATAGGGGAGGATCTCCCTAGGACCGAGCCGTGCTCACAGCTTTACAAACTCTTGCTTTCAAACGTCTGCCAAGTATCGGCGAGCCTGGTTCACACAGTTGGACCTGAATCGCAGGAATGTGAAGCTTGAACTTTAGCCAAGTTCTCAAGCAGATGTATGCACCTCAAAGCTTTTTTTTCTTCTTCTTCTTAAATGGTCACATCTGCTCACATGTTAATTCTTCTTTAAGATGTCCTCCAGCTCATTTCCTTTGACTTTGCCCAGAACACTTCCTTTTCCATCATCAATAAGAGAAGCACTGAGCCAGCAAACTTTAAGAGGCTTTCACCGACTCATCACTTGCGGAGGTCTTTCAGAATTCGGCTCCAGACAAGGGATCCATGGTTTGTGATTGTACTTTTTTAAATTCCCTCCCATTGGCCCCTGTCCTTCCGTCCCTGCCCTCCTCCCACACTTTCCAGACCCCTGCAGTCCCGAATGTTTAACAGTCCTCTCACTCTTTTGTAAAGGTGCTTGTTAACATGGCTTTGGGGAGTTCGGAGGCCTTGCATATCTGACTGATCTGCCCACGTAAGGGCCGGAGGGCGGTGGGCGGTGCGATCAGACTGACACTGAAACAGGGCGACGAACATGAATGAAAATGTTAATGTCGTTTCTCAACAAAGGGGGAGGAAGTTGAATTTTGGCTAGGTGAAAGATTCTTGCCTTCAGCCAACGCAGATCTGGCAGTAAGCAACCAACAAGTTATGTAAAGCATGAAAGAAGGCTTGTATTCTACAATGAACCTTATATTCCAAGAGATTTTACATTAGTGGGGGCTTGGTAAGTGAATGAGTGCAATAATGATTTACTGGGGAACGAAATGACCTCTTTGCATGTTTTGGACGCTGTGGAGGATTGGTACCTCACTGTGCTGCCTGATTCCTTATACTGAGGGTTAGCTCTGTAACCCTCAGTATAAGTCAAACTGCACCGGTCAAGTTATTTATCGCTTTGTGGGATACAAACTCTCAAAGGACTGCAGAGAAACTGAATAATAAAAAAACGGACAAAGTGACATTTTTTTTGGAGGATTCAACAGCACTTGAGCTAGAGCCACCTAAAACCCAAATCCTTGGAACTTTTAGATTTACAACCCTTAAGAGAGTGAAGCAGCTTCTGGTCTGAATTACTGTCTATGTTCCTTTAGGAAGTGGGTGATGGACACGCACACAGCCCAGCACAGTTCTCCCTCTGTCACTTTGCACTCACCTAGCATGTTTAACTTGGCCTCTGCTGCCTCAGCGATGCAGATCTAACTCTAACTGGAGAGGAAAACAAGAATCTCTCCTCTGTGCGCCTGACTGCTCGAGCTTCAGCTCAGAAAAATGAGTTTATTTTTCATGTCAGACAAGATAGAAAAAATATGCGGCGCATTAATCGTTTCCTTGCACACGCACGTTCTTTCAAAGGCGAGTCTGTCAACCTTTGGCGCACAGTTTGCTCCTAGTTGTTAAAAACATAAAGCATAATACGTTAAGGGCAAGAAGTGATCTGTTAAACAGCTGCACCCTTGTGTGAACCAGTAGTCACTTCTGTGTATTTAAGCAGATCCCAGTTAAATCCCCAACTTGTTACTGAAGGATCTTTATATCCCTGACATGAGTAAACAAACTGATGCTCATGAAACCATGAAATAAGAACCTTCGTTAAGCGTGTTCATTTGCAGCGTTGACATGCAATGTACATGTTAAAGTCTCACGGAGAGCTTGCAGACAGTAAGGGTACCCTACTTTAGTGCCCGACGGTACATTTTACCAGAACAAAATCAATGGGAATGATGTTTACATGAGGATTTACAAGTATTAGACTACTAACTGTAACAAAAAATAAATAAAAATCACCAGGGCCTCATATGTTACATTCCAGGGTTCAGTTTAAGATGACCTCTTCAAACAGTACAACTTGTGAATGTAGACAACAAACTTCAAGCAAAGCAACACTATTAACATTTGCACCTCATCAAATGTCTACGAGGACTTCGAAACCAGCTAACATCTTCTGTCACTTTCCAGTGGTTCTTACCTCAGGGTATGCCGACTCTCACTAGGTACTCAGGAAACAGATCTAATCACCAGCATCCAGTCCTAGATTCTCTTCCAGCCTCTAGGGTCCATAGCTATGCAAGATCCTGTGAGTTCTGAGTCCAGGACAAATCTGCCAGAGCTGTCAGTGTAACAGCAGCCCATGTCTCAGCTCAGACTGTAAGAAGTGAGGGAGATGTCTGAGTAAACGGGGGAGAGGTGGTGTTTGCGTGTCCATGTGTGTGTACATAATAAGCCCAACCAGATGGTCACCCCACTCTTCTCTCCCTCTCTCTCTGAGCCATCACTTTTCCTCCGCCTTTTCCACCTCCTTCCCAGCCTCCTGAACCCCGGCCCGGCCCCTCACCCTCACAGCAGCCAGTCAAGGCAGAGTGTGGCAGAACAAGTTGTCTCTCTCCCTCTCTCTCCCCTTCAGCAAACCCTCCCCCTCGCGTCTCCAACTTTACGCTCGCAAATTAGAAACACCGGCAGAGCTCACAGGAACAGATCTTGAAAGTAGCACATCGACGATGGCTGAGCTCATTTTACCACCATAACCGCTTCGAAGCCACAACTGCTTTCACATGACATTCTTCGCTCCTCGCTCACTATTGCAATTGAATGTCAGAGTTGGGTTTTGGTTAATCTGGCGGTTTGTCTTTCCTGCCTCTCGCGCTGCAGTGTCACCGAGTGAGCGGGTGGCGTTTGCTGACTCACAGTCTGATGAGTGATGGGCCAGATGAAAATTATTAAATGTTTTCATTTATCCTGCTACCGAAGCTCCCACTTTCAGCTGCGTCTTATACCAACTCCAGCTGTTAACACTAGACATGGTCCATGAAATGTACACTTCCACCCGTCAAGTTAGACTCCCCCGCAAGGGATAAAGGCTGACCTCTGCCTCACTTTCCCCTCTGGAGGAAAATCAGAAACTCCATAAACCACCCTCTCCTCTGTAGGGCCCTACCGAGGGCCAACCCTCCCTCCCTCTGTAGGGAACAGGTTTGTTAAGTCTACAAGCTACTGCAAATAGCCTTTCTTCTGATTTCCTTTGGCTCTCTTGATAAATGTCCAAATAACCCATCACGTTTGAACTCACATTTAGACTGGAAACTGAATTATGTCTTCTATTGTCTCTGGGGGCACTTTTGTTAAGGATTGATATCTGGATCTAGTATTCCAGATGTAACCCCATTTCCCTCTCCATCTTCTGTAACTTCTGAGAGTGAGTATTCACGAACACTGAACCAAACGTATTCGTTCACGAGGACTAGACGATGCGACTTTTGCAATGCGTTTGACTGCAGCAAAATATCTACTGAAGGTTCTTTGAGATGTTCACACTTTTCTGTATTTGCTGAACCAAATAAGGCAAAAAAAATGTGAGCTACAAAGGATGAAACAGCAGCTTCTGTGTTTTACTGTCTGCTTCTGACGGCGCACCACAATTCTCACTTTTGCCAATCTTCCTCGCAATAAAACTTCTATCTCAAATTGAAGAATTCGGCTGAGCAAACTGCATGATGATGACAGGTGTAGAAGAATAGAATGCACTCTTGCGCTGTATGGGCATGTGGACAAAGCCATTGCAGCAGCCAAGGCTAGAGAAGAAAGCCACCCTTTGGAAACAAACTTGAGCCTTTTGTGTTGGTCAGAAAGACCCAGCACCTGCTCTATTAGCAAGTCTTTGAGAGAAGAACTGACACAATGCATGCCCCCATAGGCAACATTTACAGAATGCAATGCTAAATCGACCAGCCTATTTACCCAAGAGTTGCAGAGCAACATCAACAGCAGTTATTTCTTATAGTAAAATGCTGCTGACATGTAATAAGCTTCAAAAGCCAGTGGTTTTAGATCAGCAGGTTTTTTTTTTTTTTTTAGCAAAGTAGCTTTAAAGTGCCTACCACAAACCTAGTGCTAAATGTTGGGATGTTAGCAGTGAACTAAAACCTGGGCATCTATTTAAAGACCCTTACAAGAATCTGTAAAAGAATACCAACGCTTCATTTCCCTCTGCGATCAAACCACTCGATACTGTGAGGTACATAGCTGGTTCAAGGTTCACCTTGGGTAGTTGGACAACAGAAAACTGGACACGTCTTGCATCCCTGAACTTTGACCTTAGAGAGCAGCAGATGACCCATAAATCTGTGGCCTCGGGGCTTTATGGCCCATTCCCCTCAGCCATAGCTACAACGACCCGAACCTCATCTCACACCTGGTCTGCACCTCATCTCACCGCTGTAAAAGGAGAGCATAATATGCCCTTTGCTAAAAGCGAAGGAGGTCTGACACCAGCATGCCCCAACAACAAAAGGCTGAGGATGATGATCATCAAACCCAACACAAACCGATGAAGCTGCATTCTTCTCCAGTTTCAACATGTCTTAGAAGACACTGACCTATAAAAAAAACACAAAACAAAAAAAAAACGAGCAAGACCTGGTCAAAGCCAAAGCTCACTGTGTGGCTATATTCCAATGTTGCATTGACAATCAGTTTAGATTTGGGAACTTTTCGTTCTAAAGGTGTGTCATAAATTGGGATTCTGAAGAGGGCGAAGAGAAGGTCAGCTCCCAACTTACAGTCATTGACGAGTGCCGCCCCCAAAAAAGTTCTCACTGGTGTGTGAACCGCCTATAAACCATTGGGCATTCTCAAGGTTTGAATGACTCGCCAATGGGTATGAGTAGGACACAGGCCCAACAAAAGCATCAGCTATAAACCCCAATAAAAGCCTATCACCCTACTGTAACAACAATTCCTTTTTACGCTGTGAAAAAGGGAGGAAAAGGTCAACTGGTGGAGCAGTCGGTGCATTGATGTTGACTTAGCTAGATTGGCGCTGACAAACTCAGGTCAGACTGTGGTCTTGTTAGCCCTGTAACCCTCATATAACCCCTTTTAACTGTTGTACTCTGACACTGAAGGCAGCTGGGGGTGGGGGGGGAGCCTAGATCTGGTCTTAGAGTTTCTCAGAAGAGGCATAAGAGCATTAAGAGTCACAGACAAATACTGACTCACTTGATGCGGATCCAAAAGTTAATGCACTTCTCCTGAGTCCCGCGTTGAAAAATGTCTAAATTAAATATAGAACTCAGGATTTATTGGATCACTAATAGGTAGCAACATGTGTCCTCCCTCCACCCAACCGATGTATTTCTTGAACATACACATGGGGATTATGCTGACAGGTTAGAAGTTTGGTGGTTTCAACAAAACATCAGGTTGAAAATTGTGATTCCTGATTGGATTAAAAAGATAAAAGCCTGAAGAAGCCTCTTTATTTTCACAAACAGCTATTTTGAACTACACAATGAAAATATGAATGTCAGTGGATTGTGTTAGTGACTTTACAACAGAGAACCAGCCTTTTCACTTAAAGTAACATTTACTGTTCACCTCCCAGGTAGTTATTGCAACCAGGTGGTAGTTCAGCATTCACACCTGCTGACAGCTGCATGACCAGAAGAACCAGTCATAAAGGCAACAAAAAATAAGCAATGTCTCATTTATTTATATTTTATCAGTGTAAACATGCTTCGTTCGCTGAGTGGACACAATTTCAGTCAATAAGGCGGCAGGAAAACAGCAAATGGAGCAAAATATAGACTTAGGATATTGCAGGATATTATGAAAATAGACCGTCTGTACACTTTGTCATACAGAGGGTCTGGACCCTTGGCTACTGAGAAATGAATCCTTGAGTTTCTTGTGGGTTGCCTTAACGCTTGCTCATCCAATAGGCCTCCTATTCACTCAAAACTCCACCCAGAACCATCAGCCTCTAACCGTGTTCCCACATGGCACCCGGCCCCTGTGCCTCACCAACACAGCTCCACCAGACTAGCGGCAACACCAGTTAGCTAATCAATCAATCAATCAATCTTTATTCTAGACCAAAAAGGTCCATAAAAAAGGTAAAAAACAAAATAAGAGAAAAATAATAAAATAAAAATAAAATAAATAAATAAAAAAACATGACATTCACTGAGTCACAAATAAATGATGACACCAATGTTTCCACAAGCTAACACCTGGTGGAACTGTGCATCTGTTGAGCTTATTATACAAAACCCACAATGTCCCTAAGAAGAACGGTTGCAAACGACATCATGTGGTATTGTTCTGATTACGAACTTTAGGAGGAACGTCGGAAAAGATACAAAGTTATTTAAAGAGACAGAGGCCAATTTCCAGGTGTCAGATGACACAGAGTCAAATTTCTTTTAGCTATTACATACAGCACTTTCATAACAACTGGAGGTAGCACATATTTGTTTGTGCTGTAAAATGACACAATGTGTCTGGTAAGTAACATAATGAGATCACATTAGGTTTTTAACTGCTGCATAGCACAAGCTTAAACATTTACGCTGTGATAGAAGAACTGCTTGTTAGCTGCACGTAGACAGAAAACGTTGTCTGTATCATTATATATTAATCCTGAATGTTTGTTAGCAAAACGTACATTACAACAAAGCTCTGTTTATACAGTGTGTTGTTGCCTATCAGTTATCTCGATTAAAAATAAAAAGGATTTCATTTTTCACCCATGGTGTTACATATTTCACTCTTTAATACATATTTATACAATTAAAACAACTGAATACTTCCAGAATATAAACCTTACCCAGCATACATGGGTCAAGTCCATGACTCAATCAATATTTGACCCAACGGCGGGTTTAGCAAAATAATCAAACTGTTTGTTTTTATAACCCTGCAGTTTTAACGGTGTAAAAAAAAAAAGGCTCTTGATCGTGTTATTTGTACTCTATTGTCCAATCTATGTCTCTATTGCGACGGGTCATATTTCACTCTTGATTTGACACCCATTCACCTAGTTGTAAAACCTGGAGCTCATTGGGAACAATGAGAAGTGGAGCAACACTGCTCCTGGGGATGTTAAACGGAGGAAGCCCTTTTATTTGAGGATGCTACAACTCAACAAAAGCCTGTGGCTGTCTACCCACAAAGCAGTCGCTGGATGAATGGGCTGGTCTTAACATCACACAGTTGCATTGACAAAAGCATGGGATTGGCAGAATGTGTGGTCTCCATGGACAAACTGGGATGTATATGGACATAAATGTACAAAAGGGGACATTAGGAGCTCAAACAATATGCTCAACCAGCTCTCTTTCTTTTTGTTAAATCTCCAATTACCTCGAGTGTCTGTATTTAGGTTTAATATCTTCTTGCTGAAGTTCAAGCCTCAGTGATTCACACACATCTGGATTTTTTTTCCCTTCTTCCCTGACCCCTGCTTAAATGATTGAACAGTCTATCCTTAAACACAACCATTTCCTGTGAGCATCCAGCCCTGGGCTTGCGTAACTTGCAAACCAACTATGGCTGCATATCAAAACAGGGAATACCTGGGTGTGAGTTCCACAGGAGAATCATTTGTTGGGAGGAACAATCTAGTTTTAAGTAAAGCAGAAAAAGTAAGAAAAAAAAGATTGTGAATTTCCAACATGTGGAAGCACTTTCCTGAACTGGATGACTCCAAAAAGCAATCCAAGGAATCCGACAATACTCAGACATTTAAGAGCTGCTCAGTCAGGATCCCACTAATCATTAACATTCCTGAAGGAACGCTCTGTTACAGTCTTTTTAAAGAGTTCTAATTAAACACATGCTCCAGTGCCAGAACATAGAAGGACTCTGACAACTGCGAGCAGGGATTCTTCTTTCCTGCTCTGCTTAATTGACACAATTTAAGTCATTAAGGTGGCAGTAAAGAAGGATAAAGAGCAGAGGAGAGACCCTGTGATTCCCCCTGTAGGCTTTTCCGTTGATCCAATGCTCTTGACCCTTTCACCTCCACGTGTGACTCGTAATAAAAGTCCAGAAATCCAAATGGATCTTTAATTCAGACGAGACTTTTTTTTTTTCTTTTCAAAGATGAAAATATTGTTGGATTATGTCATATACTTTTGGCACTAATCTACAGTCTTGTTGGCCTAAGTTGCATGAGTTGATATATTTCTTTCACAACCTTTAAGCTGTCTTTTTTGAATCATCTTTTTTTCGTTTTTTTTTTATGTGCATTCTCAGCTTTTTATTGCAAAGTGCATCGTAGGAGTTTTTAACTTAACATGCAAGCCATGGCTTCTTCCAAAACCATATCGCATCAGTTTTTTTTACAACTACATGTGAACTAATTACTAAAAACCGCAGCTGAGTTTTTGAAGAACAGATTTCAGTTGCAAGATATTACAAAATACAACGTTTTTACAAGCGCAACAAAGAAAACAATGCTAATTTTGCTGAACAATGACATCACACAAAGTACAAAGTGAGCTAATCAGTAAACTTTATGCTGTATGAGACACTTTTGAGCAATGTTGATTTTGAATCATCGTGTCGTTCTTTTATACGTCACTTGAGTTCTTAGATAATTGAAGTCTGGTCATTCCACCTGCGTCGTTTTTTCTCCAGAAACATAATCCAAGTGTTCAAAACAAAACAAAAAATACAAACGAACTCAAAGAAAAGAATCAGCCGCCATACTGCCGACGTGACGTCACCAGAAAAATGCACAATGTGAGATCTTGTTTTTAAAAAAGGGAAGATCTTACATTGAAGAACATGAAATCTCAGACAAAATTAAAAAATTTTACTTAATGTAATTAAATCCTGAATCTTACTGTATGACTGCGTTGCATTGGAATGACTTGGATTGATTTAAATGGACTTTGGACTATTCTGCAGTCTTCAATATGAATTGGGCGTGTCTGTTAAACTGTCTCGGCATTACATTTGTTGTGAACCGGTGCTAATTGAATTTGAATAAATTCAATAATGCGAAAATGTACTTCTCTCGTAGCAAATTATTTGTGCTTAAAAAAAAAAAGAATAGAGTAACTCACTTGTGAAAAACAAAGTATTGTGCATGTGCATAGTGTGCATGTGAAACTGTGTCCTGGGGTCCAACCTAAGTACCCAGGGAGGTCTCTGTCAGTTTATCAGATATAGAAACCAGACATTACTCATTGGCTGCTCTCTGCAAATGGGTTTGCATCCATCTGTTGGCATCATGCATGTGTGGAATGGGAAAAGGAGTACAACTAGCCATCTTATCACTTGGATAGCAGTCTCCCAGAGCTGGGTTTATTCTTAGAAGCCATGCATGTAATGCGTCTGTTTCAGTCAGTATCAGTGCGTTATTTTTAGGACTGCTAACCCCGAGGAAGCTAATAGTAACAAACTTCATTTAGCCTCGGAACCTACGATAAGGGATTACTTTTAGTTTAAAAATTAATCTACTTTCACGTGAAACAGATGCAAAGATTGTATGTATTTATTTTTTAGGAAAAGCAAAGGAAGTAAAGTCCAACATGCAAACCCGAGATGTGAAAACTGTCTGTTTTCCTGCAGGCAGGACACACAGAACCAGATGCACACATCTGTTGTGCCGCTGCTCTTGTTTTCTTTGGGAGCCCGGCCCCCGTAACAGGAAGACAGAGCAAGCACAGCAAACAAGAGCTGGATCACTGAACTGGCCTCTCTCCAGGAGGAGCTCCTGTCAGGTTGTTGTAGTCAAATGATTCCTTTCTGTGTTGCTCACAGAGCCCAGACTGTGGATCAACCTGCCGCTCTGCAAGACACATCCTCAGGTGGCTTTTGTCAATATTAACCCATCTGCACGCTATCCGGCAACAACTCCCTACACCAGGGGCGCCAAAATCCAGTCCTTGAGAGCTACCACTCTGCAACTGATGGTAGATCGGATGGTAGATCTTGAGGATTGGCAGTGGGCACCCCTGCCCTACATTAAAAACATTTTCTCTGTATACATCTCACAGAGCACTGTTCAAATTCATCTGAAAATGGAAAGAAAATGGCACAACTGTAAACTCATGGGGAAGGAGGTCATTAACCAGAGAAGCAGTCAGGAGCCCCAGTTGTGGTTCTTGGGGAGCTGCAGATATCCAAACCTCAGATTGGGACGTTTTGTTGACATGAAAACTGTTTGTCGAACAAAAGGCTAATAGCAAGAAGAACGCCACTGGGAAAGGAAAACCATGAGGAGCCTTTCATTAGGCCAAGTAAGGGACTTTTGGTGTACGTGTAAAATGTTTTTTTTTTTGACAGAAAAATTAACAAACACTACACATCTCCACAGTGAAACCTGTCGGTGGTAACGTCATGATGTGGTGATCCTTTCATTCAGCAATGACAAGGAGGAGGCTAGTCATGGTTCATGCAAAGATTGATGGAGCTAAAATTTCTGCAAACATAAAAAAAAACAAAAAAAACAGATAAAGGCTGTAAACTTGTTGAGATGGGGGTGAATATTCACCTTCTGGCAGTGCAACCCCTAAAAACAACCAGAGCAGTAATGGAATGGTCCAAAGTATATTCTTGTGTTTGGACGGTCCAGTTAAAGTCCAGACCTAAATGAGATTAGAAGTCTGTGTTAAGACTCAGGGTTGGGCGAGAGGAACTTTATGTTTTATTATGATATTTTGAGGTACTATTGTGATAACGATAAAAGCGAAGATGAAGACTATTTATTCTTTCTTTTTCAGGTAATTGTAAGGCTGTGGCTGCCTGACAGAGGAATCACTGCCCCACAAACACAAGTACTGGCGTTGAAAGACATACACACTTGTAATGTGCCTCTTCAGGACACCAGTCACATAAAGAGGTGTGGTTTGTTTCACTAAAACAGCATACAGTAACTGGAATTAATCATATTTTCAAGTTTATTGATATTCATTGATACTCTCATTGAACAGTGCAGAGTAATAACAAGACCAACAATCAGTACGGATTGTTTTGTGTGAGTTTGAACATCAATGACGGCAATAAACCAAAATTCTTATCATAATAAGAAAAGTATCACGATAAATGATAAACGATACGATAAACGCCTGTTAAGACATGAAAACTGATGTTCGCAGACTCCCTCCATCCAATTGTGCTACACTTGGGTTGCTTTGCAAAGAAGACTGGGAACTGATTTCTGTCTCTGCGTGACAGTGTCGCTCCATCATGTAAAATCTCTTTGTAAAATTTCCTTTACAAACTAAAACACTTAGATATTAAATACAACCACGTTTTTGCAACGCCTCAAAATTCTCTCAAGGTGTTTGAGACAGAGCAGCTCTGTGCTCCGTGACTCCTTCTCTTTACAACACACTGAAACCAAGTACCGTAGCTCCAAAAAAAGCTAAATGTTTTCATTTTCTTGGTTGGTGCAGGTACAGCTGGTCTGCATCATGGAGCCAAAGCGTTTCTCACAACGTTATGCCACTTCAACGCTCTGCGTGTTTTCAACTGGCGATATATCTGGACTGCAGACAGACCAGTTGGGCACCAATCCTCTTTTTTTTTTCTTTCTTTTTTTTTTTTTTTACTACAAAGCCATCCTGTTGTAATATGTTTGGAATTTCCTTGCTGATAGAAGCAAGTCCTTCTCTAAAGAAGCCATCATCTGGATGACAGATTATGTTGCCTGTGTGTGGAGCAGTGGGGGGATGAGTGGAGTGAGAAATCAAACTTGCCTTAAAAAAAATAAAAAAATAACTTCCACACATTGCTTCATTGTCGGGGAACTTGAAGCCTCTGCAGGGTTTTTATGAAAACTAGTGCGACATGTTAGCGTTTGCATTATTTTCTTAATCTTGCTGTGGCCTCCTTGTTTTAGCAGCTGTTGATCATGCACATCTGCTGGCCAGTTCTTGGTCCAGTAATTGGAACAAAAAATATTTTAGCCCCTCTTTATTGTATTTCAGCAGCAGTGATTGCATGCAAAAATAATTAGGAGGTGAATAACTCTTATTGCAAGTAAGAACGCTTGCCAGCCGCGTGTTGAACAAAACAAAACTCTAAAAAGTTCTGGATGGTAATAAAAGTCGTAACTTTTATTTTTAACAGATAATCAAGAAATTCCTATTTATGGATTTGAATTTTATTAAACTGAGAGAAGAGTTTTGATGGAAACACTGTTGGTTGGTCTACTTAAAGATTGAGAATGGTGGGAGCGTTTTTGTTTTTTCGTAAAATTAATGAACAGGGAACATATTTGGATTTTTCAATACTTGACCAACAAAACATCACTGGCAATTTCCTGCCTTTTGGTCTGAAACCAAGTGCTCTTACTTTTATTTATGAAGCCTAATCAAGGACATTGTGGAAAAAATGAAAGAAGAAAAAAGGGAATATACTGGCTGACATCCAGCCGCTCTCACTCAGCTCCGCTTCTGCAAACCTTTCTTTAAAATCTGAGGAAACATTTTTGTTGTCAGTCCAAAAGTTTCCGCACGGCTTATTTCCAAACACTGTTGACCTTTTTTGCACATCATCCCTGCTGCCCAGCTCCATCCCTGTAATAATGCAAACACAGGAGAGCCCAGAGTCAGAGGAGGAAGGAGTGGGAGGAGTGTTTGTTTAGCATATTTCGCTAAAGGTCCTGAAACGTTTAACTGGATCCACTGTTGTTGTGCAACGAAGGAAATGAGAATTGCTTTTTAATGGCTATATTGATGTAAATGTGTGCTTATTTAGCCGCCCACCCCTCAGTTTCTGACTATTTTTGCTTTTTTTTTTTTGTTTTGTCACACTCAAACATTTTGGTTGAATGAATGCATTCTACTGTCAAACCGAGATAACCTGAGTAATCGCAAAGAGCGATTTTAAGGCGATGATGTCATTTTATTGAGAGGAAATAAAGCAAGCAAGTGTCTCACATCATAGTGGAGGAGTTTTGGCACGCTCCTCTTCGCAGAGTTGTTTAATTTAGCCGCTCTGGGGGGGTTTTCTAGCACTAACCAATAAGACATAGATAGCCTCGTTAATGTCCTGCCAGAGCATCTAAATCAGATTTAGGTCCAGACTCTAACGGTGCCATTCCAAAACTTTCATTTATTTATTTATTTTTTGACTTACTTAGGAGTGGGCTTGCTGATGTGCTTTGGTTCATCGTTCTGCTGCAGAAGCCAAGTGCACTTGACCTTAAGGTCAGAAAATGACAGGATTTACTACCAGAGAGCAGATATCATCCATCCATTTTCTGTACATCCTTGTCCCTTAGTGGGGTCGGGAGGTGCTGGTGTCTATCTCCAGCAGACATCATGGTTCCATCAATTACAGCACGTAGTACTCCACAGAACACTCACACCACCATGAATTGTTATTTTCCAGAAATGCTGTGTTTTTGTTTTATATCACATGTAACAGGATGCACCCCTTTGACAAAGCTCCACTTTTGCCTTGCTAGTACACCGTTTTATTTAAATGTTTTGAATCACCAAGATGTTTTTCGGCACATCTGTGAAGGGTGTTTTGCGTTCATTTTGGTCGGCAGTGGTTTTCTGTTAGAAAAACCTTCCATGATGCCATTTCTAACTAGTTTCTCTCTTATTGTTAAATCATCGACAAAGCTTATGATATTGCTTTTTTTGTTCTTTTGTCACTTAAAAATAATAGTTTTCTCGAGTTTCTGTACATCAGGTTTTGCTTTCTGAGATCTTTTATCCTGCTTTACACTGTCTGACAGATTCTATTTAAGTTAATCCTTGATTCCACAGGTCCGACTTTAAACTCACCTGGATGTGTCTGGTAAAAAGTAAATCGGCTTTATAACAATGTGGTCAATCTGTTACGATTTAACAAGGAATCAGAATGCCTCCTTCCACAACATTTATAAACTGCATTTGTGTTTGATCGGATTATCTTAGCCACATTCTCAGTGCCAGTGTCAGTTCAGATAAACTTTCCCAAATCTGCGTCGCTAAAGTTTCTGACGCATCCTCATGTCTGTTATTCCCCTTTATCAAAGACAGGCACGGTGATAATAAGCAGTTCTTGTGAAACTCCACCAATGCTTATTAAGTAGTACACATCCAGAGCCGAGCATCGTGCCTATACATGGTGGTGATAATGAAACATGTGCGTCGAGCGTGACTTTCATCATCGCGGTGGTCTGACGGTTGGTCCCGCAATTATGCTGTGCGGTTGCAAGAATTCTGCTGAGCCAAACCCATTTTCCTCTCGCTCCATCCTGTAGCTCCTCATAAACACAGTTGTGCCTGGAAGCGCTAAGTAACCATAGCTACTTTTAATCACTTCGGAATAATGCTTAGCATGTGGATCCAGTGTGTGCCGCTGCTCCAGGCAAATCCCCGCTCAGTCTCACACACAATGAATGTACAAAGTTAGAATTGGTTCACAACAGTCATCCCCCCCCCAGCCCTCCACCCCTTGCCCCCTTATAAACGACCACACCTCCTCCCCTCTAAACGACCACACTGTAACAGTGTCCTAAATTTTTACCATCCCAGCCACCATCCCTCCCGCAAGGCAACAGTGACTACACATTCAGGGACCACCGGCGTTTAAACAAGCCATATTTCATCCAGCCTTCTGCCAGCCTACCCCAAACAGTTTACAGTCAGCGGGCCCGGCCCTCTGGAGTTCGTCTGTGGCAACTCGACTCCGCGCCACATCTCATCGTGTCCAGAACTGCGGAGGGGACTAGGCCTCCTCTGACAGCTCCTCACAACACTCGGCCCTGTCCTGGTCTGCTTTTAGCCTCGCTGCGGTAAACCGGAGCGCGTCTGGGGGGATGAAAGGCTGCCAAAGTGTTTGGCCTGCAGGCGATTTACACGAGGCGCAAGGTGATTCATTCTGTCCCTGCACAAACAGGCCTCTGTGAACATTTCTTCTGCGCTGACCATTTAAATCAACAGTGGCGAACGTATACACTGGTACCAGGACTTACACTCTGACCATTCAAACCCGGCTCGGTGTCTTGCTTTAAGTGCTTGCACTCACATGCATCTGGACAGGTTTGTCCCTGTCCATGTCAGGAGAGAAACAGACACACACACACACACACACACAGACAAGCCTCATTGCTTATGCTTAAAACTCTTTTCATTTCCATTATTTGTTTTCTCTTTCCGCTAAAGTGTCCAGTTGTTACAAAGCATTTTAAGATACTGACACTTACAGCATTATAGACCAAGCCGTGTCGTACTGTTACATTTAGCTACAACACAATTACACATTTTTATGCATTCTTATTGAGATTTTATGAGAAATCAACAAATACGTATCCATTTTTTTCCCCCCACAAACATTAATCTGAAACGCATGGCTTTCATTTCATTTTTGCGTTGAGCCTTCTTTATTGTTATCCCCCTGAACAAAATTCAAAGAAATCAACACGAGAAAGGTCAGGGATAAAGTTGTAGCAAAGTTTAAGGAACGATTGGATTATAAACTTTTTTTTTTAAATCTATCATCTGAAAATGCAAACAGCACACTGCAGTCACAGAGCTACCAACACATGGTTGCCTACCTCAAATGACAAGAAGGGGCTCTGGTCATTTGGTCTACATGCAAAACTTTGTGTCTGGTGTAAAACACACCATAATGGCAGCATAGTACTGTGGGTCGCTTGGTTTAAGCTGAAGAAGAAGAAGAAGATGAAGAAGATGATGGATGGCACTAAATGCAAGGGTTATCCTGGGAGAAAACCTGTGTGAGACTCCAAAAATCACTGAAATCCAATCTGACTGAACGTGAGTTATTTTGCAAAGAATTGACAAAAAATGTACTTTTTTTTTTAGTTGTGCAAAACTGATAGAGACATAATTCCAAACAATAGCAACTATTGCAGCAAAGTACAAACTCAAAAGTTGAGAAAACTTCAAGTTCAAGAGGGTATGAATACTTTAGCAAGGTACTATAAATTACTTCTACTATATATCTATATATAGTCCCGACACAATAAGCAAACACTTCTTAACATCAAAATGACTGAGCAGCCACAGAGCCGTTTTCCATTTCTGTCTCCAGAAACAAAACAACGAGAAGGTCACCTATTCTTAGTCCCCCTCTTTTGTCTCCCTGCAAAACTAAACAACCCTTTCAATTCTATTACTGGCATCTTTTGATTCGTCTAAGGAAACCGGAGAGGAGACGTACACAAGGAATCAGCGGGCCGCTGCAAAAATAAAAAATAAAAAAAAAAAAAAACACATCACTCGCAAATCTATTATTAACATTCTGACGAAATTCTCACCTGCAGCAGATCACAGAGGAACTCAGCTCAGCTCAGCTCAGGTCACGTCTCCCCCAGCGCAGCATGCCTTTTCTGCTGCATCATCGCTGCAGTGCAGCCGGCAGCTGGGGAGTGTGGACCAAACGCTGCGCTGAGCATTTGATGGGAATAAAACCCTGGATTTTGACATCGTGGGACTGCAGTGGAGCTCGCATTAAGCCGGGAGATCACGGGTGTGGAAGCGCGTAGCATTTATTCAACCACAGGCTTGAACTTGTAAAATCACACATTGATTCAGTCACTTCGGTCTACGTGAGCTTTGTTTAACTAGAGCTTTGAACTTATTCCACACTTTTGAGATGAACGCCTGGGCTCAAAAGACCGCGAAGCTGTCAACCTGTAATCTGACCACTAGGTGACAGCACCACCTTGTTCCTGTTCTTGGTCTTCGTCGTGTTTCACCCCGTTTCGCTTAAGCGCTCTCTCTCTCTCTCTCTCTCTCTCTCTCTCTCTCTCTCTCTCTCTCTCTCTCTCTCTCTCTCTCTCTCTCTCTCTCTCTCTCTTTACGTGAAGTGTTCCTGTACTTTCCAGCAGGCTTTCTGTGGCCTAAAAAAAGGGGGACAATTCTTTAAAGTGCCACATTAGAACGGAGAAGTTTTAAAACAACTTCTGGCTAACTTTTGGATAAACATCTTAAGGCAGCACCACTAAGATGGTTCCTTTTGCTGCGAAACAAGCCCATGTTTATGTCCCTCAGTGATGTAGCTGTCCTGAAAATCTCTTAAACGTGACTAGCTGAAATAATAATAATAATAATAAAAACCTGTTCTGAAATCCCAGCCTGCTCTGCTGTCCACGTTCACATTGCATTTCTTGTGATACTTGCTGTGGCTCGACAATAACAAAACATTATTTTGGACATCTTTGGCTACACAAAAACAGCGATACTCTTCTGGGTCTTGCAGGTTCCCTGACAGCCTGGGATGTAAATGTCTTCTGGAGGGTGTGTCAGAGGAAACATTTTATGATATTTTCACCTCTGTTCATAAAGAGGTCTATAAGGAGTCATAAATCCGCTGAAGCAGCTGGTTTCGGTTTTCTTTGTATTTCAAGAAACCAAATCTGTGTGTTTCTGCATTAGTGTTGACCCAGTTTCAGGAACAGCACAGAGGATATGAAAACAAATATCACAAGTGTAGAAAAGAGTGATGTATTTGCTTATGAGATGTTATTTCAGAGATCATAAAGCAGTAAAAAAAATAAAAAAAACAAGAAGCCAGCGTTTTAGATTGCAGGTCTTGTAAAATGTCTCGTTTGACATCCCCCCCACCCCCCTCCACTTCCCATGTCATTCTCACCCTATATATCATGGTTAGAGTTCGTAGAACGTAAAAGAAACTTCTCATACTGTACTACATGTGGCCGTGGTGATGTTGTGGGGCCACATTTCTTCCCACTCAGCAGCTCTCCTGACAGCTATGGACCCGTGGCGGACGGGCAGCGGTCAAGGAGCGCAGACCAGTTGTCACCGAAGTGACAGGCGACAGCTGAGTGCATGCATCTGGAGAGGGGGCAGTGTCCACACTCCCGCAAGCCCGACGGCTCAGAGTTTTTTTTTTTTGTTTGTTTGTTTTGTTTTGTTTTGTTTTCCACCGTCAGGCTATGAAGTTACTCTCACGGCACGCGCACGGAAAAGTGATACGTGTCTCTTTGGAAACGTGCTGCGTAAAAGCGCACGGCGAGGGACTGAGAAACCAGCAAGAGGCGTTTTTGAGCATATGCAAAACAGAAAAGAAGTACGGTATGCATAGTATGATATGATGATGTAAAGTGTTTATGTTTCCACGTCAATAAAGAGAACTAAACGCTTTTCATCTGTTTGCCATTTAAGTATGACCGTTTATTTACGCAGACAGCAGGGAATTGATCAAACTGGTCCACTCACCAAGTACAGAGTTCAGTCGCAGCAAACCGAGTATCCAGAGCCAATACTCCTGGTGAAGCGGAAGAAGATTGCAGAGGGTGTCATCAGGATTAGATGCAAAGTCCAGGAAGAAAATTTAAGAGGAGGGGGGTGGGGGGGAAAGGGGAACCACAGCTCCGCTGGGATCGAACAAAGAGCCTGTGCAAAGCGATACGCTGAAAACCCAGGAACTGGCTGCTCTGGAAAGGGGCGATGTGACTTTACGCGCCGTCACCGCATCGCAGTCGCTTCAGCGGGGCACGGTGGAATCTGCGCCGCTCCTCCACGGTCACAGTGGAATGACATTAGTGTTCCTCCCTGCCTATTGGCTTAAACTAGAAGCCCCCACCGCTCATGGAGAGACGGACCAGTCTCAGCAGCACAGTGGACAAACACTCCCGAGAGTTTTAACTCTTGATGCTGCTGCTACAGAGGGGGGGGAGTGGGTGTTTGTAAGACTCTAAAAAACGTCTTAGTCACTATTGCTGGTTCGGTTCATCACTTATTTTGTGACAACGGTTTAATTTGTTCATGCAATTAAGATTCTAACAGCCTATGTAGAATAAACAGTGAAGACACTGAAATTGATAATAAAAAAAAAAAACAATAGGTTGACTACCAAGCATGTAAAAGATCAACTGCAACAAACCATCTTTCAAATTGTTCAGGAAGTACTATTATGAATTCTAAATATAATGTAAAACCAATAAAGCATGATATTGATCACAGAACAAAGCATGGAATTGGACTTGAGTGACCTGCCATTGAATTTGTTTCAGTATCAGGACCGATACAGATGTTCATATCGGATCGGTGCATCTCGAATTACAATCACAAACTTCAAATGTGCAAAAGAAAAGAAAACCAAAAAAAAAGAAGAAAAATGTCACCCTGAAGACTGTAGCTTGTATTTCCATTTAGCTTGAGTTAATAATTTGTAAATCGACCTTATAATTTTACAGTTAGTCTTTTGGGGGTATTTCTCCAGCACCCCTACATGCCATGTCTTTGCAAAGCAGGTTAAGCTCACTGAGATGGCTTGAAGAGACATGCGTTAGTTAGTTTTCCTAGGCATTCTTAAGTGAATGTAGGTTTGGACTTTGACTAGGACGTTCTAACATATGGCACATTTTTTCCCCAGTTCTTTGCAGAAAAGATTAAGCTTAGTCTGATTATATAGAAACCATACACCACTGTTTTGTTGCCCTGTCTGTATGTTTAAGGCTCTCATCCAAATGGATGGATAATCTCCACTCCAGCATTAATTCTTGCACAGCCTCTTACTGGTTCACATTCTTAATAATAAACAATGTTGACAATGTAAAAAATAAAACAAAAACATGTTTAACGCCCCCTTCCCAACCACTTTGAAAGATTTAAACAGTATGCATTTATTTTGCAAGCCGTCATCGGGCTCAATTTTTTGTTGTTGTTTGTTACTTAATGCACATCTTCAGCAAAATGTAGAGATGTGATTTTTTTTTAATATTCTGTGTGGTTGCTGTGACACCATTTCAACATTCTCTGTGTTCTCCCATGTAACACAACTCCTTTTCGATGCGTAGAATGAAAGGTAAGTCTATATGTATTGAAGTGAAAAGAAGCTACATGTCCATTGAGTTACACAAAATGCAAGGGGACGATCAAAGATTTGAAAAGAACAACAGCTATTAATCAATGATGCAGGACCACAATACGCACAGAGACTTAAGTTACTGAGGCTCGTGTAAAAAAAATAAAATAAAAAAGAGTAGCTTTCTGTGTTCTGAACATCCATGTGCCGACATCCTTCGCCAACAAAGACATGTTTTTCCTCTAGTAAACCATAAAAGAGAGAGCCAGCCATCTGCAACCCAGATAAGGGATCTCCGTAACATTAGGAGTGACAGCAAGCCCACAAACAATTGAGCCAAATCTGGATCGCTCGTCCGTTTTTGAAATTAGGATCTTAAATTGCTTGTGAAATCCGGGCCCTCTTGTGACACTTGAGACGGCTCAAAACGTAAAATTGACCTAAATGTATCTGAATAAATCCACGCACTTTGACCTTTATAGTGTTATGTCTTTGGCTGACCCAGGTTACAACCCAATCACCATTGCGCTGATTTGTGTGTGTGTGGGGGGGTGCGTGTGCGTGTGTGTGAACATGTCCTAAGCAAGAACAGGTTCTGTAAGTTAGAAGGGGTCAGTCATTCTCCAAACAGTTTTGACTTTAAGCAAGCAAAGCGAGTTTTGTGACACAGCTTATATGAACCAGATGGATGAGACCACTCATTAGCATTGATTCAGTTTGTAAGCATATTCAGTTTTTTGTTTTTTTTTCCAGTGCTGCACATTTAAAGACATTTGGTTTGGGAGGGTGGACATTTAAGATCTGGAAAACTGAAAATCTTGAAAATGTTATTTTTCTGGGGAAAAAAAGGAGCACTCTGAGTCATTTGATGGCTATGAATGATAACGAGCATCTTGAGCTGGTACCATGTGGACGTTGCTCTCTCTCCATGACAGTGGACATAAGATGAAATGCTCTTTTAATAATAGATGTCTGAACACTTACTGGCAACAGAAAAAGGACATCTGCTTCAAAGATTATCAAAGTTTGAAATATGTGTGAGCTCATTGGAAGCAAATGGATGAAGAGAACATATTTGTCATTGGAAATATTTTTTTTTCCCCATGATTGTAAAACAATGGAACCTTGGATTGAAGCGAAGGAACAACCCAGCGCTGAGGGAAGAGGACACTGCACATTTCATGGCCCAGCAATGACAGAAACCTCCTGAAGGGAAGTCAACAGTCAAGCTACTAAGGAAACTGCACAGGGTTATTTGAGCATAAAGTTTATCAGGTGAAGAAATGCAATGTTGTGTGTGACTGCAGCCATCATCACAGTGTTTTTCATCCACCACACGTTTTGGCATTTGATTGTTGCGTCTTGTTTGGGGCCATGAGACATGTTGTTCTGAGAAAGCTAGCTGCTAATAGATTAGCGGCGTTTCAATGACAGCCGGTGTTTGGAAATAAGCTTTTGGCAACACATCGGAAAAAATTGTGGAAAAAGTGAATTTCAAATCATTTCTACAGGGCTGTCTAATATTAATTTTCTCTTCTGATTGTACATATGCATGGCACAGCTGATGGCTGTAGGGTATCAGTGACAATTCTGATTAAAATTAAAGCAGAAAATGCGATATTTACTGCTAATACTGCTAGAAATGTTCAAATGAAATCAAATTTGATTTGTAAAGCACATTTCAGCAGCAAGGCATTTGAAAGTGCTTTACATCATTAAACACAAAAACAGAATCATGCAACATTGAATAAACAATCAAAAACATAAAATTTCCCGCCGAGTCGAAGTTCTGCCCTTCAAATCGGCAGAAGAAAAAAAAAAAAAGCCCTGCAAGTTGTGTAATAACTTGCAGTTTTTACTACTAGTGGCTATTGGATTCACCACATGGAGCTCTTAAATTCCTCCGTGGCGTGCCAGTTTACGAATTATCCACCGTACTGCCCTCAGACACCAGTTCAGGTTTTGACTTGCATGATGTAAAGTGCCTGACCTCAGCAAATTAATAAAGCAGATGGTACCAAGAAAATTATTAGCATTTTACAGAAACTTGAACCTCTTTTCTATATTTCTCGCTTCCTCTTTAGGATATTCACTGAAAATCAGTTAGGAAAAAAAAACAAGGAATCTTAATGATTTTTGGTCAAGTCATTTGTTGAGTTTGAGTCAGACTTCTGGAATTGCTGAACCTAAGCAAATATTTTTAACTTGTGCAATCATCTTAATCTCGTCTCAGCATCTTGTCTGGTGAGATATTTATGGCAGTGTTGTAAAAGATGAAGAAGAAAACAATGGAAATGCTCACATGCTTTCCGGCTGCAGCACCACCACGCCTGTTGTCCAGCGCTCCTAATAACTCAGAACCTGGTTTTGATTCCAGTATATCAAATTTAATCTTGCCGATTTGCTTTAGGGACCCAGTCGCCCAGCAGACATTTCTGCACTGCAGTTATTGTTTCTGCTAGAAATAGCAGTAATGATTTTCTTCACCAGAAGATCTCACAAGCTACAACTGTTTTTTTTATAATGTTCACATAACATAACATAATGACGTACAATGACTGCAGAAATGACTTGCTGATTTTCAATCGGTGTCATTTTAACTGAATCAATACAAATGGTTAAATAATTTGAAAAGTAAAGTCAATTGTTTTACTTTCAAATAATTAAATGAAAATCTTAAAAAGTCATTCGTAAAGGTTTTTAATTCCACCGTGTCGATGTGTCCAATAGACTTCATGCTGTACATTTTAGGTCACATCAAGGAAGAAATATAGAAATATGAAAAAAGAAAAGAAGAGAAAGATTCTGAATATTCCAAATGGCTGATAAGCCATAGGAATAATGCTTGTCCGTCCGTTTATCTATCCATCCATCCATGGGTGAAAAATGGCTAATTAACTTTATCAGACAAAAGCCCAAAATGAGCGTCTACCTGCAACGTGATGCGACACTCTGCCCGTCTTCAGAGCATCCAGACCGAGTGCTTTGTTTGACTTTTTTTCCCACCTGACTGAACGTTCCCTTAGGCCGAGGGAATAAGAAGCCGACACACTTGTGTTCACTAATTGTGCTGAGTTTATTTGTTTTATGCAACCTGCAGCTTCACTTTAAATGTGAACGGAGAAACCGATGCGATAAAAGCTGCGCCCGGCCCAGGGAACACAAATCACCACACACACCCGTTTTCATGGAAATACCTTTAGCACCACAGGTGCCAGCTTTTAGCTTGGACGCTGGGCTGTTATTTTTTAATTTTTCTGTGCTTACACAGGAAATCTACAAGCCAAACAAAGGCAGGAAAGCACAACAAACAATCGACTGACACACACACACACGCACACACACAACCCAACCAATTAGAGACCAGCCTTCGAATGAACTTCATAAGACTTTTCAGACTTCCAGTCCCACTGAACTGTTACTGAGTCAGTTGTTATGGACACTCTCTTGGCTTACTGATTACATTCTGTGAATACCAGACCATTATCACAGACACACTTTAGCCTTTGTAGTCTCTAATTGGTGCTTGCTTGAGCGCTTCCAAAATAACTACAAACAGCCACTAAAACAAGACAAGGCTTGTTTACTGACAGCATGCTAATTATGGAACTGCTGCCTGGCAGAAGTGGAAACAGAGCACTTGAAGCAGTGTCATTACATCCACTGGACTCAGTCAATGGGATTCACTGTCTGCGTTAAAGCTTGTCCGTATTAACGTTGCATGGCAATTATCTCCAAGCTGGGTAGGAAGGAGTGACTGGCACGTCTGTGTCCACGCTGTCTACTCCGGTTTGCAAAAGCACTGATACCACGTAACTCTTTTGACTTTTTTTTTCTTTAGATGACCACCATGTGGTGTAGTTCATCTTATTTATATAAACCAACACAAAGTAACAAATAGTTGTAACACTTTGAAGGTAGTTATGCTTGTTTTGTCAACATTGGGAGTCACCTAATTAGCAAAACCTGTCCATTTGAATGTACTGTAGTCTCAGTGCACGGTGGTGGCAGCATCATGATACAGAAATTTTTACAGAAATTGGATGGATGGATGGATGGATGGATGGATGGATGGATGGATGGATGGATGGATGGATGGATGGATGGATGGATGGATGGATGGATGGATGGATGGATGGATGGATGGATGGATGGATGGATGGATGGATGGATGGATGGATGGATGGATGGGAAGTATTCACCATGTTTCACTTTTTCTACATTTTGTTATTGTATAGCCTTATTTCCTCACAAACACAAACAAACACCCTGTTATGACAAGATGGATACAAAAAGGTTTTTGAGTTTCCTTTTGAAAATCAAGAAATTGCATTTACATGAATCATCACAGCCTTTGTCAAGAAGCTCAAAACTAACCTGTTTCCACTGATCATGCTTGAGACGTTTCTACACACTTGCTGCAAATTCAGTTAAAAGGTGCACAGCTGTCCATATAAGGTCCAACAGTTGACAGTGCAGGTCAGAGGTCAAACACCAAGCATGAAATCAAAGGAATTACCCGAGGCAAGATTGTCTTGAGGAACAAATCTGGGGAAGAACGCAGAAACATTTCTGTTGATTTGAAGATCCCAATGAGCTCAAGAGCCTCCATCATCTGTAAATGGAAGAAGTTTGGAGCCTGACCTCAGATCGGGGCGGCGGTACACTTCCCAGCAGGACAGCGACGCAAATCACATGACCGTAATCTCAAAGGTGTGGCTTTAGAATCACAGTGTGAATATCCTGGAGCGGACAGGCCAGAGTCCAGACTTGAATCAAATTTGATGTCTCTGAGATCTGTAAATGGCTGCACAGATGTTTCCATCCAACCTGATGGAGCTTGTGAGATACTGGAAAGAAGGAAAGCTGCCTGGAGACAGGTGAGTTTTCGGCATCATTTCACAAATACTTGAGGCTATAATTGCTGCCAAATGAGGATCAACAAAATAATGAACAAAGACTGTGAATGCTTAAATAAATGTGATTTCCTGATTCTCCATTTTTAACGAGCAATGACAAGAATTTTGAGGAAAGATATTTAGTTAATACAATTTAGTAATTTAGACTGTTGTAATATAAGAAAATGTGGAGAAAGTGAAACATTGAATACTTTCCTAATGCACTGTAAGCTAAATGAACAGGCGCATAATCCCTTTAAGAAAGAAAACTGAGAGCCATCTTTCCTTTAATTCCCATTTAGTTTTGGGCTCTGCACTGTGTTGGTCTGTCAGAAAATCTTAATGAAATGCAATAAAACCAGCGGTTTTCATGGGGCAAAAAGTAGAAAAAAAGTCCTAAACATTTTTGAAAAAAAACAAACAAAAAATCCCTCCCGTATTGAATGAGTATATCTCCCCTAAATACAAGCTGTGCCTTACAAGCAAGCTTCCAAATATTGAGGTTACGTGAGGATAATATTAAAATGAGCCATTGCACAAGTCAGCAGTTTGATCCAGTACAAGGTCGGCTGAGTTGGCAGCCGATTAGGGACAAGAAAATGACGGAAAGACAAACACAGAGAGGTGGGGAACTGACTAAGCCAAGCCGGTAAATAGATTTGAGCCTCCCTTCTCCCCTTTCCTCGCCTTCTCCCATCACTAATGGGCTTTAAAACTTTGCTTGCGTGGGTGAGTTCGGAGCTGAATTTGTCACATCCCCGTTGAATGTTGTGCTTCAGTTCAGGCATGAATTGTCAGGGGATCAAACCCTCATGTTCTCTGGTTTCCAATGCATCTTTTTGCATTTCTCCATCCTCTCCGACCCTTTCATTTTCATCCCAGATATTGCGGTGCTTCTGTGGTTAAGTCCCCAGGGGCTGAGCTCTTGTAGGCATGAGGCGTTCCTCAAACTGACTCCTCTTTCGCCAATGAGATAGTACAAAACAAAACTAGAACTACTACTCAGGCGGCAGTGTTGTGTGTTTTCCAGACACATTGCGCAATTTTAAAGCACTGTCAAGTAACTATATTACCTTCAGTTGTAATCAAAATGCTTTATGTATCAGATGACTTACAAGAAATTTTACTTCCCGATTGAACACCTTGAAACTGAGCTTCTGTCTCTTTAAAAGCTCCTGCTCTTTCTTAAACTCTGCCTTCAGGAAGTCATAATGGTATCACTACTCTAGTAATTTAACAATGTTTGTACCTACATTTCACTGAGAAGTATGAGCTCAGCAGGTGCACAGTTCCACCAGGTGTTTGCTAATTGCTGCTGGCTAGTCTGAAGGAGTTGAGTGGGCGTGTCGCAAGGCAAAGCTTGGAAGCTTGGACACTTGGAAACTGCATCTCTGAAGAGGAGCTACGCCTCAAAGGCGGTGCTAGGTCCACCCTAATGTTTTGGACAGCTGAATGGTTGCCATGGGAGATTAAAGGATTTTTCAAACCCGCATGGAGGAATCAACGATGCAGAATCACAAACACAAGTGGAAAGATGAGGGAGGAGAGTTAATGCGCTGTGCTCAGTGGCAGATTTTGCTTAAAAAAACACCTTGTGAAGGAAGTTTGGATAAAATGATGGGAGCTCGTACATATTGCATTATGAATTATCTTTCCACTGAAGCACAAGCAGTTTGTAGTTAACGTTGCTGATTTAATGTCCAAAACAACACGACTCCTTATGAACCTTCCTGAATAAGAAACCTGAGAATCTTCAGACAATTTGGTTTGGGACATTAAAACATTTTCTTAAACATTATTTTGAAGACATGCATATTTTTTATTTCAAGCTTACAAAGTTAAACATAGCTATCAATCATGATTAATCACAGTGACAGAGTGTGATTAATCTGATACAAATTTTAAATCGATTGACAGAACTAACTTTGTTCCATCCACATTACAATGATGGATGGAACAGAACCAGCCTCCCTGTACACAAGAAGCATCCCCACAGCATGATGATGCCACCACCATGGTGTTTCAGGGTCACGCACCCCAAAACATTTGAAGTTTCTGGTTATGATGTGAAAAAAAAAAAAACTTTTACAAGGTAGTATATGTCCTTCTCCTTAAAAAGAACATTTCTGACATTCAATATTATCAAGTTCAATCAAAAATACATCAATGGAGGTTTTTCTGAATGTCTTTCATTGCATTTTTGCAGCGCACCACTTGATCTTACTAGGCTGCTCACAAAAATAACTCTCCCAGAAGGTTTTGCTTCTATTACAGGAAGCAGGAACATTAGTAGAGGTTTCCTACTACTGCTCACAATGAAAAAGGCTGATCTTTTTCACGGCTGAAAAATTGCTGGATGTAAGTCATATCCCATCTTTAAGTAATCCTCATTCACCCGTATAATGTGTTTCCTTGGCACTGGGCACCGTTTTCAGACGGCCAGTACAGTGAACAGAGTATCTTTCCTTTTGCAATCTCCTGCAGCTTTCAGCAGCACCGGGCTGCAGTTTAATGTGTGCCTTTGGAATTCAGCTCTGGGTCATATTACTGGACTTAAATGCCATCAACAGCTTTGTCCCGCCACAATGAAATGCGTAACCAGAATGAGGTCAGCCACACGTCTTGGTGACATTTCACAAATAATATATGGCTCTTTAATGACTTGTTAGAAGCTCCAAAAAGCCAGATAACCAGATTTACAACCGTCGCAGTTGCAGCGGCACTTGCGAGCATATGTTTCTGTGTTTTGCTTCAACTTGCAGCACCGTGGTAATGGAATTTTTACTGATAAAAGGGTCTTTTCCTTCCAAGGTCCTTTTGTCTTCTGGTAGATCGGTATCCCGAGGATCATCAACATGGGGCTGAGCCAGAACGTCTCTGTCTGCACCTCTGTAAAAGAGGCTCATGGCGGAATGTGCAGGAGAGCTTTCAAAGGTAATCTAAAGGGTAGTAGCCTCTCAAAAAAAATCTGCCCCATTACTTAAATTCCTCGGGAGGCAAGCTGCTCCAGATGAGAGCCATCCATTCAGAGATGCTTGTTTGTTACAGCTCGTTTTTTTTTTTTTAAACTTTGGGTTCCCCCCCCCCCTACGCCTCACATCCCTCTCCACAATTACTTAAATAACTCCCTTACCCTTATTCATCTCCTTTTCCTTCCAGGCTTCTGTCCTGTGGAAATGCGCCATCAATAGATCTTTATCTGAAGACTCGTCCCTGCATGGGCTCACAATTTGACTTTGTTTTACTTCACCCACCAAGTGCTGAGCCAGGATGAGGGATTTCAGTGATCTCTCTCCCTGTGTGTGTGTGTGTGTGTGTTTTGAGGTCCTAATGTAAAACTGATGTGGCTGTGGTTCTGACAATCCTTTTTCATTCTGAAATTGTAGCAGTGAATGATAAGGACATGAACCCGTGCCTGGGTAACAGCGCTTTGCGGTTTTTCGCCGGCCACAGATTGTCTCGCTTACGGACGACATAAAGAACAAGAATGTCTAAACAAGCAGCGGACAAGAGCTGAAACGAGAGGCAAAGTGGAAAAGTGGGTGGAAATAACCAATTACCAAACTTTAAAGATATGTAAATATTGGAATCAGGCATTTAAAAAAAAAGATGAGTTTAGCTGATAATGTTTGTAGAGAAGGGATTGTTTCCTTTGTGGCCCATTTATATGGTCATGGTAAATGGAAAGTATATTGAACAGTAAAGAAAACACAAACCCAAAAGGGGGGAAAGCAACTTCATCTCCCTGATGGTGTTGCAACAACAATCTAAGGAGGAATGGTTCTGCAGATCTAGGCAGACATTTTATATTCACTGTTTGCATGATTGCCATGTTTGCTAAGGGGACACATTTGAACGTTATTTGGTTTTCCAGAATTGAAAAACTATGCAACGTACGACGTCAGTGATTTAATCAAACAGACCTGAGTGCAGAAGTTTGAAATGATCACAACAAAAATTTTAATTGGTTAATAAAAACTGTCTCACATCTGATTTTTTTTTAATTTTTTTAGCAGAATCCAGAAATACTCAATTTTTTTTTAGGGTTAAGACCTCTTTTAGACCATTTTGAGACCAGATGCTTTTTATTTGCAACCATTGCAGCCAGTAGACCTGAATTTTCCCACTGAGGGACAACAATGGTTACTTTATTCTATTTGAAATAAGAACATCTAAGTCAGATTAGGATTGAAAGATATTCAAACTAGACTCTTTAAGACTAATGATGTTGAAGATTCAAGATGCCATCAGCTTGGGACATGAGGTCGTGGAGGCCAGTCCACGACCTCATATTTTTGAAGGATCTTGATAAAATTTTATAAAATTTGATCAGATGTAGTGTGTTTTGCATACTACACATTTACCAACAGACACAACTATTGCATTCTTCAAACAAAAAACTTTAGTTTGTATTTTTGTATACTTTTTCAATCTGTAAATGCAACTACAGTCTCTTTTATTGACTTGATTCCAGTGATGTTTTGGTTCCTCTTAGCGATCGAAGACATTTCCTTTCATATCATGTCAATAACTTTACTAATTTCAATGTAACCTCCCCGCTTCCACTTTTTCTGAAATGTTGCCCACGCCTCCCCCTAAACGTATTTCGCCTTCAGATGCGCTTCAGCATACCACCAGCTGATGAACACATTGGTAATTTGATGGAACCTATAACAAAGACGACTGAAAAACAAACAAAAAAATCCCAATTAACCACTTCTCATTTCATGTCAGATAAGCTTGGTTTGTGGTTTACATCAATGCACACTTGCAAACAGGCAAATCCAGTGACATCAACTGCTTGAGTTGGGACGTCTCCTCCTCTAACACCCTGCTGGCCTGTCAGTCAACAATCTGCTAATTAGACACCCTCCTATCTGCCAATATCATTTGGGCCTTTTCTTTTCTTTTTTTTTTCTTTTGCTTTCCAAATGATCTGCATCTTTCAGTTACAATTTAATGAGGTGGGAAGAGCGAGTGAAAGTCGGGAGCATGTGCGGCGCGTCTGTGGCTCTCCTAATGGCCCAGATTTAGCAGTTGTCACATCAGGCCATTACCCACTTGCAGTGTGTGCTTCCCATTGTGCGTCTGCGCTCGTTAAAAGGTGTCACCGAGCAGAATTAACTTCTCCGGCCTCAGACAAGCGCACTTCTGGCCTTTGAGGAGCGGATTTTCCAAATTAATTAAAAAAGAGGAGCCTCTCTCCTTCTTCAGATCGGCCTCTTAAAAGCCCGCACGCAATCTTCAGAGATTTGGGGAAACAACCCAACACCTGTGTCAGGCAGGGATTTATTTGGATCTAATATCCAGAGGAGCCATTATTACCTTTGATCCGGCGTAAGTGTGGAACGCGCAATGAAGGGTTTTGAATTGCAGGTGGCTACATACACACACACACACACACACACACACACACACACACACACACACACGCAGGCTTACACAGACAGACAGGGTGATACACACACACACACAGTCAAGAGGAGAGTCACGGGTCAGTCTGCCCCATTAACAGCCAGTCTTCTGTGACGTTAACAGAGAAATACTGCTAGCATATTTATGACTCATTTTCACAAGCCGCCACTGGTGTGAGATTTTGATAAATGTCTCTTGAAGAAATGGCTTGTGGGTGATTCTGGCTCAGGAAACGGTGATGGATCTCGACTGTCTGATGAGGGAGGCGTCGGTTTAACTTTTTGACACTGAATATTTCCAACCGCACACGCAGCTGTGGCTCGGTAGGTAGAGGAGCCTGAGTATGCACGCTGACAGGTCAGTGGTTCCACTGTGGCTTCCCATGTCTACGTTTCAAAGCCGTCTTTGGGTTAAAACCTAAACCCTGCCTCACCCTCAACGCATTCATCACTGCGGGTACGACAGAGGAAAGTCAGTGCCTATGAGAAATTTCTGTCGATTATGAAAGCATACGTGAATATGTTGTAATATTTAAAAATTGTTCAATTTAATGTGTAATTTTTGGGGGTAGATAACTGATTAATAATCTGCCATTTAACAAATAATCCCAACCTTGTTACCTCCTTATATAAAATGTTGTTTGTGAAATCAGCTTTAGTCTAAAGAGGTTGTTACACAATTTACCCTTTCTGATTAAATTACATTCATAGGAATGCCTTGTCTTGTGATTTAATTAAAATTAAACTATTTATATTTAAGACATATAAAGATGATAGTGGAAGGAAATGTTTAGGAAACCCAACTTACACCATTTGTTTTTGGTCGTCTGAAGCACACGTATTAATGAAGAAACTTTTGCTTTAGAGTCATTTATTGAACATGCTTGGCAACAAAAATGGAGAGTTTTCTGTCCTCGATACTCAATTTTTTGTAACAGAATTAAATTTTTGTTAATGTTTTCTAATGTTTGGGAGGCTTGTTCAGCATCCATCTTGGCATCCTTATAGCTGTATATAATGTATTGTGTATTGTAAGCCCGTGTAGACTGAGCACCATATCATTGTGCATGACACTAATAAACGATTAAATCAATTAGTCATATTTTAGTCGTAACTTAGGGTGAAAAATGACCTAACGCATGTTTATTGAATGTGGGTGGAGAGAGCATCACATTCACAGCTATTCTCCAAATCCTACCTCACATTATTCCCTTCTCCTCATTTTTAGATTTTAGACTCTAGAATCAAACAGCCTGCATAGCTGTGGGTAAAAAACCACTTTGATTACCCGACTGTTTGTTGTGCAACTCTTTTAGTCTATAAGCAGCTCAATTTCAGCAAAACTAAAGCCTCCTGCCACTGAGGTTGTGCAGTTTAACCTCAAGGTATACATCGTTGTCAACTCCTCGAGTGCTTATCCATCTCACTTGTTTACTGTCTTCCTCACAATCAGTGACGAGTTGTGCGATCCGAGAAAACGGGGGGGGGAGGGGGGGGGGGGGACACGACTGCCTGGAGCAAAAGAGAATGTCATCACCCATGGTAGTTTTTTTTTTTCTTTGGTCTTGAGTCAGGCATTTGGTATTCGGATCTCCACAGCTGTAGATCACGACTCAGACGAACAGCAAGGGCTCACAGGACACCGCGGCTAAACAGCTTCAGGTCAACGAGGTGACGGTCAGAGTGCAGAAACGATGTTCATCACGTAGTCTGTCACCAACAAAATGGGTTAGGATTCAAAATAAAGCTGGTAAAGGAGACAAATATGAGAACACGATAGGAAGGGCCGAGGACGCTTAAGAGTTATTTTTTTAAAGGCAATCTTTGAGGAACACAAGCTCGCATTCTGCAGCTGATTTCAACGTTTGATCAACCGTCTTTGAATATGTGCAACGGAAGAATATATGAATCTGCATTTTAAGCTTTAAGTGTAAAAGGTATCACCTTTTTTAAAAAAAAATAAATAAAAAATAGATTACAGGGAAACGCTGGTGTTTAGTCACCCTAATCCTGAGCAAACCCAACCACTTGAGTTAAATAAAGAAGCACTTCACTCGGAGTAAACAAAGAGGCACTTTACCTGATCTCTTTCAAAAACCTAAGCTGTGAGCTTTAAAGCTGCAACACTCAATATTTGTTCATGAACAATGGACTAAATGACAGAGCGTCAGGTGAGAGGATTCACTAGCGCCGGGTGAAACCTCAGAAGCACAACCCAAGCGCTCTGGGTGACTGTTGGACAAACTTTGTGCTCTCAGCAGACGACTCCTGCCCGAAGCAGCGATTAACTCCTTGCAACTCATGATGGAGATTTAAGAGAGTTGGAGAAACTTTTCTTAGACTGATGTCAGAAGCTGTTGAATGAAAAAAATAAATAAATCACTAATGCTGTTTCATATAAAGGAGATAGCAGAAGCTATCTCCTAGCTTTGTCTTCAGCTCAAAAATACTTTCTTTTTGAACTATATGGTTCAACTTTCTCTCCAGATTATAACCAAAAATGTGATTGGACATCAATATGTGACCATTTCATGATATAAATAAAAAGAGCTGAATGACTGAATGGCATAAACATGCGTGGAAATAACCATTTCTACTTACAAAAGCTTTTGATTGCATATGTATCTGCCACAAAGCAGAAAATAAAAATGATTCAACGTCTAATTGAAAATAAACAAAAAAAAATGAAGGTTAAACACTTCAGATCAGTCATTAAGAGTTAACATGTCTTCCAGTTGAGTATGTACTCTTGTTTGAGGACGTCATTGTGTGAAGATCACTGGGCAGCGGGCTCTTCAGGGGTCGCCATAAATCTTGGACGCTTTCACCACTTCCTCTTAAATTCGCACTTAGCGTCTCTGCTGGGAGAACTCTGCAGATTTCTCTGCACCACTGAGTTATGGACCTGTCTCTCTTAAAACAAGGGGGAAAAAATACATTATGTGTAGAGAAACTTTGTCATATAAGCCTAAAAACACTTTGAACGCTCCAGAACCTCAGATCGTCCATAAATACTTTGCTTCATCAGGTTGTTTTATCTGGACAAATCATATCCAGCGTTTTGCGTTATAACGTCAGTAAAAGTGACTAATTCATTAAGGTTTTCTCAAGCTTCCAAGCCTCATTCTGACACCTGCAGAAGGAAAAGCAACTAGTATAAGGAAATAAAAACTTTTAAACTATTTACAAAATTTACACTTGAACACATGCCATTGGATTTTGTAATATAACACTTTACATAAAATCTGCTCTCGAGCTTCGATTAATGAGCAGCCTCTGGGCAGAAAAGCCCAGGATAACATTACCGTTTGGCGTCTGAGAAAAAAAACAAAACACAAGCCTCACTATAGTCTGTTATTATGGCAGCAACACAGCGAAGTGCCAGACAGATGTCACTGCGAATGAGACGAGCACAGATGAGCTGGTTGAAGAGGTGTCATGAATGAAAGTTGAAGAGACGTGAGTCACTTTGTAGACTTTGTTTGCTCACCGTTCTGTCTCATGCTGCTGGTGGAGCTTCAACTCGCTCCTGTACCGAAACGGGAGCTGTCAGCGATATTATCATTGGTTGGCAGGGGGTGCGGGGCGGGGGGATACAGCGCCTGTGTAGATGAGCCTGAGAGAACAAAGCACACAGCAGTAAAAATACACAATAGATGATTGTTCGTGAGCCGAGTGTGTCAGCGTCTGTAGTGCGGACAGGCAGTGTAATGACTGCACTGCAGTCTCCTGTATAAACATCTGCAAATGAAACCACAAGTATCAGAGTGCTAAAAAAAACAAAACGATACTGTTTACACCAAGGTAACACCCACATCATAAAAAAGTACAGACTGCTTGGTAGCTTAAAAGCAACGTATGACCAAAAAATAAATAAAAATAAAGAGGTGTAGTATTTTCATTATGTTTCTGTAAAACCACTTTTGTTCCTCTAATCTCCTTCAAGATACACTGTGCGTATCGCTTCTCTGAGGAATACAAAGCATACCAAGCGTAGGGTGTCATAAAGTGAAATCGGAAACATAACATAGTCTGACATTCTGTAAAGATTTATGCTGGCTCACTGCTCTGAGGTTTTGCACCCATTTGGTTGAACACAGACCACAGCTGAAACAATTCAGAGCGGTCCAAAACCCTCGCTCCGTCATCAGCCCACAAATCCCAAGAAACGCAAGATATGGAGTGTTGTTTCTGAACAAATGGAAATTGAAACGTTAAAGCAGTGCGGAACAACGGATAGAAAAGCAATCTTTGCTTTGTTTCACAGATTCTGTGGATGGACCCTTGGCTCTGTCTGACCAATATTCACTCTCTGCTTGCGGTTGGACTGAACCTGATGATTGGATTGGGATGAACGAGTAGCAGATTATGTGGATTCTGCTTTTGACATACAGGCACTGATCCCATCTATCCTCTTACCCTGTTTGTTTTTGTTTTGCTTTGTTTTGTTTTTGGTAATACATTGAATTGATTGCAGTTTTAGCCAGCACCCATCAATTCCACATCATCTGTAAAAACACTTGGGGTTAAACTAAAGCACCCAGAGCATTAGCATGGCTTGCGGTTGTTGCAAGTGACAACGTTTTCATGTCCTCCAAACAATAAAACCTGACCGTACCTTTGTCTTATGGTCGTACCACTAAAGGGGGCCCCATTCCATTCAGGAACGGTGCGGTGTATATCAGCTGCATATACTACTTTTTCAATAAAAAACAGACTAAATAGTGTCTAAAAGTGCACAGAGCCATGCGATTGGCTCGTTCACTTCTTTGTATTATCAAGCAGTTGAACAGGTGTACCCAAGAAGAGCGCTCGCACATGTTCTCGCTTTTTATTTTGTCAATCATAGAATTGATCATTCAGGCAATGCATGTGTTTGGGAGTTGGAGGAAAAGTGTTTACTGGACATTTAGATGTCTTTACAGACTGAGGTAGAAATGTGGCGGCTGACTTTTTCACACATTTTGCATCATAAATTTTGCCTTTTCAGCAAGAACAAAATGATGAATTTGGTACAAAAATTAAATAGACATTTAGTGGAAGACAAGTTATACACAATAGTTAGAATGTAAGCAGGTTAAACCTGAAAAAAGAGGCTTTTACTTACAAAATGACAATGTGTCGACTGAAGGTTTATTTCCCAATGAAAGATATTTACTTTCAGATCAAACTGAGAGGGAGGCTTAATGAAAATATAACTATATATACTGTGTATATGGGAGTTTATACAGATACAGCCAAGAAGATATGAGTTCGTCCAGCTCTGGTTCTGGATTGTTTTTAATTTAAGCAGCAGCGAGAACAAGACAATTCCCAGCTGGGGACTGTGCAACATCTGTAGTCGGGCATTATTGAATGACTCTATATATTACACTGACAAATTGAATGTTACCGATGAGTTATGGCAAAAGGACTGTGAGAGAGCGACTGCCACAGTAAGGTGCAGATACGAGCATCTCCAAATGCAGTGATGCATGAGTGGGATAACAGAGACATGTTTGATCAGCAGACGGTTTCAGTGGGTGGGCCATTGTTCGTGGGATATTTGTTTTTTTTTTTGCAGTTTCTGGATTCTATGTTTTTGGTTATCTTCTTGTTCTCCTTCTACTTCTTTCTTTTTTTGTTGTTATGTTCTGGTTTTTGTTAGCATTATCTTAAGTTTCATTCCCCTTAGTGTCAGATTATAGAACTGGAACACACAGGTTGCTCACACTCACCGTTTTGGAAGGAGTTTCCAAATAGCTAAACTGTACAAGCATCTGGACTGGACAGTCATATTATCTTTCATGTAGAATAACCCATTATTTACTGTTGCCAGGGAGAGATCAATTACAACGCTTTATCTCCAGCAAAGTAATAGTTTATTTACTTCACATTTCACAAAACATGATCAGGGATTACTGTGGCTGCCACTTACTCCAGCATCATTTCTCTCTGACAGGAACCTTCCCAGCTCATCCTTTGTCTAATAAATTAAACATTTATTTTCCAATGTCAGGGCGCTCTCCTGCAAGTTTTGTAGTGTGGGAGGAGACAGAGACTACAATTTGGATTTTTTTCTTTTTAAGCTATGGATTAAAAATAGGTACACCTCATAAAACATTAGAGCTGAACAGGGCTGTAGCTTGCTTAATAATAATCCTGTTACACTGCCAGCATAGCCTTTCCCCAGACAGCTAAACACTGACATACCTTCACACACTATGAGCAGATATTTTGATTTGCCAAACGACCATGCAGTGCAGTCTGTGCTTGTGCAATAGCTGAACTTACATGGTGGCTTTACCCCTCAACACTGTTTGACAGGAATCTTTCAATGCATTTGTAAACTATGTAAACACAGAAACCTGTGGCTGGGTAGAAGTCTGTCTGAATCCAATCTCTCCTCACAGTGAGGTTTCGGCGTACAGTATTTAGAGCTGCAAAAGAGAAATAACCCATGCTCCGTCGGACTAAACGTGCGAGACCATAATAAACATTCACAAGACTGTGTGCTGAGAATAGTTCTGGGTTCGCCCAACACCTTCATCCCCCCTCCACTGGCCGTTTTGTAGCTAAAAAAAAAACAAAACAAAAAAAACGCGGCAGTCATATGGTTTCACTTTGAGGATTATTCTTTCCTACATGCAAAGCTCAGGTTTCCACTTCCAAAGGTGTGGTCTTCTATTTGGGTCACAACAGAACTAAGAAGAGAGGAATTCCCTGTGCGTCCATGAGAGAGAGAGAGAGAGAGAGAGGACTTTAATGAGTCCGCTCGCCGCTTCGCTTTGGGAAGATGAGGCGCGGTTGAGCCCAGGGCTCTGAGAAAAATATTCACGCCTCTTGAACTTCTTCGTGTGACGCAACATCGCAACCACAAATGTCCATGCGTCCAACTGGGATTTTTGTGGTAGGCCAACGCTAAGCAGTACGTAATTGGGAAGCCGAAGAAAAACAATGCAGCCAAGAAAAAGTGCATTTTTAACATTCGTGATGATGATGCCCTGTAAATAAAATCTGTTGAAATCTTCACCTGTATAGCACTGGTGTGCATTATAAAGATATGAAGCTGGTCAGAGTTGTGGGGGGAAAAAAGAACTTTACACCTTTAAGCATAAATATGTCTCCAAATATGCACCACAAATAGGAATGCTTTAAATCAGAGCGTGTGTGTATGTGCGTGTGTGTGTGTTGGAATGGACCAATGAAGATTCAGACCGAAATCTAACAGAGAATCCATGAAAAGATTGGAAAATTGATGTTTACAGATGCTTTCCATTCGTTCTGGTTGAGCTGGAGTTATTTTTGTAAATAGAGTGAGCAGAAAGTTCCACCTCTCAATGTGCAAAGCTTGCAGCTGTACTTTTAGTAAAATCTGGATGTGTCAAGTATTGATTTGGGTACATGTCGACATATTTCTTTGCCCCCAAACCTTTGAAAATCATGCATAATTTTCCGTCAACAGTATTGTTGGTCTATCTCACAAAAAAAAAAAAAAAAAAAAAAAAACATCCCCCCCAAAAAATATATGAACACTTGTGGAAAAATAAAATGTATTGGCTATTTATTTTTGTGGCACTGGCACAAAAGCGGGCCTGCTTTAACTGTTGACAAAACAAAGCGGGTGTTAAAATTAAGACAGCTGTTTTAAAAGCAGGATCGCCCACTTCTGATTCACACGTACTCAGTTCTTCATAACCTGCATACCAAATAGTGTTTCATAAGTATCAAAAAATTTATTCATGGAATCGAACACAGGGAGGAAGACGGGGTCTGGCAACAGCTCCCACTCGTACCACAGGACAGCTATTCCAGTTGAATAAAGGGGATACTTTACGGCCTGTGGTCCTGGAGGGTTTTGGCCAGTCACACACCATAGCAATAAAGCTTTCCTCAGACAGCCAAACGGCTATTAGTAAGTAAAAAGTATTGACAAAAAAAGTCCACAACGACCAGGCAGGCTTATTAAATGGGCTCATGGCTGAGATTGTAACATTCTATACATCAATGTGCTTTGAATCTGGGCATTTGATCAGAAGTTTGCAACAAATAAGCACTCGTCTGGTTCCAGAGAAATGCAACATGTAGGGAGGGGGGGTAGGTGTAAGGGAGAAAAGGGAGTGACTTCATGACTTCATCTGAGAGAAACAAAAGATATTCCAGTTCCTTGTGTGTCATCATCCAATCATTACCTTCCTGGAAGCCTCTACAAACCTCTAAACTGTCAGCAGATGTTCATAATTTTAAACCCACTGTTCAGTTTCCTGTGAGACATCTCAAAGGCTGTTCTCCTGCCTACTGAGGCATGTGGTACCTGGATGAATGGTCAGGATAAAGTTGGTTTGTACTTTGGGGCTCAAGGTTACTTTTATCCACTTTACTGATGAGACATTATCAGTAAATGTAGATTACTGCATGTCTCAACATTACACAACCATGGTCTTGCATCAGCCTAAATCTATTTTTACCAAATAGATTGACTAAGGTGTCACTGTTTTTCTAAGACCTAGTATTGGGCATGACTATTATGCATACAAGCCAACAGAACAATGCTAGTTTTCCCAATTGCAACATGTTTTGTTTTGACTCATGACTACAATTTTGTCGTCATTTGACATTAGAGTTAGCAATACATTTTCCAGTGAGAGTTTTTCCTCATCAGCGACAGGGGTTTGCTTTCTGTATCTTCCTTATGGATCACAACAGAACGTCGACACAGCAACAAGCTTTTTCCACTCAAGTAAAATTATAGATTCAGATGAGATTTTCACGTCATTCCCTTCAATTATGATTAAAAATCAAGTCCTGTATTTGTGTTGTCCTTAAGACATTTCTATAAGTAAGTTCATAAGGTTAAATAAATAATTCTAAAAGTATTTTGGTGTAATTAAAAATGATTGCAAGTTGTTTAGACAAACAATTCATGCTTTATTTAAGTTTGTCTAAAAAAATACATTATCGATAAATTCTACTTCCGGTACCGGTTACGTACTTCCGGTACCGGTTACGTACTTCCGGTACCGGTTACGTACTTCCGGTATTCCGTTTTTGCTTCGAAAACAAAGGTTCACATGCAAGAGGCACCATGGAAATGTTATCAGATGCCATCCACTCTGAATTATCATGCAGGAACGCTGTAAGTTACATCATATGGCAGCTTATACTGTTTAGTTGGATATTATTGTTGATTTTCCTGTAATGTTATTTTAGCGAACTTGAACCACTGAATTTGGGTATATATGTCTCTACATGTTGAGTTAGAGTGTATTTTTTTTCAGTTTTCACCACATGTTCATGAAGACAATTAAACAGGCTGCAACTAAACTCCAGGGTCTTCATTTGTGGTTTAACTCGGTGTCACCAACATATTCGTTGAAAACACCACAGTTTTTCTTCTACTTCGCGATTCTGTGTGTTGGGCTATCATATGAAATCCTAATAAAATAAACCAAGGTTTGTTGTAGTACTGTGATAAAGGACCATGTAATTAACCAATTCATTCATTTTTTTAAAATACCTTTATATTTTTGTTATTCTCAATATTAACAAAATAACCCAGTTTCATTGAAGAAAGGTAACATGCCTTTTCCAAAGACCGTTATTTCTGGAAAATATAAATAAATATTTACAACCTTTAAAAACTTTTGCCCTCATTTTGATCATGTCAAAAAGGCTTCATCATGCACCGATTTTTGTGTGCAATGAGAAGCCTCAGTAAAACACAAGGGGGGAAAAAAAGTAATGTAAGTAATACTTAAGTTCTACTGAAGGTAATTTCAGGGGGGAAATGACTGAAAAAGCTGAAATGAAGAATGAAGCTTTATAAACACCACACCAGTCCGTAATGACTGACTCAGGTAAAACCGTTGTTCCGTGAAATTCGAAGCCTTTTATCGTTTGCCGTGTTTCTTTACCTCGCTGGATACTGAAAATTTTGTGGGGAGTTTTCGGCAGCATCAGCAGCTCTCCGTTGGCGTTTGTCCCCGGGCACACACTATTTCTCACGTGTGCAGAATTTTGTGTTCTGGACTGCGGATTAGGGCCTCGGTCTCTGGCTCTCGTCAGCACATGCTGGACAGGCCGCTCTGAGGCCCTGCATTCATTCCATGTTGTTTTCATTCCCCCCACCTTTGCTAGGTGAGCAAAAAATGTTTTCTCAAGACTCTGCATTCCAGCAGAAAAAAAAGTGCTAGGATTTACTTTTACACACATCACCTGGGTTGTGCCTGTTCATTTGATACCCAACATTTTTCAGTCATGCAGCACAGCCCTGAAGATACGAAGCTTTTACTCCCTCAGAACTAAATGGTTTTGGCACTCTGGACGCGCAGGCAAACTGTAGGTGATGCTTTAATAAACACGTTTCCCAGCCCCTCATTTATCAGGGAAATCTACAGCGCATTTATTAGCCATTAGCAGAAGAGCACTGCTGAATATAAATGAATGAGCAGGAGTTTTCTCTTGCAGACGGGCCCTGTAACTCAGGAAGTATAAAGGTCTGTAATTACCGTCACACACAGAAGGCAAGGAAGTGAACCCAAATTCCTGATCCGAGTGCAGCCCAAGTGAAAGATAGAGACGTTTTCTACCACAGCTTGTTAATTTATTATTTTGTTTTAGACATACCACAAAGACGTAGCACTCCCCCCGCCCCACTACTTTAATGCACAATCAGTCAAGGTTTTGAAGCTAGCACATATACATATCATGGTTTTACTCAAGAATAGGGAAAAGCTGTCATTATGTGTTGATGCAAACTGCCATTTGATTGGACCCAGGAGCCAACAGGAAACAATTTTGCACGCTGGGAGATATTCTGAGTCAGGCCAGCAGAGCTGCAGACACTTGAGCCGGACGTGTTGTGTCATCTCATTGCCCTGTTGACTGAATCAGAGTTGACTTCTGCCCTCAGCAAACCGCACCGCATTGCCAGAACAATCTGCCGTTAAACTTGTCCTTCTCTCTTGAACATTTCTGAGATCAGTAAATGTGGATTCAATGTGGATTCAGTGTGCATATGACGGATTTCCGTGACCCTTTTCTAACGGACGCAAATGGATTAGTGAGTTTGCTTAATAACAGCATCCAAAAAGAAGACGATGAAGTCTGTAGTGTAGCACCTTCCACGCTTTTGATGCTGTATCTAAAACCGTGTAAGGATGGAGCTCATGATATTTCATTCTCAGTGAGTACATTTGGTACAAGATATGTATAGATAGAAAAAACAAAGTGGATCATTAGTGGTGTAAAACTTTCATTTTTATAAGATCGTCAAAAACACAATCTTGTTTTGAGTCAACAAAATACAAATGATCAAAAAATGAGTACTAGAATGTTTTAATAACGTAAGATACATTATGCCATTAATTATTACAAAACAAACCAATACTTCCCTTTTCTTTTTTTTTTAGAAAAAAGCACAAAAGTGATGCATCTTTACTGTTTATTAAAGATATGATATCTTTAATAAACGTTGAATGTTTAAACTGAAATTAAACTTTGTTCCAAACACTTTTGGACTAAATGCTCACTAACAATTGGTAAGACATGCTCTCTGCAGATGACCCTTGTAAATGTTGGTATTAAGACTCATACCTGTACACACAGCTCACATTAAAATATAATTTACCAAGATGAAGTTCAAGAAAGCCTCTCTTGCAGTTACTGGTGTCATGAGTTCAATGCAATTAACAACCATGTAAATGAAATGTAAACATAAATACCTCGTTGACGGTGTCAGAATGATGTGGTTTCGTCTTTAGTGTTGCTATTTTTGAAAATTAAAATACAAGCCATACCCACAGTGCCTTGTAAACATTTTTATCCCCCTTTCTCACATTTTGTCATCTGTCAATCACAAGTTGCAGTTTGCAGCGGATCCCCGTCTATTTGCACTTCGGTATTTGCAAATTTTTCACATGTCCTTTTTCCTGCATTTTCACATTACTTTGGATTCTTTCTATCACAAAAGAAAATCGCAGTCATATACATACAATTTGTTGTCATTCTACAAATTATTGTCCCTCTCCTGATGAGGACATTTTGTTTTGAAAGACAAAGTTTGATTGTGTTGTACTGTATTGTTCAATAGTCTGATTATTCAAAAAGTTTCTGCCTACATGATGGTGACTTATGCTCCTGTTTACTATCTGCATCTGATGTAATTATGAGTCACAGTTTTCTCCACACACAAACCATTGCAACACAGAATAGTTAAATATGGGTTTGGTAATCCCCCAAAAAAGATCTGATAGGATCATGCATTTTTAATGCATAGGGGAAGCTTTCACTACTTTTACTGTGGGAATAAAGCGGTTGTTTTTATTGGCCATTGATGCACCACAAGAGAGAAACGCATGGTTTATGCAAGGCTTTACTGTTGAAGAACAGCAAAATTACAACACATGCACTCGAGCCGGGCCTTACAATTATGTCGAGATAATGTTTATGAGCTTCTCAGATCTCCAATATAAGACTCTCAAAATGAGCCAGGTCGTGTTGTTTGACAGCAGGGGCAGACTTCAGCCAGAGTTCTGAATGACCTCCCGCTGGTACAATGGACACAAGGCCACACATCCACAGATCACACCATCAGCAAAAGGAAAGCGGAACAGGCGGTGTTGTGAAAGGCTGGCCCGGCTCAGGGCTGTCTGTGTGGTGCAAGAATCTGAGCTTCCCGTCAGCACAGCGCATCTTTCTGGTATGAGGTCATCAGCGTGAACCGGGGTGGATAGGGGCAACAGGCTTACTGAGAAACACACAGACGCACATTCCTCTGACCTAAAGATATACACAGATACACACACCTTTCATCACACAAACACACAAATCACTCGATAGCCACGACTGATGACTTTTGTTTGCGATTGGAGAATTAATGCTTTATTTATAAAACACAGTGAGTGTCTTTTCTGAAGACAGAAAAAGATTAAACTAGCTAAAGTAAATTTTCACTGAGGGGGAGGGGGGGAGGCGGTGATGATGATGATGATGATGATGATGATGATTGCCTAACATGTCGTGATTAAAGCTTTTAAGGTAACAAGATGAGAGTAGCTTTTGCTCCACATTCTGATCATAAAAAGTTTACTTTTAGGGGAAAGAAAATTATCTTCAAAAACATTCCATGAAAACTAGATTTAATAACTTAATGGAGTTAAATTATTTCTTATTAAATAAACTGAGATACAATAATTGATACATGCATTGACAAGAAGACAAAGAAATGATACAACAGGTTTAAACCAGTGGCCAAGTGGATAAACTGGCATATTTTTTGACATATGCATAGAGAACAAAAATACATGGCAGTAATGAGCATTAAGTAAATTAGACAAGCTGCGTAAATAAAAGCATACCTTTGTCTCTATTACCAACATTTTTTTGTGTGTGTTTTAAATTGTTAGCAGTTTCTCTTGGTACAAGAAAGCTACTTTTATCCTTCGCTCCATGAGCAGAGATGCTGGTTTTTAAAGTTTTCAGTGGAGATAAGGATGGGCTTTAAAAATATATCATTTCAACGGCGGAGAAGCTGAATGGCCTACTGCTCCGGGGACGGCTTGATGGGGCAAGTTACCTGAATTAGAGCATTTCAGGTTTACCTGCAGGAAACAGCTCTGAATAGAGTTGAACGCTGTAGCGGTTAGGCAGCTAACATCTTTCCATACAGACATTAAAATGAAAAATCTCCATCCTGATAAATATCTGACTTAAAACTCGGTGCAACATTGAAAGCGTTGAACATCTGCTGGTTACTGTGGAGATTGGATTTGGACTTGTGGGCAGACATTGACGGCCAATGAGTACTTAGGCAAGAAATCCTTGTGTTTGGGTGTCAAGGTGTCCCAAGAAACCGCTGCAGCATCTCACATGTGGTATCACAGATTGAATAGGTTGGGAAAACTCTCTGAGTTGGGCTGTTTCTGTAAATCCCCCTGAACCAAGACGGATGATGGATTTTTTCCTGAAAGATCTTGGAGGTGTTAAACAAAAAGAAAAAAAAAAGTTAAAACTCCCATGGGGTCTTAGCAGCTCTAACTCACAGGGGACCTGATGTCTCTTTTAGGCCTTCAGGGCATCTGGACAATTCCCAGTCAGTTTTGGAGGGTCTGCCCTCAGAGACTCAGGGTTCACCACTCCATGAACCCCACAGAATGAGGGGTCAAGAGCCCAAAGGCTCGGCCACAGTCTGCACAGCTGACAGCTATGCTTTAAGATCATACTTTGCAACCTGATTTGTGAGGTTTATACAAAGAATGAGAGGAATTGTCAAACAACGCTGTTCATAGCCTGACTGTTTACCTGCATCCATCTCTTGGTACACAATTTACAACCTATTATTTTAAAACTGGAATGTTGTTAGCAATGACTCTGTGGCCTATATGGATGGGGCCACTAAGTCACTTGCATTGCCGTCTACTTGCCTCTTCCAAAAGGTGTGTGCAGCTTATAGTCGAGGCTTTTACACGGTTAGAGTGATTATCTTTTAAATAGTGATGGCAACAAGGAAATGCGCCCTCTCAGAATCTTGTCCTGTATTTTTGAGCAGCGACATCGTAACGCCTCCCGACCCGGGGGGAGAATAAACATTCCATTTGGCCTTCATGACTTGCCAGCAATTACCCACTCAGCCCCAGGGCCTTGCTTACTGCCTCCCTGCCCCGCTAACTGGCTGGTTTTACTTGGAAACAGACATTTGAAGGAGCACGTATGAATTTTCTAAAAACCTTTCTACCTCACATTAACATTGCAGCGGTATGTTCATGAGAGGCTTGTAAATTCACTGTCATAAACCTCCGACTCAAAGCGGGCGGGTTCTGCCTAATGGGACGCAGCGCGTATGGGTCTTGTAATGGATGCGTTTTTGATTCTTTGCATAAAATTCTATATACTGAAGACATAAAACCAGAGCACAACATGCGTCGTATCCTGGTTTTGGTTAGCGATAAATCTGCATCTCTCTCTTCATGCCTCTAATAATGTGTACGGGACCGACGTAACATTGTTACTGTCTGGCATCACTGGCGCAGGATTGATGGACTGACAGATGGCACTGTTGATCTGAACTCACCCACACAGATCTGATTATTCGCTGTTTGGCTTCGCTCCCTTATTATCTGCATCCCTGCATGTCTGGGATCTTTACCACGGCACTCAAGTCTCCACAGCACAGACAAAGCCAACAATGAACATTCAAACTTAGCAACACTATCTTGTTTGTTCAGGTGATTTCATTGAAACGCATATTCTGCTGAGATGTTCATTGAATTTTGCAGCAGGAAAAGTCAGTTCTTCACCATTTCTTCTTGCAAAAATAGGAATTCAGAGTAAACCTTATGTCACTTTGTCTCATTTTCCTGTGCAGGATTACATATGTAAAATTATGTTTCCCAAGGTTCTAAATTGGAAAATGACAAGTCAATTTTGTAACAATGTGTGTGTGTTTACTGAGTATGTATTGGGATGAAGGGTGTAAACTCAAGACAAAGAAAGAAACGGAAATTATTTCTTTCTCATTCCATATTTGATCATTTCCTTGACCATCCTAGTTCAGTGCTTTGTACAAAGTTTTAATTATTAATTGAATTAATCAAAATAAGTTGGCTTGGCACCCTGCAGGTATTCTGCAAGCGTAATAGATCTTCATTAATGCAGACAGAGTCTGCTTGACATAGCACAGCATGAGATTAAGTTAAATTAGGTATTTCTTGCAACACTGAAGTAGCATTTGTGTAAACTCTGGTAATAAATTAAATAACTATGGCCTAAACCTTTAACAGAAATCCTTAAATATCCTTTTCAAAGTTGTGGATTTTGCATGGCAGTGAAATAGAAAGTAGATATGTAAGATTATGAGATCAGTAAAGTAAATATCCAGACTTAATATCGATTAAGTATAAAAAAAACTGTTATTTTTTTCATACTTAATGTCAATCAGGATGATCTTCTACATGTTCTTTGTCCTGACTACTGTTTGTTACCAAAAGAAAGAAAAACTAGATTGCTCAAAGATTCTTATTGAAAAACATAAGCATATATATTTTTAAACTGCATGAACTTTAAATTCAAATAAAGGCAGTTTATGGCTCCAGAGGGACCAGAGTCCAATAATGTTGCTCTCATTGGCATAGCAACAATGTCATCCAATCAGGTTGGTCCATTTCAGTCTAAGTATTAAATGAAGGTGTTAGTTTAGAGAGCTAGCATGTATCATAGCAAAACCGTACATTATTTTTAATTGGCTGGGTTTGGTCTGGAACTCGCGCTAATGAAAATGCAAAGCCTTGTCTAATAAACCGTGTCTGTGGGACAAGCTTGTTCCTACAAGTTCCACAAGAGGTTTACCAATAAAACGGAGCTTGAAGAAGTCGTAAAGCACGTTAGCTACCTTGAGAGGTTATGGGAAAAAAAGTTTTAGGAAAAAGAAAACACAGCAAGAGAGCATGTAATTGAAAACAGAGGAAACTTGACTCTTGTCCTGAATATTAAAATTTAACTCAGAAAATTCTTTAAGTAAATTTGATATTACAGTGCCATTTTGCCAAATGTAGGAAAAATGTGTTTTAAATGGCATGGGGGAGGCAGCAGGGGTGAATGCAGGTACTGTTCATATAAAGGTCCTCTCTAACTATATGTTGACTCAACCGCTCAGATGTCCAAATCTAAGCAGGAAAAAAAACAAAAAAAGAAAGTCATATTGCAGTGTTTTTCCACATATAGATTAACCTTTAGATTCAGGTTAACAGCCCTCTAGTGCAGGAAATGCCTCTGTTTCACAAGGTAACAGGGCCAGCTCGCAAAATAAATGTTAGCTTGAGTTGCGACGCCGTCCTTCTAAAGTTTCTAAATTTAGGACAACTCGAATGCTTCTGGTGTTTGTGCAAATGACTCACTAGACAATTTAGTTTGTTATCAATTTATTGAGACACATACATAACTTGGAAAAAAAATCATAATCCAATGTTTTTATTTGTTTTGTTTTTTCACATTTTCTATGAATATCATTGGACTTTTATAAAAGCAGTTGAGAAGTAGAAGGAAAGTGAGCTTACTAATATAAATTTGAACACTGTTATCCCTCTAATCTGTTGTTCAATCTGTCGTCTGAAGATGTATGACAGGCTTTGCATTAATCGCAGAGGCCGCCTGGGAAGACCTGCAGAGTCGCACTGCTCAAGTGGGAAAATTTGTTGACAGGACAACTAGTTCAGTTCTGTGCCTTTATTGGGGGAAAACATTTCTGCAGCGAGAGCATTTCAAACATACAAAACAACATAAAATACGTAAGATAAAGTTTAAAAAAAAGAGACAAAGCACGCAAGCGCTAATTCAAAAAGACTCGCAAATTTAGGGACCTGGTTGCTGTGGGTACGGATGAGTTGTTCCATCTGTTGCTTTTAATCCTAAATGTCTGCCAAGAGGGAAGAAGCTGAAACTCCAGATTGAAAGCGAGTGTGGTCTGAGCAGTGCAGGATGAGCCTTGCTTGTGACAAATAAAAAAAATGTCGTTGAGGTGACTTTGGGCTTTCTCAATTATCTTGCTTTCCTCAGTACCAATTTTGTTTAAGCAGTTTTTGTTCAGAACTCTTAAGTTTCCAAACCATACAACCAATTTGGTGACTATTAGTCACAGACACCAAACATACGGCCTCGACAAAAGAGTTGGAAGGCGAACTTGTATTTGTCACAACCCATGTAAGGAACATACATGTGGGAGAAGATGCTTTGGTCAGATGAGACTGAACTTGAACCTGAATGTTTTGACTCATGACATTGTGGTGTCCTTCTGTGATGAGGGAATGCTTTTCTTCAGCATCAGCAGCGAAGCAGGGTCCGGTTGATGGGAAGGTGGATGGAGTTAAATACAAGAAAGTCCTGGTAAAAAAAAACCTGTTGGGAACTACATAAGACTTCAGACTGGAGTGAAGTTCTCCTTCAAGCAGAATAATAAGATTATCATAAGGCCAGAGCTACGATGGAATGGCTTCAATTGAAGAATGTTAATGTGTTTTAACATTAACATCCTTTATGATCCAGTCTTATGTATCATGTTTTGTAGATTTTTAAAAAAGAATAATTCTGTTTTTTCCACTTCACAAGAGCATGTCACTTTGCATTGGTCTCTCACAAGTTTAATAAAACACATTCAAGTTTGTGGATTTTTTTATGGCACTTTTGAAAAAGATTGAAGGTAAGGAACACTTCTTTCAAGACAACACCGTCACTGATGCATCCTAATAAAAAAAAAAAAGTAATGATGGCTGGTAAACTTTAGTGCGTTCAATTGTGAGACGTAGAGAAAGACTCATTTTCTTTGACATGTAAAGAAATAAAACAAAGACTGAGCTGTCGGGGTCGCGCCACATTTGAAGTGATCAATGATTAAAGTACTCCAAGGGCTTTTTGAAGAAAGGCCGATAGGGCGAATTTTCCATGCCCCTGTGCACCGAATGTCTTTGTAAATAAGAGGAAAGAGCTGGTAAGGCTCTCTGAGGGCTGTGGTCTGTGATCAGACCTTATAAGGAGGCTCACCAGTCAACACAGCAGTCGGTAGGACATTTGATCCTACGAGACAAATGGAGAGCACTTGCACTGGAAACAGTGGGCAGAAAAGGAATCTGGGGGAAGGGAAGTGTATGGTTAACCATCCTGAAGGTATCAGTGACATGCCTCGAGGCATGTTCCAGGACATTAAAACTAAACTGTAGCAGGAGTAAAAGTCTTGGCATCGTGCAGAGTGAATTCTTTACTGAAGATGCCTCTTCTTCTTTCGCTTGAGTACAGTGCAAAGCTAACTTTCTTTAACCTCGAGGTGACACCTTTCTGAATCACAGAAGTCTGAGAAAAGTGGATGATGTCAACCTTTCAGAGACGTCACGCAATCGAGGTGAACATGTTCGTTCCTGAGAGCCGTCGACAGCGGATCTGGCGTTCGGGTCAGCATGAGCAAAAGTCATCCACAGAGCTCAGAGATTTGTTGGAAACAGCTAGAAAACAGCTGCTACTAAGCTTTTCTCCCAACCCTAACCCATTCCTGTCATTTATCCCACTTAGCAAAGTTTGACTCAACTAGAAGAAGTCTTCCTGACAAATACATGCCTTGACAGTGTACCATTGTCACTAGGTTATTCCATCAGTGGAAGCTTTTACAGTCTTAGATAATGACACAGTAACTCTATTTGACGTCTCTTTATATAGCTTTTATGTTCTGCTATTTCATTGGCAAGCCAGTGACCATGTGGGGCCTAAGGTGGCAGAGAAAATGTTGTAGCTGTAAGAAGACTTTAGCAAGAGACATAGAGGATAAGAAGCGGCAGATTACCTAACGGATTACATTTGTTTCTTTGCTAATTGATCTGAAGTACAGGTATTATAACCAAGGGGTTCAGCTTGATGACAGAGGGGCTTATGAGCAGTCAGTGAGTGAAGACTCAGCATATTCAACAACATGTAAGCCCACAGGGAGAATGTTGGTCACAGAGATGCTGTGAAGACATGCTGTTAAGTGAGTGACATTGCTTTGGTGCAGCTGTGTGGCTCACAGGCTTAGTAGTCAGAGGCAGGTGTGAAGACCGGACCACCTACGCACCAAGCTGAGAGTACACACAATTACAGTAAAAAAAATTTATATTCTCAGTCTTTCAGAAACGGTCTAAGTGGATGGCATTATCTCCGTCAAGTTCACTTCAGATTTACTTGAATTTGTCCCGACAAGTCCTCGTGATTATTTGAAATTGTTCAACTGCTGGAAAACTGCAGCATTTATCCAAGATTTGTAGTTAATAGGTCCTTAATGTCAGAATGCAATGCATGCAGAACTGACTGATTCTACTTACGTTTAAGACGTTTTCTAGAAATGACAATCACAAATATCCCAATATCATCATCATAGATGGGGATGATCCAATATAATATTGATACTGGACCCGATTCTGATGCCATTCTTGGATCAGACATTGGGCTGAGGCCACAAATTCATCCACTTAACCAGATAGCAAGGGTTTGTGCGATAGAAAGTCATATTTGATCCATTTTACGTTAGTTGTTTAAATTGTCCACCAAAATAAAGTTGTAAATTTACATGCACCACACATCGTGATCTCATAAATTGCATATGAACAGAAGTTTTTATTTCATTAAGTTATTCAGGCATGTTCAGGCAAAACCACCAACAGTCTTCCATCAGCATGGCTTCTGTTTGACCTCACTAGTTCTCTTATTTTCTCAGTGGTACCTGGAGTCACAGGAACCTGAAAAGAAGGCTATTTGTCTTTGTTTTCTCAGGTAGCTTGGCCACATTGCTGGGATGCATTTTGATTCCAGCAGATGTAACTATCCTAACCAAAGCATTACAAGCAACCGAAGATGCTCCCCTCTTAGTTCTCTGCAGTTTTCATTATTACGGTCTCTCTAAATACCCCAAGATCTAACAATGGGGTAAATCTGCAGGAACATCCACGCCTGGAGAGACATACAATTGTCTTCAATAGGCGCTTGCGGGTCAGACAGTTTGAAGGGCTCTCTGAGGGCTTTGGGAAATGAAAAGTTTCGACACACCCTCAAGGGCTTGTTAGAGTTGCATCTGCGCTGCCTGCAAATAGGAGTGTTGAGTTAACACAATGGTTATTCTTACCAAGAGACATCAGACCAGCAAGCTGTTGAAACTCCTGCTTTGAAGAGAGAATATAGCCGCCGCTCATTTCATTACGTTCTAATTCAAGCTCAACGCTGCATCACATCTTCGTCATCAGAATGCATTTACTTAAAAATCCAGTCATTGCTTCTTTATTTTGACTTAGTTTGCTATGTGAACAAAGACATTGTGTAACACATGGAATATGGTGTAAATCCATCCATCCATTCATTATCTATACCCACTCGTCCTTACAGGGCTGTGGGATGGTTAGCTATCTCTAGTAGTCATCGTACGCCCCATGGAGGTTACTTGTCCATCTCAGTATCATTTGTTTCTATTATTTTACCAGTGTTCCTACCAAATGTCACAGCCAGGAAAACAACATAATGCTGTATATCCAAATCATATACAAACAATGAGTTGTTCTTGTAGCTCCAGAGTCGCTCCATGTGTTTCGTTTATCGCGTGGGTCTGTTCGGCCCTAAAGTGATTTACCCAGCGAGAGGTAAACAGAGGGAGCAGACGTGCTGCTCATTCATCTCGTCATCCCAGAAACATTGACAGCTGGCTTTCGTGACTGGACAATGAATCCAAAGGGAGCTCCTGCAGAGAGAAGCTGGCCCTTTCTCTTTTCTCTCCGAAGGGGTTAAAGTCTTAATCCGCCTCTATTCTCTGCGGAGCGGGGATTAGACGAGCAAAGTTTAATGTGCACACCTTCGGGTTAGGAACCAAAGCTATTGGCTGCGGCGACTCCACACCACTGGATGGTGATCAGGCTAATTTTAATGACCTTATTGTCGGAGGGACAGATTGTTTGACTTGTCAATTTGGACTTTGTGCATGCACTTAACCCCTGACCAAACTGAATTTGCATTCATTCACTGTGAAAATTTAGCAAGAACTGTGTAAACAAACTTATAAATACAGAGATGTCACATCTGACGCTGCAGAACATCAAAAGGACATTTGTTTGCATTGTTCCGCTCCACATAAATATCTAGTCGCCAGTCAGCCACTGCTGCTGCTATTCGTCAGTTCAAGTCGCTGCCAAGGGAAAGATCATAACCAAGGTCTGCGGGATAATAAGTCATTAGTTCCCAAATACACTGGTACGCCAGAAAGATTGTTTGTTTGTCTTTTGTTATGGAGAAATGACAACAAAGGCAACATTTAGAGGGAAATAAACTTGGCATCATGTTTTGAATCTGAGCACACTCTGTTCTGAGGACATCTTCTGTCCACTCTGGTCTTCCCTTGTATTTCATTCATGTCCATCATCTGGGACATTCCAGGAGGTTTATTTTCTTTCCGTGAAACTGAAAGAGTTTCCTTAACTTTGTGCTTGTTATTATTGTATATGTATGATCAACCTTCTGTTTTAATTCTGTAGATTTTGTAGTTCGATTATACTGGCAGTAGCTGTGCTGAAAGACACGCCTAGGTTAACATGTTTTCAGCTCTAAACTTCACTCTTGGGCCGTTGTCTTTGGGGCGAAGCTACTTCTCCTCGGAATGCAGCAAGATCCAAGTAAATCAGAATATTTTCTCGCAGTATTTCATTATTTTTTCCGGGTTTTCACTGTTGAAGAAAATAATTTTTTTCTATTATTATCTACATGCAAGAACAGCACATAATGTTGAAGCTGTCATATGCTACCAGCATATTTTCTTTCTCTCCAGCTGAATACATCAAACTTTGTATGTCACACCTTGGGTATGAGAAACCTTTTTAACAGACCATCAAACAGAACTAAACCAGTCAGTATTAATTTACACTCATAGGGGTCAGGATCAATTTTTAAAACAAGTTTCTGTAATTGCTGTGGCTCTCCATGACGTTTTGCAGTTGTTTTTTATTGTTAGATTTAGTTGGAAGTCGTATTTTTTTTCTTACATTTGCTTAATGTTTCGTGCTGTATTTCAAAAACAACTGCATGTCTTTAAACAAAAAGAAATGGTAAATGATTGTTTTTCTTTATTAACAAGACCAAAAGCTTAAAACAAGCTGAGTGCCATCATGTACGGTTGTATCCTCCAGCTTTCTATTGGCTCACGTAAGTGCAGGCTGGTATCTGGTATGTTGTGTAAGTGAAAACAGGTGCCTCAACTGGTACAGGGTCATACTGTCAGCATCTGTGTATGCAGATTGTACGTATCTGCAGCTCTACAGTCATGTTTATTGTAGCATTTTCTACTGTTATTCCTACTTGAATTTGATTGGCAGCTTTACATTGAAATATTTAATCATCGTAACGATCAAAAACTGTGTTTACAAAAGCCAACTATCAGCCACAATTGTTTTTTGGAGTAACCAGCACCATTGTTATCAATCATGTCAAAATTCTGGATTCTTCTGCATCAGGATGGTTTGTGTTAGATTTAGCTTAAGCATCACTGTCTCTATGAACTACAGCAAATCTGCGACTGTAACCAAGTGATTGAAAAAGGAATTACTTGAATTAATCAGGGAGCAGATTGCTTTGACAATTGGAGACACTTCAATTGTCTTTCATCAATGCAGACTGAGTGTTTGCATAAAGTAGCATTAGATTGAGTTACGTTATGTTGCTGCAACTTTTGATCAACATTGGCACAGAAGATGGAGAGGTTGTTTTGGCACTGCATTCTTGGGATCAAACTTCGTGTGTTGTAGTTTTTGAAGCTATGCACATTGTTTTTCCAGATTTGTTAAACAATTAAATGTAATTTATCAAGACACAAAGAAGTCAGCCTAGGATTATGTGATGAAATCTCAATGCTGCCTCTTCATGTTGACGTTGAAAGGATACCTCTGCTCATTTTGTTTGCAAAGATTAGAAATCTTCCCACTCACCTAAGTATGCATCATTGACATTAAATCGTGACTGGCCAGCTGGCAGCGTCAACGTGGCTTAGATCCAGATGAGCCTCCATCACTCAGTGGGAAATCTTCAGCTTTCTGACTGGCTAAAAGCACATGGTAAGAAGTCTGCTAAAGAACGGGAGGCTCTGGATGAGGACTTAAATTCATTGTGAAACCAAGCATCTTTTATCATCAGGCCTCATTTATTATGTAGCGGATTAAGGCATCCCTAAATTAAGGACGACTTTGATCATGACTACTGGCTGCTGGAATGTACAAAGGATTGAGCATAAGCCAAGGCAACAATTACCAGCCGACAGAGAGTCATTAGGCAGGGAGCAGCTGCCCACGTTCCAGACAGGGCCCTTCCTCTGTTCCTTAACCATTACCAACCAGGACCTTTGATAACATCAAACCCACCTCTGCTCGTCCACCACCACATTTAGACCCAACCAGGCTGCATGACGCTAAAGTACAACGGTGCCAGACTCCGCAGAGATCCAGCATTCCCCGCAGCTAAACTGGAGAGGAGTGGCCCGACAGGAAGTGTCCAGGGTGGGCCAGAGCTGGGGGCCGGGGGGGTCATTGAGTTCGTGGAGAACTGCCAAGATGTAGTTTAAATGCGATGCTATCTTTTTAGGAGCTACTTGCGTTCGTCTTCTCTTCTTACATAAAGATGGAGTTTCTGTCGCAGTTATTTAGATTCTATTATCCATCAAAAGATGATGACCATAAGATGATATAAGATATCAAAAATAGATAAATTGGTCAGAATGTGCCTTTAAAACTCGAGCCTCCAGTTATGATTTATACTTAGCCGTCAACCAAGTTCATTCATCACACATTCTCTCAACCTGATAATAGCCAAAAGAACTTAAAACGTATCTAGGTCCTTTTTATCAGCGTTTAACAGAAAATGTACAAAGTGGTTTGATTTTACCAGGTGTGATGTGAAACAACAAAAGGCTGTCTCCACCGAACTGCCTGGGTTTGATGTTAAACACGAGGCTGATCTTTGACTCATCCCTTCTCTTTGACTTCAAAGGTAACAAAGGTTATTTAGTTAAGGTCAAAGCAGGTTCCTGCAGGGATAATGTCGCTGCAAACTGGGATGTAAAGGGCCATGAACGCGCTGAGTAATATTAGCTTTGAACCTGTACATAGAGAAGTAGTTCAGTTTTATCACAAACTTTTCTAAGAGCCCATGTTGTTGTTAGAAACGGCAGCAGATGAAGTGATTCTGCCCAGCAATGTTTTGCACTTGGTCTGGATTCCATTTTAGCCTTACTATAAGTAATGCGCAGTGTGTCAATATACGTAATGAATAAGTGATTGTTTTTAATAATTATTTTTAGGTCATTGCATGTAATAAATACCAATTCCAGAAGTTATATTGACAACTAAATGATTGCTTATGAAATTTATTGAAGAAAATATACATGTTATATTAACGTGTTGAAGCTATTTCCATTTTGTGTTTAAAATCTGACATTCACAGACACGGTCTAAAAAAGACGCAAACCTTTGCTCTCACTGCCTGACGAAAGATTTTCAGTTCGTTAGTTTGCAAAATGCCAAAAATAATGACTGGCCTAATTTTATTTTTTATTTTTGTTTAAATTCAGACCCTTACAAACATTAACTTCAAAACCTTTTGACATGTTGATGGGTTAATCACATTGGTTGAGTTAATTAAAGACAGATCCGCGGGCGTTTATTAAGGTAATGCCTCAAACACGCTGCATCCATTTCAGTTTTTCTTCAAGTCTATGCCATCCACACTTTTAATGCTTGGATTACATTTACCTTGCACACCCAGGAAATGTGAATACCTATCAGATGAAAATGTGGCTTATGGTTCCAGTTTATACTGAAGGATATTGGGGGAATGTTGCTTTAAAAAAAACGACAAAAAAACCCCAAAACAATTTAGTTTCTGAGTTTTTGCTTAGTTGTGTTTCTGTATTTTGCTTTAAAGTCCTATTCAGTGTACCTGAATTAATACACTGAATAGGATCAGCAGCACATAAAAGAAAACAAAAAAACCCCTAAGCTTTCAAGTGTTTCTCTGGTTAAAACTGTAAACGGTACGTGAGGGAAAAATAGAGTCATCTAACTTTTCTGGGAACCCTCCCTCTACCTTGTTATCAATAGTTGACTGTTTATGTGTTTTTCCATTGACATTGTTGTAGAAAACCACATAATTAAACGTCACCCTTTGGTGCACTTTACCACTTTGAAGCCCCTGCAGCCACAATTAATTCAAAGGATTAGGTTACTTCATAGCGCAGTTGCAAGCACAAACAGCCATTTCTTTTTCTTCTTCGTTTTGACTACTCCGACATCTAAGTTGCGTTTTCACCTTCAGAAGAAAAACTAAAGTTAACCTCTAATCCCTGTAGACTAATTTTAAAGCCATAGAGGTTATTTTAAGGATTAGGAAAATGTTACCACAGGCCCAGCAAGCTGAAAGCTTCTTCAACTCCTGCTTTCCCTGGATTACACTTCAACTCGTGTTGGTAGTCATGAACTTGGAAGCGTTTGCTTGATGCTGTGTGAGTCCCAGATCCAAATTGCTCTCAACATGCCCAGGTTGCGTTCAGTAGCAGCTGAAAAAAAACTCACATATTTAAGAAAACTTATTTGTTTAAATTAGTTTAACCGCAAACAGTCAATCTAGTGCCATTTATCCAAAACAGTCTTTTCTGTAAGAAGGTCACATTTGTTTATTATTCTTTTATTTATATATATATATATATATATATATATATATATATATATATATATATATATATATATATATATATATATTGGCAGACATGCAAATTTAAAATGTAGTCTGTCATTAGCTCACCAATGAAAATGATAAATCTCCTATCTTTATTCTTCTTAATCCTTTCCATGGGCGTAATGCACATTAGTCATGCCATTTCCATAAAGTGTATTCTAGATTTTCAAGGCTCAGGAGCTGAGAAGCCACTCACTGCTTAACTAAGCTAAGTAACTAGTGAAGTGTCTATTTTAGCATTAAGTGCTATTAGTTAAGTACTATATGCTATTAAAAATAACAAGACTCTTAAAGTAGCATAGGGATGTTCTTTGGTGTCTTTTAGTGCCGCCTCTAGGAAACAACTGTAAAAAACATGTGTTCACAACTTTCCATGTAAGTCTGTAAAGTTACTATGATGTTAATGTATTGTTGGGTTGAATATCAATCGGACATTGACAACAGCAAAGTTCAGGGTTCAGAATACTTTTTTGTTACGGGCACAGTGTGGCTGGGCCGACACCGCACGGTCGGCTCGCGGTCACACGGCTGCAGAATGTTGGTTTTCATGCGCGCCGTCCTGACCTGCTGCGTAACTCTTCCTGCTGTCTTTTCTGCTTGTGTGTGTCCACAAACAGCTACACTGTGAGATGCATATACCCACAGTGTGCTGCGTTAAGCCGCTTAAATAACTGGTGTGTCTGACAGCAGACCAAAAAAAAAAAAAAGCTAAGACAAACCTCTTCTTGATGAGAATCATCTCCTGTATTTTAAAAAAGGAAAAATCATCTCTGCTGCATGAATATCTGGTCTGTATAGATAAGATACTGAAGGCCTGCTGTCTTTGTGTGAGGAAGACCTGGAAGGAAAGCATGTTATGTTTGGAACAGTTAGACTATAGTTATTCATAAGCAATAGAAAGGGAAAAGTAGTGGTTATGTATGGGCAGAGGGGAGGTTTCTGAAATGTTTCTCTTTAGGACTTTTCCAGATTAAACCTTGACAAGTGTTAATCTGTTTAACTTATTTTGCTTAAAATGTCATGTAAATTAATGGCAGACATTGAAAAAAAAAAGCCAGAGATATGTAGCAAAATGTCTAAGAATGTGTTCTACAGTCAGACTTTAAATAAGAACCATGAAAACACTTGCGTGCGGAAGGAAGGGCGGAAGGAAGGAAGGAAGGAAGGAAGGAAGGAAGGAAGGAAGGAAGGAAGGAAGGAAGGAAGGAAGGAAGGAAGGAAGGAAGGAAGGAAGGAAGGAAGGAAGGAAGGAAGGAAGGAAGGAAGGAAGGAAGGAAGGAAGGAAGGAAGGAAGGAAGGAAGGAAGGAAGGAAGGAAGGAAGGAAGGAAGGAAGGAAGGAAGGAAGGAAGGAAGGAAGGAAGGAAGGAAGGAAGGAAGGAAGGAAGGAAGGAAGGAAGGAAGGAAGGAAGGAAGGAAGGAAGGAAGGAAGATTTTTTTACATATTTCAAAATCTCATTTTCTTTCAGACTTGGAAACATTCAAATCAAATCTCATACTTTTCTAGGCTATCCAGGAACACTGAAATGTGCATAGTAGTGTGTTTTTTTTTCTTCTTTTCTTTTCAGATCCAAGCCCCTCTCTGAAGACATTTTGTCATTTTCATCCTCAAAGTAAAGAAACTGATTCAGCCACTGCTGAGCAAGCACTTCAAAGAACAGGGATAAGAAAAAAAAATATTCCCCAATTGCTGCTTTCCTTGTGTCTTATCTCTGTTTCCGAGGAATCTCTTGGACACCAATAGATGTGTCCAGATCTGATCAGTTGTGTCCACGCCCAGACAGAAACGTCTAGCCTCTCTCTCGGATTAGCAGGCCTTTCCTGTTGCTTTATCAGATTCGACTGACAGACATGACCAACGGCTTTATCGCTGGTGTGTGAGTAGGTTTCATTTCCCTTTATCTTTTCTTTTTCTTTTTTTTTTTCACACTCTGAGTCAGATCAAAAGGCTCAAAGCTGCTCAAAGAAGGTGGAGAAAATGGCATCCGGTCTTCATGTGAGCTAATCCGAACCAGGTGGACGACGGAGGGAGGAATGAAGACTGATGAGAGGCTTGATGTACAGATGTAGCTCAGGGTTCTGGCCAAAATCTATGCTTTTGTGAGTCTTGTATGTTCTACCAGTGTGTTTTTGTTTAAAAATGTCATAATTTAATTAAACAAAACCTTAACAATAAGTCAACTATTGTCGCCGTAAAAACATCAGCAGGTGAACTGCCAAGAAAGGACAAAGAAAAATTGGTACATGCTTTTGTTTTCAGTACGTCAGATTGTAGTTATGAGGAAAAAAATAAGTAAGTAAAATAAAAAAATAAAGACAACTGTAGTTCATCCAGAATGTTGGAGCTGGACTGTTGTCCAAAACCAGGTGATGGATCACATTATATCAGCGATGAAGTCATTGCTTTGGCTTCCTCTTTGTCAAAGGACAGAATTTAAAATATGTGTCAAATTGTATCACCACCTACATGTTGTAGTTTTCTGGTAAGGTATGTAGATCCTTCAGTTCATCAGAGATTTCTTTTCTCCGTGTTTCCAGGAAAGGAAGGCAGTTTTCAGTTTCAACGCTGTCCTACTTACAAGTTTTGCAGGTCATCTGCAGCAACTAGCTCAATTATAGTAGTCATAATAGCAATAATAATAATAATAATAATAATAATAATAATAATACAAACTGGAACAGTGAACAAATTACAGCATGGTTTTATATGTCTGAGAATTTTTCAAGGGCTTTCTAACAACAGCTAAACGCTGCAAAAAAGCAAAAGGTTAACGCTGCAGTCTTAACGTTAATGGGCCTGGACAATAAATACGGCGGATGCTGTCTTCTCCAGACTTCTCAGAATGATTTGGCTATAAATTTTTATTGCATCTCGTCAACCCGCTATTTTTTTTATTCTTCTGGCCCGGGAAGTTTTACGTCTCCTCCAGCGTCCGTTAAGTCACCACAGCTTTGCTGCTTCGCTGAACGTCCTCTGTATTAAAAATGGCAAGGCGAGTAAACGAAAAGAAATTGTGTTGTATCACTAATGGTTTTCATTATTAAGTTAAAAACGATGTGCTATAAATCATCTATGGAGGGTTAAATGATCATTAGTCTTGAAAGAAATAAAGCAAACAGGATATTCTTTAGGCAAATAAATGTTTTCTCATTGTTTCCAGCTGCTCCACGTTTCTATCTTACATTAGTTTACCGTTTGGCTTTGAAGGATCTGAAAAAAATCTCGTTTTCATTAACAGTAATTGCCAAAAGGAGAGTTTGGGTTTGGACCTCGCCGTAATTGGACCTAACTCAACGTGAGTACATTAACTAAATGAAGTGCTGCTCATGTCCGAAGCGTGTGGTCAGTCAGAGAATGTCTTACTTCAACCCCCCCCAGTTACAAACGGGCCTGTGAAGGGGGCACATACAGAGAGCAGATACCCCGGGGAAACAAAAACAATCCCCCTCAAATGTTTAAACTTGAACTCTGGCAGGCCAATTGGCAGGGGTTCGGGGTCAGCGCCTCCCGCCGCACATCAAAGATCGCCAGAATCGGCAGATAGACGCTCGGGCCAAGTGAGCGAAAACAGCTGGGCCCTAGCAAAACAAAGATGATATAAGTGGCTTCCTCCTCAGTGGCGACTCCGGAGCGGTCAGCGATGATAAGGAGCAGCTTATATTGTGTTTGAAGCCCAGAACACAGGGCCTCCTTCCACCCGCCAGCCAGCCAGCAACCTGAAAACCAGACAATTTAGAGCCTGGTGTAACGCAAGAGGAAATATAAACTGTGATCTCTTGAACCCAGTCGAAAGAGAAAGGCCTGGGTTTTGTCCGTACGCCGTGTCGGGGAAGTAGAGGTAGTGACTGTTGCTTATAAAAGAATATGATTTGTGAAAGCTTTTCAAGATCTCTTAATGTCGTCTCCAAAGTTATGAAGCAGTGGCAAAGGGTAAAAGCAATCATAAAAACGATATGCTTAGACTTCTGAGGGTTAGAAATGCTGAAATCGTGCGCACTTGCAAACATGCAAATGCTTTCAACCAAACAAAGTAGGTCATTTTTGAGAAGAGAGGACATTTTCCTGGTTCTCACTTGTTTTTATTTTACTCAGATTTACTAGTTAGGTTTAGCGGGATGGTGTGAATTAAGTTTTGGTTAAGGTTAAGGTTAGGGTTACGAGTCGCTCCAATTACTTTTATTTAGTCATAAATGAAAGTAGTAAAATGATTGGACGTCAACACAAAGTCGTATATTATAAGAATGTTTGTGTGTGTGTGTGTGTGTGTGTGTGCGTGTGCGTGTGTGTGTGTGTGTGTGCGTGTGCGTGTGTGTGTGTGTGTGCGTGTGTGTGTGTGTGTGTGTGTTTTTTCTGTTTCGGCTTTAAGAACATGTTTTTTAATCACATGCAACTCAAGTAAATGTCAATGTTGGGCTGACAAACAAAAACAAAACCAGAAGCCAGAAGTGTTTGAGCAAATTCAAGGATTTTTTAAAATGTTTATTTGGCAAAACATATCCATGCCAACCTAAACAATGTGTAACCTAACCAATCCAGCCTAGAATTTGTGCATAAGCAGCACAAATTGTTTCTTTATATTATGGGCGTTAACATAACTTTAAACTAAGAAGACTTTTCTCAGTGTGTGTCCAACTGGTACATTTGTAAACACAAACTACTATAATTACCTTTGATTAAAGAACAGCAGAATGAGAACATACCAGAAGGCCAACCCTTAGCCTCGCTTTGCTTTATACTGGTGTTATTAAGGCAAACAAGGATTCAAAAGATTATATCACTAACCCGGGAAAAAAAAAGAGTGTAGTCTAATCCTGCTGTTTTATGCCAAAGAGAAGCAAAAAAACATTTGTATTAATTAATGTCAGTGCTCTTACATAACCTAAACAAATTTCACAAGGTTAATAGGCTAGACTTGTGGGTGGTGGGGGGGGGGATTATGCAGCATTATGGAAATGACGGAGCTAACGTGATTATGTTGTGAACACACTGTTTGCATGATAAGATTACTATGGTAATGCTCTCATTATGTAAGCCTGTGCTCTGTGCCTGAACCTGTAACCTTTACATAAATATATTTCCTTTAATTAAGCACACGCACACTCTTGTTGAATCAGAAGGGACTGCACAAGTTTCGAAAAGTTGCCTATTTTTTCCTTCGCAGTGGTTCAAGCTTGATTCATCGATTAACAGAGCTGTGAAAAACTATTTGTCCCTCTGAGGATTTCTTCTGTTTTTGCCTTTACAGAAGATTATTTTTTGCCTACTTCATGTTGCCAGATACAAGTCAGCAACGACAGTAAGTGCCATTCTGTTCCCCCAAAGAGAAGATGGAAGACTGTAGATATTAGACTCTGCTAAGACGGTTTTCACCTTTTTATTAATGCAAATTAAGGTATATTTCGTGTTTTAACTATTCAATATGCAGCTACAGGTGTTTTTATATATCCGTGAGTAACTGTTGTCCCCAACACTCACAAATTCTGGAAACATAGTTTCCACCTAATCGGAAACGGATCTCACGAGATCCTCAAAGAGACCAACTACAAAACTACCGCCGGGTTGCGTTGTCTCTGGTGTGCGGAGGGAACCGTCCAGACCCAATCATCCCCTGGGGCCGACCAGAGCCCCAGCCGCTCTGGTGAGAGAGCGAGAGAGAGAGTTGAAGATTTCACAGCCAGGATGTCGGGGCCCCATCTGGGCCCCTGAATTAAACATCAGCTAACCAGACAGACTCCCTGCCTCAGAGCTTCAGGGACAAAAAAGGTAGCCAGCCAATTAACCTTTTTAGATGTTTCTGTGTTGCCAGTGAAGAGGAAAGGTTAAAGATTTACAAAAGGATTTGATCTCATAAGCACCCTGGCTTGCATTTGTATGAAACTATTTTTGCAGAATTGACATCTATTTACTTTCCCAATGACTCGCACAGTCAGAGTAGATATTCAAAATCACTTCCTATTTGTGACGAGAAGATAAAATGAATAAAAAACTGAGCTTGGAAAAAGTGGAAGGTCACATAATGCCACGATGTCGTCAGTGGAGCGTCGGCATGAAACCACGTTCTTGTGACGCCGTGAGGTAACGCCGCCAGACGTCGGCTGGGGGAAAACAGAAGTCAGCAGACTTTCTTTTACATTTGTTTATCTTCTAGTCCACTAAAAAGTTTTGCTCAACAAATTACACTGCTTGGTGGAAGCTTGATGGTTCGCCACTCTGTCGGTGGGAAAAAGTTGTCGATCATTATATTTCTTCTTGATTACTTTCATGTCGGAGCACCGCGATGCAAACACCAGATTTGTCCGGCTCGTGGAGAAATATTTCCAGTGTAACAGGACGCAGGAAGTATGATTTAACTTTCACTGAGTGCTTCCATTAACATTCCAAATAAAATGTCCCAGATTTATTTCAGCGCTGAGCAGTCTGTACGTATTAGGGCAATAATACGTTTTCATGGACCTGGCTCCGCTCCAGAGACAAAGAATGTGAAGGAAAACACATGCTACGGGGTCACAACGGTGACTTTTGGGTTTTAGGCGCGTTTCACAGTGATGTCGGGTGTAGAGCTGGGAAGTATTTTAAGGTCTACTGATGCTCTACTGGGTGCATTGTTTGCAGTTACTTGCAATAATATGGACAGTGAAAAAGAAAATGTAGAGTTTTTTTTTTAATGAGCCTCATCCCTACATTCTTTTCCATATTTTTTTTTTTAACTAGGTCAAGGGATTTTTTTTTTCTTTTTTCTTTTTTACAGAAAATGTTTACAACAGTGCTAAGCAAGAATTCATTACATTCAACGCTCAGTCCTCCCCCTTCGAAAGGCTGACACCTCAATCAATCCGTCCCCTCAGGGAGGGAAAACGCATAATGACGGTGAAGCTCGAAGAAACAGGTGTTCGTCATGCTTTGACGATGGCGTTGAGAGTTACAGAAAGAGCGTGAATCACTGCTAATTGTGCAAAATTATAGTTTGAGGGGGTGCGAAATGAACTCGCTCCGGTGGAACCGGAGCCAAGAGGGGTTGAAACTCGGAAGGGTTGGAGATAGCACGGGGTTGTGGAGTTATTGGAGGAGTTTTTGGAAAGATCGCTCAACGGCGACTATGGTTTACATGAAAACTCTTTGTGAAGGATGCGGGGGCTTTAAAAGTCAAACTGTGTACATTTCCATAGGAGAAATCATGATCATATCTGAGCAAAAGCTGAGAAAGATGGAGCCTTTGTCAATGAATAAATCTTCAGTAAAATACAAGTTTCCAAATGTTTGTAAAAGAGCTGATTTCTCAAGAGACAGTTTCATTCATATTCTTCATCTTCAGTCAAGTCAGTAATGTAAACATATATGTGGAACAGTCTTATGAAAGAGGAGCCAGTTGAGGTGGCTCAGGCATCTGGTCAGGATGCCTCCTGGACGCCTCCCTGGTGAGGTGTTTCGGGCACGTCCCACCGGGAGGAGGCCTCGGGGAAGACCCAGGACACGCTGGAGGGATTACGTCTCTCGGCTGGCCTGGGAACGCCTTGGGGTTCCCCCGGAGGAGCTGGAAGAAGTGGCTGGGGAGAGGGAAGTCTGGGCCTCCCTTCTGAAGCTGCTGCCCCCGCGACCCGACCCCGGATAAGCGGAAGAAAATGGATGGATGGATGGATGGATGGATGGATGGACAGTCTTATGAAAGGCCATAGTTAATCTTTAGCCACTTATTTTATCAGAACAGACATTCATGAAAAGAAACCAGAAATGGAAGATTATTTATACTATCTGTACAGCCAAAACCAATAACCAGGAAAAATAATACAAGTAATGGCATCTGGTAAACGTCAGATATTGATTTGTATGATTTCAATAATTTCATGATCTGTATGTATGTTACTTTTCTGAAATATGTCTTGTTGGCTTCTTTCCCTTTCTCTGTTAATTTCCAGAACTGTTCTGTGTTTGTTTTTCATTATTATCATTTACAAACATCATTTAAATCTAGCCGCCCATGCTGCAGAGCACATTGTTTTACACCACTTATAAATCCTACCACATACGTGGAAGTAATTAATTCCAAGGAAACCCAGATTTTCATTTTATCAACTTAATTTCCAATGTAAACAATGTTAGTTTATTTCTGCTAAACCGTAAGGTGAATATGTAATTGACTCGGCTGGACAAAAGGTTAAGCAAAACTCTAGTGAATTTAGTAAATCACTGAGTCATGTCATGTTTGGTAAAAAATAAAAATAAAAAAAGTAGATATTTGGCATTTAAGCAGAAAGTCTTAGCTGTCACATGATTGTGACAGGCCATTTTTGGAAATGACTCTTGACTAAACATTTCCTTATTTCTTAAGACATACTTCCCTTTTAGTGGTGGAGATGTGTTTTTCCTCTGACATGTATATTTCAGCTTTCAAAAACAACAAGGCATTTGGATCAGACTTTGCTCTGGTCAGATCTTGGAAACCATCCTGACCCGAAAGACTCTGGGAGACCAAAACGGACGATGGCGTGTTTCACTGTCGCGCTCGGTCAAATCCTTTTTTTTGGATTCGTCGGCTTCACACCAGCAAATAGCAAAGCTTGTGACATATACGCTGCAGTCGGGGAGAATGTGTCTCTGCCTTTTAATTATGAAGGACTGACAAGGTCACATTTTTTGAGATGGACTCATAACTCCAACATTATTTTCTTAAGAGCACAAAATACAGTGAGACCTGGGAAACCAGAAGACGTCAATGCAACTGGATCTCTGCTGCTGAGGAGTGTCAATCTGCAAAGTTCAGGAACTTATCTAGCAAACGTCCTGCATGCTAACAACACCGTGGCTACAACCTGGACTGGTCAGCTCTGTGTGATGGAAAAGGTACCAAAACCTCGACTCAATTATAACTGCGGCACCAACGTCGTTAAGCTTAACTGCGAAGTCTCCAAGCCTCAGGGTTTGGTTTTCTCCTGGACGCATGATAAAAAGATCTTACCAAGTGAAACAAGACAAACTGTCAGCATATCACTGAGCAACATAAAGGACGACAACAACTTTTCCTGCAGCGTGGAAAACAAAGTGAGCAAGGAGAGCAGCGAGACCGTTCGGCCCACATGCACAGCCCCAATGCTTTGCTTTAAATCCAAAACTGTTCTGGGAGTCCTGGCAGGAGGAGCAGGTCTGATTTTAATTTTGCTCGTCGTTACTGTCATCTTGTGCCTCTCATACAGACGAGCCAAAACTAACATGCAGCTCAGTGACAGAGTGGAGTTCAAGAAGCTTTCTGTACACAAGCGGGAGGCGGAGCCCGTCACAGAGTATGAGAACGTACACGGCGTGGAGAGTTGGCTGTCCCCGAGTCCACAGCCTTCACCAAGGGCCTGTTACCAGAAACTGGATGTTGGGACTGACAGAAAGTCTCCACAGCTGTCCACAGCTGCCGAGGGGCAACGAGTGTCTCCGGTGCCAAAGCCGAGGACGAAGAATGCCAAGACACAGAACATCTGAGTGTTAAATGCCTTCAGTCAGCACAGGAAATGGATGTGAGGAAAGCTAATCGTGTGATTACGTTCGTGGGGGAATAATAATGTATTATTATTATTATTATGAAATAATGAAATGAAAATCAAGTAGAAATACACGTATTGTGCAAAAAAGAAAGTGATAAAATTTTCTCGGAGAGACCGTGGGACTGTTTACATCACATGATTTCAGTTGTAATATGTTGTGAAGACTTTTTTTATTTTTATTGAACTTGTTTAATTTTCATAACTTCTAGTTGAATGTTTCCTCTGAAAGCTTACTTGTGATGTAAAGCTGCCACCACCGTGTTTCACCGTAGCATCGCTGGTGTGTTTGATTTTCTGGGTTACATATTTTTACTCCTCACAGCAGCTGGAGCCAGGAGATCTTTGTGAGAAACTAAAATATGTGGTCGGATTAGTCGGGAGAACTCCTGCATCAGATCCATGTAAATAAAAAATAAGATACATTTGAAGGGGTTCTGCTGTGACTGTCATTTTTTTCCCTGTAACTTATCGTTTCTTTTGACTCTCGTTTGTTTAAAAGTTTTGTTTTGCCAAGATAAATGCCTCATATTTTTCTGTTTTCTTGGGGGGGAATGCACTCAAAGATTTATAGAAAACACTAAAGTCATACAGGAACTAGACTGGGAGCAGCAGCACAATCTAGCAAAGAACGACAGAAACTGAACAACTTATATACTGAGGAGTGTGTTTACTGCATGAGGAGCAAGTGGGTGATTAGAAACAGGCTGCGACTGTGAGAGAAAAAAGCAAATAACTGAAGTGTAATTGAGGAAATGGGAGAAATGGCAAAAGGAACCAGGGAAACAAAGACACAGAGAATAGATTATGGCGCAAAGCATAAACAGGGCATGACCTAACATTAAAGTTAATCAAGATTCAGACCAAAAGCTTACAAAGAAGTTCAAAAACAGGAGCAACAACACAACATGAATTAAAATCAAAGCTCACTGTCCAATTTCAAAATAAAACAGGAACTAAGATCTGCAAAGAGCGGCCACAACTAAAGGTTGCAAATTAAATACACACAGAACAAAAACATGAGGAATATTAAAACTAAAGAATGCAAAACTAAGGAGTAAAGAAAAAATAAAGAGTCAAATACCAAAATTAGACAAAATAACAAAGTTACAACGGCTATGCTATAATTTGTAGTTCCATCTAATCACAGTAGGAATCTCAGAAAGACTTAACCATGTTGGTAGGGAAATGCTGAAAATATAAATAGTTACCCATCTCTCTCTAAACAGTCAGTAAAAGGAAACAGCCTGCAACGCCCAGCATGTCAACATGAAATGAGCTGATCTTCACCAGCTTCTCAAATTATGTCAATTTAATGTCAAGTGCACCAAACCACACATCACAGATTGCAGCCCACATCTGTATGGAAACAAATCAATGTAAAATGTTGTTCTAATCTAAGAAATCAAATACTGTGTTAAATAATCACAGCAAACAGAAATAAAGATTTGACAACTTCAGTCTGCATGTAATTAAATTATATGATCTGTTTAGCATATCACAGTAACTTTCAAAACAATCCATCCATGGCTGTGGATGAACCTGTCGATAGTATTTATTGAATATTTACCGATGTGACGTAGAATATTTTTATTAATGTTCACAGAAGAACAGAAGTTTCCAGGATCAGACTGTGTTTTTTGTTTTTATTTATTTATTTATTTGTAAAAATACAGCATGTCAGTTTAATACATAAAACCAGACATTAGTGAGTCATTCATCCTTGTTTAAACCTTGCGTGCCGCCACAGGTTCATGTGGCAGCGATAAAACAGGACGACCGAACACTGGCCGGCTGGGCAGCTTGGCAAGTCTTTGTTGCTTAACTCCAACCATCTGGCTTTACTTAGCAAACAACATAAAATTGCATGCTTTTACATCAGCGTAGTAAGAGCTTTTGAATATACACTGTTTCTTAACACGTTATGAAAACCAGATTAACATCTTTACGAGTGCGATGTCGAACCGTGTGGATACAGTCGTGTAATGCTGCGCACTCAGGAGGCAGGACAGAAGACCAACACGTCTAATATTATCTTACCAAATCCAAATGCAATTTTGTTTTTTTTTCACATTGTTTTGTTTCACAAAAACAATGTGAAAAGTTTAGGAGATATGAATTAACTTGGAAGGAATCTGTTTGGTGTTTTGTTAAACGGTTAGCTTAAACCGTTTAGGGTTTAAGACCAAATAAACCTAAAGACTTGCTTCCAACCCTAAACCAGACAATCAAGAGGCGACAGTGACACTCTTTGGCTTGGATAGGCTAAAAAGAAAAAAAGGTTCACATATAAAAAAAAAAACATTTCTAAAGTTTCTTTCTGATTTTCCTATTTACATCAAAATAACCTACAGTACTGAAACAACGATAGGTTGCCAGAAAATAAGACAGAGGCAGTGGAACAGACATGCTGTCACAGGCAACACTATGATAACTTGACCTACTTATGCCTGAGTGGAGTGATTTTTGGATACTTAACTCTTCCTCTTTGTGTTTTCTTTTATATGACAGCGCTTTACACATATCGTCTTTGGAATCAATAAAGATGTCAAAAGAGATCCCATACGCACGTGGACAAGTACAGTAAGCGGCTCATCTGCCTTAAACCCGTCCTGTTGTTGCAGCCGCCCACGTGTCAGCATTCTTTTACGTGAAATCTGCTCGCTTGCAAGAAGTTATTAAAAGAAGGGGAAAAAAAAATCAATAGAGAAAAGGATTAGCAAAGGCAGCTATGTATTATCTCCAAAGGGTGAATGGTAATTCAGACATGAAAGTGTTTGAAGTTTGGCCTAATGCTGTGTGACAGCTTCATAATGGGGTTCCCCCCTGAGCGTCGTCACCCAAAACTTACAAACCAATGTCATCTTTTGTCGGGTCCCGCTCCGATTCTGCTGTTTTACACGACTGAAATTTCAATTGCAGCCAGCGGGGGATTAGGCAGTAAGCTGGTAAGACGATGCTCCATTTTCCCCTGCTGCTCCGTCTAAGTCTCGGTGTTTCTTAAGAAAAAAACCTGCTGATTGAAGTGGCATCTCTTCCCGTGTCCTCCACAGAGTTAGGCGACCCACAGGCGCGCTGTACCCTCGCACACACTGCGCGCCGGACTTAGAAATTCATTTTACAACTTAACGAAACACATCTTACATGGTTGATGCCAGATCTATCCAGGAAGTGGAAGGGAAATACTTCTGAAATGTGTTTAATCAGTGGCTCTTGGAGCCCTGAGGATACCCTTTTGATGTTGGATTGCGTGTGTCCAGGAAAAGGGGTCAATTACCCATGGAAAGTATTTCTACTCATGTCAGATCATTCTTGTTAAAGTCCTCTTATTGTCTGGAGCTGCCAAGTTTGGGCCGAGTACGAATCAGAACATCAGAGGTCAGCCAGCACTGCGGCCTTTTTTTTTATACCAGATTTATCCAAAAACAGACTTTATTGTTGTTCTTGGGTGGACTCTGCACTCTTTGACCTCAGTCGTTTCCCCCTGAAGCTTAACGCACACAATGCACTCAATTAGTCGAAGCCACAATTTTCTGATCGGTTTTAATTTATTGCAAAAGCAATGTGGGCATTTGCTGTTGAAGGTCAGTGGCATATTGACTTAAAGTGGTATGTTCAGCAGTCATTCTGGGAGGGATAAGACATGAAGGTTCCTAGATGAGCAGATTTAGACAATATATGAAAATATTGCTTTAGATTTGTTTTTGTTGTGTTTTTTTTTTTTACTTTAAGTGTTTTTCCATGAACCCACTTGGTTCTTAAAAATATGCAACAGACTCGGCACCCATATCAGACCTTACAGCTAGATTTGAAAGAAAATTTTTATTTTATTTTTTTCATTTATCAAATCAAAGTCAATTTCTCATCTGATTTCTCTTATTTTACAGAAAACTCACATAAAATACTGATGGGATTTGACCTTTGACCTCGACATCTACCTTCACAGTAGACCCAAAGGTTGAGATTTGTCTTGATCTTCTTCAATATTTCTGCATCTGACATGGTGCCAATAAAGAAAACAACAATTTACAAAACTCACGACTGGTAGCATAAAGCTGAGCTCAAAATAATTTTTTTTACCTAAGAAAGTAATCTGTAAACTTAGCATTCATATTTTTATGCACAGGAGTCGAGTCTAAAGAAAAGTGTTCCAGGATAATCAGCTGAAGACAAAAGAAAGGGGCAAACTCCAGGCTGCTTTAAAAGGAGACCTATCATTTCTGCTGCAGACTGAACTCTGTAATAAAAACGCTCCTATCAGACAAATTACCCATCTATGGACTTGCACCTGATATAAATCAGATGGGAGAAAAATTCCACCTCCTGCTTTAATAAGCATCTTGCTCTGTGTTCATGGAAAGATCAAACATTTCCCCAACATTCTTGTGAAGACAGTGTGGGTGTGTGCGTGTGTGTGCGTGCGTGTGTGTGCGTGTGTGTGTGTGTGTGTGTGTGTGTGTGTGTGTGTGTGTGCGTGTGTGTGGGGGGGTGTACGTGTGTGTGTGTGTGTGTGTGTGTGTGTGTGTGTGTGTGTGTGTGTGTATGTGTGTGTGTGTGCGTGTGCGTGTGTGTGTGTGTGTGTGTGTGTGTGTGTGTGTGTGTGTGGGGGTGTGTGCGTGTGTGTGTGTGTGTGTGTGTGTGTGTGTGTGTGTGTGTGTGTGTGTGTGTGTGTGTGTGTGTGTGTGTGTGTGTAGGTGTGGGGGTGTGCGTGTGTGTGTGCCAACATAAAATTACAGTCTGGCATTGAAAGAGGTAAATTAAACTCCCTGCTGGTTATGATGCACATTTGCAGGCTTTCTTTTGTGTGCTTTGACTACAGGGCGTTAATATTCGAGATGAACAAGCCAGATAGCTGCAGACAGGAAAAAAAGAGTAATGTTGGCACCCCGGGTGAAGAAGTCTGAAAATAATTTCCTAACAGCATAATCACATTTTGAAAGAATCCACATTTTAATTTGAGGAATGTTTTTTTTTCTGTCAAGACAAAAAAAAAACAGTGTAACAGAATAATTGTCAAAAGCAAATTACCAGTGGCACACTTGTTGGCACTTTTAAGACTCCATAAAAAAGTAGCTGAATCAGTTTTATAAATTTGATCTTAACTTTTTTGAAAGATTTTTAAAGGAGTGTCTAAGAACTGACATAAATCGTTAATAGCTGTTTCCCCTTAAATTTAAGTACAATGTGACAAAAAGGCCACTGGCAATTAGTCTGGGACAGGACCTGCATTTATTTGGCCATTGTGCAAGATAAGAGTCATAGGATCTTTAAGTTTTCTTAAAAACCAATAAATACTTCTAATCCACCATCACATACGTAAACATGTGAATTTTGTTTTAGCTGTGTCCCTGGCATCCTCCCCCCCTCTCCAAACTCTTCCTTTTCCCGCCTGGGGAGCGAATTGGCTCATTACTTGATTCCACTGCCTCTTGCGTATTGGAGCTGTCCTTTTAAAACACAGACATCATGAGAATCGGCGATGGTGGGATTGGAAAATGCTGGAGAACCCGTCCTAATTAAAGCCAAGCACTCATCTATGTCATTTCACGATGGGAAAGTCTTCCGTCCCTGACCACACTCTGCAACAACTGCACCTTAAAAATTGTGAGGATCATAAAAAAAAGTGCTCTGAACAGAAGCAAAAGCTTACCAAAACACCAGTTTGCAATACATTTTATTCCATTTTAACTTTAATGATATCGCAATTGCGTGGCTGCAAGATCCCCACTTGTCCTGCAACAGAGCGGCAGACATTTGTCTGTATTTCTCCTGAAAAGGGGGGGAAAAAAAGGGACTCATGCCGAATGACAGGCAACAACTCTGATTTGTGTTACTTAAGATGATGCCCAAACATTTTTTTTATTTTTATTTTTTTAAATGCACAATCAACCTTATTACAATGATTATGTCTGAGTGAGAAATGTTTCTACTTGTTTCATAACTTCTTCATCAGTAACTGTGATTTCTTAACATCACACTAGATTTGCACATCCTTCCCAGTTATCAGGGTCGGTGACAATGTTCTCTGCTTCTGTGTGTGAGGTGGGAACAAACAAGAGGGTGTTTGTGGATAGTTTGAAGCCATTCTCTTGGCCTGCGGGCCTCACAGTGAAGGATCCCTCCAGCCTTATTTTGCGTGTGGACTCATGCCGGGATAACAGTGTGTCAGTCAATCCCCGCGCAACAATAGCTCAAGATGAGAGAGGTGTAAAGAGTGAGACAGAACGCCAACTGCGCAGCGTCTTGCTTTGACTATGGCGTGCTTATCAAACAAAGCATCAGCCTCTCTGTGTGGCCTCCTTACTGGAAAACTGCTGAAGAAAAAAAAAAGAGGCTGCGATCACAATACGTTTTGACCACAAAATCGTGTTTGCACGTGTTATCTGTTGCTGCCATGGCAACCCACGTGACAAAGATGGGGGGGAAAGACTGGAACAAAAGTAAACGGCAGAGCATTTCAGACTTGTGTTGCGCCGACGAGGCAACATTACGAACCGTCCTGCTCGGCTGCAGGCTTTAAACGAGCTAACAAAAGGTTAACGCTGCGACGCGGCTTTCCAATTAGGAACAAGACAAACTCCGCGTCCTAACGAGTGTTCTGGGCCAATTAATCCGAAGGCGAGTGGCATCCTTATGGCAGCCGACAGACAGTCTGGTCAACGTAGCCTGCCGACGCTTCACTTTGTGCCAAGGAAAATGTGTCACAAGCAGCTGGGCAGAGCATGTCGTACGTGCTCCAGCACCAGATGGAGCGCTAAAACCAGATACTTCCTACTCTGACTAATTGGGTGGCATTTTATGTGCAATACCAGTAAACAGTGCCTTAATTTTTTGTATTATTATTATTATTATTTAATGCTATTGATGGTTATTCATTTATTAAGGTGGCACAAAGAAGGTACAGCAAAATGAATGATTAGATGTTTGATCATGTAGTAATGGAGGCCACCTAGTTAAGACCAAAGACCGATACATATCAAGACCAAACCAAAGCAAAATCCTTTACAAAGCCATTGCTGTAATCATAATAACATAGTTGTTTCTGCAGATGTTTGTAGACAATCTGCCTGTGGTAACTCTTCACCACCTCCAAACTAACTGGTTGGACTTGCATCTTCAGTGCACCATCACGACATTGGAGGGAGACCAAATTTGTAATGAGAATCTTAACTACATCTGACAAGTTAGTCCCCAATCGAACCGACTCTGTCGGACTATCGGGTATGAAGACAAAGAGTTCTGAAATATGGTCTCGAGACTGAACTTGGTTGGTCTTGAACCTGAATACCAAAAAAAAAAAACTGTTTGGCTTTCATCACGTTTTTCTGAAAAGGCAGTGAGTCTGAACGGGGCCCTGCTTGAAGAACCAAAAAAAAAAAAAGAGGAAGAAAAGAACATGTTTAATCTCCTTGCCAGAAATTTGTTAACATGCTCACTTCACAAGGCTTATTTAGTGGGGGCCTTGATCCATATCCCACGTGTAATTTTTATTTAATCTATGTCTGTTTGCACGACTCGAAACTCTCCACCAGACATGGTTCCTTTTTTTTCTTCTTCTTCTTCTTCTGTTTTTTTCCAATTATACAGAACATCAGCGGTTGAAATTATGGGTTTGGAGCCATTTCATCTCTCAAGAGGACACATTTGTTACAGTGTAAACACGAACGCTGTTGGATCGGTTTAACTGATGATGCATCTGCAGCTGATTCACGGCTTTGAGCTCAGAAGAGCTATGAAAAAGCTTGTAGCTCATTTTGCTGAGTTATTGATGGATCTTATGCTCTTATCTTGGGGGGGAGGAGGAGCATATTGAGTGTATATCTTTTTTTTTTCTACTTAAAGCTTTTACATCCACATGCAGCCAAGAAACACTTCAAAATGCAGAAAATTATTACTTTTAAACAACTTCTGCTTCGTGTGTTTAGACGTTCAGGGCATAAAAGAGAAAAGCTGCGCAAACTCTTTCAGCTCAGACATGATTTAAAACTAATGAATGCATTTGGATGTAAGGATCCCTGTTGTAAAAAAAAAAAAAAAAAAAAAAAGTTCTTCAGAATAGCAAGTGGAGTGTTTAAAAGCTTGTCATTAGCTGCTTTATAGCTCCACTGAAGTGGCTTTGTCTGTCGTTGAGTGGCCCCCATCAGGAAACGGACTGCTGTGAGTGGCCCCTCTTGCCATGCTAATAGACTCATTGTGCAAATGTGTGGGTGAATCTGTGTGTGAGTGTGTTTGCAGCAAACATACATAATAAAAAAAAAAAAAGAAACACACACAGACTTCTGGTTTTTGTTTTGTTTTTTTTCACCTTTTGACACCTTCCAGATGCAAATTCCAGTACATTTTATTGAGATGTTATATAAATGATCAACACACAGCGGTGTAGTAATGATAGAGTGGAAATAAAATGGAAGATGCTCTAATGTCGCCGCCAGTATTTCAATCTGATACTACTAAATAACGTCAAACTGCTGTCAGAAGTCGCTTTATGGGTTATTAGAGTCCACTTGTGAGTAAATTAGATAGCGTATAAACACAGCTGCTCTGCTCTCAGAGGTTTTTTTGGAGGACTTTAGTGACAAAACAGCATCATCAAGATCAAGAGGACAGGGAGACATTATAAAGAAGTTAGAAGCAGAAGAACAAAAAGAATACTTCAGGCTTTGAACGTCAAATTCATTTCTTTCGGTTTGTTTTTGTTGTTTTCTGTGCACAAATGCACCCAGATAACAGAAGGGCGGCACACAAAAACTGCAATTTTAAATGAATTTCCTGCAAGTCTTAGATTCCAGTGATCATCATGCCAAACTTTTAAGTTGCCAACGGGGGAAACACACATTTGTAATCCGTCTTCAGCCTGAAGGTTTTGAATTTGAAATTTACACCCTGCTGTAAAGTTTGGAAACCTCCTGGTTATTCCACCAGATGTTGGTTTCTGAACTCTTCCTGAGTTCAAACGTTAGTATTGTTGTCTCTAAATGAGTGTGAACTCATCTTTGCGTTGCGTGAGATCTAAAAGCGCTGCATCTTTGTCGTTATTTTGACCATTTCTCCTTTTCTGCATATAAAAGCCAAATTTTTGCTTGGAATTTCGGAGACATGTTGTCATAGAATAAAAGAACAACGTTCAATTTACTCAAGCATCCGCCTTTAAAAAGTAAAACAAGAGAAACGGATCATTTATCTTATTAAGTGTCCTCTTAATTTTTCCCAGAGCCGTGTATGTATATATAATCTTAATTTGAAGACGTTTGCTTTCATTCATTTATGCATTTGTACGCTCCAGACAAAACTAGGACGGCAGGATTCAAACACGTCGGAATAAATCGGTGGGGACTTAAGAGCAGCACGACGCTTTTCGGCGTGTTGAACACGAGTGAACGCTCGGGCCGAGACAGAATGATTGATAATCACGGCCAAACGTTCCAAATACTCAAGCGTGAAAACATATTTTCGATCTCTGTGGCCTTCCCCACCTCTCTCCCTTGTCGAGAGATGGTATCGCGTTAAGTCGAGGGCTCGCCTGCACGTCCCGCTCGTACGAGAAACCAGAACCTGTCATTTAGTTGGAGAAGACGTTGACGCTGGGAGCAGAAGAGCAGCGGAGGAGTTGATTGATGTGAGCTAAAGCCTGTCAGCGGAGGGTTATGGATCAGCGCAGAACAGCACACAAATGACTTCCAAATGGTCTCGTCTGCTACTGTCAGACCAGATTGATTCTCTGTGTCTCACTTGACTTTCTCTGACAAAAATCACACACGGGGCAACGCTTTTTTTTTATCTGCAAATGAGCTGCAAGTATAACATTTTAAAGAAACATTGATTGAAACTTTCGCAGTGGTTGCAGCTTCAGGTTTTTCCCCGTCTAGAGACTGAATTCTTTGCCCAGTTTTCTTTCCAAAATATTTCAGGGTCAGTCAGATAGAACGGAGAGTCCCTGTGAACAATTCCTATGCGCTGTTCCCGATTGGGAATGCGTTTTTTTTTTGGGGGGTGGGGGGTTCTTCTAATCCACATCATCGTTGCTTTGGCTGTATGTTTAAGCGACAGAAGGTAAATCTTTGTCTCAAGTGTTAAGTTTTCTTCTGAGGTTGTCCCGTGTTTAGCTCTGACTCTGGCCAGCTTCCCTGCTCTGCACAATGCTGCCACCACCGTGTATCACCACAGGGATGATGTGTTCGGGATGATAGGTATTGTTAGTTTTCGTAAATTACACGTAGATAAACTTTTAAACAACTCAGTTTTGGACTCATTTGACCTGAGCGCCTTCTTCAGCAAAGCATTGCATTTGCTTAATTTAATTTAGTTGTTTTTTCTGTTTTTTTTTTACACAAAAAAATTTCGATTGCTTTTTCAGACTCGTTCCATTCTTTAGCTTGCAAATAGAGAAACAGCCTATGTGGGAAAACGGACATTATTTTTTTTTATTTTTTTTTTAGCTATGCTCACAAGAATCCTTTCATGACCACAAACATCTTTTTCATTCCTGTTGCAAACTTTTTCCAGTGAACACATCCAGGATGTCACAACGTTTTCACCCCTGCTGCACACCTCCCAACGCGCTGAGGAGAAAAAAAAAAAAAAAAGAAAGTATTTGGAATCTGCTTGTTTGGTCTGCCTGCTCAAATCATCATGTGACATTTACTGTACACGCGGTCACCCGAAAGCTATTTTTAAGTGGAACCTGCTGAAACAAAGGGGGACATTATGTAGGTTTAACAGAGCTAGTGTAAAAATATCCCGAAAGCTCAGTCGGTTGAAGTGTTAAGCTGTTAGAAATAATTACCCCCACCTCTTAGTGTTACGGACAGCCCTGCCTGCTGGGTTTGCACACAATAGAGCAGCCAGAGCTCAGAGCTGCGGCTGCGTCTGGCCTTTGCCTCTGTCAGTCTAACTATGCTGACATGGGGCAACATTTTCCAGGCTGCTTAAACAGCCCCAGCGTTTTTTTACAATGGGTTATTTTCTCGAACAAAAACACTGCCACTGGTCATTATGTGCACATTTCCGAAGTGACTCTAGGCAGGTTTTTATGGCGTACTTTGGTGAGACAACTTGGAAATGTAAAACAAATGTAGGGCTTCAGCACCACAATAATGACCATTCAAATGTAGCCTTAAAGAAGCTGGGATGTATTAAAAAAAAAAGAAGAAAAGACGATCAGACATGCTTTGAGTTTTGCGTCGTGATTCAGTTTCGCATTCGTGGATTCCCCCAAAAAATGCAAGTCCTTTTTTTTTTTTTTTTATTTTTTTTTTTTAAGTACACCACATGTGCATGAAAGCTACTGGCACGTAAAGTGCACACCCCAGGGCCCTAACCACTCCAGCCCCCTCCTCTTCACACCACCGGGCCAACCTCCGACAGTGCAGCTCCAGAAAGGTGGTCAGCGTCGGGGCCGAGCCTGCAGTGCCCCACACGTCGCACGCAGCTGTTCCAAAATAGATGCTGCGCAGACGTGTAACTTAATACCTAAAAATGACCTCATTCCGTCTCAGCCGGTTAAAGTCAAAGGTGACGTTGCTTCCTCTCAATAGTGCTGGCCTGCGAGGCGAGACAGTGCAGTGCGGTCGATATAATGCCCGGTCAGGCAAAGCGCCAGCAGCTTCTTTACAGCGTCAAACTGCTGATGGTCCAGCAGGCTGCAGGATAGCTGCTACATTATGTTGTTTCAGGGCTTTTGGTGCCAGCGTGCTACATCAGAAGGTGGAGCGGATCCTGTTGAAGGCCAGCTGTTTCAGTGTAGGCTGTGTGTGAAGGAGCGCGTGAGGGCTTGAATGCCGGACGGATGGTAATTGTGCCTGTGTGTGTGTGCGCCATGCAAATGCCTCCGTCTTACTTATCTGTGAAATGATTCCAGAGATGATTGAGAGTTTTGGAAACGTTGGAACAAATGACCGTTTCCAGGAGAGTTCTGAAACCCGCGAAAATAACTTGACTCCAGAGCAGGACTAAGATTTGAGACCCTGCATCACTAATGTTGTTCTTTCAGCACGAGAGGGGAAACTGCTGAGGTGAGCGCAAACTCTACCGCCATCTGCTGGTCACATGAGAACATGGTTTGCGACCAAAAGCCTCCGAAATGTTCAAACGAGTCCAGATTAGACTTTCAAACAGAAACCAACAGTGTTAACATGATAAAATATAAAGCAGAATACGAGTACAGTGTGGCCGTAATTTTTTTACTCTGCAAGACAAGTAAGAGAGGGAATAAGAAATATTGTCAGGTGATCAGAGTCCACCGTGCTGTATCAATCAATCAATCAATCAATCAATCAATCAATCAATCAATCAATCAATCAATCAATCAATCAATCAATCAATCAATCAATCAATCCCTGCCACTGTGTTGCCTGTTTTTTGTTGTTGTTTTGCCCTGTTGTACCTTCTGAGTACCTGCAAGTTTGTCTTAAATGTACTTTAAGAGCCCAATATAGGACAGGTGCACCAAATTATATTAAGAGTATAAGAGTAAAGTAAGTCATCAGTCATCATTTTCTCACTTTTCTTTTCAAAAGTCTCAGGAACTATCTGACCTTTTCCTTTCACTTTGCAGTCATTTGCTATTTTTGGTTGGTCTGTCACCGAAAGCCCCCAACAAAATACACTAAAGTGTGGAGCTTAACATGACAAAATAAGATCTATGCAAGGCACTGCAATACATCAACATGTTAACTTATTGAGTTATTGAAAAGAAATTACTGTAAACAAATGTAGCCACTTGTAAAATATTTTTTCTTTTTCCAACAGATGAGTATTTCTAACAAAAATCAGATGTGATTCCTTTTTTTTTACTCTCTCCAAATGTTGATCTAACTTGTTTTGCCTTATTTTTTTGCACATAAAGGAACACATAAATTAAACAAAAGCTAAGACAAAAAAAAAATGAATTAAAAACATATTTAATGACAGAGCAACATAACAACCACAAGGTGTCACTGTTAACCCAATGTGTGAGAATATTCATTTTACCTTTGAGGAGTTTTTTTCCACAAGTTATGAGGAGTGTGAATCTTAAACTTACTCATATTTGACTTCTCGTATATTTTTCTCCCATTATTTTTTGCCGCAGATGTTGCATAAGTACAACACCTAATACCCAGCAAGAAGTGAAAACAAAAATACACACACACACACACACATTTATATATATATGCTGATGTTTATACATCAGCATCAGTGGAAATAGTGTTTTTCTTCTTCTGTATATGTTCTCCTGAGAGCAGGTCACAGCTGCAGATCGCACTGGAATGTCTGCGCCGTTACCTTAAAACAGACTGTGCTTCATGGTAAACATCAATCATTAGTGTCTTTTATGAGGACTCTCAGTGCAGTTTTTTGTTTTTCAGTAAAGTCATTAAAGATGCTTGGTTTATACTCGCAACATGAGGTGCCATGGGAAGCTGCTTTTTTGTTTTGTTGGGGGTTTTTTTAATCGGCGTGTGGGTCAACGAGTCTGAAGTTCTCTTTTCGCAAAAAAAAAACTGCTTTTAACAGCATAGCTGGCAGTTTTTGGAACCCTTGCCTTTTGGTCAGAAATCAAAGCAAGTCTTCAGGAATCCCAGGATCTGTTTTCATTTACTATCAAAGTTATATTGAGGCAATAAGCCGTGGAAAAGTGCCTGGTACGTAAACTGTTTATCTTTTCCTAAAGTACCTGGACCTTTGTTATTAAGTCATTAAGATCCGGCTTTTCTTCCCTGGACAATTTTCCAACGCTTACAGTGGGGCTTACCTCGGCCTTTGATTTGGCATTACAGTCGGATGAGTCACCCGGTAGTAAGGACAACTTCAGAACTCAAGAGCGTATCTAGATTAGAGAGAAACTGCAAAGCAGGGTATTTGCTGTTGCGTTTTATGTGACTCTTAAGTGGAAATAAGTGCTTGAAAGTCAAGTTGTTGAAATTCGGTCCACGGCACTAAGTGGATCCACATGGAGTCACAATGTGGTTTGCAGCAGGACCCGGTGCTGACCAACTGTACTCTTTTTAAACCTGGACTGACGAGACACTGCTGTCGGATCACAAAATGTATCCTATTTTTTTTTTTTTTTCATGCAATGTTGCGTAGACATTAAAAATGTTGTTGCTGTAGTTTGACATCAGATTCTCAGAGTCAGCCCTGTAATTTGACATCCAATCATCATCGTGGTTTCGTGACACTTCGCTGAAGGCAAACTGTCGTTTCTTGAGTTATTCATCTCTGAATCTGTCTCTTACCTCCCCCTCACACTCTATCTGCCTTGCATTTCTCTGTCGTATAAAACGACTGCTAAATCCACAAAATGATGTTGAAGCATCACCTTTCTTTGCAAGTGGATTTATGTGCCAAAGTGAAAAGTCTGGCATGTATTTGTTTTCAGTCGCTTCGTGGAGAACAATCGCTCTAAAGTCACAGCCAGCACTAAATGGGAATGATTCAGATCAAAGCACATTCATGTATTGGAACACTTTTTTTTTTGCTGAAAAGCATATTTTATTTTTCTGTTTCTTGCTTTAGTATATTGACACGTACAGTAACTGCATGATTAGTAACCGTACATAGCACCATAATTATGCATGTCTTATGAGCAGCAATCACCCCTCATCATCCACACGTACATTCATACATATTGTTTATATACTTCCATACATACTGTACCATACATGTGATTCTTAAAATCATCTTTGGATAAAGCAGGGCAAGCAAAGTCAACATTTCTCTGTTCAGTACCAATGCCCACTGAATACAACACACAATGTTTACAATTCAAGTATTGAATATTAAAAACACACTCACTTACACACACACATATATATATATATATAAGTTACAGTGTAATGGTTATTACAAAAAAAACATACAGGATTACATTTCTACAAAGTTAATGGCACATAGTGCATAAAGTATTCTCAAACTTCTGATACAGATCTCATAAAAGAAAAAAAACTGAACGACAGCCAAAGGTTTTCTAGCTGCTCGCCGACTTTTACCATTGTCAGCCGTTCTTTAAATCGGAGGAAGCTGCATTGTCTGAGGAGAGAATAGAGTCTGGATCTGTTTCACAACTTTGGTTAAAAAGCTCAGCATCTGCATGCCAGCGTGTTAAGCTACATGATGGTTGTCACGGTAACAGTTGTGGATTAGGAGATCACGTCGCCCACAGGGAGGAGATGATTTCCCCTGGGATGAGTTTGGCTGGTATATCTAAGAATCCCGCATCGGGATCAGACATATCAAGACATTTCTAACTCTGCCGGTTAAAACAAAAAGAGGCTCCGCCGTAGAAACAGTTACTCCAAATGTCCGTATTTTCCGTTTTTAGATCAGAGGTAATTCCAGTGGTTAAAACGCACAGTACTTTAAGGTTAGTGGTTATGCGATACGTCATTAGAGCACCTTGTTGGCAAAGCAGACAGCGTCTCCTCTGCTGGTAGTAGTCATTGTATCATATTACAAACAACATGTTCAGAGGTCAGTATAGAATAAATACGGTTGAACATAAATATATTACAACACAGCTCAGAGTACAGAGGCTTGCGAGTGAGAGGTAGGGCTGTGAGGACTTGGAGTAGGCCAAACGGAGTGGCTGAGATGTCACACCTGACAGTGTGTCATGTACAGTAAAAAGATGAGAACTTGTGCAATGAAATAACACTCTTCTACACTGAGCTTATACTCTACGAAACGATCTGGGTTTCCTCTCACCGCAGAGGCGTTCACCTGAACGGTTGGCATGTCAGTGTGACTCTCGGTGACATTTAGTAGCGAGGTGTTGAGCGCATTTGTTGGCAACCAAGGTAAAGACGTGAATAAATCATCTTTTCTTACCGGGGCATAATCTTTAGGAGGTTGGAGCATACGGAGAGAAGGACCGTATGCTGAATAAACTCATCAGAGACCAGGGTTCCCTTCTTATGGGTTATCTGCAGGATTTAGAACTGGTGACTGAGACAGAAGAAGAATAAAGTCAGCTTTATGTCTGCTTTAACATTTAATTGAATTATTTAAGCTATTTCCAAGGCGTTGGGTGGAAAAAGGCAAACATCATTAAAGACTCTCCGCCATATTTAACGGGTTTGAGTACTTTTCCACATTCCTTCATAGTTTCACACAAACCATTCGTTTGTCACCATAAAGCAAAATTTGGTTGAATCTAACCAAAAATATTGCTGTGATCAAAAAATACAGTAAGATTCAGAAACGTCCACATGTTGTGAAGACGTGACGATTTTTAAATTTGTCCTGAAATGACAAAATGTTACGGTTTCCTGACAAGAGTTCAAAACAAGTGATTTGAAAGTAGGTGGTGTCCAATCACTGGCGACTCTGTGACTAACACCCAATATAAACATAGACAGATGTAGTTATGGCCAACGATAACCTAAAAATGGATGAACACTGAAAAGGACCTGCACTCAAGTTAAAAGCTGAATTATCAACAAGCCATATCAAAATAAATATGCTAATGTTAGCTTACTGTATCAGCAAAGCTTGAACACTGTAGACGTATCTGTCAAGTCAGGCCCATCTTGAGAGACAGAGGTGAAGTTATGTGTGTTTTAGGTGACTCTCCGTCAGATCAGCATGTGTTGCAGCAGAATGTATGAGCTGTCCTGGAGAAACTTTGATTGTGACCAAGTCTGTGTCCCCGCAAAGAAAAGGAAATCAAATATTAGAGACTGCAGAGTCCGAAATGTTATTAGTGAGGAGGTTAAATGTGACACTGGTTAAATGTAGTGAGTTTGTTTACAGCTGCAACGTTTCCAAGGAAATAGTCGTGCCGCTAATTTTAATCATATTAGCTGGACTGGAACTCTGTTTTGCCTGATTATTGTTCTTAAATCCTAATCTGTTTTTTGTTTTTTTCTTACACATTTTTACCAGCAGTACCAATGACAATAAAGACAGATCACAGACTGTAGCAGGGACACACAGGTAGCATCGCAATCAAAATGTAAAGTTCTTCAAAAAAAATGTTCCCCTAAACTTTGACCTCTGATGTGAGGCGGGTCAGGAGCACCGTCAGTATTTAGTTACTTTGAAAAAGTCTAGAGATTTACCGTCTCAAGTTACATATGGATAATAGTTATGACAGTTTTACATTTTCTCAAAGTGGTAACAGTAAGAGAACCATTCATTTCTTAATATTTTAGTGCATAACGCTCCAGCAAAGTGTTTGCCAGGAGAAACAGAAGTTAAATTCAGAAAAGACTGTTTTAAGATGAAAACATTTAACTTGATAAGAACACCGCCGTTTTCCTTCTGTTTCTAGTTCTTGCATGCTCCTCCCCCCCCCCCGCCCCTCGGTGACCAGCAGGTCCCAACTCCCTTGGTAATACAACGACATCGGTAAATACATTTCCAAACCACAAAAAAAGTGCCACAGCAAAATGGCTGGCAAGCAAATAAAGCTGGCTCGTCTTCAGTTTTAAGGAAACGCTTAACGGTGACAGCATGCGGCATTAGTGGACTGTGTTGCATATCCATTAGCTGCCATCTGGAGACCGGAGATGTCACAGCTGACGACGCTGCTCCGTGCTCGCGGCCGACGACTGGATCCAACAAATGACTCTTTTATTGTGTGTTCCTGGCCCACTGTCATGAGACTTGAATTTAGAGATTTGTTTTTGACTCGGCTCTCAGTGAACTTGGAGGAGAAGACCGTGATGAGCGTGGGGAATGCACTTCCCACAGAAACCGCCGCAGCGACCGTAAATTCTCGTTCCGTCCTACGCATGGAAATGAATGAGAGAGCAGAAAGTGGACAAAAGGGCAGCGTTCTGTGCAAAAATGGACAGTTTATAAATAACAGTGGGTTTACCAGCAGACTGAAATAACACGGTGCTTAAAAGAGAAACAAAGCACAATGGAATTTCATTCCCGCACTCAAAAATGTGACTTGGGTAGCAAAAATGACGACAAGGGAGTACTTGAAAAATCAACATCAGATGTCGCATGAAAGCTCTTACCTCAGATCTGTGGACTTTAACCGAAACATAGTTCCCTTGAGATGTCCACTTGGTGTTTGCAGCCACTTTAAGGCCCGTTCCAATCAGGTTGATACTAAATTGGCCCTAAAAAGCAGAGAAGCTGTTTCACGTAAAATAATATCACATGGAGGGAAATGCATGAAAACCATGTGAATGTTTCTGATAAAAAAAATAAAAAAATATCTCACAAATCTATCCTGAGAAAGTACAATGGCAGTTTTTAAATGAGGACTTTCTTTTTTAAAGGAAAATCTACCCAAAGCAACCAGGCACTGATTGCTCCTCCGTGCCACAGCAACAGCTACAATCATGCATCTGCGATAACCAGCAATGAGTCTTTCACATCACTACGGAGGGATTCAGCCACACTGGATTGTTTTTAAATATGAACAGCACAACTTCTCAACCTCAGAGATCTGAACTTTTACTAGGCCACTCCAAAAGCCTTCTTTCTGTTTTTGGAAATTTCACAGGCAGACCTGCTGGTGTGTCCTGCATCATTGTTTTTTGCTGCACAGACTTGAGGTCTGGAGTGTTTGTTTTGGTGGAGAACAGAATTCACGGTTCCGTCGATTACAGCAGGTCGTCCTGGTGCTGAAGCAGCAAAGCGGCGCCGGGCCCCCCACACTGCCACCACCGTGTTTGACCGTCAGTGTGTTCATGCTGTGTAGGTTTCACACCAGATGGAACGGGATGCCTAAACTCCTAAAATGTCCAGTTCTGCCTTGTTAGTTCTTAGGATATTTTCACAAAGTCCACAGATATTTCTTAGTATTTATTTTCTTTTCAGCCAACAGAGGGTTTTCTGTCATAGATGCTATTACTGCCTAATCTCCCTTTTTTTTATTTCATGTACTCTGACCTGTGCTAAGGCAGACGAGGGAAACAATGCTTTAGATATTGTCCGTGCTCTATCGGAGTAATCAGCTCGTCCCCAACGAAGGCTCCCCCTGTTCCATATTTCCTACATTTGTGGATTAACAGCTGTGGTTCGTTGGAATCCCAAAACCTTAGAAATATCTTTGTAAGCATTTCAGATTGATAGATTTGAATCATTTTCTTAATTCTGTAGGCCTGAAAGTAATCAGTTCCAAGTGTGGGTTGTGGAAAATAAACAAAAATGCAGTCAATCATAGTTATTTAAGGATCTAACAATGAGGGCTTTTTTTTTTGGACTGGGTCTGATTGGTTAGGACTGTTTTTCAAATAACCACTTGAAAACTGCTTGTTGCATTTACTTAGGTTATCTTTTTCTGATCTTATAATAGGCTTGATGATCTGAGACAATGAAATGTGACACAAATGTAAAATCAGATGTAATCAGTAAGGAGGCAGGTGGGTTTTTTTGTCCCCGTCTGCACACAACATCATTCCCATGAGGCATAACTTGACCAACCTGTGGGCACTTGGCTGCACTGTAACAATCTCCTGCTGTAGCAAACGGCACAGGCCGGCCATGAATAGTCTGGGAAAACTGGAGGTCTGTGACTGGTGAACAGAAAAGACAGAAATCTTGAGTGAAACTGTGCAACAGTCGAAGTGAACAGACTGTAAGCATCTGCTGGGAGGAAAGAAAAAGAAAAGAAAAAACACACAGATAACTGATGTCACTTTGCCAGATGTGTTTGCTCCATGTAAGAGATTTTTCCACTCAGCAGTTTGTAAAGTGAAGCTGGAAGGCTATGTCTGGAGAGGTCAGTGAAATTAAAAATACATCAAAATTCTGTGAACTGGTTGTTTTTTTATGTTAAGTTTCTTAGTCTTTTTTTAAATTTTCATCAGCATAGGAAGACAAACACCTTTGCATAAAATGTCTAAGTAGAAAAAGAGTTATTTCAGGATTCCCACATAATTTCAGTTTGAAATTTTGACATTCCTAATCTCGAAATATCAAACGTGTAACATATTCTCGTTGCGTGCCGGGCGAGTGCATAGATATTCTGCGATTTGCCATATTTATTTTATCACCTGAGCCGCATTGATGGCTGAATAGTGAAACTGTTTTGTAGAAACTGCGAGATTGTCAACACTTGATCTAGAAGGGGGGAACATAATATGAAAATAAACAAATCATTAAACAAGTATGATCAAGAGAATTTGATTTTTCAAATTTGGAACACGGGTCATGGAAAACAGCACCGGAAAGTCCGGAAGAAGCTGCTTTTCCAATCTATACAGGAACCACACTGTTTCCATTAAACCAGTTTGTTTTAATCTCCACTTCAATCAACTCGGCTTGTTTTTCCTCCTGCCATTCTTTCGTACTTTCTATATCACCATAAAGTTGCGCTGATATGTCACACTCAATTAGCGCCTCTTCAAACTCCCCCCCCCTTCATCTTGAACTCATTTTCATGCCTCAGATCTGATTCGTGCCACCTTAAAGCCAAATGAGTACCATGCACAAAAAAAGGTGGAAACATGGTGTCAAGGACGCAGACGGGACGAAGCAACCTGAAGGCTTTGAGCTGCTCCGGTCTCCTCCTTAAAGTGCGTGAGAGTAAAAAACGAATAGACAAACACGTACATCCTGTGCTAATCCTTATCCTTTAATCAAAGGCGTACTTGAACACGACACAACAGTTGAAGCTGACAGTAAAAATTTAGAGGAGGAAGATGTGTGTGTGTCTGTGTGTGTGTGTGTGTGTGTGTGTGTGTGGGTGTGTGCGTGTGTGTGTGTGTGTGGACAGTCTGTGAGGAAACAGACTGCTTGGCTGCTTGCAAATATGAAAAAGTGTTTGATGATGGTCCAGTTGGGAGTACCGGAGTGAGAGCTCACATATTGCACATGCACGCATGCATTCCTTGATCCTCCCTGCTCACATGTTTGTACGGTAGAAGCCTTGTTATGTGGATGCTGAAAGTTCAAGGTATTTTTTTTATTTTATTATTATTATTTTCAGCAGACAGAGTGTGTGAGGCCTTTGGACCTTATTGGCACTCTGGGATGAGGTGTGCGAGAGTTTAAACCAACAGCGATGTGTGGTCTCGTTACGGCAGACGGTGTATGGCAGTCACACAGTAATTACGAACTCATTATCCGAAGGGAGTTCAGGTCCAGGCGAACTTTGTGGAAGAGCGTGTACCCTTCTGCCGAATAGTCGTTTCTGCAGTCACAGTCCTGCCAGCGACTGCCGTTGTACGGACACTCAAAGGGGTTGATCAACCTGTTTGGGGACAGCGAAAGGCGTTAGGGTCAGCTCCGTAAAACGAGACCTTAAAACTCGTAGCTACGTCACAAACCTGTGGCCGTACACCTCAGAGTAGTTGTCTGTCTGACCGCTGCGCAGCGTCACGTACTCCTTCGGGAAATCCGTCTGCATCTCGGCACAGTAAATCTAAAACCAAACGGATCGTGAGACCGGGAGCCGTGACGTGCGCAGGAGGATTTCTGTCGGCAAAAGACGCACCTGCAGAGTCCGAAACTTCACCTTAAGGTAGTATTCCCCATCCATCCTCACACCCTGGTTCAGCTGAATGTCTCGGCAAGAAGTGAACGCCTGGCCTGAGGGAGGAGTTGTTCAAAAAAAAGATTGTGACGTGGCTTTTTTTGTTTTGTCTCTTGCCTGTTTTCCAAGACTGCTGGAGAGCCCACATCAAACTGATTAGTTGATTCTACTTAAAACATGACCACAAAACTGGCCGTCACCAGAGAACATCATTTTAGTTTTGCCAGCGCTGGACTTGGCAGCCGCCTCGTTGGAGGCGACTGGCCCAGCGTGCTGTTGCTGAGACGTGTGGAACGCGACTCAGCTAACCTGCAAACTTTGGCCCGGCACAATTACAGCCGCCCCGGTGGGCGCTCAGAGTCATTTTGATAGAAAACTGCTGACTCGCTGTTTGTCGTTTCGCTAAATTATCACTTCGGGAGGCTTTAAGTGGGGCTCGTCGTTCTGCCTAATGTACCGAAGAAAAGCGTGGTTGGATTTCTGTAAACACAATCAGATACGGTTTTGCTCGGTACACATGGCACACTCGATTTAATCCCGTCCCGCGAAAAGTTCCACGTAGGCAGTGTGTGAAGACATTCGAAAAGGAGAACAAGATGGTTCAGTCAAATAAGAAACAGCCAAATCCAATCTTTAGGAAAGGAAAGGGGGAGAGAGCATTGACTTTTAAAATAACCCTGTCATTGCAGCTGGGTTAGAATGCATAAACTAAAAACTTTCTAAATACAAACTGACTTGTGTATTTTTTTGCAAACTCTGAAGAGCAGCAGCATGAAGCTAAACAAAACTGATGCATGAGTTTACAAAGTTTTAACAAGTAAAAATCTGAAAACTGAGGCATTAATTTGTAATTCACACCTGTTTACTTTGTTAACTCTAAATAAAATCTCGGAGGTTTTGCTTGCGAACATTAGAGAACAAACAGAATCCTGAAGACAAAGGAAAATGGAAGACAAAGTTGTTTGAAGCAGGTTAGGGTATAAAAAAAAACATCCCCAGTTCTGGAGACTTCACAGACCACCGTTCAATCTGACATTTAACGGTGACTTAGCTGCAAACCTTACAAAACATGGTCATCCGTCTAAGCTAACAGACTGAGCAAAGGCATCCTTAATCATCCTCTGGTAACTCTGGAGGAGCTGCAGAAATTCAACACTTTACGTTACAAATTGAAAGTGGGAAGCTCACATTGTCTCTCTTGACATGCAGCTTGCGATTCAGGTCTGTCTGACGGACGGCAGTGTTTAGACATTTGCCCCTTGGAGGTCACACACTCCACCCTGCGCTCCATCACTCCTGCCCCGCAGGTCAGCGAACACTGGGACACAGACCCAAAACGGGAAGAAAAGGGACAACATCTTTGGATAATTTGGAACAAGTGGAACTGATTTTCTTTGGCCGCTTAATGTTCTGTGCTTCACCTCGGTCCAAGGGCCGACTTTCCAGTAGGAGGTGTGAGGGCACTCCCTGAGGAGGCATGGCTGAGTGGCAGGAGGGTGAGGATGAGGGCAGATTTTGCCTGCGGAGGACGGCTGAGCGTGGAAACGCTGGGAGTGCGAAGAGGAGGGCATCAAGGAGCAGGAGACAAAACGCTGCTGGTAGCCGACGCCACAGCTGGCGGAGCACTGGGAAACACAAATACATGACAACGTAACGGTGGGAAAGAGCCAGCGCTCCTTCTCATGAGCCTTTTTATGAGTCTGGATTAAGTTTGAGATCAAATGTTTTAGGAGTTATCTCACGGTTTTGAGTGGACAAATACCGAAACAACAGCTGTGCTATGTAACAATCATCAACAATATGTTTTTTTTACGTATTTGTTAAAACTGTCACTGTGTCATGAAAGTTTTAGATGAGACAGATAATCTGTAAAGAAAGAAAAAAATCAGTCAGGAGGAAGGTCTTGGCGCTGCAAAACATCCTCGTGTACATGCTGCTACATGTGCTGATGGTGGAAAAACAACTTACTGTCACAGAAAAACTGTTTCCCTGCGATTTATCGGTGGTCATGCTAATTAGCCTTAGCATTCAAGAGAGGCTAGTAGGTGTGGGGAACTATCTGGAACGCATAGCACAGAGCAATGAGCAGCACATACACGATCGTGATTAACAGCTAATACCCCTCCTCCTCTAGTGAGTGTGTAGATGGCGGTGGACCACGGGGAGGAGGCAGAGGAGCTCCATAGTTTTCACAGATTGTCCGTCTCATACTGTCACGCGGCAGCGACTGTTTTAACACAAACGTAAAAAAATACATGAATTCAGCAAATCCCTAATATTGACAACAACAACTGAAACAGCACAGGCTTTCAGAAACCGCCGTCAGTTTTCATTCCCACCTGTGACCACTCCCCTGTTGTCCATGTGTAGAGGCAGGGCTCCTCTCTGCAGTGATGGAGAGATGGAGGCCTGGTGGACGGTCCACAGCGGTCGTCGTGGGCAGGTGTGGCGCCTGGGCCGACGCATCTCACCTTCCTGCTCTTCATCCCTTCTCCACACGTTGCGTTGCACTACAAGTCAAGACGGTGAAACGCACGTTGTTTTATTGATTCCAAACACAAAACTGACTTTATTTAAAACTACTCAGCAAAAAAGTCACCCAAGTTTGCCATCCAATGTGGCTGAGCTGCATAATTCTTTGTTAATTCTTATTGGTCTATCCCATAAAACCTTGATGGAAACGTTCTGTCTGAACATTTAGGAGACTGTGCAGATAATCGAAAGATCAACTGGATAAGAAAAGAAACTCCACTCACCTGTTCCCATTCACCTGCCACCCAGGTGTAATGTGTGCACTCTGCTGTCTGGCACACTTGGACTGTAGGAGGACGTAGGTGAGGACTGCAGAGGTCTTCTCTGACTCGTCCCGAACCTTTGAGCCTGCAGTAAACATCTCGCTGCTGAACTCCAGACCCACAGGTGACGGAGCACTATAAACCAAACACGAAACGGAGCGGAAACGCATTCAGTTTTCAAAACGAGCTTCAATTATGATTCTGTGAACTGCTAACTAAAACGCTCAATGATAACCTCCGATCTCAAGTCAGACAGATCAACTTGTTACTCGCATCGGCGTGTTTCCGTATTGTTTAGTTTTCCCGCCTGGACCTTAGTTAGGCCTGTCGGAAAAAGGTTTGCAACCTTCCAGCGCTGGTTGCTGAATTCAAGATTGAATTAGTTAGCCTAAAAAGAGAACAACATGTGGAGGCGAGGATGTGGAGATGAAATGACCGCATTGTGGGCGAGCCTCCAGATTGACCACTTCAGTTTCCTGAAATGCATTATAGATGTATAATGTAGCCAAACAGGACTCAATACTAACGCAAGGCTTTGTATTTACCCTTTATTCTACTCAGATAATTGGCAAAAATTCACATGCGGCTGAATACACTCTCACATTTTGCCGCAGCTGTAAAAGCGCGCTCTGCTTGTCTTTCAGAAAGTTCACCGAGTTGAACTTTTCCACGAAACTTTGTTCAGTCTTCCCGCTGAATGCCCTTATCTGCCATCAGACGAGCATCTATCTCAGCAGTCTCTTTGATGTCGTTCGTCGAGCATACCTTCACACCGTGGGGAAGCATTCTGTGAAGCCTGAGCTGATCGAGCCGATTCCTTTGTAAGCTCGTCAGGTACGTACCGTCTGAAAATCTGAACATTACACAGCTGGATCAAATTACCAGGAACTTTTAGGTCCATTTGTGTTGATCCGTTTCATTCTGCAACTGTAAGTTATCGCCGCAAAGTGCGCGGTGGGATGTGAAAGGTTATGTTTTAGGGTAAAAACACAAGAAGCCCTTTAAGAAATCTGACCTTAAAATCAAAAACGCCTTTTGGAAAAAAAAAAAAAAAAACATAAAGCGTGAAAACAGAACCGTCTGTTGAAAGGCCTTTATTCTCTGCTGACAGGTTAAGATAGATAAAACTGTTACTGTGTTCCTTTCAAAGAAAGGAAGCAGCAGCAGCATGCTATGCTGCTGCTGCTATGCTTAAAGAAGAGCATAGCATGCTCTTATTTAAGCATGCTATGCTGCTTAAATAAGAAAAGAGCTGCGCAACATTTAAGGTCAACTAACAGAAATTACAAATTGTGTTATTTTGCTGCATGTTGTAGCTTCTTAGTACAACAACGTATGTTTAGGTTAATTAGTATCAGTCCTTAGCTGGAGCGTCAACAGTCTCTGATTTGACCTTTTCAGAGTTTATCTCAGTTCTTGTACAGTAGTTAAGATTGGATAAATCTTGTATCCAAGTAGAAAGTGCCTTGCAAAAGTTTAAAAACTTTAAAAATTTAGCCTAAATTTACTGTAAAATACTGTAATGTATTTTACAGTATGAGATAGAGCAACAGAACATAGTTTACAGGTGTGAAGAGGAATCAATACGAGACATAGTTTTTATAAAGGAAAAGTATGTAATCTGTTACTATTCAGCCCCCTTAAATCTGTCACCCCTAACTAAAATACAGAGTTGACTTTGGAAATTCCCCCATTAGCAAATGTTTCTAATAAATATTAATCAAAGAGGCTCCTCATGCCAAGGGATGGGAAAGCCTATGCAATATTTTATTTTTTTTTTACAAATACTTTTAAAGACTTTTGTGGTGGCTCTCTGTGCACAATTTGCAAAATTATGCTCCTGTACGAAACTGCCCAGTTAAAGATCAGACCTTGATCCACCTGAAAGTCTGTGGTGAGATTTTATATTTGATGCACACCATCCGATCTGACTGGATGGATAAACCTAACTATCCATCTTTGTAAGCTGTTCTACAAAGAAGAACTGGCAGAAATGTGAGCTGAATGTTGTAGAGACCTAACCCCCAAAGAAAGACTTGCTGCTATGATTACAGTAAAAACAGATTTTAGCAAGTATTGGCTCAGGGAAGCGGAATAAAAATGCTATTTTTATTATTATTATTAATTTCACCATCCTTCCACTTCACTAATATATTTTATGTTAGTCTAAACACAGGATCTCAAGCGCTGAAGCCTCGATGGTAACGCCCCACCACCACAGCACCTTTACAGTCGGACTGCTCCTTTAACTCCAAGTATAACAAATTATGTCAGCAAAATCGTAGGACAGAAAAGAGAGAAACACCAAATGAGGTGGAAAGTCTTTTAAAAGAATCGGAAAATGTGCTTCGTGTGTGTCGGTTATGGGATTCACATTCTTTAAATGTTTTACACTGAACATTTCACAAATAATAAAAGACGACCATCAAAAATCCTAATGTGTATCCCAGAGTCTTTTTAAGCATTTTACTACACGCCTTCTGTCAGAATGACATAAAGTTGGTATGTAGCGATGGAATGAGTCCCACTGGGTGCTGTGGTTTCAGAGTTGTCATATGCATGAATATTAAGATATAAAACATGTCTTTTGGGGCCAGATGAGGATTTCATGGTAACTGTTGGTATGTTGGGGATCGAGGGGGGCAGGGATGATTGCTTCCAGACATCAGTGGGAGCAAAAGTGAGAGGGGAGGAAGATATGCGTAAAGCCTGAGGCGAGGCAGGAGTCCAAAGGTCAGGTTTATCCACGGCGATTTTCTATCTTGAAATGTTTCCTTTAGTCGAGGCGTGTTCAAAAAGAAGAAATGTGGAAAAACAAAAATTGTTTTGGAAAATCTCATTTTCTTTCTACCTGCGCCTACGGTCAGCCTTTGCTCTCTCAGAAGTGACGCATAATAACACAGAGCCTCGGAAAATTGATTCAGACTTCTGACCTTTTATGACAAACTTCGGTGCATTGGGATTTTATGTGACAGTCCAACCCGACGCATAATTCAGAGGTGGAAGGAAAAAAGACGTGGTTTTCAGAAACAAAAATGTGGAAAGTGGTTTAGGAATCAATATTCAGTATTGAAAACAACTGAGAATTGACGTTTATAGACATTTTAATATGCGATGGGTTTGAACTTTTGTTTGTTTTATTTTTTTATATAAAGGGCAAGAAATTTAGTGTTTAGCTGTGTAAAGTTAGTGGAGAAATATCACACAAACTTGCAGTAAATGCAGCAAAAAAAAAAATCCATAAAAAAAAAAGTGACTATAATGATCTCCATTGCGTTGGCCTATTGCCAGAAAATCTTGTGAGAAAATGTGAAAAAAGCCCAGCTCGTGTAAACACTTGCCATCATAACGTATACCGTTCCCAACATCTCATCTAAGTCGCTTCGAGAGGTCGCACTCAGCTGCGTCTGGCGCACCTGCACCTCCGAGTTGATCAGACTTTATTAAGACGGTGTGTGTGACAGAACGCGAGTGCGCTGTGTGTTTTCCGACAAAAATTGGATTCAAAGAGGAGCCCGCCCCGCCTGAAGCCTGATTACAGAACGACTTCTAACGTTTTGTCAGACTAATAAACCTGAAGTGAAAACCTCAGATACGACGTGTAAACAGTTTTGCAACTCAAGCCGGGAGTGTTTGGGTGACGCTTGGGGATGGGGGGGAGAAAAGAAAAAAAAAAGAAAAAGGACACATTACTCTTGAACAGAAATAAACTGAGCTGGGATTCGACAGATGCTCTCTGCGTGCTCCACATCTGCAGCCTCCAGGAGGGTTTCCGTTCCGTTTTGCGGCTGCAGCAGCGCCGGCGGCCGGACCGGATATTCAGCGGGTCGTGGAGCAGCAAGGAGAGCAAACGTACCTCCCGCCACCTGTTGGCTTTCCACGCGGGGCATCCTCGAGCTCGGCAGGCCTTCTGCGCGCGCGGCCGGGGCAGATGGCCGCAGTACGCATCCTTTATTTGGGTTTGGTTCTGGAAAACACAGGCTATCTCCCGCTGCTTGGTGCCGCGGCCACAGCTCACCGAACACTGAGAAGAGAAAAAACAAAAAAGCATGTCAATGATAACAGAGAATGTAGAAGATTGAATGTGGTTTTCCCTAGTATTTGGCTCAATTGCTTTTTAAAATTATGACTTGGGTCAGAAGTTTTGGGTGTCCTCCACTGCCCTTTTGGTCTGTTTGTCCTGACTGAACCGGTGGAGTCGAGTCAGGCGAGTCAGCTGCTCTCCTTCTGAGATCAAAGCTTTCCGGTGGCCACTGGAAAACACCGACTTTGTTGTCGTGGAGACCTAATTTGGTCACTGTTCTTTGTGTTCAAGCTTTTAACTTCCTGGCTGCCGTCTTTAAGAAGTTGCTTTTATAGCTTGACATGTTCTTTCCTTATGAGGCGAAGTATTTTATGTAGTTCACTAGTGTTCCTGCAGCAAAACACCACAACGTCATGAGGCTGCCACCCCCCCACCCCCCACATCCCCCAAATCAAACAGTCAGGATTCTCTCAGGCCTGTAAGCTTCTCCTTATTACCTCCACATATTAGCAAAAGATTTCACAATTTTTTCTTCATCAAATTACAGAAAATGTCTCCAAAGATAAAACTTTGTCCATGAGTGCTTTTGTAAACAGTGACTTGGCTTCTTAAATTTTTTATTTTTTTTGAGTAATGACCTCTTCCTCACTTAGTGACCTTCCAGCCCAGGTTCTGTACAAGACATGTTTCTTATAAGATTAGTTGATTTTTGTTATTTCCTGTTTTGATTTTCTGAAGAAAAAAAAAAGAAACAAAAGAAACAAAATCACATCATGGCAAACATTGCTTTGTCTTTTTCTTGATGACTTCTGTTTTTGTAGCATTTCTGACCTCATTTGTCATTTTGATCACAAATCACAATTGTATGTATCCAGAGACAAATCGTTGTGTGTTCTCTTTAATGAAATAAAGACGTCATTAACCTTTTCTTCAAAGGCTCTTGACAAACATCTCTCACACTGAGTTTAGCTGCTTAACCTGTCAGCGGAGGACTTACTTTAGAGAGCTGCTGCGAATGAGAGGAAAGGATTCATACACACTCTTCGAGACAATCATCTGGTAGTAATAAGCACCTCAAAAGGAGAAAACATAATGAATAAAAACCAGACACTGTGATGACAGCTCTGGAAAAAAAACAAAAAAAAAACAACCTGAGACAGCTGACAAAGTTTTTCAAGAGATTTCGGTTCCCGTGTGGCCGTGCGGTAATTAGGGCACCAATTTCTGCCCGATGAGTGAGCCTCCACCCCCAACTTGTCCAGCCACCACAAAAAGGGAGAGCTGGAATAAAATACACGAGATGCATAATTTCCAGTCCAGATAAACAGCATAATGTTTCATTGTAACACTGATTATGACCTCAGAAGGATTGCGTAACGACGGGCGGCTGTGATATACGACGATGACCTCTCGGTATGAGACTTTGGTACTTCCCTAATCTTGAAAAACGGATCAAGGTCAGAGTGCCCTTTCCAACAAAGCCACCTTCTGCCTTTTCTTGTCGCTGCGAGCGGTGGCAAACGCTGCACAAACACGCATCCCCGCACGCTGTAATTACAGAGGCATTTTAAACACAGGGTCCTCAAAGCCTGGGCGACTGGCCCCTTTAGCGCCGCAGATACCTGCTGCACGTTTACTCATAGATGATAGCAAAACTTCCTCGGCGGAGAAGAGACACACTGGAGGTGGGGTGGACGCTCTGGGGCTGAGAAGAGGTGGGGGTTGGGGGTGGTTGTGTGGGGTGTAGGGGTCTAGCCCCACCTCACCAGAGCAGAAAGCAGGAGGGAGGAAGAAAGAAAATCACAGCCATACAGGCTACGCTTCCCCCAGCTGAGCTGTATCTGCAGTCGAACGGCGGGGGAAAAAAAACAGCAACTTTATGGAGACGTGCTCCTCCCGCAAACCTGCCAGCCTCATCTGTCAGCCATTAGTTAATCAGGGCTGGTGACTGGAAAAAGCTGGAGAGAGAGAGAGACAGAAGAGAGAGAGAACGGGCGAGGCCCCTGGGACTGGAGGACAGCTTGAATCTCCGAGAGCCGCAACGAGGGCAAGGACTCAGGGACCTGAAGATCCACAGCTGGCTCTACAGGTAGGTCAAGACAAGCTGCTACTTTTACTTTAAGAATAATGTTCCCCTGAACTTTATAAATCTGGACTTTAGAATCCATATTTTTATCTTAAAATAATATTAGATCCCAGCACAATTCTCAAAAAATCTGGAGCCTGTAAAGAAATAATGCTAGAGTTATGGGGGTGTTTTTTTGAGTGTGTGTCGCATTCTTGCAATGTGTCGCACCGATGAGGGTCGGAAAGATTTAGAAGATTTGTCATGTTCAGCGAGACCGAGCGAAGAGCAAAACACATAACTCAACAACTCACACGGGAAATTAAACTCTCTCGAGGCAGATTTGCCCTCCCACGTCGTCACAGCCATTAATTTCACATGATCAGGCAGGATAAGTCTTGTATAATCCAACGAGTCTCATCTGGGCATAATGTGGATTACTTTAAAGTGGAAGGACTCGGCCACAATCGGAATCCAGCCAAGCAAAACAACTTGTGTGAAACAAGTTTTATTCTTTTCCCCCAACCCTCCTTTTTTTTTCTTAAGCTGAAACAAATGTTCCAGTGAGAAAGTCGATGCGGCTTCATCTTAAAGCTCATAATTACTCTAGTTAACGGCTTGAAAGCAGTTTTACTCATGCAAATCTGGAGCAAATGGCATAATTGAGTGTTAAAAGATAGGGGGAAAAAAGCCCTGAAGAGTTTTTGAAAACAGATGTTTGAAACCATTTAACATAAGAAATGTTACTTGAGATTTAGAGGTACTCAGACTTTTTGTGTGCTTCAAATGTCTTTGTCTATAAATGGTAGCTGGAAAACCCCAAGTGAACCCCACCCACTGCATAGCTCACCACAGGTAAGCTCAGCTGACAGATTCTATCGGAGAAACATCTAGGCTGCACCTTTGTCTGCGCAGAACTTCACAGATACTCCAACAGATTGAGAAAAGAACTGGGACTGTGCTGACCAAAATTTTAAAAATGAAGTCTTTTAAATGCGCCACATTAAGTTCTACCAAGTTACAATGGCAACAAAACGACGAGGTGCGAAAGTTATTATTGTGAAAAGAAAACTAAGCTAATGGGTTAGCTAGCCTCAGTCAGAGTGAGATGTTTGAGATGAAAGTAGAGGAAGTACAGAGAGATTTTTGTTTGCTCTGTTTTGTACAATGTGTCGAGACATGCCCGAAATTCATTGAGTCTGCAAGAGAGTGAGTGAGAGCAAGACTTCTATACGCAACAGAACAGCTAAGCAGAGAACAGCAGAGGAACCCCGTCCTCCCTTTTTGAGTTTTTAACCTATTTCTGTCTTAAAACATGCAGGATCGGGAAATGTTGGCAGCATTTCGGAAATCTCAAGAGTTAAACAAGCCTCTACATTACTAAGATAAAACACAAGGATACCGCTGTTTAAGAACTCGGCTAACAGCGGAGGTTGTAAAATCCACAATCAGTTTATGTTTGTTTGAAGAATAAAAGTAGAACTCGGTTTTCCTATTATACTGTTACACAAACCTGCCTGCAAGACAGGCAAAGGTCAAATTCCAGTCACACTGCGGCACGCTCTCAATGCAAGAGGACGTTAATACCAAGCATATGGTAACTGTACACAGGCTCTTAAAGGGAACTCAGAGCAAGAGTAAACTTGCACAGACTGCAGGAGGGGAAGTCTGGAGGTTTGCCCATGGCTGAATGTTGCCAAAGTTGTTGCATACAGTATTTTGTATGTGGAATGTTACAAGTCAAATGTGACACACTAGTCGGCGTACAAACGAGACATCTGGGAACAGAATGTACTTTAACGCAGCATCCGATCGTTTTACGTGCGTTCTCAGATGTGGAGACTACAAATTCTGAACACACAGCTTCCTGCTGTTCGTGGTTTTGTTTTTACAGGAAGGTTTTGAAGGACCGGAGTCCAAACGACACACGACGTCACAGATGGCCGTGGGAGCAGAGGGATTTCAAGAGCCGTGGATCGGTTCTGTTCTGCAGAAAAACGACCCGGAGTAACACCGTGCAGTCTTTCACATAGTTGTGATGTGCAAAGTCGTTCTCCTAATTATGAATACAGATGATGACATGAAATAATGACTTCCTGTTTCTTTCTATTTAGCAGACTGTTAACTGTAAGTACTGCAAACTTCAGCCGGGTTGACGCTAAACAGGACTGGACTCGGTCAGCAGAGGACTGTAAGTACAAATCTGCCAGCTGCAAATAGACAGAACAACACATTTTTCCCCCTTTTTCCTTCTCTGAAAAGAGGTAAGTAAAAGCAAAAGCCAGGTTTAGGCAATCGTATAAAAAGGTACAGTTTGAAAGAAATGCAGATTTGCATTAATTTCCTATAGTTTAAAGTGATTTCAATGAGATCATTACTGTTATAAATTTGTTATAAAAGAATTACTGATTGCACTTTAAAAATTAGATAACTATGTTATTAAGGGTAAAGTTTAAATAGTAATGATTTCTTGGTTAATGTCAAGTTGTCATAACAGACATTTTGAATAATGTCAACTTTGTATTAAAAGTGTCATAATTTACAGAATGACACTTTATGACAACAGTCATAAATATTCATGAAGGCTTATTGATGTTCATGACAGATGTTATGTCATGTTTATGAAAGTGTCATGACAGACTTATTCACCCCCCTTCAAATAAAGTGTTACCGGATATTTATTATGCACAATAAGCACTTTAAAACCACAATTTGTTTCAAATTGAAAAATTATCAAATAAGAGTTATTCTTATGTTATACCGAAACATTCTAAAATATTTTTAAAAATTTATAATTTTTAAAAGCAGCAGAAGTATTTGTATTTTTTCAATAAAAAAAACTAAATTTGTAAAAAAAAAAAAAAAAACGGAGTTTGTTTAAAAATCTCGGTGTGAAAACTGTGATATATCTGGTATTTTTATTTAAAGTTATCACCGTTATCGTGAAAGAATCTTACAAGCATATACCTAGACATGTTTAACTTTTGGTAAACAAGCACAACATAAAATATAGTTGCAAAAATATTGATTAACTGAGGAAATAAAATGTATGTATGTTTAAGCTAAAAAAAAATCCACAGTGAAGACCAGGTATAAGATTTTCCAGTGAATGTCTAACAGTGCTCAAGTATTTCCCTCTTCCAGCTCGACGTTACATTGCTGCATTTCTAATCTACATGGCTGCCAGCCATCTGCAGCTTTGCATGAGGAAGTCTGAAGAGCTCTAGCAAGAGAAGGATCTTGACCTTGAATTTCGAGTCTAAATCTTAGTCATCAAATCACATTGTTTAGTTTTTTTTTGCAATAACCCAACTCTTTACGCCTTTGTTTTCTCCTTAAAAAGACTCATTGTTCCACAATGTCTGCAATACAACTGTATTGTTTGTCCCTTTTTAGCCCGAGATGAGAAAAAGCACCACATAGGTCAGTGATTTGACAAATAGCACCTTATTAAATGTATTTCAGTCTATTGAACACGCTGAACGAGGCAATGTTCGACACACATCCTTGAATCAATCAAAATCAATCAATCAAATTTTATTTGTATAGCACATTTCAGCAGCAAAGCATTTCAAAGTGCTTTACATACTTAAAATAAAAACAGCATGTGACATTAAATAAACAGTGAGAAAGAGAAAGAGATTTAAAAAAACAAAAAAAAAAACAGTGGTCTGGTGACGTTGACGACGTACAAGCAGAAACTGAGAGGTAGCTGACTGCCATGGTCAAACAGTATGGTCAAGTATTAGTTAAACCTCTAATGGAAAACATGCTGAGATCTACAGAAGATCTTGCACATCGTCAGTTTTAGAATTATTACATCCCTGTTTGCTGACAGGAAGTTCAACACTCAATCTGTCATTGTCTTCCCCATTAGGAAGGATATCAGCTGCATCTCATTTTACGCCATCAGCTTGATGGTGTTGAGAGGTCCAAAGAGAATGAGGCCCCATCAAAACCAAAACTGTAGTCTCATATACACGACACTGAGATGATCCAGTATTTGTAGATAGAACAGCTTCAGCTAATCAGAATACTTTCAGTCTGTGCCTTCATACATCCCTAAGGTGTTCTGTCAGTCCAACTCACTCGTTCCAGACTGCGTCACGCTGGTGTGCGGTCCGGCTGAAACGGGAAGGGACCATCCCAAACTGTCCCCACATAATAGTGAGCACTAAATGGTAAAAAATATCTTTGTATGCTGCATCGTTAGAAGTTCTACTAGATTTTTGATCTTGACAATCTGTTCTTCACCACGATTCAGACTCATTCACTGGATTGCCAGGCAGGCAGACTTCATTTGTCAGTCCAGAGAAAATGTCTACTGCTCTAGAGTCCAGTGATTGCCTGGTTCATACTGCTGCATAGTGGCACTTGGCGTCACAAGGCTTTGATTTGAAATTCTCAGCCATGGAAACCCAGTCCATGAGTTTAGTCCCCACCGTGATAATCTGAATAGCTGTTGGCTTGTTAGCTGTTGGCTTGTTGCATGTTAGTCAGTGGTGTCCCTGCTTGATTTAGAAGGGTGACCCGGTATTTTAGGCAAAATTGTACAAGTATGATGCAGATATAAACAATTTCAAATAAATACCACAATGGATTGGAGCCAAGCAGATGCTTTCTGTCTGTGTCAAGGCAAGGTCATGCCCTCTGTCATTCAGTAGACCTGGGTTACCCCAAAGTAAACGCTTCCAGACCTTGGTACCCCGTCTCTTCTCCTTTCGTCTCACTGCATCTGCTCCTGATCACCCCCGAGAAAACATTTACTCCTCTGTACGACATAGGCTCCTCTCTTCCTCTCCTTAATTTCTCCTAGTGGTATGTTCAGGGATTGACCGTTAGCACAGAAAGCTATTAATAAAATCTGCAGTGTCTTACACAGTGGTTTCAAAATCTTTTGCAAATAAAAAAATGTAAAGTGTGCTGGTCTTATGTGGTAAGTCATCCCAAGACAATACTTTTTCAAATCATCTTTTGCTGAATTTACAGCTGCACAGTGGCAAACAGATGTTTTTTGCTTTATCATAGTCTTTGAAAGATAGCTCAAGCTCAGTCAGATCAGATGGAGAGCTTACTTTCCGAGTCTTGTCAGAGATTTTCCATTTTGATTTACATGTGGACTTCGACTGGGCCATTCCAGCATATGTATTTGATTTTATTGAAGCTCTGGCTATTTGTTTAGAGTGGTTGTCCTGGTGGAAGGTCAGCCGGAGCGCCGGCCTTACACTGAATTTTTTATGCAATCGCTAATAAATTATGAGATATGGTATTTAGGATATTATTTGTTGGAAAAAATTAGGGGAATTTAAACAAATTCTGTGCATTTAAATCTCTATTTTGTGTGAATTTGTAAAAGGTACATATGTTTTATTCTGCCTAGTGTCCTGACTTAAAGCCGCCTGACGTGTAGATACCTTGAATGCTTAGATTTGGTATTCTGATTACGTACAGAGACGTCAGAAGCTTCTTTTTTTTCCCCCTCCAAAAAGCAAAAAACTCTGTTTCATATAATGTGTTGAGACAAACCTGTAATTCATTCAGACTGCAAAAGAGTGAGCAAGAGCAAGACTTCAATTGGTAACCCTAACCCTAAGTTTTTGAGTTTTTAGCCTGCGTCTCTGTAGAAACATGCAGAAATGGGAAATGCTGACCTGGTTTTCTGCCTCCAAGGTTTGTCAAGGTTTGCTGTAATCTTTTGGCCAAGCCACCACTTTGCTTTCACCCAAAGGGGCCACAGCGTAATACCATCTCCCAACGCACCTTCAAGTCAAGGCTATGACGAGAACCTTGTGCTTGAGAGGACCAGGGAGAACCTTTCATCTACTAATTTGGTTGCTCAAGCTCGACTGACAGGAAACGCCAGACCCATGATGTCACAAACAACTGACCCCGAGGTGGCAGGTTTGAGGAGTGTTCATGCTCATTGCTCCTCGGCTGGAGCAAGGAATGTCGACGCGTACATGTGGTATTGATTTGAAGTGCTGTGATTAGCTTGCAGACGCTCTGCTGCCACGCCTCCGCCCCACGGAAAGCATATATTTAACAGGAAGTGGTGTGTTTTTGCTTATAAGAAGGAATAAATAACTAAAGTGGTGCCTGTTGATATCGGTACGATGAACCAGATTTTCAGTAGAACCAGATTTTCTTAAGGTAAATAGCCTCAGTATATATTTTATAACCAAAACTCTGACAAATGAATTCAAAATGTGTCTGTTTTTTGTGAAATGTCTGCAATAAATCTGATTATTTCTTGGTGTCTTCTCATCATTTCCATATGGAACAATTATGATCTCCTGACACATTTTTGCTAATATATGGAGATTTAGAGAAAGAGAGAAAGATAAAAAGATTGAGACAGAGAGAGAGAGAGAGAATTTAACATTTAGGGATAACTAGGAATATGAGGGACATTCACAATAACAACATATATGATAAATAACTTTTACAATATAATTAAAAACAAGATCAGGCTGCAACACGCCATAATAAGAAACCATAATTTACCATATTTGGCTTTTTTCTCAAAAACTCAAAGCCCACATTTTTCTTTAGTTATTGTTTTGTTTGTCTGTACAAATAACTAAAATTAATTTATTGAGCAAAACGAGTTTATTTACTGAAAATCTATCTCACGTTGTAATAAAAGCCATCTGTATTAGCATCTTGCAATAACTGGTCATTCCCAGATGTTTTATGAGGAATTCGAATTGTGTTGTGATAACTAAGGGGACTAATTATGATTTGATTATTATTCAATATTACCTCTTCAGTCCCAGAGTCTGCGTTGTGTGATTAGTGGGTTTTCTCAGCTGTGCAACCCCTTGCCAAAACGAATTCATCTCAATTACTGCTACGGTAAATAAAGCGAACTTCTGCAGTCTGGAGCCAAATGCATTACTGAGACCTCTATTACGGCAATGGTAAGCAGATGTGCCACCCAGCGTCAATGTTTGCCTGGGTCAGCTTTCTCTAGGGAAACTGTAAAACAAAGTGGTGAAACACATTAAATGAAGACAAAAGGAGATGCGCCAATCAGGAGTTTCCAGGCCGACGCCTGGTTTAGCTTGTGCTGTGACCAGATGATTTGGTTTTTACTCTGTAACGTGTAAAATAAAAAGAAGTGTGTTCTTTATATTGAGTTTAAATATGACTGAGAAGACATTATGATATTATCTGAATGTATCCAAAGTCATATGTTCCTAATCTTTGTCTGACTTCTATTAAACTCTTATCATAGTGCATAATGTTGGATAATTTGTTTATAGATTGAATTTGGTTCAAATTTCTAGATTTGAGGCGATTAGTGAATAGCATAAAACCAAATCTGAATTTTCACAATGTGATGTGCTAATGACTGATCAGGGCCGATGAAGGTCGATTTGAATTGATTGGTACATCAATCAATCGCTTCCTTTTACACAGCAGGGGTCTAAATAACTAGACATACTTTAAATGACTAGAAAAAAAGTCCCTTAATTACAAATTTTGTTTTTTTGCATGCACCCTATCAAAAAGCACATTCAAGGGTGTGCTGTGGTCGCACAGGGGTTAAGCACAACCCACATATGGGGGCCTTAGTCTTTGACGCAGCTGTTGCAGGTTCGATTCCCAACCTTGGCGACCTTTGCTGCATGTCTTCCCCCTTCTCTCATTACCCACTTTCCTGTCAATTAACTATCAAATAAAGGCCACTAGAGCCAATAAAACCTTTAAAAAAAAAAAGCACATTCAAATCCAGTTGCATGTCATAAAAATGTCTACCCTGCCAAAACAATAAACTGTTCATATTTAAAGATTTGACTTTGTGTGGTGCTGTGTCTTGTTTTTATTTGCTCGCAATGCACATCCTTGAAGTATTGTCAAGTTTTATGTGCTTACTGAGGTTTTTTTTAGAGATCAGAGAATTTTGAAAAAAAAAAAAAAAAGTATTTTCAAAAGCAGATTTTATTTCGCTTATAGGGATAACGTTAAGAAACAACACAAATGTTACAGTTATGTCTCTTTAATAAATTTTACATAAAAATGCTCAACATAACCTAAGTATTTTGCATGTGAATGAAATAAATAGCAAAACAAACAAACAAAAAAAACAAACAAACAATGAACCGAAACAATACAAAATAATTATTATAATAATAACAATAACGTAGACTTGATTCATTTTGTTTTTGGACCACAAAGTATAAAAGGAAAAAAAAATGGCTGTGGGAGTGAAACCACCATAGCACCATTGCTCGGTTTTAGTGAACATACTCGCATACTCACTAACACACACACACACGCACACACACACACACTCACATACACAATAACAGTAAGGAGCAGGAGCACTAAGAAGGGGAGCTACCTATGTATCCTCTACAGAAATGACCCCAGATCTCTGGTGAGATCATCTCAGATAAAACAGCCTTTGACTGCCCGCGGAAGGTTTATTCATTTGTAGGACTGTAAATTAAACTCGAGCGTTTATTCTGAAAACATGATCACAGCTTAGTTTGTTTGAGTTTGATCTTAGTTCAGAGGCCGCCTCCCTCAAGCAAACATACCCACACACCTGCATAGTTTCAGACTGAGAGTAGTCGGTTCCAACTCTCCTGTTACCATGACAACCAGCTCAACATCATTTCTGAGTGTTAAAGCTGAATATCTGAATGTTCTTTGTGTTTTTTTTTACAACCCACTAAAACCATCTGCTCTGTCTTACTGACAGAGCTTCCAGGCAGTCAGTTTTCATCCACTGTTTATTAATGTGAATATGATGTGTTTTTTTTAGCTTTCAATATTTTTTTTTTTTGTTTTTACGGCTTCATGTCACGACAACATACAAAATCTGTGTTTTCTTTATTTTATTTTTAAATAATTTATTTATATTTGTATATCCTTTAAACTGAGGTGAAGTTAAAGACTTTGGAGGTAATTGTTCACTTAGCTACCACCATTGTGCTCTTGTTGACAGAGCACAACAGTGTCTTGTTGACAAAACTGCTAAATATTTGACCGTAAATATTTCTTATAAAAAATATTTAGCTGCCTTATCTTATTTTTCAGGAAAAAAGGGGGCCAACTTCTCCTATCTTCTCTCTTCTATCCACGGTGGTGTAAAATTTGAATCGCTGCAAACAATATAAGCATTCCAGGTTTGGGCCACTGTGGTCACAGAGTTATTCCTGAACTACTGAGTCCCTTTCCAGACAGCTACTAAACTTGGTGATCCAAGCAGTCATCAGGCTGGACAGGGGACAAATCCATCGCAGGACAACACAGAGACATACCCAGCTCTCGTTTTTAACAAAAAAAGAAAAAAAAAACTTTCCATGTTGTTCAAGTTATTATTACATACAAGCCAAGAATTATGACATTCGTTATTGCCACTAGTGACGACTACATGCACATGTTGATCAGGACATCGTGTGTTTCTAAAGTCGTAACGCCTTCGTTGTGACCCGAGTAAGAACAAATAGAGGTTAAGAGCGGAGACGTGAGCCAGCACCAACAAACTGATGTTTAAAAATGGAGAGTAACTTTAGTCAAGTGTTCAGTCTGAACTGGAAAAAAATATTACAGCTGCAACAATTAATAATCTGTTGTAAAGAAATAAATACGTACATATTTATATATGTTTTTATTTTTGGAATAAAAATCCTTCAGAACAAAAAAAAAAAAAAAAAAAAAAACAACTGGCCATACGCAGAAAAAAAAAAAACGACAACGGACGACCGGAAAAGCATCTGTGAGCCGATGTTTGAATTTGCGGTCAATAGTACCCCATGTAATGAAATAAATACTTTATTTTAAAACTTGAAACCTGATAATACTTAACAATACCCAGAACATTTCCCTACTCTATTTAAAGAAGCACACAGAAGCTGCTAATGTTGTTCGTATCAAATTTCACTCATTTGCATAAGTGATGCAGGTGTTGCTTCTGAAGTGCCGAGCCGACATGATTAGCTGAGAACCCCAGGCAAAAGTTGACTTATTTTAGGAAAATCCTGTTTCTTTGACTTGATGGGATGGAGAAATTACAACATGGAGCCACATGGAGCACAGAGTCCTGAGAGAATCTTGACGTTTCGATAACATGACCACCGACAGATCGCTTTCCTGCAGCGTTAGGTAGTTTCTATGCCATTGGCACAACTGCAACAAATTGCCAATCTTGAGCTTGAATGGCTTTACGCGTTGTGTGGACGGAGGGTATGAGCAGCAGCTTGTACACCATCATGATCGACACCGCTAAGCAACACATCATCTGTCTCATTCTACTCTCAGGACATAGTGACAGTTTTAACAAATATGTAAACGCATATTTTAATAAAAGTTGCCTACTGCTGCTTTAAAGTAAGTTGTTGTTTTTTTTACAGGAGTAGCATAATTTCACTCTGGAAAAAAACTACTTTAATTTTAATTTTAGCATATTTATTCAGTTACATACTTGATTTTAATACTAATACCTTCTTCTTTTTATATCACCTCTTAGTCTTCTGCTACTCATTTCACAAGACTGAAGCAAACAGAGAAGGTGTAACCTTTAAACTCTCGTCTCTGCACAGTTTCTCTACATCGTCCAGAGTCCCAGTTCTGTCTTTCGCTCTCTTCAACTCACCCAACTTGTTAACTAAACGATCTTGGTCTGAAGACTGAGATGGCCTTGGATGGAAAGTAAATTTTGTACAAATAAACCATCTCTTAATATTATTCCGATCATTATGATGCATGGCTGCTCTCGTGATACAGTCATGAATCATCCCAGTTTGAGAAACCAACATATTTTCAAGTTGCCCAGTTGTGTTTCACTGAACTTGGCTAAAAGAGACCAGTGGTGTCACAGGTTGACTTTGTGCACCACCTGAGGGTTTGGTTTGATAGACTCAACCACAAAGACGAACCTTCAGGTAAACTAATCTCCCAGATAAATCCAGAATATCCTCTAAGACGTGTTGTTGAGTCATGTGACCTGCTACCTCTGCAGCATGGCACAAATCAACTCGACGGAAAATGTAATAAAGAAAAAACAATTCTGGAGGCAATGGAGAGTCATACACCCTAGTAAAATAGGAGGGAAAAAAAGCCAATTATTTATAAAGATGTGGATTTTTTCCCTTCATCATGCAACATTTATGTGGAATTTTCTATGTTATTCAGTGTTACATTATGCTACTCCAGTAAAAATTCATGCATTTCATGAGTTTTATACATTTTCACAGTGGGTTGCAACGATAAGTGCAGAGGCAGACTGGAAAGGATTCACTAACCAAACAGAACATCTTGATATTATAGAAAAAAAAGCCTTTCCTTATGACGCTCACTGTCAAATAACAGTACATTTAATTGCACTTTATTCTGTTTAACTCTTATTTCTTGGACGGCATTTCAACCTTTTTTTCAAACTGCTTGACGACTTGGACATTTTCCAGACCTTCAAACGGAGATGAAGCGTTTTTTTTTTTAAATTCAGTTTGAGTACAAGCGCAATCAAAAACAGGAATGAAAACTACGTTCCTCTGTACAAACTGTATTTGCCCATCGCGGGACGGGAGAGGTTCTGACCAGGAGCACCAGTAAAATATTAAATATTCAGTTACAAAAAAACCCCAGCTACTTGGAAAAATAAAATCAAACTGTACAACGATACATACACAAAATACACTGAGAGGCCTTTGTTGCTGTTCAATAAAGGCCATAATATTAACTCTTATACACAAATATACACTTGTGTACTGCAGATACAGGATGAAGACAGCAGGGATTATTTTCTTCACGCCTAATATATGAAATAAATACTTCCCTCCATAAATCGAAGGCACTGCTGGACAGCACTGTCCTGATTTACAGGTTTTAATTTGAAGCCTAGAGTCCAAAATGCCTTCCATGTGTTTTTAATGACGCTGTAGATGGAGCAGCATTGTTGCTGCATGTTTTCTGTTTTTTTTTTTTTTGCATTCTAATCAGCACCATGCCACTGAGGGGCCCATCTGGGTGGGCTGAAGTCGGCTAGTAAACAGTGAAGCTCGATACCCGGCATTTACTTCAGGAACTCCTACAGTTTCCCGCCTGGAGCCATTATCATAACACACGATCTCTCTCTTTTTCACAGTGATGCACCCCCCCTCCTCCCCCTAATTGAGGAAAGTAAATGTTGGAGGTGAAATTAGTACTATCGTACCGGCTTCCACGGTCGGCGATGCCAGGACGCGGCGCCCGGGCAGGACTGGAGGTTGCACTGCTCCACGTCGGGCGGCTTGTCCAGGACGTCGCAGTTGTAGTCGTTGAGTCTCTGACCGCTGGGCCTTTGACACACCACCAGGCGAGTCTTCCTCCCTCCACCACAAGTCTGGGTGCACTGAGGGAAACGGCGGAGGAAATGCGTCAAGCTTCTGGTGCCGCTCTGGCTAGTTGGGAACGTAGACGTGACGAGCCGGCTTTACTTTTCTCCCGTTAATCTAGGCTCTCTTTCTACAGCACCTGAATGTTAAGTCTTTAAAAGACGGAAGAAGGAAATCTAGCACACACCTTATAGACCAGTGGTGTTCAACTCACTTTGGTTTTGAGCCACATCCAGGTCCCAAATGTTGTGGCAGGACATCTTGATAAAACTAATTTAGATCCTCGTAATAAACACCAGGCCATCTTTTCACGCTGATATGAATTGACAATACGCAAATTAAAACTGATCGGATTGATAAAATAATATTTAAGCACACAACAACAACCTTGAAGGTTCTTTTCATAAAGTCAAGTTATAAAAACGTACAGTGGGCTGGATTTGGGCCCTGAGTTTGACACATTTGGTCTCAGACCGCACCTGGTAGATGTTTTATCTTTCATTTGGTTCTTTGCTGATGGAAAAGTTTTCAGAGGATATTTAAGAGGCTCGGCTAGACGGGTTGAAACTGACGTGCGTTTTTTTTTTTACTTGTTCCAAGCAACAAAGTGCAAAACGATCCAATTGACTGTCTCAGATTCTGGGGTTTTATCGCGAGTCTGCATTTGATCATCTTCTTCCAGTTTGCAAGCACAAGAAAGAGGACTTTCGATGTTTATTGGGGACAAACATTAAAAAACTGCAATAAATGGACAATTCAAACCTGGACTGGAATATTTTGCATGTGACAATGACAAGTTTCTTTAAAACAGTTTGTAACCTGTGAAAGCTTTCATCTCCCTCTCGTGAGCCGGGCACTGCATGTTCTCAAGACCTGGATGTGCATCGTTGTGCAGATCTAGGATTTTCAGCAGGTTTCCTTAAGTTTCTGTCTCTCTTTCTTTAGCTTTTTTTTTTATCTTGTCGTCTTATTCTTAGTGCATGGCTCATCAATAAATGTGTAGTTCAATTACAACCATTCTCGATAAGCAATATTTCTGGCAGGTTCTTGCTAGCACTTCTTTCGTTTTACCCATCAAGCTCATTTATGCTTTACCCTCATATTTCTGCTCTTATTCCTGTCCTTTCAGTTTCTGTTCACGTCTTACTCTCACTTTGCTTTGGGTTGAAGAATTACAGATCTGAGTTTCTGCCCCCAATGTTCCTTCATTTGGATCCTAAAACTACCTGGCACATGAATTTATAATGTGCTCATTGACGTTGTCATGCATCCACACAACACAGAGTCATCCTTGGAGCTCAGGAATCTTTGTGTGCCTTTCAATGCAAATAAAAAATACATTCCTAATTAAAAGAAAAAAAAAAGGTCAGGTACAAGGAAAGACCGTAACCCAGAATATAGTCTCACCTCTCCCCAGACCCCGTAGTTCCACAGGGGGCAGGGCCCGGAGTCGCAGCTCTTGGACTCTGCGGGTTTGACCCTTTCGTCGCAGTAGCTGTTACTCCGCCCGTCGGCGTCCTGGCAGACCACCACTCGCCTCTGGAAGCCTCCCGCACAGGTGCTGGAGCACTGAAGGAAACACGCAGCTCATCAGGATGCATTATTTAGCTCCGTTTGTGCGTCTTTAAATATATCGATCCCTCCGATCTGCCATGGCGCTGCATAAAATTCTATTGTTTTGATCAGTTTCGGCCGGAAATACTTCGGCTTTAATGTTTGTTTACATTCATTTCAATTCAAACTATTTCACGCCAGAGCACCGTTTTTATTTGCCTTGGTAAGAAAAGATATGAAAGGACTGCAAAGGTATTTAAACCCCTTAGTTGTACAAAATTACTTTGATTGTATTGGGAATCTATGTGATAGACCAACATAAAGTGCTTTTTTTGTTTTTTTGGGGTTTTTTTAAAGCTGAAGGAAAGTTTTAGGTCTGCACTTTAACTGGACCGTAGCTCTGCACCACTCCACTGCAGCTTTGGCTGAACGTTCAGAGCTGTTGAGGCTCCTCCTCTGTCTCAGGTCTTTTAAAGCTTCCCTTTTTTGCTGTATCAGCCTGTATTTAACTCGTTCCGTCTTGTTATCAGCTTTCGAGTTTGTTCCTTGAGCTCCGTGTGTTCTTTTCTTCATGTAGTCAGGAGAGGTCAAAGGGGTTTTTCCACAAAGTTCTCCGTGTCCAATATGCAGCTTGTAAGCACACTGTACTAAATTTTTGGATTTTTAAAGCTCACTTAAGTTTTTCACAGAAATATATATAAAAAAAGGGAACTAATGTCAATATTTTTTCCCCTACAACAATAGCTAAGGATTTTTCATCTACTGATGGAAACAGACGTAGTTTAAAGATCTTTTTCAGCCTCTAAGCAGCAATAACCATTCAGTGCCAAGATGATCTAACCATGAACAAACGTCTTCCAAGAAATGTCAGAGGATTCTGCCTTGACATAAGCTAATCGAATGGCTCTGAATCAAATCATAATGATGTATCCCTTCTGTTAATGGGAGGGAGAACACAGAGTACCGGCTACATGTGGGGGAGGACAGAACAGACTGAATCTAGACGCTGCGTAAACAGCGTAATTTAAAATTAAAACCATTAGTTTGCAAGAAGAATTTTTTTTTTTCCTGACATGGCAATTTCAACATAGAATAAAATCACTATGAAAGGTCAAATCAAGTTGACGAATACAACGTTGCAAACGGGTTAAAAACAGAATGTTTGCTGCTTCATCTGTTTTCATTGCGTCAGAGTTTCATCGTGGAAACCTTTGTTTTTTTGTTTTGTTTTGTTTTATCACAGGCTAACCAACACATCCATGTCGGAACATAAAGTACATCATAAGGTTCATTGTGTCTCCACTTGCCTTCTGCTTCGAGAGATAAAACCCATCTGCTCCCTCACGCTCGAACCTAATTGGTTCAAAAGATCGTCTTTGCACGCAAAAAAAACCCCCAAAAAACAAAAACATACACGCATACCTCAAGTGCAGGTAAAACACTATTTTTCGCTCGCTGCTATTTTTCTAAGACGTGCTATTTGTGCTGAACATACTGCGCCCCACGGTCCGGTCCTCCACTGGTTGTCTGCGGACGGGACGTTCCAGCTGCTGTGTCCCGGATGACGTCCCGGATCCTGAGGGTATCCGTAGGGTTGTTCGTAAATGTGCTGACGGTTGTAGGCGGAGGGGCAGGGAGCAGCCGTGCACTCTTGCTCGGCCGCGGGCCTCTCGTCGGGATCGCACAAAGACTGGTCCACCGGCTGGTGGTAGTTGGAGCAGACCACGTGTCTGGTGGTCCGTCCGACGCCGCATGTAACCGAACACTGGGAAAGTCAGGAGGAAATGTTTGTAAGCACAAAAGAGGGGGAAAAAAAATATTGTCACTTTTTTTTCCAATGTAAAAATGTTAAACTTCATAGAGTTTTGCACAAGTTATAAATAAATAAAATACAAGAATTTACGGCAAGTGACGACGTGTTACAAATGTCCTGGTTTTAGTATCTAATATCACAACATTCATCAAATATCTGCAATGATACATTTACACATACTGCTGGTTATTACTGCTGGTTATTACTGGTGGTGTGTTTGGTGGCGTTTCAGAGTCTGTATCTTTCTCTCAAGTCTGTCACTTATGTGTTTCCTTTCCAAGCTCAGTCTTATGCAGCCAGAGGAAGCATTTCTCGGTTAAACGTTTTTATTCGGCGATGACCGGATTTTTGCTGCGTGTCAAGAGTAGGGCATGAAGCGCTTTATTTGGTACTCCTGTACCATCGTCAAGTATATCAGAGGTAGGAGATTTAGTTCGTCTCCTACTCACATTAGAGCAAAGGAGAGTTACGGACGGACTTTTAAACGTTTGCATTTAGCGCGCACGAGCAAGCAGTGTTCGATCCATCCGTTGGTGAACTGCAGTTTTTCTCCGAAAATGAGGGATCATATTAATGCCAATGCAGGCGAACCTGTTCTGCAAGAGCACCCTCCAAATTATCCAAAGTGGAAGGAGCTACAAAAGTTCAGAGGTATTGTACAACCAGGTGTCATGACCAGATGCTGTGACAGCCACGAACACTCGTGTCACGTTCAATGCTTCGACATTAAACCTAGTTTGAGAGAGTAGCAAAGCACCCACATAGGGACAGAAACATACCATGATTTGATCTATTTAGATAGGTTAATAAAGTGAATGACATTTCTTGGTGGGGTGTGGGTGGTCTCCTTGGGGGTGTGCAGCACCCACTGTGATGGGGCAAATAATGGTAGGGTAAACACTGCATCTCTAGTCTACAAAACAAAATGTTCTTGTTTTTTTTTTTTTTTTTAGTTTTTACCAGATATTGACCCCCTTCATGCACCGAAAAAAAATCTCAACATTTTGACATTCAGTTTGGATCCCTGGCTAGTAACCGCCTAATCTACCGTACATAGACTCCTTGCCCTGAATTATTTGAACTTCTTTGTCTAATTAGATTTCTCTAGGACATTTTCCAGGTCCAGAATTTGGCCCAAAGACAACAGAGAGTTGCTTCTAATTGTTTCCACAAACTGCTTATTATTGCTACGCCTCAAGACATGAAGATTTGTAAAGCTTCGACTGAGAAAATGAAGGAGAAATCAATTTAATGTGCCAAATTAAATTTAACAGACTTATTTTTTCCATTAAAGAAGTTCATTTGGCTTTAAAGGGCTATTAAACAGACTTTTTTTCCCCCCTCATATGATCACAGTTTAAAATTGAACGATGATGTTAAATAACTACGAACTTCACCGCAGTACTGCTTTTAAATGGAAAAAACAAAACAAACCCTTAGAGAGATTTTAAAATAATTTATTAAATTGTTGTTAATGTTGATCTAAGCCTTTGATGTTGTACTTACAGCAGACCATTCTCCGGCATGCCACTGACCACAGGGGCTGAAGCAGGCGGAGAACTCCGGGGGCCGCGGCAGGTGAGTGCAGTACGACTCGTCAGCCACTCCGCCCTGAGCGTCTCGGCAGCTGACGTATCGCGCACGCTTCCCCTTCCCACAGGACACAGAGCACTGCGCAGAAAAAGAAAAAGAAAAAAAAAAGAAGGCAGTGATTAATTAGAAAATGCACAAATTTTAAGCTTCAGAGCATTAGGAGAAAGGTAAAACGTTTGATTACAAATTTAGTGTTTTCAACTCTAATCGAAAAGAAAACTGTTTTTTAGGGGTTTTTTTTACAGGAATTTGTGAAGAAAGAATTTAACTGTACTAGAAGCAGACTTGGATAACTGATTATGTTAAATAGTCACGTCACACAAATGGAAGTCAAAATCCTTGATTTTTAAAGATTGCTCATATAGTTGCAAAAGCATTCATACAACGAACTCATTGCATTTATTGGGTTTTTATTTGATAAACCAACAAATACATGTCTAAAGATTTTTGGCTGCCATCTTCGTATATTTAGGGACTGTTATTTTATTGCAAACTATTATCTACAAACTAGTTAATGGTTAATTAGATTAGATGTATAATATTTGCAAACAACAACTTTCACCAACGATTTTACATCGGATTGGAGTCTGGACTTAGGCTGGGTTCCCTTTCTGCACCAAATCACTGAGATAATCATTAGAAGCCATGATTATGAAAATGAACAAATCTAAATCCATCCATCCATTTTCTGCTGCTTATCCGGGGTCAGGTCGCGGGGACAGCAGCTTCAGAAGGGAGGCCCAGACTTCCCTCTCCCCAGCCACTTCTTCCAGCTCCTCCGGTGGAACCCCAAGGCGTTCCCAGGCCTGCTGAGAGACATAGTCCCTCCAGCGTGTCCTGGGTCTTCCCCGAGGCCTCCTCCCGGTGGGACGTGCCCGGAACACCTCACCAGGGAGGCGTCCAGGAGGCATCCTGACCAGATGCCCGAGCCACCTCAACTGGCTCTTCTCGACGTGGAGGAGCAGCGGCTCTACTCTGAGTCCCTCCTGGATGACCGAGCTTCTCACCCTATCTCTAAGGGAGAGCCCAGCCACCCTGCGGAGGAAACTCATTTCGGCCGCTTGTATCCATGATCTCGTTCTTTCAGTCATGACCCAAAGCTCATGACCATAGATGAGGGTGGGAACGTAGATCGACCGGTAAATCGAGAGCTTCGCTTTTTGACTCAGCTCTCTCTTCACCACGACGGACCGGTACAACGCCCTCAACACCTCGGCTGCACCTAGAAATTCTGTCCATGAAGGTAATGAACAGAATCGGTGACAAAGGGCAGCCTTGGTGGAATCCAACTTTCACTGGAAACGAACCTGACTTAGTGCCGGCAATGCGGATCAGTCTAAATCCTTGAGATGAATTGTTTGTTGTGAATCAATGTATTGTACAGTAGCGTAAATTCCACAGAAGCACTGACAATATTTTTTGCAGCCGAGGAAAACCTCACGTCTGATTGATGAACATGCGATACAACCTACAATGATTCTTTAAGGAGCAAGAAAGTGTTTCTCCTTTGGATATGAGAGAATCTGCGTGCATGTGTGTGTGCGTGTGTGTGTGTGTGCGCGCGTGTGTGTGTGTGTGTGCGTGTGTCTGAAGGTGTCTGGTAGAGAGGCCTGCTTGGCATATGAGCTCACATCAACGTTCAGGCTGACGGAGACGGTTCAACTGCGGAAATTGTACAGTCATGTTGAAATGAGATCTGCTTTTCATTTATGTAACAATGCAAACTATTAGGGAGATGGAGGGGCCTCCAAGCCCAGACCCCGGAGTGTGTGTGTGTGTCTGCATTTTTTTATTTGTGTGAGAGAGAAAGTGAAGCTACAAAAGCACCAAACCGTAAAAAAAGATAATAGCCGCATAGAAGAAGCTTTATCTGGGGAAAAATGGAAAAACATGTCAAGTCATTCGGATAGGACCCTCAAACTTAAAACCATATGTAGCAGACCGGAGCAGTTACTTGTGTATGGTTTGTTTCTACTAAATACACAGGAATGTGGATGCGTGGATCAGATTTTACCACCGTTGCCTTTACCTACACATGTAAAATAACAAGAATAAACCATCGTGCTCGGCAAATACCGCAGGTAAAACACCAAACCCATCAGTTCTTACAGAAGTCCAGGAGCCGAATCTCCACTGAGTCACAAGCTGAACGGTGTTGTCAGGGCGAGGCGTAATTTGAGCTGCAGAGGTCCATGGACAAGCAGGCATCTCACAATCCTACAAACCATGAAGATTAACACAGTTTACCAGAGGATTAGAATAAAAACTGAAATATTGTCCAGAAGTATCTCCCAAATAAAAATAAAAATAAAAAATCCAGATTATTCTTGCTAGAAATTACACCAACCAAACAAAAAGGTTAATCTGTAAGAATGCTCTAACTGGTACCAGAGCAAAAAAAGCAATAGGAATGTTCTTTCTATGCATAAGAAAGAAAAGATTAAAAAAATATAAATCTTTTAAACAACGGGAGAAACCCAATGTACATTGAAAAAAGTGAATATTTACACATGTAACAAGATAGTTGGTGTGCTTACAATAGAATGTATTGTTTTACAAAAGTAACAAACTGCATTTTGTCACTGAAATACATACAAACAAAGTCTACACTCTTTAGTGTGTAAGCAGTTTGCTTAATTGGTTGGGTTTTATTTTTAAATGTCTCTTTAGCCCTACCTGACTGTCTCTGGGCCTCGCTGCAGCGTTGCACTCTCTGTCATCTACTGAGTCGCCGTAATCCCCTAAAACGCACCTCACAGCTCTCATCTGGTACCCGTGTCCGCAGGTCACTGCACACTGAAGCACAAAACCACAAATGTGCTTAGACACAAATTTTAAAAAAGAAAAAGGGCGGGGTGGAGTGTAAGATAGTTGGAGCCCTCTCTTTTTTGAGGTCAGTCAACGTCCGTCAAGGGAAAAGCTGATTAAGACTTTGACATTCACTTATGTGCAGAAACGTCAGTTCAACCTGACCCTTCACCTAATTACCCCGTCACTTACAAAGCCACCCGACTGTGATTAGCAACACTGCGAGAGTAGAAGGAAGTGCTGAGATGGGTTTATTTGACCAGCAATTTATAATCACACAAGCAGCACAGAAGGGAAGATGTCCTCCAGCACTTGCAAATATCTTATTTCATATAAACATGCGGGGAGGAATTAGCCTTGCATGTATAAACTATACAATGACATCCATTCACAGATGTTTGAGTTGTTTGCTGAATTTGCTCGAATACCCAAATCCAAAGTTGGAATCGTCAGTAAGACAGGAACTGCATGTGTGAGAAAAAAAAAAGTCCAGTATGGACTGATAGAAAATGAGAGAAAATCGAAAGAATCTTAGAGAAAATGAAAGATGGATTTACAAAGAGCTTCTTGCTAATCAGACGAAACACACACGAAAACAAAGCAGTCCTAAGTAAAAACCATTTGTTTCATCAGATGGACTATGAAAAGATATATCATCTGAAGTAATTTTCTGGTATTTAGAATTTAAAGTTTATTTTCCAGGAACTTTTCAGACGTTCTGCAATTACCCTCCAAACTGTGGTAGCCTAACCTGGTGCAGTAAATTGGGGGAAATGTGATGTGCAAGAGTCAAAAATGTTCCAAAAATGTCTCTGATAACGTTCGATTAAGTTCAAGCGCAGTTCCAGGACTCCATCTTGAAAGTCCCAAAAGGTCGCTTTTATGACAAAGAGTAAAGTGTGAAAGGGGAAATAAGCACTAAGTTCCAATTAAAATCCTGGTAAGTTTTAGAAAGTGAATTAAAAGTTCAGCATAAGTATGCGGGATGTTTTATAAACAACTTGGTAGCCGGAGTCAGTGACTTCACAGAAAACAAACAAAGTTATAGAAGAACACCTGGTAAGTTATGGAAAGTAAAAATTACCTGACATCTGAAACTGCTGAGCTTTAGATATCAGGTGACATCTAAAGCTCAGAGGTTAGAAAGTAACCTCTACATTTCTGCAGAGTAAATGTTAATGTGAAGGAAAGTAACTAGTGAAATCATATAAATGTCAGAATAGCATTTACTATGTCGGGGGAAGTAACCAGTAAAATGCAGGAAACAACAGATTTACTGTACCTTATGCAGTGCAACCAAGATAAGTTCTCCTAAGCACAATTAATCAAGGTTGCCCGTCACTGATTTAGTGACTGAAAGCGTTCATGTGGTTCTTGTACTTTTCATTTCTAACCTATATAAGTTGAACCATTTAAAAAAAAAATGTAGTTATTTTAACCAATTTAGCATGCGTATTAAGTATTGTTCAAGAATAATTTACAGTACGTCTGTGAGAGCTTGTGCACTGAACTCACCGCTCCCCAGACGCCGACCTGCCACGTCGCGCACTCGGGGAGTTTGCAGCTCCCCACAGTGGGAGGTTTGCTGGACGGGTCACAGAAATGTTCGCTCAGCTTATCCTCCCCGGCTCCCGTAGTGCAGGACACTTGGCGGTGCCTCATTCCTTTCCCACAAGTCACCAGACACTGGTGGTGTTTGGGCATTTAGGAAAGAGAGAGGATGAAATGATCATTTCTATCTGGTGTATAGAGATCAAATCAAACATTCAGCCATCCTAAAACAGTACAATTTATAAATACCATCCTATTTTTGAAAGCCATACTTGTTTTACTGAATGTGGAATTAAAAAAAAAAAAAAAACGTGGGTTCAATTTGTTGCACTCTCTTGCCAAACTTGACTTTGCAAAACTGTAGTTGCAGTTTTTAATCAGCATTTCACAAGGTTTAAAGAGGTTTACTTTGATGCAAGTGGAGAACTATTGCAAATTATTCATGCTTTTAGTGTGTATTTGTGAGAGCCCACCTCGCTCCACTCACTGACTGTCCACTTTGGACACGGCTGGTCGTTGCAGGACTCGGTCACTGCCCTCTCGTAGTCGCTGCACTCTCTGTCCACCAACCGCCGGGCCAGGTTGTTCATGCAGTAAGACTCTCTGCTGCGAATCCCGCGTCCACACGTCTTAGAGCACTGCACAACAGGGCTTTTTAGTGCGGCTTTGCAACAGGGTCAAGCTCGCAACAGTTATTTTGCTGCAGATGTTACCTGCGACCACGCGCTGTACTGCCAGCTCTTAAGCAGACAGTCCCCATGGCAGGTCTCCCTCGTCTGAGGTTTGGCGATGTCGCCGCAGACGCTGGCCTCCATCCTCTCGCTGCGTCTCTTCGTCTGGCTGTACTTCATACACTGAACATCCAGGCTGCGGTAGCCGGGGCCGCATTTCGCCGAGCAGTCGCTCTTTCCGGCGACGTGCCATCTGTAGAGTAAAAGATGTTTGCGTAAACGTCTGGGAACGCTGGGGCTCGTTGAAGGGCTGTGTGTCGGTATAGTGGCTGTGCTGGTTCCTGAATTCCCACCTGACTTCGCAGTCGGTGTTGCAGGGCTCAGTAAAAGCAACGGGGCGAGGTAAACGTTCACAGCGTTGATCGGATACTTCGAGGTGATCGCTGTCCCGAACGCACACGGCCTTCCGGCGTCTCTCACCTGAACACAGGACGAAAACGAAGGCTGGCATTAGATAGATCCTTGTAAATATGAGAAAGAGAGCAATAATCAGAGAAGCAGCCATGATGTCCAGAGTGACGCCAGAGGAGCTGAGGGGATCAACAACATTGGTAAGAGAATTTTTCAAAAGATGAATTTCAGAAATCTGCCCTTAATGGAAAAGAGTCAAGAAGAAAGCCATAAATAATAGGTCCAGTTTGTCTTAAGCCACAGATCGCAGCGGTTCCCAACCACCAGCCTGTACCGCCCCCCATGGGTCGTTTGGTGTCGAGATATCATTTACTTGGTATCCACAATCAGACCACTGGACCAATTTTATTCTGAAATACCAGCAGCCTTCACCTGCTTCTGTAAATGCGCTTGACCACACCGACCCCACACCACTGAGAGGAGTCTGCACAGCACAGCTGAGGCCGTACCTTGACAGAGGCGGCTGCATTCCAGCCAGGAGCCGGAGGGATCCCACACAAACTGCTCCCTCTGCTCCTCGATGGGTATGTTGAAGGAGTAACGCACATCTGGGTTGTAAAGGTTCCCCACGCACAAGACCTGCCGAAACAACGGCGTCCACACTGAGACGTCACATCTTTAAATGGAGGGATTAAAACTCGCTACGCGACAAAGAGAATCTTCTGCAGAGGTTTATGTTAAAAAAATGAGGCTCTATCAAAAAAAACAATTCGGTAAACAAAACAAAAACGCAAGCGTTTTTTAGTACCTGTAAAACGAGCTCCTCCTCGATGCGGTCCGTGCAGTTGATGCGCTCCACTTTAGTGTCCGAGCCGCTGTACTCGATGACCGTTCCCTTGAAGGTGATTTCCCTTTTGAACATCGCCACCACAAAGTTCCCATTCAGGAGGAAGTTGGACTGGCCGTCAGACAAAGCTGGAAAAAAAGAAAGAAAAAAAGAAAAGAAGCAGAAAATGAAAGGTTGTTTTAATTCTTCTCAAATTAAAATAATGCTGTGGAAAGCACTCGAATAAATGCAACTTTTTTTTCCAAAATTTGCTACGTAAACAAACTTTTATGTAAGTTTTTTTTATTAATTTATTTAAAGATTTTTTTGGCTCTTGTGGCCTTTACTTGATCGTTGATTGACAGGAGGGTGGGCAATGAGGGAGGGGGGAGGGCATGCAGCAAGGGTCGCCAAGGCCGGGAATCGAGCCTGTGACGGCCGCGTCGAGGACTAGGGCCTCCATATGTGGGTTGTGCTTAACCCCTGCTCCACCACAGCACACCCCAGTTTTTATGCAAGTTAAAACTAAACAGACCCTATATTTAATGCGCTTTACAGTATGTGGAATATATCTCTTTGTTTCTGTTCATAATTGCACACCAGCTGCAAAAAATAAAAAAATAAATTTGAAAGCTTTGTCAAAGTCATTGCTGCAGGCAAATCTGAGATAGTTGGAGGTACGCTGCACAACTCCACTCAAATACTGGCACCGCGATGTAAACAAAGTCTTTCCACTGACTGCAAATACAAATGAATACATAAATGTTCATTTGTAAGCAACCAACCAACTCTTCTACGGCCAAATCCTCTACAGTGGAATATATATATATATATATATATATATATATATATATATATATATATATATATATATATATTTTTTTTTTTTTTTTTTTTTTGCCCCCCCAAGAAACCTGGAGTTAATTCCAATCCAATGGCGTTCACCAAACTGAATGTATGTGATTATTCCTCCAGATAAAACTTTGTTTATCCTCTAATTCGCATATTGCTGCATTCCAGCAAACCAATTACAACCGACAGTGATCTCCGCTTGTCACGGCCAACGTGCCGCACGAACGTGCCTGAAGCACACAGTCACATACATGGACTACATGCTACATGGGACATAAACAGCTGCAATCTTTCCTCATGTCTGACAGACACCAGATGTGAAACACTGTTTTCCAAAGAACACTTAGCTAATTTGGCCTGGATGTTTTCAAGTGTATTAAGGTTTAAGAATAACAAAAAAAAAGAAAAGTTTTATTTAGACTAACGGAGAAAAGAAAAAGAGACGGAAGAGTTAAATACATGCGCAAGAACGACTGAGGCTAAATTAGGCTTAGTGCTTAGTGCTTCTTAGTGCTGATCATTCGCAGAACTACGAACTTTGCAGATGCTGAATTCACATTATCATGCCTCACTTGTTTTGTTGAGAAACACAAACTTTCCAATCAGGCATACTGATTTATTCTGAACTTTTATAGATTTATAAATAGATATTTTGATTCTGGGTTTGAATTCTTGAGCAGGTTTTTGTTTTTTTTCCTATAATATCCAACAGAAAAGACACTAAATCTGAGGATAATTTTGGAAAAAACGTGGTTATTAAATGAATAAATATACTTTTCAAGTTCTTTTACCAAATTTTGGTTTTGCCATTCTCTCTGTCAGTCTCTTGCTTAAAGACAAACATAGACAGATGCATAAAGACCAACATGTCCTTATGTCCGTACATCAGCTTTCACACGGCTTCGGGTCGCACATGCTTCCAATTAGCACTTATTAAAGCCTCGTTTATCGTTCACATGGCTGACACTTCATTTGCGTTCCCAACAAAAACCTCGACCAACCCAGACGGATGAACACCCCTCTTGAAACCCCATGTTGTCTAAAGCTCAATGAAAGCTGTAGATTTGTTTGAGCGTTTGGACACCAGCTTGGCCTCTCTTCCATTTCCTTTTGTTACAAATAACAGCCTTTCCAGATCAGGGTCAAAAAGTGATAAATGGTTTTAAAATGTGGTTCTAAAACAAGTAATAGCATTGACCATTGTGGATGCCGTCTCCCTTACGTATTTCTGCATAAAGCTGAGACAGGTAATCATTTCTTTTTTATTTTACATAACTTGTCAAAATTGACACTTACTGCCACATACATAACTGTCATTATGTCTGTATATGCGACAAGTGAAGAGAATAATGAGCTAGATGCTCCAGTCTTTTCCTTAGAACGTTTCCTTGAATCATTTTTTTTTTCTTAAATCATGAACTTTGACCTTAACAAAGCCAAGTGAGCTCTGCAGTGCTTCAGTGTCGAATGGGTTTGTGATTTTGTTTTGGCCGACGACTCCTGGTCACTATTACAGGATTTCCCTGTTTATGACCAGTTGACTGGATCATCTTTTATGAATGGCTTTGTGATTCTTTTTAAAGACTGATTCATACCAGGAACTTTTCAACATTTCTGTTTTGTTTTTATTTTATTTTTTTAGATCAGGGCATGATGAGATCTTTTCGTCTACTTCCTCATATCAGTCTGGTTCTGTTTGAGTGATTTTCTTGATTTTCCAGCTCTGGCTTTAATCAAATATGAATTTGGCACAGAAAAATGAACCAAATGTGCTCAGTCAAAGGAAATTATGTTTCAACAAGGCGTTGGTTCAGGCTGGGGCTAAACTTTCTGACGGGTTCAGGTTAGCTTGTTGTTTCCATTAATAAATTAAATTGTCACCTGAAAGCTATATTTTGAATTTCCTGTTGTCTTCTATTAACATTTTTAATACCAATCACACTCACCGAGGTAGTTGTCATCTTCTGGTTTTCCAGAGTAGCTGACCTGTTTGATGTCAATATTGGTGGCTCCGGCTGGAATCCGCACAACTGTGTTATAGCCTGACCAAAAAAAAACAAAAAAACAACAAAAATAAATGCATAGAGAAAAATGTCAGACAGTAAACATGGAAAGCTGCACGTAGTTTAAGTCTCAAAAGGGAATAAAGTAGCTGCAGCAGCATCAACGGAAACATTCAGACTTGACTTTCGTAATAGCTTCACTATGCTACAGTAAACTCCATTCAGGGAAGCCCAGGTCCCTCTACTGGGGATTTAAATGTCACACTTGGAGAAATATGAAAACTGTCATCTTAAATAAGCTGCATGAGAACTTGTTTTTAGTTCCAGAGGCCAGTTCATGAAAAGATCTGTAATTACTCCCTGGCCTTTCCATTTTGGCCTGTAATTACGGCGCCTGTTTTGTTGTATGGTGATAACCTGACACAGAAAACAAGGGAGTGTGTGTGTGTGTGTGTGTGTGTGTGTGTGTGTGTGTGTGTGTGTGTGTGCGTGTGTGTGTGTGTGTGCGTGCGTGCGTGCGTGCGTGCGTGCGCGTGCGTGCGCGTGTGTGTGTGTGTGTGTGTGTGCAGGTGTGTGTGTGTGTGTAAGAGAAATAAAGACAAAGAGAGCAATTCATTGAAAGTCAAGTGGTGACAACTAAAACATACATATGAAGACTATAATATAGAATGACAAATATATGATTAACATACAGAGGTGGGTAGTAAATAGTTACATTGCATTATCAATATGAAGTACTGCAACTCTTACGTACGCTCAGAAAGCCTGAGAAACTAAAACTACACACCGTTACGATTCGAACGGTCGACTTTGCATTTCAATCTGGTGCCTCTCCTCCCACCAGCAGTAATAAAAAAATGAAGTGGAAACATGTTTATTTTACAAGACCCACTTGTAAAAATTAATGTTGCATGAAGCACCTGCAACAAATTATGTTTGTGTTTGCTTATGGAAAGTAAAAACGCAAAACAATGTTTGTAAGAGGAATAATGTCTGCTTGGGCGTCGGCACGTTTCAAGTCCGACTCCTGCGATGTTGTCGTATGTTAGTTAGAATGCTGTTCCGACTTCTGAGGTAAATAAAATGCAGCGTAACTTCACAGAATAAAGAACAGGTTTCAGCCAAACAGGCACCAGACCTTCAGTTTATGTGGAAGTGAAACATTTTGCTTGTTTGTTGTTCTAATGTTATTTCCCATCACCTGAGTCCATTTTGCCATTTGGTGATGACTGTGTTGTAAACTCCATGTTGTTACCAGAGTACTTTACCCTGTTCTATCATACATATGAATGTATCTTAAGTTTTAATTCAGAGTTTTATACTTAAAAATGTTGATTTAGAAAACTTCTGCCTAAAGTTTTTTGGTTTTTTTTCCATGACATTGTGGGTGCCAATTTTTATTTTAGTCTTTAAAAAGTTGACTTTCTGCTAAGCGTTGTGGTTTAGCAATAATGTGGCTTTTTTTATTTTTACCTATGATTCAGTCATGAATTGGCATGAATTACATTTTCATGATATTGAAGAGATTTAATTGAATTCCTGCCATTGCAATGTGAGCTAAATAAGCCAGGGAAGTAAGTCAGTGTAACGTGATCTCAAGAGCTAAAGTCAAAGTTTAAGCCAGCACCTTGAGCCACTCGGGGGCAGCAGTCAGTTTACTTATCTACCTCTCATCAGATTTCATAATGTTCCCAGAAAATTAAACCATCATTTACCTGTGTCACAATAATTTATGTGACACAGGTTTTATTTAAAAAAAAAGAAAAACACAAACATTTTATGTATACCATTATAAGGACACCTATTTTTTTCTCAACATTACTGCATTCTCCTTGTTTTTTTCCTCATGGCTACAAGTCAGATTCCCTCTAAAAATAGCATAGAAAATGTTTAAAGTTTAAGGCTTGTTGTCGATGGTCATTGCAAATAATAATCTACCTTTATGCTATTCTGCTCTTTATGTTGTTTCACACATCATAGTTGTGGTGCTATTATTTTCATAAGAGTCTACTGACACAGAGTAAACACATCTGGATCATAGAACATCACAATCTGAAAGCTTGAGGTTTACACTCTGTGACTGCGCTTTTCTCAATTAGAAATGTTTTTAGACAGCAAAATTTGCCATTTTGTTGACAAAGAAAGAGTGTCGTAGCCTTCTTTCAGTCATCTGACAATATTTGCAGCAACAGGTGAGGGAGGGGAAGCTCTGGGCTCCATACAGCTGGAGAAAAGACTAGCAAAATAAAGTTTAAATAGTTACTTTATAAAATTTTGGTGCCAAATGAACACATTTATTTTTTGTCCAATTCTTTCAAGTGTCACCAAACTTCACTGTTGGGGCATCAAGAGTGAAGTTGATGCCCCAACACAATACCGTGTTGGGTAATCACGGTATTCCCCATTACTTTTTGTTATCAAGCTAAGAACAGAGTTATGAAGACTAAATAAAGAAAGAAAGTCCACAAATAAGACAGTAAGAGGCATCTAACAAAAGAAACAAAAACGGAGGAGTTGACAGTGAAACGAGCCAAGATCCATGAAGCAGAAGGATATCCTGCCTGGGTTGCACTCCCACTTTGTTCCCCCCTTCTTAAAGTTAAGCCAGATTTCCAGGACTGACGTCATCAGCTGGTTTGGTTGAATTCAGTCTTCTATCTTTTCGCCTCCAAGCAGCCGAGAGAGAGAGCAGAACCAAAGCTACCAGATAGAGATGCAAATGCTTAATGTCAAACTTGCAGGAGTAAGCAAGAGGAAAACCCCACCCAGGGCTGTTTGTTATTTGCTAATGCTTCAGCTGTGCTGTTGCCCAGACCTTGACAGATTTGGACGGAGTCAGCAGCTGGCTCACGCTGCACGTTTGTTGCCGTTGAAGCCAAATGACTGAGGTGGGCTCATCGTTTTCTGAAGCTTTGGAGGAGACTGGCTTCGACTGGGCATTTTCCCAAATTTGTCCAAAACATGTATGCATATGATGTGAATAAACATAACCAGACAAGAAATCAGAGTCAAACACAGCCATGCGGCCTGTCCTGTCAACACCGTGACAAAGAGGAATTGGAAATCTGTCTTGGCCCTCGTTTGTTTACCGTGTGTCCCCATTTATCTTGCTGGAGCTGCTGACATCATATGGTGTACGCTCAAGAGCAACGCAGACTACTTTAAGAGATGATGGTAATCTGAGGAGCGGTGCTTACCGTACTGGGCGTCGTTGAAGGTCCCCGCCAGAGTTTTGCACGAGGAGTTGTCCCCACCACACACTCCACATTTGTCATTCCTTGCCTTTGAGTTGAGAACATGGTCGCAGCCTGCTTGCTAAATAAAAAACAAGGGGATAAGACGATTTATATCAAATGTCATGGCATTTTCACAAACAAAGAAAAAAGGATGCATTAAATATGTCAGCTGAATATATGTAATGCTCATTGTTGAAGTTAGAGTTACTTATATGTTACCAAAAATACTTGGGGCTTTGATAAAAACAGATTTCTGAATGAAATTTGACTTTTTTTGTGATCGGCACTGAATCAAGTTTGGCTGGGTCGAAACAAAAAAAATAAAAAATCTGATCTTTTTCCACGTGGCAAAGGCCTAATAGCTGAGCTGTAGCAATAACTCTCTTTAAAATGAGGGAGGTAGAACTTTTTCAATGACATTAAGGTTTTTAAAAATGAAGCTGGAGGAAGAACAGAACCCATATAAATCCATTTAAAAATAAACTTTTTTTTTATTGTGTGGATGCTATTTAAAGAGAGAGAGGGAGCAAAGCGTCGTCAGATAACATGAAGGCTAATCATATTACAGCAAAGCCAACCTGTTTCATCTCTCTGAGAGTTCAACACCACAGTGATGGAATATTCTAGATTCAGGAATATTTAATCTAGGGAAGAAACTGAGACTGTTGTTTACAATTACTAATGATAAAGGCTGAAATGTCAACTCCATAAACCTTTTGACATTGTTTTAAAATAATTGTAAAGCCATCTACTATAAAGGTATCTCTCGCACATTGTCGTGTTAAGGTACAATGGGTGAAAATATATTTAAACGCTGTCGAGTGTGGAAAATAATCTGAATTGTCTAATATCAGTGTCAAAGTTTTGCAAAAAACCACAGATGGAAAATCTGTCACAAAACTCTGTTCAGTGCAGCTTTATTAATGATTGCAACCAAGAAAATGGTTAACTAAAACATTGCATCCAACTGGATGTAAATGCATCTTTAGCTTGCAAACGCTGGCTTCTCTGCAACTCCAACATAATACTTCTGACATAGATTTAAGCTTGTGTACAAATGTCTTACGGTGTGCTGTGACAGCAAGAAAATAAATATGCGGATCTACCCTGCAGAGGCCTTGAACACAGATGTCGTAAGTGTCTGGACCACACGGCGTGCCGTCCACCACGCGGTCCTTCAGCTGATAGTAAGCCATGGTGCCAGCGACCCGGCAAAAGAGCTTACAGCGATCCTTCATTAGTACTGAACAGAAAGAGGAAGGGGAAACGTTAGACTGCCACTAATTGAGCTAATTGCAAACATTGGACCGTGATGCAAAGACCTGGGGGTGAGTTGTGCGATCACAAATTCATAACACCTTTTTCTGCAAACATCAGCAGAGTCCTCTAAGCCACATCTTTGTTTAGCGCTTGGACGAAAGTCAAGTTCTGTCTGACACAGTGCCGTCTCCAGGGGTTGTCTTCTTTGCCTGTATGGTCTCAATTAAACGAGTGAATCACCACCAGTAAATTTACCAGATGGTAATCTTGTGGGTTGTCCATCTTGTCTGAGGTGCAGCTGCGTGAGGTTGCAGCTGTCGGTGGTGGAGGGGGGTTGCTAGTTTGAAAGGGCCGCATGCGGCTTTTACAGCACTTCTGGATACCAACTTGATGTTTTCCATCATCACTTGCAGGGCAGATAGTAGAATTGATGCCATGTCAGGAGAGTACAGTGGACGAGAAGCACTTAATGGGTAGCAGATTCTCAAAAGACAAATGTCAACTGCTTGTTTTGTTTTGTATCTGCTTGTTTTGTGCCTTTAAGCATTTTTTTTAAAAGGCTCACAAGCAGGAAAACAACCCAAGCTCACAAGAAGAACAGTCGAGATGATCAGCTCCCATTTGTGGACACTTTGGGGGAGAACCAGCTTTTGGGTCATCGAAGCGTATGAAATCACAATCCCACCACTCATGGCCTGACTACACATCCAAACAAACTTTTCTATAAGAGTTGCACTCAATGCTCCACAAAAGTTCATTCCTATTAGTTTTTTTCTTTTTATTACTTTTTATTACTTTGATTATTGTCTTGTTATGATCTGTGATAATACTGTTGGTACCTTGATAGCGGTGTCCATTTTTACTTCCATAAACTTCCATCCTACGCTCTTCCTCTGCACATGTGGGTTGCTTTGGGGTCATAAACCGTCCACTCAAATGTCTAATGGTGGTCACAGCAAAATATTGAATTGCTGTGTGAATGTATCCTTAGATAAAGTATTAATAATTTAACACATTTTCCACTAAAACGTCCACCATTTTGTTTAAAACGTGTGAGATTGTTAAAGTACATCTATTTAATTCTATCCTATCACATCCTACACCAATATATTATAAAAATCAAGGTTAATATAAAGAAGCAAAATCCTTAAAGGGATTTGAATGTATTGTAATGTACAAACGGCAAACAGAAGATGGTGGAAAAAACACAACAGCAGATTTTTCATGAGCACCAAAATTAGATTTCAATGCGACAATATCAAGTATGTAATTTGACTGACCGCAGTGTTTGAGTTCAAACTTGCGACATTTGCCCAACGCCTCTTGTTCTGCGAGTGTGTACTCACTGCCACTGTACTTGGGGACCCATCTGACGGAGGGAGGTAGACCGTTGATATTAAAGTGCTTGCCATCAAACTGAGAGCACTGCTCTTCCCGGAAGTCCTTCCTTTCCCGTGGACACGGCTCAGTGTTGCAAGAGCGGAACTTCATCCTGCGGCCCACGCAGAATCTCCCGCCGTTTCTGGGCCTACGACGTTGAAGAATTAAAAAAAATAAATCACAGAAACGCCACTGTGCTGAGCCTGTTTCTGGGGTTTTTTTCTTTCAGATCGTTGTCGACATGTAATGATATAAGATTTCTGTAAGACTTGTAAGGGATTCTTTCTTACTCAGGTTTGTTGCAGTCTCTGGTGGTGCTCCTCGTTCCTCCACCGCACGACCTGGAGCAAACGCTGTAGGGCCCCCAAGGGCCCCACTCTCCATTCACAGGCCGAATGTCCAACTCCTTGTTTATGCACATCCCGTGTTTGCAATACTGCACGCAAAAACACACAAACGGATAAACAGCAATGGCCGTGACTCTTGTCGATATCATCGGAAATTGTGATGAGCACAGCTTGGAAAAGTCGAATCAAAGTAACAGCTTAAAACCAACATTTTATCCTCTTTTAGCTATTGTTTACAGTGTACCCGTTAAGCAACCTCAGTCCAAAAGAGGCGCCCTCACAGGCGATTCACAGCGGGCGCATTTCCCTTTGTGTGAAACCAAATCCCCTCCTGAGTGACTCGGATATCAGAGGGTCCTGTTTGCTGAAAGAATGCAGGACAAGACGGCGTCTGTCTGGGTACGCAGCCCGCCGCCCGCGCACACAGGTGGTGGGCAGTGTCACCGTGATAAGGAAACTCTAGAGTTGTGATAACAAGAGGAACAAAACTTATTACTGGCTCAACATCAGGAACTCTCTTCTCCTGCTCAGATGAGGCAAGCAAACTGATGGGCAATGTGGGAAAATACAACAGCAGCCTCTTTACAGGTTATCTGCTGGTTCATCTTAATTTTTTTCTTTAATTATTATTAATCCTTTTAATGTTTCATTCTACTTGAAATGGACAAAATCACCTTAACAAAGCATTTAAACATGTCTGTCTGTCAGGTTAGTAATCGGTAAACGCACCATACGGTACAGTATGGAAGATGACCAGGTCAAGAAGATTCAGGCACCATCCACGTGGAAACATTTTTTTTCTAAAACACTGTCGGTTTCATAAACACTCGCGTCCACATGGGATCATTTGAAGAAATGTTTTCACCCACAGAGCAAAGGAACGGCAGAGACACATCTGGGATTATAGGCTGGGCTAGTTTTCACAAAAGAGTCGTTTTCACTGTCCACATGAAATTTTCACTCCGGTTGTCTACAAATATAGATAGCTCTATGTGTGTGTGTGTGTTATCTATATCTATGATCAATAAAGTGCTAGTGTCCTACAGAAGAAGAGAGACTTTGACAGGAAAGCTGAATAAAAAACTGAAAAATGTCTTCATCCAATAGAAAATTCGACTTCTTTCACTGAGCAGTTGGATTTTGAAATGTTGTAAGTCCCTTCAAACTTTTAGACTCAAAATGAGAGCCTGCATTATTTGAAAAATATATATATATTGAGACTGTCGTTTTAGCTATGATAGCCACTTTAAACAAATTGCTAAGGTAAGTTGACTAAAATGTCAACTCCTCTGGTTTTTAAAACAGCGGTAAAACTTCTTCTTTTAGGAATAATATAAAAATGTTTAAAAAGACACCAGAACAGGTCCAACACTGGTTGGAATGAATTTTTTGTTTTTTTTTAAAACAGAAAAACTGGAGATCAGATCAGAGATAGGCCACAAACCTCTGATTGGTGCAGCTCTAACTTCCATAATGCAAATTAAAAACAGAAACAGAAATGAGTCGATGCGTCTGCTTTTAGGCAATTAATCTAAGGGAATATCAGGTTTAAGTCTCAGCACAATTACATAACACAATATGTTTTTCTTAAAAATAAAAAATTAAAGACTTACAGAACAATTATAAACAACTAAACACCTCCAAAACATGGTAGTAATGCCTCTTTGTTGAAACCCGGCTTAGTTTTCATATTTGTTATTCAAGCCAGAGGTTGCAATGTCAAAGTGTTAACTCAGCGCACAGGTGTTCAGAGTTGCACAAACAGCAAATGTTTACAAAATCCAGATTTGTTTTTCTTAAAAATGTCTTGACTCGGGTCCTCGGGTCTTGAGCCAACAGGAGATGCAAATCTCAGGCGCTGATAATTTGGTTGGAGCGCTATCTATCTGGATCCACAGCGGTAATTTATCAAGAGGTGCTGACAAGAAAGTGATGAATTATCCATGTGAATAGTATAAATGGCTTCCATACAGCGAAAAGGCAAACAGATGCATTTATTTGTTGGTTGAGCAACAACAGGAAAGAAAAAAGCATTAAGAAGAAAAAGGTGCCATGGATCTGTTTGCATCTTTTCTTGCGGCAGTAGATTAAATTACGCAAGTATTTTTTTTGCAATTTTCTCCTGCATTTGCTAAATATTTGAATTTATTAACTCAAGCTCAGTGCACCATCATGACTGACAGCGTTAAGATCCTCGTCTTGGCTCTGATTGGTTGTTTCTGATTGGGAGCGGTGCATTTCTGCACATCACAGGAGAAGGAAGAGGAGATTGATTTTTTTTCACAGATTACCCGTCTCGTACTTTTTAACAAATATGCAAAAGTCTGTTTTTGTAAATACTACATGCGGAAAGGCGCATAAATGTTTGTGGAGATTGTGGGATAGTAAAATCACATTTTAAAGTAAGTTTGCAGCAGTTTTTTTTTTTTGTTTCCCTGGGTCCCTTCCCCCCCCAAACAAACTTAGTGACTCGCAACCCAGACCGTCGCATCTCTTGCATGCATTTCGACCCATCCCCCCTTATCCTCGTAATGGGAAATTGCCAAAGCCACGTAGAGACCACCACAGAGCAGCCAGGCAGTGAGACCCAAGGACCTGTCAAGCACAAGGAGGACTGTCTGTCACGCAGCACCAAAAGGCTGTCTAAGCCTCTGAGGCATTCCTCTATCCCCGCTGACAGCCTGTTTACAGCCATTTTGTGTGGCTTGAAAAGGTGATGTGGGAAGGAGGGAGAAAGAAAATAAAAAAGGAAGAAAAGGGGGCAACAGAAAGGGAAAAAACATCTGTGAGAGGTGATGTATGCGAATGCGAGCATGTGAACGAGTGTGAGTGTACGCAGGATCGAATGTGCGTTAGAGGGAGGGCGCGAGTGAATGCTGAAGGGGGTCCTGAGACATCTGGGGGCCATGCGCACTTCCAATTAGCCTCCTTCTAAAAAGAGGCGCAAACACGCTTTAAAAACACAGAGGTGGCAAAGTTCAAACTGCCGTTACGGGTACGATTCGGGGAAAGGTTGTCAAACTTTGCTTAAAGTTTGATGTGTTGTGAGACATTTGAAGGTCCTGTGGGAGAAGCACACACAGCTGCGACAAGCATGTGTTTGAAATCAGGAACTCGACTCTGCCTCACCAACACATGGCAATATGTGCAAAATCAGAGTGAGATTTGGTCCATCCTTCCCTGTCCTGTTGGCAAATATGCAAACAATTTTGTCACTTGTTTCTTTGCTAAAATTCTAAGCGTTTAACCCAACCTCAACCCTCGAAAGAGCGGCTACATAGATCCTTCATGCAGCACAGAGAGCAACTAGTAGAACAGCGTCAATGGAGCTCTTCAGCTTGCCGCTTTGGAAGCAGTCTGTAATTGTCAGGAAGCTACGGCAGAGAGCACCTTATTTCGAAGCTAAAGCCATACATCATCGCAGGAATGAGAAGGCGGCGAACCCCGCTCTTTCATTTTAACACGGCCGTTTCCAAAAGACATCACCTTTCATGTTGTTGTGTTTTTTCTCCCGGCTGTGAACAGGGAATTCACAGCTTTAACCTTAACCTCTTGGCATATGTGTCCGAGCGTTGACGGCAAGCCCTCGGTCAAATCAAAAATAACTGGAGCCACCGATCAAAGTGGGAGACTACGGACCATCACAGCTGCTTTCCAATAAGCCACCATTCACTTTTACATATGTTAGGACTTGACCTGAAGGTGGGAGGTGATAGGCAGGGATTCTCTAAGGGACCCTGCTTGGGTGGAGACTGGACATAATCCAAGTGACAGCTGTTATTTCAAAGTGCATTTACGCCGGCTGACAGCTCTGGCTTTCCTTATTGCCCGTCAGATACATTTTTTTGTAGCGGAAAGACAAGAGGAACAGTAACGCACAGAGGAAGGCAAGAGAGAACCGACGGCGACCCGAAGCAAGCTCATCTTTTCTCACGTAGCCTCATTTCCTGTCCTGTTTGTTGCTACCTCTCTGTAATCCCTCCGTGCCGCACACCTTTTAAAGAAACGCAGAGGGTGTCATTAGTGGGAATGAGTAGTTTGGCTACATCAGCTGTTCCACTCACGTGCACTTCAGGGCTTTACTTTTACTGCTAGTGTGGCTTGCTTATAATCATCCCTGTACAACCAGCAAGAAACTAACACCTGTAATTTTTTTTAAAGCTAGAAGCCTAAATATACATATATCGAAACGGACAGAAAGAGAATTAGATTTCTATGCTAAAAACATGCACATTTAAAATATATGTACCTGCAAATTGGTATTGGGGGTAAGGTAGACTGATCCACCAAGAGAAGTCTTAGAAATGCAAATACAGGCAAACCTGCTCTGTAAGAGTACCTTCTAAATCGCCCATTTTGATTGAAAGGTGGGGGGGCACTTTCTGCGCTCTGTGGCAAAAGCTGGGAGGTACACCAGGACCAGAGCGCAAGGCCCAACAGGCTGAGGAAGGGCCCAGTTCAATGTGCACACTATAAACCTGGCTTAAATACCTCAACGACGATCGCTGGAATGAGGAACAGGTGATTGTCATTACCTAAGCGTGCTGCAGCTTCGGGGTTAGCTGAGGGAAAATGGCTTAAATGACATAGAGTGTACAAAGAAGAAGCAACAGCGGCAGGAGCAATAACCGAAGAGAGCAAAACCAACAAACATAAAACACAGGATTTCGGTCAAATTACATAATTAACAAAAAAATACAAAATCCTATGATGCCCAATAGATTATGGTGATTACATTTAATACTTTCTGTACACTGGACACCCTGGTTTTTTTGGGTTTTTTGCTCAGTACTGCTGATTCTTTTACAGAAGTGCAATTCCAAATTGAACAGTACTTCACAGCATATTTTGTGTTGTTTCTTACAAAGATGGTGGATGCTGTCTTTTACAATTTACAGAGTGAACTGGAAACCCCTTGAAAGACGATGTACAATCTTTTTAAACACAGATCTTAACAGCCATCGTCAAAACCTCAATTTAGATACAAATCTCTACAAAAGATGAAAGGCAAAATTCAACAAATTGAAACCTGACACCACAACCTGTCAGAGTGACAGTTTTATTCAAATCTACTGTATAGATGGTAGAAACATAAACTATTTCTTTTTCATTAATGTAAAAAAAAAATTTTTAAATAAGAAATACCATAAGTTATTTTAATATTACAGGGATTATACTGTATGTGCATGTTTTTCAGCCTGCTCTCATTTTCCTGTCAATCTGTAATTGTTAGCAGGAGAATGTGCCCCCTATTCAATAGCGGCCTATTCATAACTGTAACACATTATACTGTAATCATACAAAATCATGTCTCCGCTTCCACACAGCCGGCCATGAAAGCTGCTCTCAGCGACTACCGGACACAATAATGCCATCAGCAAACTCAGCGGCGGCTAAAACAACAATCCTCTTGTTAGGCCAAATCCACAGATATGTCTGTGATGACGGCGAATCAAAGCAGCAACATCCTGCAAATATCCAGAGATTAGCTGCAAGCGACACCGATGTCAGTCGCACGACTCCGAGGTCTCTAACAAGAGCGCGCGCCAAAGCTACACGCGCAAAGAACATGTCACATCTGGACTGATGTTCGACAAACGTTTCGAGGTGCCAGAGGAATCTCTGGCCAACTTTCTCATCAACAGACTGCAATTAACTGTCGATTAATGATTTATTAATAAAATTAGTCCCACTCGATTAATGACGAACATCCTAAAAAAGGCGCCGATGGTCATCCTCAAGCAGGACGAGTCGATACAGAATTAGACATGGCTGGAAACGGGAAAGAGAAACGGTCCAAATGGAGTCCGGCGCGGGACGCAAGATGCGTTTTATGCGGCTCTCTATCGAAATGTAAATACTAGAAAAGGTCTTAAAGTTTCACGTTAAATAGCTATTACTCAACCAAGCGGGAACTTCTGATACAAAAGTTATCGATGAGCTACGAAAACAAGGATGTGATGACCAAAGAGCAGAGGGCATGACACAGAAGATACAAAGAGACACAATGCCAATAGGCACAATTGATTTTGAGGAATGTCTAACTTTAATAATGTGAGAAAAAAACACAACTATCTGTTTATCCAGTTGGTATTTAACACAGTTGACAAAAAAAAATTGCTTCTTTTTTTAAAATTCAGCATATCAAAAATGTTGACCTTCATGTTATGGAAAGAGTCAGTCTTCAGGCTTCCACAAAAACAGCAGTTTATCAATTAACCATTAGTCACTCAATAAGAGCAGTCAACTTTAGATCAACTCATTGATAACTATATAATTCAGTCATTAATAATCTAATACTATATAATAGCATGGCAAAATGCAGAAAGGTTCAAAGGGTTTAGGTGTGCTGGCTAAGTGCTCTTAAACTGTTGCTAAATGAAATGGAAAAATATATATACATTATAGCTGAATCCATTCATGTATATTTGTACACAAACACAAAGAATCACTCTCAGCAGCGAGAGCATCTGAAAAAGCGAAGGCCTAGTGGGTTAATAGACGAACGAGAAAGGACGAGGGGGGGGGGGGGGGGGGGGGTTGAGGTGGTGGTGGGGTGGTGTCTGTATTTATAGACAACAAGTGATGGGATGCTCTCATTAGAGCGTGGCCCACTGAGTAAGATCACAGACACGCCGCCGAGAGGTCATGTGACCGCATTTCACACTCCAGCGCCCTGTGAAAGCAACAGAAAGGGAGCAGGTTCTGGAGGAAGGAGAAGAAAAGACCGTCGGAGATGAAAGAGGAGGAAAGAGGGCGAAAACTACAACTGAACTCTGACTGTGCCTGATGCCCCTTTGTAACTAAGCAGTGTACAAACAAACTGTTTTTCAGCCCTCTGTCGTTTAGAGGACATGCCTATGTCCTTCTATTTGGGCTTTGACCTCAATTACCCAATGCGGTCACAAATTCGTTTCATAACCCGTTGGGACAAAACCACTCTCCCCGGGCGACCACGGCTCAGGAGGTGAAGTCCATTCAGACGTGTTGCTTTTTATAACGGAGTGTGTAATCGCTTTGAATGACGCCACTGTATTGTTCTAGTATGGGCCGCAAAGATGATTTTGGACGAGGATCTGGGGAGTCGAGAGACAATTTCCGGTGTTATTGTAGTCCCCCCCCCCCCCCTAATAGAGGCCAAAGTTGTAATCCTCCACATATCACACCAGAAGCCAACAAACTGACCCATACATGTAAAGTCTCAAACCTGAAAATGTCTTTTTTATTATTATTATTATTATTATTATTATTATTATTATTTTGTTTTAGAGAAAAAGGAATGGAGTGTCTACTGCATTATCCTTTGGTAAAATGCAAGCACAACTTCTTACAGCTTTGTTTCATCAATGCCTATTTGCCTGAAACTCCATTATAATGGTCGCATTAAAGGAGCGAATGACTAATAGCTGTCCTAGAGGCTCCTGCGACATGATGTTTAGACGGAGGCCCATGCTTGGAAAGTTTGAAATGATCCACACTCTCTAGTTTCAGATGAAGAACTGAAGAAGTGCTCAAAGCATGGAATATCGCTTTATAACCTAGCTGCGCTTTAAATGTCTTCTTAACTTTATCCCTGACCTGTCTGGTGTGCACGTTGATGTTCATGTTCCTGTTTGTCGAACAATGTTCTCGAACAAACCTCAATCAGATTAAAGCCCCTGTACTGATCTGTACTGCCAGATCTTCAGCCTTCAACTTAAAAGCTGCATCGAGTTTGAAGAAATGTCTCAGTCGTGCCTGCTGCTAGCATGTGCTTGTTCTAAATGAAAATGAGCGCTTTCTTCTTTGATTTCCAATTTTGACTTCCAATGATTCACTTCCTGCTAAAGAGCCCCCTAGTGGTTGAAGAAAAATCCACAGAAAAGCCGCATCGGGCTATAAGCCGCATGGTTGTATTTTCCTTCCACTTCACAACTATGCATTACTTTTGGTCTCTATCTATCAAATAGATCATCAATAAAACATACCAAAAGTTGTGGTTGTAACTGGTCAAAATGTAAACAATTCTGAATACCTTTTCTAGGTCAAGAAGGACAAAACATACCAGCAGAGTAATGCAAAAAAAAAAAAAATAGTCCAGACAGATGTATAGAACAAAGTGGCACAAAAGAACCAGGAAGACCCGTTTGAATGTGTTGGATTATCAGAGCGTGCAGGCCTCAGGACGAGAACAATCGCACTCGCAGACACACAGGCCCATCACACAATAACACCACATTAAAGAGCGCATGTATGGACAGGTGAGTGCTGGTGTAGGGTCTCTTTCAACCCGCGCTACTTCAAACACCACCTTGCATGAAGTTGAAACCGGGGCCTCAGCGCCGCAAACAAAGGTGGTGCCACAGCTGACACGAGCACAAAGAGAAGATAAATACGTAGAAGAAGGAAAAAATGGATGTGAAAGATTTTAAACTTTTTAAACATTTCCTGCTTCAAAGTTGCTTCGGTTTTCACTTTTAGATCAAATGGGGTTAAATTTTTTCTTAATTTTTTCTTATAAAAACGCAGGGAAGATAATTGTAGCTCTGTTTACGGTTCCGTACAACTTCATTAAAACCAAATAAATAATATGCTTATTATGCAACTTAAAATGTTAAGAAAAAATAAAAAGAATAAAGAAGGGGGGAAACAACAAAGCCCCCATAAAATAAGAGGCTTGCGTAGCTTTAACAACTATTCGTATCCCTCACAAAGAAGTGTAAAAAAATTGTTTTATTGGAGCAGTATGATGCCCTGCGACAAACTGGCGACCTGTCCAGGGTGTACCCTGCTTCTCGCCCGGTACGCTAGCTGGAGATGGGCACCAGCAACCCTCCCGACCCAACTGAGGGACAAGGGTGTACGAAAACGGATGGATGGATGGATGGATGGATGGATGGATGGATGGATGGATGGATGGATGGATGGATGGATGGATGGATGGATGGATGGATGGATGGATGGATGGATGGATGGATGGATGGATGGATGGATGGATGGATGGAGCAGCATAATTTCACGCTACACTACTAGAACGATCCTGTAATTTGATTAGAGAAAAAAAGATTGCTTTTTAATAATTTGTGTGTGCCATCCCTATTATCACTCCTGTGACACAAATGTAACCAAACTGTGACGTTTTAATTTATGCTTTCCCTTTTTAAGTGTCTAGAAACGTATTAATTAACACTCCATGACTCACCGGCTCCCCGAGAAACTTTCTTCAAATAAGAAACGTAAGAGAACATGTAATTTAAGTCAGATAGATGTTTGCGTATCTCATGAAAAGACTACAAAGAATAATTTGTAAGCCCAAACTTTCAACTGTGGAAGGACGAGGAAATCCCCACAACTTACGTTTGGAGAACCGCAGCAAAGAGGTTAAATCTTGAGGCTGCTAAGTGTTAAAGGGGCAGTGCTATGTGTTTTCCAGGCACATAAAGCCATTTCATAGCAATATCGAGTAACTATGTCAACTTCACTTGTTAAAAAGATGGTATACATATCTCAAACATGACTTAAAAGAAATTGTACTTTGTAATTTATAGCAAAATATAAATGTAATATTTATTTTCCATTGTGAAATCATCAACATTCTAGAGAAAAAAGTGGTGGACCCAAACATTTTAACATGTTTCACCTTGTATGCATCTCAATTACCTTTTTCTTTTACCTATAAACAGACTACAAAATTGCCACAAATCAAATGCATTTTTTTCCAGTTGTATGTTCCGGCTTTTTCTGACTCCCCTTGTCAATGTAAATGACATTGCTCATAAATTAACATTTATCCTTTACCCAGCAAAGGTGATCAGTTTAGTTTTCATTTGATCACAACACAAAAACATTTTATTTATAGTATTAGTGTGTAAGCTCTTTGCTTTTAATATAATTTCACCCGACAAACAAACAAACTACATAAACCGAGATGTGAAAAATAAAAAAAGTCCAGTTCTGTGATGTGCATTACCCTTTAACAAAACAAGTTTGCCCATTTAACTGAAACCAATCAGCAGCTGAAGATCATTCATCAGTAAGAACATCAATCCCAGTCAGCTCCGAAGAGGTTGAGAGGTTGTTTCTTCATATGGAAACCACTCAGGTCCACTAAACTCTCTGTTTCTCCCACATACAGAATGAGATGAGAACGGAGAATTCAGTCCAGGCACATTACTGTTTAGACTGGTTGTTGCAGTTGGATTAAGATGTCAGCCATCCCCCGTTAACTCCTCCTTGGTAACCTGGGCAGATCCAGGCCCTAACATGGCGAGGAGGGAGATGAAAGGATATGAAACGTAACGTGGGCTCAGAGCGCAAGACTCATAAAGGCCAAGAGGTTAAGAAGAGACGAGAGGAGTCCTTCCCTCTTCCTCTGACCTCCATGCACGCTCCAAATGCTAACACCAGCCCACCATGTGCAGAATCACTGATGTTACGTCCATCGTGAGACCGCTGGCTCACCCAATCACCTGCCTTTTAGAGAGGTCACAGGTTCAAAACAAGGTGGCTCAACTGTGAACAGCGGGCGGTATGGTCTTTTAAAACAATCCATCCTCCCTCCATCAGTGTGTCTTTCATTTCTCTCTCTCTCTCTCTCTTTTTTCTTTCACCCCAGCCCCGCCGCCTTCTACTTCTGGCTTTCCCATCCATGTACACTCAGAGAGCGACCCACCTACTCAGCTCTGATTAGCATACGGTCCCAGAGCGAGGAGAGCATGCGGGCTAAGGGCAGGTGAGGGGGACCCTTTAACAACACAGGATGGGAAAGCTTCAAGTTTCTAACTCTCATCATCCCCCGACTTCCCTTACATCGGTTTCTGCTACCAGAATGCAGGCGGTGGAGTAATGTATAATAAATTATTCCATTTTGTTGGTAGAAACAGAGAACCGGAGAGGTAGTTAGGAGTTTGAAACGTCTTTTCAAGGAAATTCTGGCATGCGTCAGCCCTGCAATTTGCTTGAAACGCAACCAGGCTCTCTTCGGTAAAGTAACAGAATGATTAACGACGAAAAGCATTTGAAACTTCGCCATCCCGCATCGGATCGTCCTGCGTTTTCGCTTATTCTGAGATACAGATGTTTTTCAATCAGTGTGCAAAAAAGGAAAGAAACTTCAGAAGTGAGGCCATTTTAAAAGTGTTCAAACCTCTTGAACTCTTTACATTTCTTTTTGAAAATTTAAATCTCAACAGGATTTGTATTGATAGATGTGAAGAGGAAGGAAAAAGTTGAAACTAATTCATCAATACTTTTTTTTTAATCACTGTATATCAACCTGTTTCAACTAAGCAAGAATTGTGGCGCAGCAGGCCATGCAGTGTGGCGTGTTTATTAAAACCTGCATGCTTCAAACATACAGAATGACTTACCATTCCATGACCGCACTCGGTCCCGTCGGCCAGGGGCATGTGTTGTGTGCGACAGCCTTTGTGGTCCCCCTCTGCACTCGTACACCATAACCTTTTGCACTGTTTCTGTGGTAAAAAAATAAAAAAGTTAACTGTATCAATAAAATCTGGATTGACAAGAGGGGAAAATCTCTACTACTGTGACAATTTTCTAAAACTTACAGATCTGATCTTGGAGCTTTTAGCACCTGATGAGTTTTGCTAGAGTTGTGGAAACACAGGACTTTATTTAGTGGTTTTGAGTATTAGGTTTCTGTTTGACTTTAGTGTGTTTTGGACTTTGGTGTTCATGTCCATTTTTTGCACTTAGTGGTGCTACTGCTTTACATTTTTCTGTGTTTCTCTGGATTTCTGTTTATTTTATTTTTGGTTATCTTTCCCTCTGTGGTTTTGTAACTCTTGATTGTTTTGTCAAATTTAATCTCAATCACAAGCCTGCCTTCCTCCTGTGTGCGTTTAGCCTCTCCATGAAGCTCAAAGAGGAGAAACTTCATCCTAAAGCTAAAGTTTGCATCCTAAAGTGCGAACTTTAGCTTACTCAAAATTATGTATTATTATTTATTAATTCCACCAAATACAAATTTTAAGTACAATCACCTTCAACATGGTTAAATCCCACTCAGAATATGCATCGAGATCTGTGTTCAAAATGAAACGGCCTGCAGAGTCTACAAAGGAGAAATCATAAATATTCCTATTCCATCACTCCTGTGAGAAAATCTCCTATTGAATTTGTGATTGTTTAAAATCGTTGTAATGTCTCTGCCTGTTATTGCTTCTCAACGAATAACAATTATCTTCTCTGGTGCTCATTGTGACGTCAGTCATCAGTTCTCTTTGTCTCTTTGAAATATCAGTTTTCTTTCTTGTAATGCCTCGTAAACTCCATCTGTCACAATTGCTTTAGAGTGAAAGAAGAAATTAATTGCTGTAAGTACACAGTTAAACCCGTCTTTTGTCATACCCCTGGGGGAGAAAGTCCACTTGATAAATGAACCGTGTATAAAGAATTTTTGACAAAAATGTAAATAAAACAATTTCTTTTCCCCCTCTTCATGTAGACATTCTTTTTACATCGTTTAGTAAAAAGACGAGACAAGGGAAAATGAGTCGTCAGAAACGTTGCTGAATGGAAGTTATCTAAAATTTAAACCTGCCCAGAATCACATGTATAACTTGGGCTTAATTTTACTCCTTCTGATGTCCTCATCGATTTTTAAAAATGTTTTTTTATATACGTCGACTTACCATATAGGGGCAAATTTGGGAGCCAGGCCCAAACATCAGCTCGCACTGTTTGTTGGCGTTGTATATCTGGCCAGGCAGGAGTGTGGGAAGCTCATACGTTCTGCCGACGGGCTCATCCAGCAGGCACTCCCCGTATCCAGTGCTGACAGACGAAAAAAAGTGTGTATCAAAGAAAATGAAACAGAAAAGCACTAAGCCTCACCATAGTTACCACGAAATGTACACTCACTGGGCAATTTCAAGGTAATACAGTATTTCATGAGCCTAAAAAGGTTGAACATCTCAGTGTCATCTCTGTCATAAAGGCAAAGTAAACATGTCTGTGGGTGGTCTGGACGGCTACCTAAAGAGACTAACTCCTTGGAGTCTGTTGGTAAATATTGTCTCTATTAATATATGACATCACTTAGAAAACTGGGTCAAAACGGACTTTGGCAGCAGAATGAACAGGATCCTAAAGGCATTTTTTTTTAAGCTGAAACCTGCCAACTACAGTCATTTAGAATCCCAAAGCAACTTGACACAAGTTAAATCAATTTGTGAATATTTCTGTATAATAACGGATTGTACTGTAAAGCAGCTCCACCCTGAGCCACAAGGTTAGGAACAAAGAGACGACAAAAGCACAGCTGGACCGAACGTATGCGCGCCAGGCAGCCTGCATGTAAAGCCATCAGCCTTCGCGGCCGTGAAAAGGCTCCCATCAAACATGTCGGCAAAGTGAGCCGAGCCACAAAGGACCTCTTCTTTTTTTTTTTTTTTTTTTGTTTACTTTTGGGGGGGGAACAGAAAAAAAAAAAAAAGAGGAAACTCTCCGATGAGACGTGAATAGATGTGTAATTACACAACATGTCTGCACTGCTCTGACAATCTCATCCTGGATTGAGCGGCTAAAACACCTGCTCCACAAAGCAACCAGCTGATGTGACAGGCCAATAATTATACGGGATTATCCGGGGTTACAGTCACTTTGTTTCTTTGCCCTTTCATTTCCAGCAGCGAGGTATGACACTGCGGCGTGCGAAGCCTGCCAGCAGCAGGAGCGGCTCTCTATACGAAGAGGACAGCGGCGGCGAAACGTACCGTTAATGGAAAATAAAGGGCAGCTTGTTGAAGACCCACGCAGGCCTTTCCATATCGGAGCGTCTTTCAGCGGCTAATCATCTGAGTGTCCTGACCCATGTGATTATTACAACCAGGACCATCGGAGACAGAAGGGGTCATTGTGATCGTTTTTCAAGGGAAATATAAACATTTTTTTTCTTTTAAGAAATCTCTGTTTCTGAGACTTCAGTCTTAGTTCATTTACGAAATTGCATAGAGACTCCAAGTGTCCGTCACATGAAGCTAAACGGCAGCAGGTCGTGCGTACGAGTAAAAACAAAGATGCACCAAAAAAATAAAAATTGGTAGAAACCAGCTGGATAGAAAATAAAACAAAAATTGTGATCTTTTTATTTTTCTAGGTCAGAGCATGTGCCATACTTGAGCACTATCAACTTGTACTATAACACTCTTCGTTGCGGATGCTGCTACTGAATGAAGAAGACATAAAAGCACAAAAGCTGCTTTAATGAAACTATTTTCCAGATCGGAACATAAGCTGTTTATTTAGTCTGCTACAGCAGAGAGATACACTTTGTAGGCCACTGATCATTTTCCTCGGCCGCTAGCTTATAACATTTGCTGTTTTGGTCATTTTATACCAAATGTTTTGAAAACTAGCTACAGTATATGCAGTAGCTAGGTGGGCAACAGTCTGAGATTGATGGCTTAAATCAACAAACACAGAGCCAGAAAATTAACAAACAGCTTCATTATTTTTGATGTGGCCCCTTAGTAGTGCTGAGATACAGCAGAGACACTTTTCATCCACTTCCAGGTGTGAGAACCCGACACACGTGATTACAGCGTAAGCGAGACAAAGAGAGGGAGAAGAGGAATCCTTTGGCCTGTGAGGAGAAAATGTTGAATAGGTAGAGAAGACCAGAGTTGAATTGGCTCTTTATTGCCAAAACACTGATGCACTTGACCAGGTCAGCCCGCTGAGCAGAAGTGGTACTGTAGTAGAAATGATGGGAGGAATCCATGTTCCCTTATTGTTGGGTTGAGAAAAACCCAGCGGGCTTTTCCCACCATACGGGGCAGCTTCTCTCTGTTCGTACCTACATTTTACACTTTACTGCAATATCGGAAAAAAAATTTGAATAGTTAGAATGTGCGCTTCATGTAAGATTAAAAGTATCCTTTGATCAGGTGTTAAATATACTTTTTGGTGTTTTCTTATTGGTCTGATGTAATATTGTAATCTTAAGCATTGCTGGATGTGCAAAACCCTCATAAACAACACAGATAAAAATGTGAAAACACCAATATGCGTCTAATAATTTATAAACCGTGTTTCCCTTAGTGAGTTGTGGTTCTGAAATACATGATAATATTCCAATTCATCGAATATGACTGCATGCAGTGCATCTGGAAACTATTCACACTGCTTTTCACGTTTTGTAGTACCACAGTCGAAATCACGTAAATGTGACTTCTTTGTTTTCTAATTTCAATAAATTTGCAAAAAAATAAATAAATCTCAAAAACCTTCTTCTACATTGCTTTTAAGTGTACATTTGTTTGCAGAATTTTTGGGAAAGATAAAAAAAAGTTATACAATTTGGAATAAGGCTCTAACACAACAAAATGTGGAAAAAGTGAAGTGCTGTGAATACCTTCTTGATGCACTGTTTGTGTTTTTCTTTTCCTGAAACACTTTTATAACGCACCAGAAATGGAAAGAAAAAAGTAAGAAACATTAAAAAGGGATTCGCCTTCACTTTTTTTGGCTGACTGCTCAATGCTAAGGTCATCGCTGACTGGAAACTATGCAAAGCGCGACTCCAAGTGAGGCAGCGCCGAACTGGTCCGGTCTGTGCACTGAAGATGCATCTGTTCAACCAGAAATAAGGCTGTTCTTTGTGAGAACGGGCCTCCGCAATTACCAGTGGAAAAGCAAGGGAGGATGGATGAAAGGGTCATGTTGAGGGAGGATCTTACAACAACTGGCATTTCCCATTTGAAAGGGGAAGTCCTTTTTAGCGGGATCGCTGACCACGCTGCAGGCGAGGAGTGACCGAGCGGGAGGCTAGCGAGAGCCCAACGTCCCGTCTGAGTGAAGAGATGGCTGAAGGAGTAGATTTATGTCTCAGGTCAGCTGAGGCAGAACTCCTGCCCCCCGATTCCCCCAGATTCAAACAGGAAATACTCTTTCAACACCAGGCAATAACAACTCCGCACGGTTTATATTGCGCCGACCTGTCTTTAAAGTTCTGACGGAGACATAGGACCTATTTGTGTTGTGGGCTACGTCACGAGAGAAGCTGCTGCCAAAAGAGTGAAGAATGGTGCTCTTTCTGCTTCCTGAGAAAACCGGTGCTTTGAAAAATACTTCATACCCCTGAACGTTGTCCCGTTTTTTTGTTGTTGTTTTTCATGTTACCACCGTAATTGTCCGTGTGTTTCATTAAGATTTTACGCAACAGCTATTAGTTAATTAATATCAAATTTTTCCATGGAAATGTGAATGGGACCGTTTCCCAGCTGGTGTTAAAGGAAAGTCTCCCCGCAGCATGATGCTCCCACTGCCATGTTTTACCATGCAGGCCGACAACCTCAACTCTGGTTTGGTCTGATTGGAGCAACTTGGCTTACAGGTTTCTCCGTGTCGCCCCCGTGACTTGTGGGAAAGTTTACATGGAGCGTCTTAAGCCTTTCTTTAAACAGGGGCTTTCTTCAGAGCACTGTGAGGATTCCTAGGCTTTTGATGTTTTATAACCGAGCCTCGCTTTAAACTTCTCCACTTTATCTCTGCCTACGTCTGCTGGGCTCGTTGTTCTTCGGGATGCAGTTCGTACACCACAGATCTCAAACAAACCTCTGAACAGCTGTATTTAAACTGTTAAAATCAAACACAGATGGGCTTTTTTTTTTTCTTAAATAATTAGGTGATTTCTGAAGGAACTTGGCTGCAGTGGGGGGAGTTTTCTAGTGGTTCTTATCAGAGCAAAAAAAAAAAAAAAAGAGAGCACAATGCAAACCCACATTAAAGTTTCAGAATTGGTCTATAACAGCAGGTTGAAACTCTTGTGGAACAGTGTATTCATAAAACTCCCATGAACAAAACTGTTAAAATATGAACAAACTGCTGTCTGCATTTGATCACCTGCTTCATTTTGAACATGTTTGCACATTGATGTAATTTGGCAGTATACAGACAAAAACAGCTTTGTTAGAATAATGTTATCTTGCTACGTGTCCCTTCATTGTCTAAAGGGCCCCGGACCGTGAGATTGACAAACGTGATCTATAAGATCCAGATAGAATAAATGAGGTTTGTTGAGAGCAAAAAACCCCCCCAAAAAAGCAGAGAAGCCAAATGCACCCACTCAAGAAACTCTGTGATGTATTTGCGGCTGCACTTGGACCACGACCACGGGTTGGTGTCGTAGTTGAGGGTGGGAGCCATGACGTGATACTGGTGCTTCATGCCCGCCTCTCTGCACTTGGGATTGTCGTCATGAGGCATGTTGAACCTGAAGCACAGAGCAGGGAAAGCAGGGATTAGAAACACGTCTCAAAGGTCTCGTTGAAACTAGAGCGATCCGTTTATCAGGAGAGATACTGTTACCATGCAGCTCACACACCTTTTCTCCTGTTTTGTTTTGAGGGTTTTTCCCCACAAATAAACCTTCTTACTTTCCTTTCCTAAACATTTAAAACTTTTTTACTTCTTGCCTCTTTAGTGCAACTTTAACTGGCCAGTAGGGGGAGCTACTTTTAATGCAAACTGTCACTTTGCATCGATCAGGATCGATTAACGTCACTACGCTGGTGAGAACCACCTCCAGCTCACCCCTCGGAGGCCAAAGCTCACCACCTCACATTCTCAAAGGGCTTAAAAGCAGGGAAGAGGCAGGAACACACAGACGCACTACGGACCGAAGATCTGTCTTATCCTGCAGTTTTCCCCACAACCCAGGAGCACTCAGAGAGAGCGACATACTTATATTTATACACACAGGAATCCATGCAGCTGTATGATGTCTCGCATGTTTACAACAGGATGTGGGCCAGCGAACGTACAGTACGGACTCTGGTTCTGTCGCTGAGGGTCACACGGCCACGAAAACAAGATCCAGCTCGACTGGCATGAGGCCCACCCTGCAGGGGCCGAAGGCCTGAGGGCAAACGCCCAACAAACTATTAAGCTTCCGGCACAGTCAGCTCTGCGCACGCAAACGGGGCTGCTGCTGGAAAACACTAACAAAATCATACCTGCCCTGAACGGGAGCAGCAGGTAAACTCCAGCGATTAAAGATAATGAATATTTCCTGGTATCAACAACAAGAGGATAACGAATAAAGTTTTTTAATCCTTTTATCATATTGTGTCATGTTATAACCAGCTGGGCCTTTTGAAGTCATGGATACGTTTTGATTTATCTGTTCTAGGGCTGGGCGATGTGGCTTGAAAATGAAATCTCTGAATTTTGCAAACCAGGTCTGATTTCAGTGTTTAATAACTTTTTTGTTCTCTTTTTTGTTTGTTTTTTTCTTAAAAAGCACACAACGATGTCTTCAAAAAGTGGCTTTTATTTCAATCATCTGTTCTGTGAGATGTGCGACAAAGAATCAGGCTTATCAATCTATAAGAATTAGGTTGTTTGTTTGTTTTTTTGAGAATATAGTCATAAAATTAGCAGAATAAAAATGCAATTTTACCAGAAGAAAATCTTAAAATCATGAGAAAAAAAGTAATAATGGAAAGGAAGCTTTGATAGAGTTGTTGTGATCTGATGTGACAAGTACAGTCCTCGAAATAGACTCGGCCGTTTGAACGATCATTTCAAAGTCCTGCTACTGATGATAATAATAATTTCATGTTGATGTATTAAAAGGTTACATATTTCCTTCTTTGTAAAACTTATACCAAAGTAAATAACTTCACAAGATGCTCAGCATTCCTCATTTTCATTTTTTATTATTTTCCATGTAGGAGTTTTCATAAAACTTTATTCTCGCATTATTTTGACTCTAATGTAATACAACTTTATTTATGCATTATTACAGCTGTGTTCTGGTAATATTATTACTTTGTTTTCGTATTATTCCGGCTTTATTGTTGTACAACTTTAGCTCTTGTAACATGACTTTATTCTCGTAATTAAAAAAAAAAAAAACATACACAACTTTGTGTTTCAATACTTTTGCACTATGTGTTGATAATCTCCAGTCAAATTTCCTCCTTTTCATAAAACGTGATGAAGTGATTTAAGGGCGTTTAGGTGACGCGTCTGACTCGTAAAATAACTACAAGAGCTGAAAACCGTGACATGGCAGGCTTTTAGTCTAATTCGACCGTAAATCACACGGTTTTACGGCAATATCAATAAAGGGCAAAAATTCTGTTCACGGCATCCACAAAGTCACAATTTAATCCGGAGCTCTTCACAAAGTAAACCCATTATTCCAAATCCCATAATGCGGTTTTATTAGACGAATGCTCCGCATGAAAGAAAACACGTTTCTCTAATTAAATGACTTCGAGCAGCCGAGACATGGATCCGTGAAACGAGAGAGCGTGTGTTGTTGATGGCTTCATGAGCCCTGCAAAAGCAGCTTTTTTCACAGCACAACCACTAAATGTATTGCATTTCATTTAGGCTTTCTATGAAAAATGGTCATATTGATGTGCATAACTGTGACGTGAACAAACGTATTGCATCAAGCGTAGCATGCAGCCCCCTTTATGCAATCCATACAGTGCCTATAACGCCACGGCTATGATGGAACGATTTGATTTAACACATATTCATATGTTAGAATGGTCCAGTCAAAGTCAAACCCTGAATCTAGTTGGGAAAATGTGTGATTGTTCCATCCAGTCTGACTAATATGGAAATATCCAACAAAGATGAAGTTGTAGATAAAAGAAATATCTTGATTTGTGTTTAAAGTGATTACCTACATCACTTTTTAAGTACCTATCAAGTGATGCCAGTCAAATCCCCACGATGGCTATTAGTGATCCCGTCCATTAGGCTGAGCCTCACTCTAATCTGCAGCGCTCTCAGGCGACTCCCTCCACCCCACGCCGGCTTTTCCCGGTGCGCTGAACGCACCGGAGGGCTCATACCACCATCAACTCTCAGCGAGAGTCGGAGCCAACTGGGCCTCCAGCTGCTTGAACTTTAGCATAAACAGATCCACATGAGTTGCGAGCAAAAAAAAAAAAAAGAGGGGAGGGGAGGGAGCGAGACCCTTCCATCTGCTGTTACTCTGGCTCAATCGCTCCACTGGAAGAATGTGTGAGCGTGACAGAGGAGGTAGAGAAGAATATCTGCCATTCTCGAGCCGCGACTCACACACTGACACTGGTCCTTTTCACTATCCGGAGCCAGACAAGAAAGAAAATCTCTCCTTTATTTTCCTGATTACACTCTGCAAAGTAGGTGGGCAGGAAGAGACAAAAGGAGAAAAAAAAAAAAAGAAAAGAGAAAACTTGGCAAAGGGGCAAGCTTCGCAGGGATGGAAAATCACCTATGAATTAAGCTCCTCGTCTAAGAAAGAAGTAGAAAATAACGCTTCTCAGATTGCACCTTATTAAGATCACCTGAAACCAGAACCGTAAGAGTGCGGAGGCAAAACGTGATTTTTTTTTTTTTTTTACCGGGATCCGCGACCTCAGAGGAATGTTTGAAATAAACAGCACTCCACTCTGGAGATAAGGTCATGTGTTTTGACTCGGCCATTTTGAGACGGATAATTTATACAGGTCGTTTTCTAACGTGACACACGTGTCAGTGTTTTGCTTGTTGTGGAAACAGCATCTCAGCCAGTCGCGCACGTCGTGACACCGCCGCTGTCACTCCGCGTCAGACGACTCGCTCACGATGGCGCTGCGACGTCCACGTGTTGTTCCGTGTGTCTTTGGGAGCGATAAGTAAAGGGAGGACGGCTTGTGTAGTGAGAACCCAATACGCAGCCTTGTGCTCGCTCTATGTCCGTAGCAATCGTTAGCGCTTCTACTCGGCAGAAAACAGGGAAAACATTACAAAACTGTGGCAAATGCAATGCATGTGCAATGCAAAAACACAAAATCTTACCAAGTATTTTAAGTCCAAGATATTTTAGTGCAAATATCTTGACGTAAGGCAAAGCTAACTTACAGGGCACCCAGCTTGTTTTAAGTCAATAATTCCTTAATTTTTGATGGAATAATCTGCCAGTGGAAGCAGGCATTAAAAATTCACTTAGAAGCTTTTACATTTTCATCAATACTAAAAAATTGTGACTTAAAACAAGCTCCTATATGTTGCTAAAAAGTGTCCTGTAACTTAGTTTTGCTTATTTCAAGTGTACTAAAATATTTGCAATAGAAACTGAGCCAAACAATACTTGTAAGGCTTTGTTGTTGTTGTTTTTTTTGCAATAAATAAAGATAAATTAAAAAAAAGGAGAATGTAACCCAAGTGTATTTACAAATCATTAGTAAATAAGTCCACAAGTGTAAAAACACAGGGTGTAGTGGCATGTAGCAGAAACTGGATTTTATTTAGGTGACATCAAAGTAAATGGGGCTGAATACAAATGCATGCCCCTTAGTTTAGAGTTTTGCTTGTAAAAAGAAATGTCTCAAACACATTTTTTTTTCACTTCAATTGTGTGATCGGTTGTGCCAGTCTTTCGCTTAAAGCACACTAAAGTTTGTCGCATTATGACAAAATGTGAATATTCTTGCAAGGCACTGCAGGGGTGTTTTCAATCATATCCACACTAAAATCCATCTAACCTTGCCATTGTCAAGGTAAAGCTCCCAGCATCAACTTGATCTGTATTATAAAGTATTGCAGGCCCGCGTGTTATTAGGAGACTTTTTTTTTTTTTTCTTTATTATGTTTTGCACCTGTGGCTTCTGCACCCTGCATCTCTTTATAAGGGAGCTTTTGTTGTCAAGGTAGTCTGCAAGGGGTGAGACGGGGTGTGCACACGTGCACTGCGAGTGTGTGTGCGTGTGTGGTTAGAGGTGAAAGAGGTTGCTTCAGGCTCTAAGCCGCAACTTACACATGGCCCAGCTCATGAGCGATGGTGAAGGAGGCACTAATTCCGTTTTCTTCACTGATGGAGCAGCTGCGGAACGGATCGCACATGGTGCCGAGCTCTGCAAGTCCTACACACAAAGACACACACGCACACACACACACACATACAGAAACTCACAAAATTGCAACTATTTGGGGGAAAATGCTTAGCTGTTTAAAAAAAAAAAATTGTGAAGTTTACCTAACGTGTCACATTTATCTTTTGCACGGCAGATGTCCTCCCTGGAGAGAGAAGAGAAATCATTTTCTCACGGGTGCGCTCGCTTGAAGAAGTTGGCATCGTTGTAAAGAATGGCGCTCAAAACGCACCTGGTGATGAGGAGCGCAGTGTCGTGGTGAGAAGGATGGCTGTCGTCCTGGATGTTCTGGCTCTGCTGCCAGACGCAGAAGTTGTGGAGAGTGGTGGCAGCGTTGAAGCTCACTGTGGGTCCTTCCTGCAGGGGTCAACACATGTACCAATGATGCCAGATTTAGTTAATTAAAGAGATGGAGTCGGTTTATTTTATGTGCGCGTCCGTTAAGAGACTGGAAGTAGTTCCTATATTATCTGAAGTCTTTGACTAGACCTGGAGAGACCACAGCTCATCTCAAGTGTCAGCAAATTAATTTATAAGCCCTCAAACGTCCCTCCTGTTTGCATTAGACGGTCCTTTACAAGGAAGTAAATGATTTTCTTCTGCACAGTATGTAGCTGTTTGGAGGCAGTCCGCCACCAAAGATCATCCTGTGTGAAAAACACACCGAAAATGAAAAATATCTCTGAAAAGAAACTATCTGCTATTAAAAGTAAAGTGGAGTAAAACTTAATAAAGTATAACTCACATGAGAAGCAACCGTGCATACGCTCACATCTAAGAACAATTTAAAATATTCAATTGGCCTGAGAGTTATGTTTTAGATTGGACAGCGGGAAGAAGCCGCAAAAGAGTACCCAGAGAGAACCCACGCATGAACATGCAAACTCCATCCAGAAAGGTCGGGTTTCAAACCCAGAACCTTCTTGCTGAAAGATTTGCAAAAGTCTTTATGTGGACATATCTAGAATCTTAATAATCTACTACAATGGGTTTTCTATCTTACTTCTTAAGACTGTAGAAGTCTGTTTTATGTTAAATGAAAATCCTAGTAGAAAGATCTACTGTAGTTAAGACTAAAACCTCTTAGGAGTGCCTCAACTAAAAAAACAAAAACAAATTGGCCCTTAAAGTTTTTGCAGAATAAAGCAGGTTCTCCTAAATGAATGCCACAGGTGATTTTGTCTCGTTCAATCAATAAAATCAAATCAATCAGATTTGATCTGGATAGCACATTTCAGCAGCAAGGCATTTCAAAGTGCTTTACATCACGAAAACACAATAAACACAAAGTCATGCAGCACAGAATCAACAATCAAAACATTACATTCAGTCAAGAGCCGTTGTTAAATTCGTAATTGTTTATGTTTCAAAGGCAAACAGCGGAGTTTTTAGTCTAAATTTAAAGGAACTCACTGTTTCAGCAGTTTTGCAGTTTTCTAGAAGCTTGTTCTAGAAAGCTGGAGAAAAAAGGAGAAGAAGCTGAATACTGCTTCTCCATGTTTGGTTCTGGTTCTGGGGATGCAGAGCAGAACCAGAACCAGTGGTGCTAAGCCGTTCAGTGATTTATAATATTTTATAGTCTATTCTCTGGGCTCCAGGAACTTTAAAGCTGGCATGATGTGCTCCATCTTCCTAGTTTTAGTGAGAATTCTTCCACCTTCCTTATCTTATTAAGCGCCTCTCTGTACATTCATGCATGTTTTCAAAATCGATAAAAGTTCAGAATGCATCTCCTGCAGGCGCTTCACCACAGTGTCGCCTGTTCTCCAAGGAGACCTCTCACGAGATGTGAGAATGACAAGGAAGGCGGAGAGTCATTTCAAGCAGGTTCCTTGGGGAAAAAAAAAAAAAAAAAACTCCAAACCACAAACACCTGCGATGATGTCAGCCATATACCGAAGACCCCGCATATAGGGAGCATTGAGGGCTGGTTGTACTCACCTGCTCATTGTGGATGATGACTAGCTTGACGATCATGATGTTAATGAGGTTCCCTACACTGGGGTCCCTGTACACCGCTGCTACCTGTAACACAGACGAAACACGCAGACAAAAAAAATGTGGACGAAATCTCCACTAACCTGCCCCCGGAACGCAGTATGTCATGTTTAGAATGAGGGATGGAGAAAAAACAAAAACAACTTTTGCGGGTCTTTTTTGATTTTTTTGCCAACTATTCTTTTGGCTTGATTTGGTTAATGGCAGCAAAAATGCCTCTTCACTTTAAGATTAACAGGCAAGATATCTCGTCCCTCTCCTGCTGTTCTCGAGCGGCCCTGCCACGGTCGGCCAGCCGTCTCCTGAGGCTGTGTCCGGCCTCATGACAGGAACTCATTAGTCCACCATAAACATTTAGCTTGTCTTAGCCTGGGGGGAGGCAAAATGTGGCCTCGGCCTACACACTGGGAGCTTGTCTTTGCAAGCTCTTGCTTTAAGAGTGACATATGAGATGTTGGTCCATTTCCTCTCGCTCCAGTGCGTGTTGTTATGTGAAGGTACTGCGGCCTGCAGGATCTTTGATAAGGTAGTAACTAAACACAGATGCAAATGTACTAAGAAGCATTTTTTTTAAAAATGTTAAAAAAAGGCTGCAGATAAATGCTTTCTAAGCGTTTTAAAAGCTAAATATCGTTCTATCACAGAGTACATGTACAGTTTCGGTCCCACGTTTGCTTACACCTGTTTTCGACGTGAATATGGAGGGACACACACTGACAAGACAAATGGGCTCTTGGAAACGGTTTAAGGCAGAAGGGAAAAAAAATGTTGTTTGTTTGGAACCGAAAAACCGAAATGTGCTTTTGAAAACTTATCAGTTTTTATGAGCATCTGTAACGTAAAATTAGCTTGTTCTGCAGTTAAAGTGACGTCGTTTTACTCATACTTCGAGGTTTTAGATAACAGAAAATTAAACTTTGGAAAAATAAGCATGAATTTATCTGGTTAGCAGAAATTCCTGTAAATGTAGCTAATCAATGGGGGAAGTGGCTGGTTTGGAGACTGAGGACAAAAAGAAACAAAACTATAGTTTGTTATTTCTAGGTGACACAGTTCTAGAAATTACATTGAGATATTGCTATAAAAATGCAAAAAACCCACTAAAACTTAAAACTAGCCTTTTTTTTTTATTGCCTCTATATTTATGAACGATGCTTTCTGTGCATTTTTGGTCAAAGGTATTTAGAGTTATGTTTAAAATAACAAAACTATTTCTGCTCAAAGAAAAGCAAATTCATATATATTGTTTTAAGGTTTTCACATCAGACTGACTCACTACTTAGACCTGTGCAACAAAAAATTAGCACATCGGCATTTATCGCTGACCGTACTCTGTTTAACAACAACACAACATTGACAATCATTGCTCTCGCGTAGATTAATAAGTTCTTTAAATCTACTGTTAATGAAACCAGAGAGCGGTGGCAGAGGGAACATTCAGTCCAGTCCATCTACCTATCCCGTTTCACACCGTTTGACTGAGACGTTTAATAATTCTGTGAGTAGATTAGCTGTTAGACGACTTCGGGACTCACAAAAGGTCCGGCGGCCGAGTCGGAGCAGGCCCAGTTAACCAGGCCGCTGTGGTTTTGGTTGCATTGAGCCGAAGCCGCCACAAGGTTTGCAACCAAGATTTATAACTGTAAAACTCTGAAGCTTTAAACACTGAGTGTAAATACAAACAAAAATCTGTTTATATTTTTTACCCCTTAGAAATAGTATTTAGTTACGGAGTTTTTTTTTATTATTTTGCTCTGGATATCTCTGTGCTTTTATCGTTTTTTTGGCACACTTTGCCATGTGGTTAGATTTGCCAGGTTGTTTTGGGGGCTAACCCACCAGCTGTTGCACTGTTTAGTGTCCAATCTGGGAATATGGAATTCAAAATGTTTTTTTTTTTTTTATCAAGAACCAACTGAATAGATTCACAACACAGAAATTTAAGTTCAGCACAATTGCAGAACTGCTATTATATTTACAAAAATATGTTTAGATGTGTGAGCAATAAACAACCAGCAATCACTTAATAGATTGCAGCAAAAAGAGAAAAGAAATGAGATGCAGTTTGTGTTTACATTACATTCTGTAAAGCTCTTGTTCCGTGTACAGAATCTGGTTCTCAAAACCAGGATCAAGAGTGTAAAACTGCAACAATCAATGGCTCCTGAGATTGGTTATAGTAAAAAAATGGACTTCAAGATGTTAAATTATGCAAATGTAAATAAAATAAATAAATATCCAAACAAAATAAAAAGATAGTTTTAGAAGCATTATTTTACTTACTACTGACATGATTGTTAAGATGTAGTGCTCCAGGTTGCGTCCATGGTGACGGGCCATTTTGGCGTCCGCCGTCACCATCAGCTCAACGTAGCGAGGGTAGGAGAGGAAGCGCTTGCGTCGCCGCGGGGTGGTCGTGCCGTCGCGCCTGGTGCCGTTTTCATTAATGTGATGCTGGTCGATTGTGGCTGTCAGAGAATCCAGCTCCTCGGCCATGTTCCCTCTGCTCTCAAATGAGGCCGACCTCTTGGAGTTTCCTGTTTTAACGAGAAAGAAAAAAAAGAATCGCAATATTTTTGGAAATCCAGACGATCATAAAAATCAACTAATGTGCAATATGACCGATGGTTTCAAAGTGAAACATATTTTTCAAAATTTACTTGTATGGCATCTAAACATACAAGACATTTATGTCAAGAATATTTGAGCAAGACATTTTCTGTAAAAATGTGATTAAAATGAATGTAAAAAAAAAAATTTTTATTAATTAATTTAAAAAATGGTTATCCTCAAATTAATTCACACTTAAAACGGCCAATATCAAACAACGTCGTATCGAAGAAGTGGATCATTGTTCAGCACGTTGAAGGAGTTTGGATTGTTTAAACCTCAGACATTTAGTTTGTTGTGCTCCTGATAATTGAAATGAAAGCAAAAGCCGAGTGTTTGTCAAGAAGAATGTAGACCAAGACAAGAAATGTAGAAATAATTCATGTCAGATGTGAAGCACAGAGCTGGAAGTGTCATGGTGACCAGAACACCATCAGAGAATCCACCATCAATTAAACTGTGTTGGAGAGGATTTTTGGGAAAAATCTGAGAGCATCTGCAAAAAAGAAAACAAACAAACAAAAACAGATGTTAGACCCTAAAATATGATAATGGCTCATCCATTTTCTTTACACCCTTGTCCCTTAATGGGGTTGGGAGGTGCTGGTGCCTATCTGCAGCTAACGTTCCGGGCGAGAGGTGGGGAAGAGGCACACACACACACTCACACCTAGGGACAATTTGGAGAGGCCAATTAACCTGACAGTCATGTTTTTGGACTGTGGGAGGAAACCGGAGTACCTGGAGAAAACCCACACATGCACAGGCAGAACATGCAAACTCCATGCAGAAGGGCCGGGGCCGGGAATTGAACCAAGAACCTTCTTGCTGCAAGGTAACAGCTCTACCAACTGCGCCACTGTGTAGCCCTATGATAATGGCCCAAACCCAAAACATCCCAGGCAGAATCAAAGCTCAGGTATTGATCTAAGACTGACTGCACATGCTAAAAAAAACATTAAGCGTCTCAAAGCTGAAACTGAGAAGTGGAATTAAAGTTCATATAATGATTGTGTTATATGAGTGTGCAGCAGTTTTACCAGAAGACTGCAGTCCCTGCTTAACCTTACCATGAGCCTGGACAGTCGTCTCTGTGAAATGATGGCATAAAAAAAATAAATAAATAAAAAAAATAATGAAAAAAACATTGCACTGAAAGGAATAAATCAAATATATTTAGCCCCAGACTGCAACAATTTTATTTGCAAGCGCTGAGATGAATGCCTTCAGCAGCAGCCTCCCAACCAGAATGACAGCCGAATGCCGCGCAAATTCAGCAGGCGCAGTTCTTTCAGCTGAACTGCACGTGTTGAGCTGGCTCCCAGCAAGAGATTCCTTCACCGTGACAGGGTGAAGTTAAAAGAGGGAGGCAGGGGTAGACGAAAAGCGTAGGCAGGTTTTTTTTTTTCATTGGAAGGAAGGAAGAGGAAAACTTGGAAAGTTTCAAGCGGATTTAATTACACATTCATGAGACCGAAAGAGCTTAGTAAGATACTTCTAAAGAGCCAGAAGCAGTACTAAAAAAAACAAAACAGATAAGCCCACTCCAAAAGCCAAAGGACTGCAGGAGATATAAGTTATTAGCTCAAAACTGCATTTTAAGGCAAAACAAGAGAACAGATCCATAAAAAAGAAAAAACAATTTACTTTTGCAGTGAATCACCACATCATGTTACAAGACATCCAGCTGTCTCTAAGCTCCAGGGAGACTAATCTAATTTCCCGACAGGAAATGCAACATGAGGGTCTGTCAAACTAAAGTACAATGAAAGGTTGTCAGATTTCAACATAATTCAGAGATGAAAGCACAATTTCACCTTATTTAGTTGCACGTACTGCGACAGACTGGCGACCTGTCCAGGGTGAACCCGCCTCTCGCCCGGAACGTTAGCTGGAGATAGGCACCAGCAACACTCCCAACCCCACTAAGGGACAAGGGTGTAAAGATGATGGATGGATGGATGGATGGATGGATGGATGGATGGATGGATGGATGGATGGATGGATGGATGGATGGATGGATGGTTGCACGTAAAGGTATCCGTACACGTTCAACTTGTTCACATTTTGCCACAAAAACATTATTTTACAAACGAGAATCTGAAGAGTGTCACTCATATGTTTAAGCCCCCCTTTAATCTGACACCCTTAAGCCACTTCATTAGTAAACAGTAGTAGTAATTTAGTGATAATTTAATCTCAGAAAAAATAGCGCAAACCCATCTGTCCAGTGAATACATCAGAGGGACGCTGGAGAACATTACTGAACTGATCAAACAACATCATGAAGAACCAGGAACATATCAGACAGGTCATTCTGAAGAAGGGTCTAAGCTTCGAAAGTCCGACAAAGCATTGTTCAATTCATCCATTATCTATCAGGCTTATCGTTGCATGATCGTGAGAGAGGCTGGTGTCACTCCAGCGGTCATTGGACGAGAGGCAGGGTACACCATGGACAGGTCATCACTGGGCAACACAAGTTTAGCTTCCTGTACAGCCGGAGATCCACATTTGGGGTTCAATCTCATTTAAGACCAGTGCCGGGGTCCTGAAACTTCTAGGTCTCTCTCTGCTTCATTTCACGACATTCAAATAATCAAATAATCAGGTGATGAGCAGGACTGGTAGAACTGCTAACGTTGTTGTACTGACAGAATACAGCTCGACACCCCTAGACTAGTCCGACCTCATCACAGCTGTGACTGAGCTGGAGATATTTCGCAAACTAGGAGGGTGAAAAATGTCAATCTCTAGATGTGGCAGCTGGTGGAGATTTCTTATTTCTTTAAGTAAACAATAACATAAATACACACAGGACTGATTTTATGAAGCAAGTGAATGATGCCAAGGAAGCGTCTCGATGCTTCAGAGTCGTACAGAGCTTCGAGTTCATCATCCTCAACAGCCTCCTCAACTTTGTCCTCAGAGATGGTGAAGACTTCGATTGTACTCGCTAAACTCAGTTTTTCCATAGTCTTACACAAAGAGAGATTGTGTCCATCTGTTGGAAAGACTGGAAATGGTGGGGAGGCAATCCATTTAGCGCTCTACGATTATTCAAGCAGTGCCCTCAATGGGTACATGAGGCAGAGCGTGACTTTCTGGCACAGCGATGCGCAGCTCTTGCCGCCGAGAGGCCCAGCCCCATGCCAGTCTCAACATCCGAGCTGCGGTCAAGCCCGTCTGTGCCCCTGCCTGCTCAGAACGGAGCTTTGTGTTTTCCTGGAAGAAATTCACCAGTGTCAAACCTACGACACTAAACCTCTTTTAACAAAATCATCAATACGGACATCAAGGGGATTACAAAGGCAAAGAGGACAACCAGCCTATATATAAACAGTAACGGTACAGAAAGAAAAAAAAGAGATGAGCATATTGTACCAGGTATAATAGCATTTGAATCAGTGCAGATTAGCCAAATCGCCTTGAGCTGAAATCTCCCTTTCACTGGGTGGTGATCTGCTACTTACGCCATGAGGAGCCGGGGGGGAGGGGTGACTGACCTCGTGCACTGAGCCCAGAGAGATGATTTCACCCCGTGGGCCCCGATTCGCATCAAATACACATCCATGCTTAATGCATCCAACACGTGTTTCATCCAAGAATAATTAAAGTATTGTAAACTTCAACTCCAGGAGTTACTTGTGACAGAGGTCCGTGAGATAAATGTCAAACCTGCATGAGTCCAATGCTTTATATAAAAACCAACCAACCTGAGCAGCGGTTTTAAGCTACTGTTGCTATGTAAATTATTTCATCAGCATGTCACAAGACGATCACAGTGAGACTGTTTAAAAAAAAAAAAATCAGTTTTTTCTGGGAATGACTGAACAACTGAAACTGAATCATTCAGGAAGCTGATGGTCAAAACCAACAAAAGAAGCAAAAAGTAGTTCAGGTTTATGTTAGTTATCATACAACTCAGCTTTGTAGCTTGTTTTCTTTTGCACGAGTTTATTAAAGGCTTTAAGCATTTTTTTAAAACAAAAAAATAATAAACAATCACCAAATCCAAGCATAACAGAGAGCTCCATAAGAAAAAAAGGCATAGATGTGTGAGATGTATGTTGTAAGGCTGAAATGTCAACTTGATAATCTAAGTTTTTTTTCCTCACCTGTCCGACATAAGAACAAACAGACGATCCTGAACTAGCATGCAGAGTTGAATTTCAATTAGTTTATAACAAGGAAGCGCTCAGTGTAAGCGTTTTCGCTTTGAGCTGTGTGCATACAGTACAAAAAGAGATTGATTTCAACTGAGCTGCAGATGCTTTGACTATCCCAAACATCCCAGTTTAGGCGAGAACAAAGGGAAACTCAAATTTCATTGTTGAGCTAATTAACATTCTTTAACAGTGACCTGCTGAGAGTTTGAGCTTTATTCCCAGGGTAATAATTAAAAAGGCCGTGTACCTCAGTCATATTGGTGTTGCCTTGCCTCCACACAAAGTCAGACAGTCTGCTTACTGAAATTACCTGACAGCGCAACTCAAGAAGGGATAAATGTTACCAACTCCTTCAGACGGAGGCACAATTAAGTGCAATTCTGTGGCTAGACGGGTAGAAGCAAAGACAACAAATTGTTTCAGCCAAAGACGGCTTTTAAAAGTCAAGTGGTGTCGTTTTCATCCGCACTGAGAGATGTGGGCTTTCAGCACACCAGGCAGAACTAAAAGTGTTCAGTTCAATAGATAGATAAAAGTTTCTTGAGCTGACGTTGCAAATGAATGCTGGCATTCTGAAAAACGTGTTGCACAAATCTCAATATGTGAAGATGGTTTTGTGGTGACTTTGTGATTCTGTTCAACTCAGATTAGTTTGATCTAATTACCTTCCTACTCAATTCTGCCAGATTCTCATCTCCTTTCAGTGCTCCTTCAGGACTTTGAACATTGAAGTGGATTCCTCCAGTAGAATTTCAACCGGCTGTTGAGAAAGCAATCTTTCTCAACAGCCGGAGGTCCAGACTCTCTCCACAAAGCAGAGCTGGTTTTTACTAGGCTGATCTAATTTCAATTACCAGCCGAACTTGACAATAATTTATGCTTTGTTGTCCCTAAAGGTAAATTTATTGCTGACTCCAAGCTGAACTCCTTAATTTTTTTGACTCAAACCAATCAATCAATCATTTCATCTTTATGGAAAAGGTTGCTAAGCTCAGGTGAAGTAACTGTTTTCCAAAGCATTAAGCCTAGAATGACCTTAAACCCCCAACCCCTTAAAAAAACTACTTAAAATGCAGAAGCACCTTTGGCCTTGACATGCACAGAGCAGGTCATCAGTTTTCATTACTGTCTAGCTCATCTCTGATGAACAACCGCAGCCCCAGGTCACAACGCTAATGGCTCTCCGAGCGACTCTTAGACCTGGCTTTCCTCAGAGAAAGCTGCTTCTCACCTGCCAGTGCCACTTATCTCCAACTTTCACCCAGGTCACCAATTAGTTAGCCACCGTCACTCCAATTATTTCAACCATTCCACTCGGCCCACATGGGTTGCGACAACCCAGACAGTAGACACCGTCAGAAAATAGCTCCAGCTGAAGCCTGTCTCGGGAACGGCTAAAACAACACAACGCGCAGGGTTCAGTAAGGCCACGGCCTCCGGACAGGCAGACACATGGAAGCTATTAAGGTTACTGACAGCGTACGGCTCTGTTGGGGCCCTGTCCAGAGATTCTGCTGTCATTACATCAGGTGACATTGAGTGCAATTATTAGCAGCTACACGTCATGCCCGGCTGTAGATTCAGAGACAGACAGTAGTCGGAACGCCTGCTCAAGACTTAGTGGATCACATTCATTTTATAATTTTGCACATGTAAATAAATGCAATAGCAAACACAGGACTATATATATATCGACGTATTTGATGACAAAAGCCACTACGGTTTCAGAAGCAGTAAGCGGCAAAGACAGTGGGATCTTGCAAGTAGGAGGACACCACTGCCAAACTCTGGAGTAAGTCTGATAGACACATGCAGCGCAGGCCAGGGATGAAAAACACACACATAAAAACAGGAGTTTCCTTTCCATTCCTCTATCTGTTCAACAGCTTCCAGCAATAAGTGGCTTGCTTGCTTCATCCACCGGCGGCCCAGACAAATGTTAAGCACCTTAACGTCATTTTCAGACTTTGTCACTTTATAAACACAGAAGTTGATCTATTGTTTGGAAATTTAATTTTAAATTGGATTTAGGAGCTATTGTAACACCTTAAAATTCGATGGAACTGTGAGATTTTATCTCTGGCTGTGTGCTTGAAGTCTTTTACAGCCTTCATCAACTATTCTTCTACACTGCCTCATAGTTAGCTTATTCCATGTTCTCATGTCTTCTGGTTATTTTGTTGTCCCGACATCATGATGTGTCACCAACATGTCCCCCCAGTGGGGTGGTGTGTTCAAGATTTTGTGTCATGTCAGTTATCCAGCATTGTGCAGCTAACCCAAAAGGTTACAATTTGGTCGCGTCTGACCAGAGCACCTTCTTGCTGTGGTCCTAAATGGCTTGAGGGAAAAGTAAAAGGGACTTTTCACGACTTTCAACTGTGATTTTCTTCTCGCTACTCAGAAGGCAACAGATAGTTGTCCTGAAAACAGATTCTCCCACCCAAAGTGTGGATTTCTGCAGCTTTTCGAGATTTACGACGGGGCTCTTGGCTGCTTCTTCTAATTCATTGAAAGTTTTCAAAATGTAAAAAAATAAAGAAAAAAAACTGAGGTGCTGCCATGAAAAAATTCAAAATCCTAGACACAATATATGTTCAAGTGAGTTCAAGAGGATAAAAAGCCTCGTAATTTAGCTCAAATTAAGCCACCAAATTTCTGTCAAGGTACTAGAAAAAAAATATACCGTTCGGTTTTATTCAATTCTTGTCCGTCTCCAAATGGGTTTTAGAAAACACAGAGAGAGGCAACCGGTGAAGAATTTACCCCTATCTGCAGACACCCTCATCCTTTTGGGTTATCTCTTTTCGAAGGACAACACACGGATTGGCATGCAGGTTCAGAGACAGATACCCTGCAGAATGTATGTCATTAAAGCCGTGTTGTGATTCGAGCCTGGTGAGCTTCTACCCTAGATGCTTTTGAATCCAGAACCGGGCTCAAGAAAGCACTTTGTAACTTTAAACATTAGTCACCCTCTCAACAGCTACGTACACCAGTGGTATTCTCCACAGCAGTGAAATCACCCAGACTGGGAGAGCGAGGAAGGAAACTGATACAACTGCAACGCATATCAGTCAATGAGAACTTATTGGGCTGTCCGAGCTCTTTCTGACAAAACTCTGCATTAACCCGTTAAACCAAAAAAAAAACAAAGTCAGTTTAAATCTCTAATTTTTTTCACCAGCTCGTCATGTGACAGAGATGCTTTTATCAACAGTCCATGAAGACACACACAGGGAAGAAAAGCTGCTGCAGACAGATATATGGCCATGTTCTGTCTGCTGAAATAACAGAACATCACATTCCATCGAGGTAACACTTTAAAAGTCCTTACGAGTCCACTTCTGTTCTGACAACTCTGAGACACTGATGGCACATGCACGACAAAGTCAAGGATTTCTACATGTCAAAGATCACCACATTGAAAGCAAAACTTAACCTCAGTTAAATACATGTGCAGATGTTACTTTGGGTTACTTTTAACCGTATTTGTTCAAAAACCACACAAGTTTTGGAAACTCTCACTGCCTCGAGGTACAACTGTCCCAATTCTTGTTGTTATGGTAACCTACGGTGAGGTAAGACAGTAGTTTGACATGTTGTATAAGAAGGAAAATGAGTAGAAAAATAGAGATGCACCCAGAATTCAGCTTTTAAAAAAGCATTTTTTGGATCAGCCCTAACACCCGACTGGATACCACCAGAAACAAGTAATAGCAATATACCCACAAACACTGGTGATTTTGTAATTCCAGCCCCATCAACTCCAGTTGGACGTGATTGACATCTTTTTTTCAGTTTTGGGTCTTTTTGTGAGTTTTCTTCAAGGACTGCTTGGAAAACGAAAGCCAAACGAAGATTATTAATGACCACCCGTGAGCAAATGTTTAAAAGAAAAACAATTTCTTTGCAAGTGGGGAGAAGCCGTATGACAAGTGGGGCACACTTGGTCAGCCTGCATTTCCATGTGTTTGAACCTAAAAAGGCCTTCGAATGCCTCAAACCTCTTCAACGTCCCAAACCTGCCAAACCACTGGGCACTCCAGTTCCCAGTTTTGATTTCGAATAAGAGCCCTCTTCACAGACACATAGAGAGAGGAAGAGAAGAAAGGAGTCATAAAGATGACTGACCCTGACAAAGGGTGCTATTATAACTTCAAAAATAATACCAAAATCCAGCCTCTCAACAACATCACATGCTCTCAGGGTCAATAATTTCATGGATACATTAGAAAGTAAATTGTTATTCTACGAATAAGGATAATCTTGGCTGAAATTAAGCTGAAATGAACTAAAAATTATAATAACATCTGTACATTTTACCAGAAATTACATTTTTCTTTAGTTTGTCCACTACATTTTGGACATGGAGCTAGAAAACAATCTTTAGGACTATTGAAATGTTTGAAATTGCACCAAGAAATCATATGCTGTGAGGAATAAAACTACGTGATCTCTGTCCAATCAGAGACACACTGTAACAAGAGCCACAGTGACAATAACACCCTTTGGTGAGGAAGCTGTGTGAAGACACACAGCTGGTTTATTTCACTGCCAGTGAGGCATTTAAGTGACCACACATGAGGTATAGGCATCTGTTTAAAGAGAAACAATTTTCTGCAACATGTCTGTTTTATTTAATGCCACAATAGAGCAAGAGATAACAGCAGATAACAGGAAGGCTAAAAGTAAAACGACAAAAGTTTCTGTGACTTGTCTGTGTGGGCTTTCAAACTCTTTTCATGGAATGTTTGGGATTTGGAAAAGCTGGTAACCTTTTTGGAAATCTTAAAGAGTCAAAGTGAATTCCCTTAAATCAAGAGAATACAAACAGAGACTGCTATTTTTAAGTCGCTAAAGGCAGATTGAAATGTGAACTCCATTTTGCAGCATTCGAAATTATGTGATGTTACCGGTTTCTTTAGAGATGCTATTCATGGTGCTTAAGGAGTTATGGTTTCCATACTAAACAACCAATTTGCAAGATATATGTTTCTTGAAACTTTCCAACTATGATTAGACACATTGTCTAATTGGTTGTAGAGAACAACCTACGGCATTGAGCTACTTGAAATCAAAGATTATCAATGAAAATGCGAAAGCAGTTCAAACCTTGTAGGACGATATGTCAATTCAAAAAGCAGCAACTACAAGTGTTTTGCAAGCAGAACGGCACGCGTCAAGTCACGGTTTACGTCGGACCTGCTAGTAGCAGCGTGCTCTGCTCTCCTTCCCATAAAAAGACATGACAGGCTTGTTAGTCTTGACTCAATGTGGCGTTCAAAGAGCACCTTTTATCACTCCATCTCCTATCTGATAAAGCTGAGGAGCTGCAGCCTGGGTCACCTCACAATCCTAAATTGAGATCACCGGTTCTTTTAATCCTCCTCCACCATGTTTACCTCGCTTTCCTTTGATGAAGCCCCACAGGTGTCCTGGGAAATTTACATTTTTTTTCCTACCTCCCATCTCTTACATGCACCAGAAAGTGTTATTTGTTGTGCATTAATTATTTGTGAGTTTTGCAGATACAGAAAGTTGTGATTAAAAGTGAAAGACTGTGATTCAGGACTTAATATTGAAAGGGATATTGTTGAATGATCGACTTTTACGTCTTTGCGGTCTGGGTCAGACCGCAAAGAAAAAAAATTAATAAAAAAAAAATGAATAAAAATTATAAAGACACGAAGAAGAAAAATGGTAAAGAAAAAGAAAGCAAAGGGTGTGGGAAACAGAAAACAATATTTCCAGCACAGGTGACAAATAGACCTAAAAAGAACAAGTTCAACTTATTCTAGCCACACTTTGAAGTCAGGCCTGGAAATTGAAAAAACATTTGACCACATGAATTAGGCTAAAATATCTCAAAATGCAACAAATGATGTCTCATTTGAAACACATTCAAGAACAGATGCGAAACAAAGTAACTGACATATATTCCTCTGGAATGGTTTAAAATAATAATAATAATAATAATAATAATAATAATAATAATAATAATAATAATAATAATAATAATAATAATAATAATAATAATAATAATAAAATTGCTCAAAGACCCAATCCAGGTCACAAAAGAACCCAAAACAACATAAAAAGCACTCCAGGCCTCACTTTTCCCAGGACAGTTTATCCTTCCCCATCTTTTCACAAGCAGTCGTTGGGTAAGTGGTGCAGTACACCCTGGACAAGTCGACTGTCCAGTGAAGCTAAGTGTTTAATAGTAAGGAAGGGATTGGGGGGAAAATATCATCTGTGGGAGAATTTCAAGGTATGAACCACTGCTAGCCAAAAAACAGAAACTCAGGTTTCCCAAAAAAAAAAATAAAAAATCTTGATGAGGACCAAGACTTACAAAAAAAAACTTTGGATGTAGATTGTTTTGGGGTTTTCTGCCCATTGTGATCTTAAACAACCACACTGCAGGAGGAGGAAGAACACTTCTGAATGGCTCAAAAAATAAATAAAAAGCTAGTCCAAAATTGGGCCAAAGTTCCACCGCAGTGAAGCCGTCCGTCACCAGAATCTGATAGCAGTTTTTACTGCCAAAGGGGTGACACAACCAGATGTTAGGTTTACAAACCAAACATTGTTTTCACACCAGCTCACATTTTTTGCCCCTTCTTAAAAGAAGCCACCAGCTGAAAACTGGATTCTGTATTTACTTTGATATCGATCACACATGACCAGGTTAAATATGATTTTGAAGTTCTCTATTGTTCCTGGAGGTCCCTGTTGAAATTCAGAATCTCTCATTTACAACAAGCTTCTTAGTGGTTGTGCAGACTTATAAGTCTGAATGTCCGAATTTGCATGCGTTTGTGTAGAGGCTGAAGTTGTGTAAAGTAAAAGTATTGAGATGGTCACAACTGGACCAAAGGGGGAAAGACCCAGGAAGCAGAATTTGTAATACGAAATGAATGTATGATGAGGCATCTGATGTTTTTCTAAAGGGTGAGTATATTCAAACATGTCCCAGGGTGGGGGTGCAGTGAACATCTCTGGCCCTAGTCTCTGCCTGCCACACACACACACAGGCCTAAAGAGTGAAAGGCCAAAGCATCACAAGGCGTCATTGGCCTGGTCAGTCCGCAGACAAAGGCCACCATCAGACCACAAAGGCCGACGCCACACAACAAGCAACTCAAGAGCTCTACCCATAAAAGATTTATTGCATTATGCAACAAAAGGCCACCTTGAGAGCTGCCTTTGAGGAGTTCAGCGAGAGTCTTCCATCAAGGTGAACTTCACTCAGTCACATTGCTTTTTCTGCCACCCAGATCCCTCGCCGTAAAAGTTCTAAAGGAAACACAAGCAGGCTCTCGGGCGGAAAACATTTCCCCTGAGTTCTTTTAAATGCAACTCCAAACTAAATCGTAATTACTTCTAACCTTGTCTGAGCTCCTGCCAGAGGACTTGGCAAAGATTGCTTCAGCAGAAGAAAAGCAACAAACAGCAAACAGCCCTTGGAGCCAGTTTTGCTTAATTAAGTTGAGAGAGGCTTTCATTAAAACCCCTTAACCAAGGCTGAAATCTTTCAGGTATTGTAGAGCACACACACATACACACGTACACGCACACACACGCGCACACACACACACACACACACACACACACACACACACACACACACACACACACACACACACACACACACACACACACACACACAAAAACTGTGACTGACAGAATTTAAATTTTAAGGCAGCATTAAAGGCCATGATTCAGAGACGTGTGCACAGGTAATGAGGAGGTAAGTGTTTGAGGGTGAAACTCAGACAGACTGTGGTCACAGGCAAACGAGTTAGGCTGTCTGTTACCCGAGGCAGCACAGGGTTCATCGGGATGCGAGGCGTTTCGTCTCCTCTCGTGTCGATAGACGAGGTGTGGTTTGTTGTGCTCTTCGTCGTATTCCGCGCCAGACACGTTCAAAAGTGGCTCCAAGAAGTACTCGGCGTGCTGCGTCGCAAACGTTCCGACCTGACGGAGAGAAAAGAGACGTCATTCACGGCCTTGGCACAAAGCGTGTGATTGCATGTGAGAGCATATACCGTGTGGGGTTCAGCTTACAACTGACTTTCATTGACACTGAAGTAACGCTGTTGTTACCTCGGGCGAAACTCTTTAAAGAGTTTGTCTGCTTTTGACGGGAACGTATGGAAAGAACATACCGAATCAGAAATCTCTTGTCAAAGCTCGCTTTCGGTCACTCTTGAACTTTTACCCACGACAACAACGGAACATTTTCACACATCCTGCACCTTTTTGCGCATTCATCAGTAAGCGAGCGATTCACCGCAACTGTGTGAACAGTCTGCGCAGAAGCTGACCTGTCATGTGTTCGCAACTTTGGAAATGTGTTTCCCTCCTCACACGCTGACAGTGGGAGGAGTGACATCATCATAAAAGGAGAGAGCTGCTGACAGAGGAATGCTAATATTGATTTGGCAGCTCAGCTTCTCTCAAAGCCTCTTAGCGCTTTGAGCCATGAGGCACAGTGGTGTTTGCATGGTAATTTCATGCGCACACTTAAGCCGGATATTGGACCCTGGAATGTTATCTTTACGGGAGTGTTACACCAAAGCCGTCCCCACAGGTGATGGGCATTTGACAGCGGGAAACGTACGGATCGGATACGGAAAACAAGTACAAACTGTGTTTGTTCACCAAGAGTGGAAGGATTTGTTCACAATTTGTTCTCGGCACCCTTCCGGTGCAGTGTTATGAGACCTTAGAGCGTCAAACTTTGACACCTTGCTGCGCCTTACCCCGTTATTTTTCAGTTCCCAGAACTGAATGTGGATGAAGTTAACCAGCTAACTGTTGGTTAAAAATCACTGTTAACATAGTCTATTAATATATTCTGTTGTGCACAGTGAGCTCACTTTCCTTCCCATATGCAGTTACCCAACTCTCTTCAGCATGCACGGCATGAACTTTAGCTCTGGGTAAAATGATGATGGCAACACATCACAGTTCTGGCTTCTCTATAGAGGAGCCAAGAAGTAAAATGAAATTGCTTAGTGACCTAAAGGATTTGATCATCAGAGAATATAAAGTAGGACTGGACACACTGGCCACAGGCCAGAACTGCAATCTAATCATACCATAACGGCAGCACTTCAAGTAATATAACAACCTTGAGGTCAAGTCTGCTCTCTGCATTCAGCCAACGCTCTGATTGCATTCATGAGGATCTCCTCTGCACATTCCACAATAACATCTAAAATGTTGAAAAGTTTTGTTTTTCATTTCGGAAGTTTAAATGTATTATATCTTACAGAATCAGTACACATAGAATGAAAGCCTTTATTTTTTTGGAATTTTGATGACGGCTTACAGGTAACGAATGCTCGAAAATCAGTCTCGAAAATTTTTAACATTACGTGAGATCAATTAAAAAAATGATCTTTTAAACGTTTAAAACAGTTCTTCAAAAAAAAAAAAGTGATAAATTAATTGGAGTTGGCAAATCGGCACTGCACTAACGGCAGTGAAATGCATTTAGGGGTATCTCTCTAAAACGAACAAAAACTTTTCTTTGACTAAAAAAACTTTAGTTTTTCTTTAGCTGAAGGCCTGAGGTGATGTGTTGTCAACTGGTAATCTGTGCACAAACTACTCAACTTGTCAAAATGAAAATAAACATTTTTACACCTTTGTTCTCCTGTTGTTATTATTTTAAAACAACTTAATCTGATGTTAAGGTGTAAGAAACCAAGTATAACTCTCAATGATTTGTTACTAAAGCTTTGTAGGAATAAGAATTACATGAAAATTGCTGCAATTCAAGGTTTAGTGAGATTATTTTTAATTACAGAACATTTAAGTGAGACCACGTTTTTGCACATATAATTAAATATAAGGCAGCTGGTGCCTGTTTTTTTGCAATGCTATCCGATTTAATCCTACAACTCTCTACTAGCAGCAATCTAAGCACACAAATGACCTGTTGCATCACCAGAAAGAGGCAAAGCTTTAGTTTCCCAGTGTTGGCTCAGTAAATCTCCCAGACGTTTGGCTAGAAAGGAGGGCTGAACTGGACCTCACAACCGACTGGCTTCTGTCTGAACTAAAATGACATGGCTTTTTTCTTCTTTTTTTTTTTCCATCTCCCTTCTCTGTGCCGACTCATCCAAAAAAACAGTGGCGACCTCTGAGGTGAAAGGGCCCGTGGAAGAGTCGGGATCCTGATCTTTACATCGTTTAGAAGGTAGAACCATTTCTCAGGGCAGAATGACCCATCACACACTTCTATTATGGGAGAAAACCGAGAGCGCCAGCTCCGCAGGGAACAAACATTTCCCACGGTGTGAGCAATCCTTAAGTTCCCCGCAAAACCTTCAGTGGCGGTTGTCTCCGCTGTAGAGCTTTCTCCTCTTTTCTGTCCATCACGGCGAGCTCACTTTGAAAAGAGCAAAGAGCTCCCTGAACTCCGCTCACCCCCCCACACCCCCTCTGTCCCCTCATCAATCGCCCCCTGGGGATGGCTTTGAGTAACTCCGGACAAAAATGGGAAACCTGCGCTTTCCTAGAATGACCCCTTTGTTTTATGGCTTAATTATTCTTTAATGACCTCATCTCAACACAATGCGGCCCAGACCAGCAAGCCCCAGTGAACAGATGAAGACACATTTATGACCCAGCAGCCTTTGGTGCCGCGTCTATTGTCCCGTCATCCTCGGTGAGCGATATGTTGACAAAAAGGAAGCAAACTTGTTTGGATAAGCGAGTAATACGTCACGGTTGCGCAAAGAGGCAACAAAATGCTCATTAACCCGATAATTGCGCGGCACCTTGCGGTGTCGCTTAGATGGAAAAAAATCCATTTGTTTTACTTTTGACTTAGTTTCAGAGCCACCTGTCCCCCTCTAGACTGTACTTGCAACAACAGTCCAAAAATAAGAATTTGCATCACTGAAATAGATGCCGCAACGGGAATAGTGAGACTCTAAGTCTACGGTCACTCTGTACCCACCCCCCACACAGGATCCCGCTGGTGCGACTGAGGTCAACCCCCTTGCTCCTGGTCCAGTAACCTCATGTGACCCATGAAGTCATCCCCTTCAGCACTTATCAGATTCTCTCCCACAGGAGTCAGCAAACTAAATCAGTCCGGCAAGGAGGATTCCTGCGTGATTAATACTGGATTTATAAACCCACCACTCTCCTGAACTGTATTACAGGCTCATAACAAACTTTTTCAAATTGGTAAATCTGTAGAGAAAAAAAAAAAAGTCATAACCCTTCAAGACGACTTGAGAGACGCATTTCAGCGTCTATGTCAGCTGGTTTATTAAGTTTGCAGCAAGTATATATATATATATATATATATATATATATATATATATATATATAGGGTTCAAAACTGTTTACTAGGAATTATCAACCGAGTGTGATCAAAAGGCAAATGACATCATTTGTCAGCGATCGTTTCATGAGGTTGTTTAGGATTTCAGATTATGTCATTCATGTCGAGTTATGCTGATGTTACAATGGGTGAAAGGAATCTTACAAACAAGCCAAATAGTAACACAAAACGGTCTCACTGTTGCAGTGGCAACACACACACACACACACACACACAAAGTGAGGACTTTGCATTGAGTTTCATTCATTTAAGTAACAACATTCGTGCTCAACCCAAACATTTCCCCTAAGTTTTAACCATTACTACCTTATTTCTAAACTTAACCAAAACTCAATTCCCACTTTACTTGTAAACCAAACTAGAAGACCACGACAGTACTGCAAGAAAGGGAGGCCTGGGAAAAGGCTTCCGCTTTCCACAAATGACCGCTCTTTGGTGGTAGATTTTGTGAACGTGGCCCTCAAGTACAAATTCACATATATTACATGTTTTCATATTCATATGCATTTTATGTCTGACCTAGACTCAATTCACAACTTGATCCTAAACTTTTGCCCCTATCCCAAAGCAGCTCTTCTTCTTAAAGGGCTCAGACTTTGTGCCCCGGAAGGCGCAGTGGGTCCTTACAATGTAGTATTTGTTAGAAAAATTGGCTTTTCAGGTGAGAAATGCTAAAACACATACGCAAACACAGGCAGCCTTAAATGTATAATGTTTAAATAAATGAGCTTAGGATGCAATAGTAGATGAATCAGTAACAGATGCAGGTCATTCAGGCACCTCGCCACTTTGCATCACTGCAGATTTGGTCATTTTGAGCCAAACTTTTTTGGGCACAAACTGTCGTCATCTAGTGCTGGACGTTTCATACCCACCATGCATCAGTTTGTACCTGCAATGGGGACATTTTGTGCCTGCTTTGACAACCAGTTATTTAAAGTTTTGCTTTGTTTTTGCATAATCCACTCTTTTAGTGATTGCAATGTAGGACTCAGATAATAAAAATCCACCAGCAGGTAGTCACTTCCGTGTACAGAGAGAGTTTTCTAAAACTCCTGAGGTTTCACTGTAGGCTTCTGTTCCGGTTTGCCATGTCGAGACTCTCAGAGGCCTGCAACTGAAACTGTGTTATGTTATTATTTTTTGTAGATTCAACAAAAGTATGGGAACATTTTTTTTTTTTTTCACAGACTGTCAGGAACAAAGTGTCTAAAGATACAATTTAAAACCAAATCTCTGCTAGCTTGTCTGGTATGTGTAGACAAAACACCGGCTCATCATTTGAATTTAAAAAGTCTTTTCATGTCTGAATGATTCATGGATTGGAGTAAAGCATCTCCAAACACAGACACACACACATAAAAAAAAAAACACATTACTCTGAGTCTGGTCAGGTACTGGAATGAAAATAAGTCAAAATGTAGGCAACAAAATCAAAGGAAAACTTAGAAAGACCTTCCTGAAAGCTCAATAAAAACTGATCTTGATCTCTCATAACTCTGAAACGTTTCACATTTCTTCTTGCAACAAGCACACAAATCGTTTTTAACATAGCTCCAGCTTAGTCAAATCAAATAAAGTGGCTACTTTCAAACCTTCCCACAGATTTCCAATTGGGCTGGACTGGGCCATTCTACGAGAGGTGTCCTGTTTCGACCTTTTCACTTCCGATCTGGTACCGATGTTGCAGCTTTGAGTATTGGACGATATCGATATTGACCTGATACAATATCAGAACGAATCAGGCATGCTTTTATTACTTGTTTTGTACTGTGAAATGCTACAAAAAAGCTTGATCAAATGAACAAAAGGCAGCAACAATAAGTATTAGTAACCAGTGGTCTGCGTGCAGAATTCAAGCGCTGCTGGATAGAAATGCTGTTCTAGATAGAGTGTTTCTATCTAAGAGTTTAGATTCAGGTCAAGATAACAATAATGCTCATTTCTTGTCTGATACTGGATTGATTTCCGATATCAATATCAGATTGGGACACTCCTGTGTATGATGACAAGAATATGCATTGACATAAACCAATTCTATTGTACCCCTGGCTGTATCTTCAATGTCAGGCTCCTGCCAAAAGGTCAATCTCCATCCCTGATCTCAAATTTTTTGCAGCTTCTAACAGCTTTTCTTCCAAGTTTACTCTGTATTTAGCTCGATCCTTTAACCATCAGCTCTGACCAGCTTCCCTGTCCTTCCTCAAAAAAAACATACCCACAGCATGATACCACCACCACCACCACCATCATATCTCACAGTGGGGATGGTGTGCTTCGGCACATTTTCTGCCACACAAAATTTCACACAAAAACAAAAAAGAAAAGAAAAAAGATTAACATAGCTCATTTATCATACTCTGCTCCCTGGTATGAATACTTTTGCAAGGACCCGTCTTTGCTCCATCCTACAAAAATCTCAACCTTTAGCCCGCATCGCCCCATAGGTAACAGAGTTCACGGATCCCTCCGTCATTAGTCCAGCAGCACTTGCTCTTGTTACACTCTTACACGCTTCACTCAGACTGCGGGTTCTGCAGGATATGCATGGATGGGATCCATTGAAATGGGAGAAAGCATGTCAGCATCGCTTGATGAAAGAGAGAGAGAGAGAGAGAAAAAAAAACAAAACAAGAAACGGTGAGAGCCAGCGGGACTCACCAGACCGGTGCACAGGCTGAACACAGCGGGGTGCTCGCTCTTCGCGTTGACGTGCCCGCGGAAAAAGCAGTGCCGCATGTCGCCGGGGTCGTGGAAGTGCGAGTCCGCGTCGCCGCTGCTCCGCTCCGCTCCCAAGTGAGTCGCGGTGTAGGACGGGGCGATGAAGCTGGAGTCTGCGCTCAGGTCGAGATGGAAGCGTTCCCCGAACGCGTCGATCCTGTAGAGAAGCCGCAAGCCCGACAGGTCATCACTTAAGCTCCTCCGTCTCCTTCTGTAGTGCAGCTTGTGGGGGAACGATTCTCCGAAGTCGTTCACTCGGAGCGGAGTGATGATTTCATACGATGACAGCTGCTTGATGAAGCTCTCTGCAACGAAACGTGGGATTCAGCGGCGGCAATCAAGGTGTCGCCGCAATGAATGATAACGTTTGCGACCTGCGACAGGCGAGGCGATTCGAGTCGGACCTACCTTGTTTCGGATGCAGTCGGTAATGCAGAGTTTCCCTGGCGAGCGCTGACAAATGACACGTTAGTCCAACCAGCCAGATTGCAAGATGCATGATTTCCTCCACGTAGAGTCCGTCCAAGGCAGTACCCTACCCTCCGTCTCTGCCGAGCGGCGCGGCGCGACTCTCCCCCTCCACCCCGACTTCTCCGTCTGCTTCTCCTTATTCCCCGGCTTGTCAGCAACAGGTCGTGCGATCCGCGGAGGCTCTCTGCAGCGCAACTCTTGCAAAGTGCATTGGCCTCATCGCATTGCTGAAAACGTGCACCCGCTGCCCTCTGCAAAATTATCCGCGTTTATGACACATTCATCCTCTCGTCTCTCTCTCCCCCCCCCCCGCACCCCCAGACTCCATTACAAAAAAAAAAAAAAAAAAAAAAATTACTGCTGCCAAATGTAAACTGCAGTGTTTTACTGAAAGGAGGGATCAGTGCCAAGTAAGCTTTCCCCTGGCCATCCTCTTCAGCACCCCTCGGTGCACCCAAAAGCTCTCAATAACGGTGAAGCAACGCCCCTACAAGATCCGGAGCCAATGGTGAGTGTGCGCACACCGCCACACATGGGGGCTTAAATGCTTCGGAGTAAAGACCAGGCGATGTGAGGAAAATCAGACGCAACCGGGAAAAAAAATAAATAAAACTCACTCAGTTTCATCACCAGGAATTTATGTTTCAGTGGCCTGCATACAGGTGCTTCTCAATCATTTCATTCAGTTCAAGAAGTGAAGTCTACTATGGCATAATGGGGTAGAAATGATTCACACACAGTATTCCTTTTGATGAGGATCTTGTAAAAAAAAAAAAAAAACTTTCTTCGATTTTTTTCCTAGATAAATAAATAAAAATGAGATTTAAATACAGAGATGTCATGGTCATGGTATGGCTTATGTCTCCACACCGAGACAATGACAAGGAAAACTACACCTGCAAGTGTTTCTCAGCAGAAACCTCCCTGCGGTCAAGTAGCCATCAACACATAACAATACACACAATTTTATTCAAGCCACCATAGCAATCATTATGCCGATTGAATGGACCATATTTTTAGATGGTCCATTGTAAACATTACAATGTCAGTGCATTGTAATGTTTGTTTCCTTACTGCACCAATTGTACTGCATGCAGGAAAGGCTCAAATCTGAAGGAAAAGAAGAAAAAAAAAACTGTGACTGAGTTTCATATGGAAGCAATTGTGCAGCATCGTCAAAAGTCATGCACTCTTGTGTTTTGCATTTTAATTTGAAGATGTCTGTGGGTTTTGAGAGCTGAAAACGATGACACTTTGTTTTATCAGTAGTGGTTTTTGTCTCTGACAGTCTTTAAAGCATCTTTTTGTTCATTTTATCTTTAGTTCTGCTTGTTTTATGTTTTCCTCTCTCAGTCAGTAATTTACTCAGTACGGTGCCTTGAGAAAATATTCATAAGCCTTTCATTCTTTTCACATTACATTCTACTGTAATAGATTTTGTTTTCAGTCCTTTCCGTTGAATTTTATATTTATACATCTTATATTTAGGTCTTTGATTTAAACTTATATTGTGACACTCAATTAATCCTTTTTTTTATCTACATTCTCGCCTTAGATCTTTTTAGACCTCCATCAGGTTTTCTCCAAGTATTGTTATTATTAGTATTATATTCATCTCCTCCTCTCAACCATGACCAATGTTCCTTTGCTTTTTCCATTAGGCCCAAATAAAATACATTGAATATTGTGGTTGTTGCGTGAAATAAAATGTGAAAATGTTCAAGTGTGACATAGCTAAACCATTGAAATGGAGATAAGTCAACATGTTCAGAAATAAAATCTATAAACTGCCTGCAGGGTTCTATTATTTACAATGTAGGCCTCTCTGCAGATATGTGGGAAGGTGATCTATTACAAAAAAAATAAAAATAATAAATTGGATCCCCTGCCACGGTTTGAGCAAACCTGAACACTGAAGCACCTGGACAGTCCCTCGCCCTCACAAGTTGACCGGTTTTGAACTCTCCAGTCATAGCAGTGATCCATGACTTTTGACATATCTGGGTTTCATGTTTGCCAACCTTCTGTCTTACGGTCGCAACATTATTGGACACACATTTGTGCTCGTTAGAGGTCACGAACGCAAAGACTGAATTATAACCACAGACCGACAACTGCAGCACATGACGGCATTCTCCTGTTGCGTGCCAGATGTTGCCTTCACGTGAGTTATGCTGAGGCGCTCTCGCACAGAGAGCGACATTGAATAAATTTGATGACAATAAATTAGAAAGTCAACGGTGCAGAGATAGTGGGATGTCGTGTGAGTGTTGGGGTTACCATGACATCCTGGACTTTTACACTCCTCCTATCCTCAACTCCTACCCTCCCCCCGTTACTGACCGTTCAGGTGGTTCTCATGGTGCAGTGATCAAGGAGCTCGACCACCTGAAACTTGTGTTGGCTTGCACTGGAAGATTAAGCCCCCCCGCACCTCCCTCCACCTCCTGCTGCCAGTACGAAGCTTCATAAGCTGCTGAATTCCTTTAAACCCAGGGGTTTAGCATCCTCTTTCCTGCTCTCATTGGGTGAGGTATTGTGTTCAACCCCGCAGACAGCTGCAGAGCAAAGCCAAAACAGGACTACGCTGTCACGTTACCAAGCGTCGTCCTCCCTATGAGTCATCTTATCGGGTACGAATAGCAAAACAAAAGAAATCTGGCTCGCTGAAAGAAATTGAGCAAAGACGCTTCGGGTTTCACCGTATGGTGACTGTGGTGGAAAAAAAAAAAAAAAAAAAAAAGTCGGGTCAGAAAATGCCAAGAAAAGATCCGTGTATCCTAATCTCCTCCTTTCATGGTTGTGTTTATTATTGTAGCACTGAGATCACTGCAAGCCGAGGACTGCTGAGTGATCCGAAGGAAAGCTTGGAGACGTAAATAGGTAAACATTAGTCAAACAGTTTGGAATAGGTTTTATTGCTTTTAGCGTTGAATAATCGAGGAAAAATAATGCAAAATTCAAAGTTTTATACTGAGAAACCAAAAGGTATACACAAAATGACATTTTATGACGGCCTGTCTTTCATATGTGTATTTAATATTCATTCTGACAGTCATGAAGGTTCAAAAATAAAAGCAAAATTCTTAAACATTTGCCAAGTGTAATAAGAAAGAGTAGTTTCTGGCGAGGAATAAATTAACTCGACCCCACATTTGTTTCCAACCGAATGGCTGAAAAGCACCAGGTGTGTTGATCAGAAGCGCGAGGGTGGTAACTCAAAAATAAGAGCTTTATGAACAATCACTGATGCTCCTGCAGGTATTACTGCAATTTGTGAAATGTTTCACACCAAAGAAGCTCAGCCTTTTAAACTGCATCTTTAATCCAAAGACTTCTAGGCTGCTTCAGTAGAGAGATTTGGCTTTTATATCTTTATTGCTTATACAGTGTGTAGCAATATCATTTTTTTTTCTTGTTTACAAATGTCTTTAATTTGTGGGAAATAAGACTGATCCTTGTTTACTTCTGGACTATGTTTAATTTCTCACATGAGTGTTTCGGTCACGCTAAAAGCAGGAGACAGGTCTTGCGACTAAGTAATGTGAGAGATTTTATGGGGACAAAGACTTTAAAAAGATCAGACGGTGATAAACATTTTTTGCAGAATGGACGGTGGATCTAGACAGACGGTATGCAAACACCCAGGAGATATTTCTCCATTGAAGTTTCTCTCAGAAATGGATTTCCCATCAGCCATCATGCATCCATCCACACCACAGAAATAGTATGTGCTAATCTATTTTCATATAGGAGTTTAACAGTGTCGATATGTTCACTGGTAAAAAATTCCAGATCAGCAAAGATGAGCTGGAATAATCATGGTCTACATTTTCGGCCCAGTTAAAAAAAATCTATGTATATTTTTCACATCTAAATCTAATGGATGAAGTCACCACACAACATCTAACACATTGGTAGACTTCTTGCTACCAATGTGTGTACATTGGACGCAAGGAGCATTTTTTCCTTTCTCAGCTGAAGAATGACCAGCAGGCAGGGTGCTAATCCTTGCATTTGTAGACTTCTCCATCTTCTCTGTGACACATAGTGGTTTTACTCTTGTGGTGGTTAAGTGGCACAGGAATCGCCAGAGACAGCTGCCTGGTAGCCGGGTTATTAAAAGCTGTAAAATTTTAACTGGCCAGTCGGATTTGATGTCAATCCAGCAGGGAGTATGGAGGTGTTGGTCTACTTATAGGAAGCTCTGAGAATCCTGCTGATGAATAACCTTCAGTATATGGGTACAGAACTGCACCTCATTTCTGTCTCCGTGTTTTATTTTACTCTCTGTATTTCCCACAGCCCTGAGATCCACCTCAATACGAACGCATGCTGCACACCCCCCAGTGGCTGGTTAGCAACTAAAGGTTTAGTACCTTCAGACTTAAATGCTTCCAAACCACTAACATTTCTGTCACACCTGTCCTACCATATAAAGCTCCTTAGAGCAGCGTTTTTCAACCATTTTTGAGTCAAGGTACACTGTTTTAATTGAAAAAATCCCGAGGCACACCACCAACTAAAAATGGAAATAAAGATACTCTGTAGCCGCCTATATATAGTCATTCTTATCAAAGTCTCTTGAATAGGAATCAAATAAACACAAAAATGTATCATCACATTTTACATTTCTTATTTCAAATTGCACTTAACATATCCACTTCAAAAATACACCTGAACAGCCACAACACTGTGGTGTTAAATTTAAAGAAGTTGTAGAAAACGTCAGTGTTTTACAAACTAATCCACAAGCATCTTATAGCCAGAATACAGAAAATAATTCTTATTCTGAAAGAAGCAATAATATTTGGCAAACATTTCACTTCATATTCACTGTTACAATATGAAGAGTTGCATGTACAAAATGTCAATATCTGTATATTTTACCCACCTTGTGTGAAACCTGTGCATGTTTGGATGAAAACAGATCTGATTTCCTGGCAGAAATTGAAGAAAGACAAAGCTCTTCCTCAACATCTCTGTCTCTGTCTGGTTTTAGTTTTTATAGTAGCCAGGCTGGAGAAGCTCACTTCACACAGATATGTTGTGGGAAATGGACTCATGTTCTTTCCAACTACTGCTGAGCTTCACTGTCTTTTCCAACACTCTCATCACAGTCTTTCTAGATTCAGTGCTCTCACCGCTACCTGTAACATTCGTGCATCACCAATTCTCGTTTTAATGTAAAATGCTGTGTACCTACTGCCATCTAGTGGTAAGAACATTACATGATTACGCCGCTGCTACTACTACAGCAGACACTCGAAGATGGCATTATTTGCAGATAACTCATTTTCAAAAAATCTTTTAAAACCAATTACCGTATTTTTCGGACTATAGAGCGCACCATACTAGCACCCTCAATTAAAATTAATAAAATAAAATAAAATAAAATAAAAACTGGAAGCTGCTCTCGGTTTTCCATTAGGACCCAGCAGAATGCCTCGTCCTAATAAATCTGCTGGACGCAGCACTCCGTCTCCAAAGTCAAACCATGGTTTCGTTCACACCGAGCTTAATTGCAGCGGCTCTATGTCCCTCCTGTAGTGCCAGATCGACAACCCTCAACTTAAAAGCTGCATGATATGAGTTTGAAAACATTTCTCCGTCGTGCCTCCTGCTAGCATGTGCTTGTTCTAAATGAAAATTAGCCGTTCTTCTTTGATTCACAATTTGGACTTCTAATGATTCACTTCCTGCTAGAGAGCCCCCTGGTGGTTGAAGAAAAATCCGCAGAAAAGCCACAGCGGGCTACAGTCCGCATGGTTCAAAGTTAAGGAAAAAAGTAGCAGCTTTTAGTCCGGAAAATACGGTACCGTAGTGAAATTGAATAATTTCCACGGCACACCTGACGATCACTCACGGCACACCGTACCGCGGAACAGTGGTTGAAAAACACTGCCTTAGAGTTTAGATACCTCTGACTCTAATGAGCACGGCATCAATCGCTTACCCGTCTGACACACCCTACGCCGTCATGTTTACAACTAAATATTTGGAAAATCAAAGCCTGAAAAATAAAGGAGCGCCTTCCTGTATTGTTACTGAGGAAATGTTTTTTTTAACGTATAGTTGGCCAGAGGGACAATGTCTGTCAGGCATCAGACTGCAGACTCAACTCAAGCAGCCAATTAATCAGCTTCTCCCAGTGTTTGCTCTATAAGGAGCGAAAATATTTAGAGCATGAAGCGCACGAATGTGAAAACTCTAAAACACTTATGACTTAATATAAATTTGATCTTGTGTTTTTGAAATATCTTCACCTGAAATCCTTGAAAAAAAAAAATAATAATTTTGGAATGACCTTCTCAGATCCACAACTTAGGACTTATTGAAAATATATGAACCCAGGTTTAAAAAAAACAAGTATCTACAGAAAACTACCTCGTTAAAATAATAATAATAATAATAATAATAATAATAATAATAATAATAATAAAATTAAAAATAATAATAATAATAATAATAATAATAATAAAATTAAAAATAATAATAATAATAATAATAATAATAATAATAATAATAATAATAATAATAAATAAAATACCAAACAAACAAAGAGGGAGCAACGTCCAGCAGGGACCTCAAAAAGTTTTGAAAAACAACAATTTGAATAAATGATACCAAGAAAGAGTGATGGGATATTCAATTATTCCAAAAGAGTCTTGATAGCTCTGTAAACCTGGTTGTCAACAAACAACTTATTAAAATACATTTTAACAAAATGTTATGCGTGTGTGTGTGTGTGTGTGTGTGCGTGTGTATTTGATCTAAGTTCTGCCGTAAATAAACGCGTGTACACTGCTGGTATGGGAGCTAATTAGTTGTGAGAGAAACAGCTGAGTATAAATATAATGATGGTCAGATGAAGTGTCAGATGAGTTGGTGTCCAGAAATCCAGAGTCCCACAAAATTAAACTAACAATGATATAGTCACATCTTAATAGCTTGAAATTCTAATGTTGAGAACATTTCAGGCTGAAATTTGTATTTATTTCCATTTCTATTTGAACCGGAATAGAGCAGCTAAGTTTTCCACTAGATTATTCACTTTTTCACAGAACGATTTTCTATTGGATTCTATTAATATTCTTTTTTAAATTTCTGACCTACATTTAATTTGAGTAATTGTAACCTCATAGCTGAATAAAGTATTTTGATTCAGAACAGAATATCAAACACTGGATGGATCACTCATCAGCGGGGGTCAGTTCCAGGACGCTTTTCATTTCCTTTTAAACTTCACCATTTATTCACTTTCACTCGCTGTTTGACAACCTTTGTCTCTTAACAACAGGGTGGAACTAAAGCATTAAAACTTAAGCATTTAAACCTCAAAAATGAATAAAAAAACTGATATGTACCAGAAGATTTGTGAAGAGTTTTTACTCAATATCCAAATGAACCAAACAGTCAAAGAGCATCTTCCAGCAGCCCCCGAAATGGGTTTCTGTACCATAATTCAACAATGAGCTTTACCTTAACCCCCCTACGTGATCTCTGGGTCTCATTTATTAAGTTTAAACAAATGAGATAGTGTGTTAGTGAGTGAGTGAGCTGCTTTGTAGCTATAGGTGGATTTGGAAACTGTGACTAGGAAGGTAAACCTTGATCAAAAGACAAGTTAGCTAATTGCCTCCAGCTTCTAGCTTCATAAGGCACGGCTTGGTATCAGTCCCCTCATCTACATTCAAGTCTGCAAGTGTTTTTCATTAAATTTAAGGTCTCCCTTCCTTAATTTACTCTTTTTTTCCCCTGTCAGCTATGGGCCATACCTGCTATTTCCCTACCTTATGCCAACAACCTCTAATTTCCCGCAGTTGACTCGGGTCAGGGTCAACAGGTGATGGTCAGATATCCCACAGCTCAGGGGGTTTCAACTCCACTGGCTCACCGCTTAATGGCTTCAAGCCTCGAGGTGACATCCGTTCTGTTTATATACACAAAACACACCCTTACCCACTCACATTCCTTCTTTGTGGCAGATTATCGCCTGCATGAGGCTTGAAATCAGCGAGGATCGGTTTTCGTCAGAGCACTTTTAATATTTGTCACAGCTTATGGTAAAGCTATTCACTACGATATGGGGCATGTCATATGGATTTTATCTCACTGACTGATTTGTGTGTGTGTGTTGTTTTTTTTTTTTTTAAGAAAACGACAGAAATTGCTGAGTAAAGAAATATTTTGCTAAGAGCAACAGGAAGGACGTCTGCTGCTCTATTTGTGAGCGACAACCAAAATAACACTGAGGTCGAAAATAGATTAGGAGATTTCCAGAATGTTAGGTTCATAGTGATATTGAACATGGACTTAACATTGTTCAAGAGTGATTTTTAACTAGCTTATCGACTCAAATATGCTCTCTATTCAGTTTTTTCCTTAGATTTTCAGTCCTATTTAAGTCAGACCAGCAGCTTCAATCACTTTCTGTGAACACAACTGAGTTTCCTTGTTTGTGTTTTTGTGGGATAGTTGTCTGTTTTAAAGATCCACCCCACGTTAATCTTCAGATGGTTATCAAGGATATCTCAGCAGAGTTGTCTATTCATTCCTCCTCAAATTATATGAAGTGTGTCGTTTCACATGCTCAAAAAACAGCCTTGAAAAGTTGTATTCCCATCTCAAAATGCCACATTCCAAAGTTTAAATTATAAAGAAACTTGCAGGTTTTGAACAAAATGTGGCGTTTGGACAAAACAACAGGCAGTTGGACAGACAGGAGGTCAGGCATAGTGATCCAACAAAGAATAATGAAAATTCAGGAGCTTAAATACTCAGCCAGGTGTGGAAAGTGGCAACCAGAGGAACTGGTCAGGAAATGTGGTGCAGCTATGGGCAGGGAGGAAGAAGAAAAAAATCAGAGAGGAAGACTAGTTACCACAGAGCAGCTAGATCTAGAAAACCAAAGTAAATAAAAAAAAACCTGACAACAGTCTAAGAGAAGGTAATTAAAATATAATAGAAACAGAACACAAAAATAAACAGAGAAACTAGACATAAATAAATTAACTAATACAGCAACACCTTAGAAACAATAACTGAGAGATACACAGAATATGGCAAGACCTGTGAAACATAAGTAACCCACGAGAGGGATGATCACATACAAACGAAAACTAAAACCAAAGAACTGTGACACAATGAGGATATTACGCCAATATGGTGAATTTTGAAAGAGCTCTTGGTTTCTGCACACCAGAGCTGCTGGTGTGATACAGTAAAGAGAAACAAAGAGGGGACAAAATACCTTTTTGCAGCTTTTTCATTGATTTGTTCAGTATTTACTCCCTGACTCATTACACTTTAAAACATAATTGAAGGATTTTTTAAAAATTATTTGTAGATTAATATTATTACTGTCTCTTTTTTTTTAACCAAAATATGAGGTGAATTTTTTTTCTAAATTTAGACCACATTCAACATTTGTGGCATATTTTGAAAGAAAACTGTTCTGTCTTGCTTCCTCTTTGAATCCTTTTTTGACATAAATACCTCACAGGACCCATGTGACACAAACTTCCGTTTCTTCAGAAAGTGTTGACTGTTCAGCAAGTTTATGATCCTTCCCATAAATGAAACCACTGACTGCTTCAGAGGACAGCATCGAGCAATAAGAGGTCATTTTTATAGGGGTGAGTGAAATGTATGTAATGCCTGCCTAAAAATGTTACTTTAAAAATTACATAATTTCATCGGAAACTCAGCTGTTCATCTTGAGACAAGAATATTTCTTCTTTCATTTTTCTACAGGCAAATCAACACAAGTAAAATGACTTCACTCCGCTTCGCAGTACTCTGTGTTTTCCTCGGACCCAGCAGCTGTCAAATTAATTGCGTCCCAGGTTTGAAACTGTGCTGTAAATGTCTGTAGCGTTAAATAAAAATCTTCAGCATTTACTATAAACAGAAAACGATCTTCTCCGTTGTCCACAGAAACTGTTGATGAGACAAAGTTTTCAGTCAACGTGACAGAACTCATTAGAGTGGAGTCCATCGACTGCATCGAAATCCCACACAAGGTGACATTTCCACAAGACAAAGTGGCAGCCCCGTACAAAAAGATGTTATTTCAGGGTGATCCGTCAAACGTCGTTGATAAAAAAGTTGTCTACGAAGCAGATTCTGACAAAGAAGATTCGTTCCGGATAAAATATCTTCCATGTGGAGAATATGATTATGGCTTCAAACTGGAATGGGGGTGTAATCAAACTTACACTTTCCCAAAGAGAGTCCACATCTCTGTTTTACGTAAGTAAGAGATTTTATTGTTGCTAAATGTTTATTGGTGGACTTAGTGCTTTTTTTCCCCCTGTACTTTAAAAAAATGGATTGGTGTAGATTGTGGTTGATTTATCACTTTGAGTTTGGCTTTGGGTTTGACCATAATCTGACTTGCTTATAAAAATTTGTTTGTTACAAATTTTTATTAGTTTAACCCTGCAATTTAATTATTAGTTAAAACTAATAAAGTTCACACAGGAAGGTCATGAAGGGTGGACCACATCCTCCCTCAACTTCCTATGTGAAGAATTATCATTTATAAACAAAATGTAAATTTACCGAAGCTGGCCAACAACCTAGTTTTCATCGGTATCCCCTGTGTCTCATGTTTTAAAGAATTCTGGGTAAATAACTACCAAATTGAGCGACATAAAGATTCATAAACGAGCAACAATGCGGTTGATTCTAGAGATAGTTCAGGACAGTGGGAGACCACTTTGGTCTTGACCTCGCTTACATTAGCTGTCAAATCTACTTCTGGGAACAAAAACTCTAAACTAAACTGAAAATATATTAACTTACTATTTCTTGTTATATTCTCTCAAAGATGTTCGGTGAAGTCAGTTTAGGTTGCCACCATTTTTGACCCGGTCTTTGGTTGAAGCTCGCGTCCTTCTCTCCCAGTGCTATAAGTTGTACATTTAAACTGAAATAAAAAAGAAGAAATTTAATTCAGCTGGGTTTTTTTTTTTGTCCGCACACAGTGATAATGCTTTAAACTTTAGAGCCTTAAAATTACAAAAAATGTTTTTTAACGACTTTTTGTTGTCTTTCTTCAATAAAACAACCTCGCATCATGCTAAATGTGCTCACTTTAAACGGGTTCACTTTCAGCGATAGCAACAAAGCCGACTGTTTTGGTTCCTCCTTTGACGGAGGAAAGCTCTGAGCTGACCTGCAGCGTTCCCAACCCGTGCTCTCAGGGACTCAGAGTTTACTGGAAATGGACGAAGGCCGACGGACGAGCTACGGTACTCAGCGACTATCGCTACGGGAGATTTGATCAGTTGATTTTTGGATACAGATATTCGTTGCGCATTAATCCCACAGCACAACATCACAACACCAACATCACATGTGCGGCCGAATACGACAACGACCGTACGGAAACAACGGTCACTTTGCACGTGAAATGTAAGAAGTTTGACACACCGACACGTTGTGGCGCATTATATTGCTCTCCACGAGTAACTTTCTTTTTGTTTGTGCGTCTTTCTTTCAGTCAAACCTAAGATCTCGAATGACTCCCACTGCCTGGTTAAAGGCGAGCTGCTGGTCTGCGTGTGCATCAGTGGGGGGAATCCTCTACCACCGATCTCCTGGCCTTCGGAAAACCTCACGGCTTTCTCAGTGACTAGCGTGAGGACGGCTCAGACAGTACGCAGCACTTTCACAATGCCTGCGTCCGAATACCGTAACGCCACTGTAAAATGCGCCAGCAGCAATGAACGCGGTCTGGCTGAAACCTCAATTATAATCCATAACTCTGGAGAGAGCGCGGAGCCAAACAGTGAGTATCCCATGCAGTCGCGGTTTGGGGGCATGGTTGTGATTTAAAAAAAAAAAAGAAAAAAAAAAAGGTTGCACTAATTAAATCCAGGCCAAACTGATTCCTCCATCTGTTCCAGGCAGGAGGAAGGGGATGGATTCAGCTCTTCCCTGGATAGCTGGGCTGTGTTTCTCTCTCAACCTGGTCTTCATTACCGCCCTGATTTTCCTCATTCGTCAAAGGTAAGACAACAAAACTTGATTTTAGCAGCCCACGCCAGTTTTGTCGGAACAAAAAGTAACATTTTGCAAATTCTTCCTTATTTGCAGAAGGAACAATACGCAGAAGCAACAGAGCGAAGAGATAAACACTTACATGTCTCTGAAAAAGGCAGACGTGGAGGAAGAATACAGCGTCATGTCCGCAAAACCCAAACGAAGCCCGCGAGTGTGAAGCTCTGGCCTTTTTTTTTTTTTTTTGCTACCGAGATGCTTCAAGGCACATGAGCAAAGAAAATGTACAGCAGATAAATATTCTATCAAAAGCTTTTCAGTAATATTCGCGTTTATGCAATTCACGTTACAACCAGGCTTCTACGTGTTCCACAAGGATTGTACGCGATAGACCAAGAAAAATAAAATGAAAAGGAAATGATACATGTTCAACAAATTCATATCTACAAAGTGTGGTGCGAAATTTTATCCAGTTCCTTTTACTCTGATGCTCCGAAATGAAATCCTGTCAAACAAACAGCCTTCAAAATGTTTCAAGAGATGTTTCACGTCAGCCTGTTTGTAGTTTCTGTGGAGCACCAGGCCTGACTCCATGACAGCATCAGAGGTTTGTTTTGAAAAAAACAGTATGATGGCTACTTCACGTGTTACACAAAAGTGAATAAATATTAAGTCCTTAATTATAATGAATAGTATTAAAAGTGAGGAACTGTTGAGCTGTTGTAAGAGTTCATACTGAGTTTTTTTTTTTTTTTTTCATCTGATCTTCTCAGTATCTCGTGTCATACTCTCATTTCACATTGTCATTGTGTAACATAACTATGGCGTAATATTCATTCTGTAATCTGTAGTTAATTTCATTGGTGTAAACTACTGTAAATAAAGTGGATGTCTGCACATTTCTTTAAGTTTTCTCATCCATGATGCTGTCAGGCTTTTCACACCACTTTAAACATACAACCACAAATCTTGTATTTTAGGGTTAATGTGATAAATGAACATAAGGTATAAGAAAAAGGACTCATAACCTTTACTGTTTTTACATGGGGTGATCTGAAAAGTGTGGCATGCATTTATTGGAACTTGCAACTGTAAGCCTTTTTGTTTATGTTGCATTTTTTTTCTGACCGATTTTTTTATGTTTTCATTCTTCTTTAGAAAAACAGCTCAAGCCAAGCTGAACTGAGAAGAGATAACTGCAAACCAAAATGTTCAAGTCTTTCCCCAGGCTCAAAGCTAGATCTAGGTCTGAACTTTGACTGGACCGTTAAAGCATGTCATGAACTTTCTTTGATCAAATCTGTTTTATTGTAGCTCTTATATATTTGCTTTCGCAGGTATTCTTTTATTCTTATTTTAGTCACTGAAAAGAACTGAAACTTTTCAATGACTTATATAGAACATGCCTTTTTCTTCTCGAGAGAAAGACCTTCCCCTTTTTCATGAATACAGGAAGTCCAATATTTCGCAGCTCATTGCTGTAACAGATCACTTCCACCGAAGTAACACGGCTTCAGGAGATAAAACGGTTTTTATTAAGCATTTATTAAGATCATTGTGGCACATTAGATCTACATGCTGCATCTCTACGTTTTAAACTGGAATTATTTTTTGGATAACTAATTTTAAATTTTTTTGTTACTATTTTCCCATAGTTTTACCAAGACAGGAAAATGGCTTTGACCTTTCTTGCAATTTTATGGATTTTTCTAAGAACCACCAGCTGCCAGTTTCAGTGTATCCCCGGTAAGTTTAAATAAAGTTACTAAAATAAGTAATAAGCACTTGACAGAACATTAATAATTTATATTGTCTTTCTGTCTTCCTTAGAAACTCTTGATGACTCGGATTTTTCCATTAATGTAACAGAGCACATTACAGTGCGGTCTACCGACTGCATTCGGATCCCACATGAAGTGACTTTTCCTCAAGACAAAGTCACAGTCCCGTACAAGAAGATGTTATTTAAAGGAGATCCATCAAATGTTGTTGATACAAAAGTTGTCAGTAACATGAATCGTGACGCAAAGGACCCTTTCTCAATAACTACTCTTCCACCTGGAGAATACAAGTACGGCGTCAAACTTGAATGGGGATGCAATCAGACGTACGTTTTCCCTAAAAGGATTCACATTTCCATTTCTGGTGAGTGATTGCTCTTGCCTCAAAAATTAAGACCTTTACTTTGCTCTGACCTTTCTTTTTCATTTGATTCAGATGACTTTGGACATGAGTTGCTTCAATAAAAATGCAACCTATGAGCAAAATGCTAATTTGTTTTTTTGTTGTTGTTGTTTGCAGCGTTAACTACACCAACTGTTGTGTTTCGTCCGATGGTGGAAGGACAACGTACCCAACTGACCTGCTTGGCTCCGATGCCATGCTCTGGTGAAGTGTTTTTGTTTTGGAAATGGACAAATGCTGATGGACAATCCAGAAGGAAGGACAATAACTTCGATGATTATGATTACATGCGGTGGCAAATGAGATTTGGGCCTCGACGTAGACAAAATAATAAATTTATATTAGTCTATCCAACGGCGGATGATCACAACACCAACATCACATGTACGGCAACATATGGTCACGGTGTTGCTGAGACAACAGTCACCTTGACTGTGAAATGTAAGAGATTACAGCCTTTATAAAATATTCTGCTCATAGTTTAATCATATGCACCCACATGTAGACTTTTTTCCTTCTCTGTTTCTTCCTCTGTTGTCTTCAGTCTTACCCAGAATCCTGAACAGCTCTCACTGCACAGTGAAAGGGGAGCTGCTGGTCTGTGTGTGCACCAGCTGGGGCAATCCTCTGTCACCAGTCGTTTGGCCTTTGGAAACTCTCACAGATCACTCGGTGACCAGTTTTAGCGACGCACAGAGAGTAAGCAGCACCCTCACCATGCCTGCAGCGAAATATCACAACGCCACCGTCAAATGCATGAGCAGAAATGAACTCGGTCAGGCGGAAAGTGAAATCCCGATTCAAAACTCCACAGAGCCCGCCAGGGTGAACTGTGAGTAATCAAAAGTTTTGTTTTCATTTTATCCCTATTGTTCGTAGGTACAAAAAAACCTTCATCGTTAATATTCTGCAATTGGATTTTTTTTTTTTTTAGCTTTTCCAGAATCCAGTGAAGGGTGTCACTCAGCTCTGCCCTGGCTAACAGGAGTGTGTTTTGCTCTGAACCTGGTTTTTGTCGCTGTTTTCATCTGTATTTACCAAAGGTAAGGATAGAAATATGTTTCAGTGAGAAATGAAATGCCTATCTTGAATGATCAGAGCAAGCTTTGGATGCGAAGAATGAAGAATTTTAAAACAAAACTTTTTTTCCTGTGTTTGCAGGAGCAGAAAACAGCAGAAGGAATCGCGTGAAGAAGCAGACACTTACGCGACTTTGAGAAAAGCAGATATGGAGGAAGCGTACAGCACTATTTCCCCACAAAATAGATGAAATATGCAAGTTACAATTTTAGCCCTGTAGATAACAGGTTGTAATGTGTCATGTTTTGTTATGTTTTATTTTTTTTTTAAGTTCATGCCATGTATTTAAAAAATGCTGTTTAAATTATGCGTTTTAGTGACCAATACACCTCATTATGCCAAATATGTTTATGACAGCCTTAAATATGAGGTGTGAAGCTTTTTCATTTAACGAGAACTACGAAACGAGCTGCTCTAATTCATGTAAAAAGGAGGAAGATGAACTTTGTCAGGCGTCTGATAAGGATGCTTGAATCCACAAACCTATGAAAAAAGACAGACACAGACCGATAGAATCAAGAGTTTAGCTTTCATGACATTTTTTTTTTAAATGTGTTTTTTTCTGTATTTGCTGAAACTGTCACCATGTTGTGGCAGTATAATACGAGACATACAATCGGTGATAAGATCAGGCTCCTCCTCTTCCTCCCGGCGCTGGTATTGCCGTCTGAAGGATTGCAGCGCCCCCGATAAAAAAAGCAACCAATCAGAGCCAGAAGGAGGAGGGTCTTAGCGCTGTCATTCAACCTCGTGAAAGCGCTGCTAAATCTGTTAACGGCGAAGTAACAACTCACTGTAACGAGACAAATATTTCCAGGTTCTGATACAACACAGCAGTGTGCATGTCATGATTGACAGCGCTAAGGCCCTCCTGCTGGCTCTGATTGGTTGTTTCTAGTTCACTGGGAGAAGGCAGTTTTCTGTCTCATACAATATTGTCACGACATAGTCACAGTTTCAACAAATAGATAGAAACACGTTTTTCAAAAGTCACATATCTGAACCTTTAACACTTGGCCATCTTCCTTCCTTGCTCTCTGTAATACTCAGTGATTACTAAATTTAAATGTGAAGATGAAACACAGCTGTGGCACCTCAGACGATAAAATTCATCAGATGTTCATGACGCGCACCATAATTTGGATAAAGACTCTTTTCTGTGGTCAGGACTTCCCATACTCTGCAGTGTACCCCATGTGAATCTGGTGTGAATAAAGCTGTGTCAGCACATTTCTTTGACTTTGATGTTTCATGATGCAATCGACCGACAGATCAAGCTCAGTTGATCTATTTTGCCACAAATTCTCACCTGGATTTGTGTCTGGATTTGTCTCCCTGCCACAAAAGGAACCTCTGACCCACTTTTCAACAAACGTCCATAAAAAGGAAAAGCATAACCCCAGCACTATGCTGCCACCACCATACATCATTAATAAATTCCCTGTTTAAAATGTATCCTCCACTTTATTACTGACATGCTCTCTAGCAAACATTCAATTATAAACAGAGCTGTATTAACAATGAGGCACAACTGGGCTCTGTGTTCACTATCTGGTAATGGGAGATCTTGCACTTGGTTTTATTTTGGAGTATCAGAGTAAAGTGAGCCGAACACTCAAGCTCTTCACACTTTTCATATTTTCTTTAATAACAAATCTTGAATGTTTCCACTAGCTCAACAGAGTGAAAAGATTTATTTTTGCAAAGTTCTGTCACTGATTAAATCTTACCAGTGTGAAATTGTAGCCTGGCAACTCATAGAAGATAAAAAGTAACAAAAACAGGAAATTAAAAAGAAAAAAAATGTAATTAAAAATCCAATGTGGTGATTCCGTTGCACTCATCTAAATAAAGTTGCTTGTAACTTATAGTAACTCAAGTGAAGCGATACTCGGAATAATTATTATTAGGAAAAATGAGGCTTTCTCTGTGAAAAACACCTGCTTTTTCAGAGAGGAAGTTGGGATTAGTAGCTGCATGTTGGTGGTTTGGTGTCTGCTTGAAAGTGTGGCTCATCCTCTTTCCTACCCACTACTGAGATAGTCCTCGTGCGACATGGATTATCCCAGCTGATCACCTCATTTCAATCCTTTACCAATTAATTAGGGTCGTGCTGCAACATGCGGATGCATTCACAAATACACTTTCTCACTTTCCTATCATGGAGAGCAAAATGGATTTTACAGTGCGATCTAAAAACCAATAAACTCCTAAAACTGAAAACGCTGTGTTCGTTAAATAACAAAACAAAACACTGCCTCTCTAGCGCCTTCATCAATATATGTGTAAAATGTCCCAAACGATAACACAGCCTTATTATATGTGAAAACAATCTAGCTCTTAGTCAAAGTCCTTCTTTTAGGTACAAACATTCATGCCACAATGTTCTGTTTATCTCTGCCTCAGCTCTGTGAAAGCATCATTTTAATGAACCACGGTGTCTTGTGACAAAGACCCGAATGTCCCAGAGTGAAGAACGAGAGATCTGTGCAGTCCAGGGGCGTCTTCACTGATAATTTGGCGTCAGAGATACTGAAACGTCTAAAATTAGTGTTGCCTCGAGCGCCTGGTGAAGAGTGAGTTTGAGATTTCGTTCACACTTCTGTTTTCATGGCTTGTTGTGGAATGGTGGGATTGACCAAACACAAAACTGAAACTACGTGAGTAAAAGCAGAAGAAGGCTTTGCTTACGTCTGTCCTGTGTTTGATGATGAAACTTTGGATAGCTTTGTGAAAATTAAAGTATTTCTATGTAGGGGAAACAGCATGATATATTAGGAGCAAAAGCTGAACTCGACAACATTATGTACAAAATCGACGGTGTATTTTATTGTGCTGCCAGGCTTAAAGCCACTCAAATGTTTTCACATTTTCACAAATCTCTGTGCATTTCATTTGTGCGTATAAAATCAGCCCCCCCAAGTAAAATCTGCTCAACAAATAGTCAAACACCAAAACCAACGGACGGGTAAAACAAACCTTTAATCGGAGAAACAACCGGGAGGCCCATGGTTACTCTGGAGGAGTTGCAGAGATCCACAGCTCAGGTGTGAGAATCTGTCAACAGAACCTGCTATTAGCTGCACAATCTACAAATTTTGACACCTACAGAAGGGCTGCCATCTTTGAAAGAAAGCCAGAATATTTCTGGTATAGAAGCAAGAAGAACTTAATTGCTGAATGGGGGACGTTGACAACTGCTAAAGAAAAGAAAAAAAGATTAACCAACCCACCTATCATGGTCTTAAATGAACAGTTTTCAACTTAGGCCCAGATTTAACAGTTATTATCCAGCACAAAATAACCTCGCCAGCTTTACCAACCTGAAAGAATCCATTCATTGCTCTCTAACACCATCAGATAAGTTTGCACACCCACTGTCCTGTTTACAAGACAAAGAACACACTGTGATTCATGTACACTGTGTGGAGTCCTTAAAGCATCACTTACAAAACTAAAAGACTTGAAACTGATTTTTTTTTTTCCCCCCCATGATCCGTCATGTGTTTGAAAAATATTCATTGTGTGAAAACTCATTTGCGAAATATGCTTTCCATCCTTTTGGTGAACAGTAATGTTTTGTGAGAAAAAAACAAAACAAAACAAAACATTTTGGATAATATTTAATTGTGTCCAATAAAATTATCAAAATTTTAATTTAGCACTTTGGTTAGTAGGCAAAGTGTAGTGTCCAGAAACTTGTTGTTAGTTCATTTTAACAACAAGTTTTACCGGAACATTTTAATTTGAATTCAACTAAACATGTTAGCGTATTGTGTGACATTTGTCAGTTCATTGTTATAAGTTTTTGTCTGGGTAGCATGAATGAATATAGTTATTTCATTTATTTATTTATTTATTTATTTATTTATTTATTTATTTATTTATTTCAAACAGACAAAAGTAAAATCATGAAAGAAGAAAAATAAAAGTTAAAACAAGTTGTCATGCCCAAGTGACATGCAATTTTATATTACCTGTTCGAAAAGGAGCAGGTAGTTAGCAAAATTTACCGACCGTTATAAGATTTGTGACTGAGGAAGTTTTGATGTTGTAGCATAAACTTATGCAACTTTTACATCTTTGTGACAGTGCTAATGCTAATGTCAAATTTACTAGCAAAAAAATTTGATTTTAACATTAAGCAGTTTATTCAAATTTTTAAAGAGAGATTTTGTGAAGGCATTTACTCATAACAGTTCCTTTTTAAATGACTGTGTGCTTGTTGAAAAGTAAATAAACTCTCAGCATGGCAGACGCTAACAAGCTAGTCGGATGTACACTGTCTGCGTTGGCTGGTTTTAACCATTTAAATCAACTCAAACTAAAAATGCTCACACAAGTTGGAATATCAGTATGTAGAAATATAAAAATAAACCGTTGTTAGATATGTTTCTGTCATTTCAGCCGTACTACCTCTGAGTTTGAATGTGAGGTTGGCGTTTGGTCGAGTCTGTGTGAAACTCGTCAGTCCATCCTCGGGCGGCCAAGAGTGAAGAACATTTTGTAGATTTTGCATTAGACTGTCGGAAGATGGTGTATCCCAGAGTTTTCCAGGTCTCAGAGTTGTTTAAAAATGACTCTGCCATCTCTCAGCTAACCAGCCAAATCAACCTTTTAGCCTCTTATGTCTTCTGAACATTTTTAACATGACTTTAAATAAAGTCTAACAGATTGTTTTGTGAGTGTGCTATTTCTGCATCCTGTTGTTAGCATTGTTTTCCTATTATCTTGTTCATCCACACAACAGTCTGAGCACATGCTACGTCGGTGAGTTCCTTACATTGGTGAAGAAAACCATTACATATGAGAAACTTTCCAGATCCCCGAATCTAATCCGAGACAGACTCTGGGAATTGAATATGTAAGAATATAAACATATTATCAATGTAAACCCGACAACTTCTAACCTACTTCCTGAACGCGTGAGGTATGACCCATTTGATGCTTCTTGACATCAGAAACATAAAAGAAAAAGTTCTGTTCCTCCTCCATCCAGACTCCAATCAATGAGCAGAGGAGGGTGGGGGGAAAAAAGTCACAGGCCTGTTTCAAATCCTGTGCCATGAGTTCATGAAGCAGTACTCAGGAGAGGGATAGTGTTTGGGGCGGATTAACCCCAGTCCAGGTGGTCTTCGTTCATCCACCTACCCCCATAGCGGAACTTTGTGCAGTTGATGGAGCTCAGCACGGGGTCACAGCTTCCATCCGGTTCTCATCTCTCCTAAGCTAAGTCCTAAAGCTTCTATGACCATTTTGGCTCAATCCATTTGAACTCTGAAATTTGTTGAATTAAGCATGACAGGAACCATAACCTGCATAATGTTTCATTGTAGAATTACCAGCATTTTTTTTTCTTTTGATTACTTTAACAGCTCACAAAAACTCATCGAGGGAGATGAAACGAAATGAAGCGCAGTGCACCTATTTCCCTCGATATACCTGTTTCCCCCCGGCCCTTTAAAGAGACGTTTCGAGTCTTGTTTTTCTGCTTACTGAAGTCTGGAGTTGTGTAAACAAGCCTAAATGCCAGGGAAGCTGCTAAAGATCTGAGAGAAACGCTGATCAAAGGCAGCTCTCTGTGCAGCCGGTGTCAGTGTTGTGAAGTGCACTACTCTCTTGTTTGAGCTGTATCCCTGCAGTTAGATAACAAGCACACATCTGTCTGGCGCGGTCTTTTCTGAGGTCCTGCTGCATTGTGATCGCATCTTGTTTGCTCGACACAAACCTTAGGACATGTGCTCACACTTCACCACGGTTCATACATAACTCAAATGAACTCCTCACACTTGGCGGGAAATACCTGAACAACTGCTGACACAATGAACGACCACTTCAAACAAATCCATAGGGGGCACTTCGATACATTAGAAAATCATCAGAAAATTATTTATTTCCGTATCTTCAATTATAATTTATGAGTAAAACTCATATATTGTACATATTCATTCATCACAGAGGGTTATATTTCAAGCTTTTACTTCTGTTCATTTAAATGATTAAGCTTCTAAAGCTAGTAAAAACCTAATGTTTACTTTGGCTACTAAAGAGATGTTCCTAGAGTGCTGCATCCAACAAAATAAATATAAGAATATAAATGTCAGAGTGGAAGCAAACGTTGAAGTAGACAAAGATGCACAAGAAACAATGATAACTGCAGTCTTTAGATGATTGTAAAGGAAAGGCTATTCGAGAGTTTGGAGGAGAATCACTGAGTTAGTGTCATAAGAGGCACCACACACACAAACATATCCAAGACACATGATATGTGTTTGAGCTACAACATCTGGATTGTTAAGCCACTCCAGAAACAACTTCAGAACAACTGGACTGTTGCTCAGCCTTTTAAAATCCTTTGAAACACCATTTAATTTGGATTTATAATTGAGTTTTTGAGCAATAATTTCATACAATAAGAGAAACAAACTATTCAGATCCAACTTGACCAGTGTGAAACCGCAACATCTCCCATCAGGCATTTGAGACGAGCACCAATCAGTCTTGAATTTTAAATATTTATTTATAATCAAAATGCACACTCATAGTCACTTACAATATATTGTTCTCTGTGTTATGAGTTTTACCCTTTAAGCGACAATGCTAAAATATTCCATCTTTTTTACTATTCTAACTTACTGGGATATGCCTCTATAGGAATAATGACAATACTGTGGATTTTTCTTTGCTGAGGCTTACTGTCTCAGATGCAATGTGTGACTCAGACACATTTACCCTAAAAGGAAGCAAACTGTGGTTGGTGAAAGGATTGGAGACCAAAACAGAAAGGGCAACAGAGACAAAAGCTGACAGAGTTGAGTTTAAGACTGTAACCCCAGGAAGTCCCAAATCTAGAGAGATTTTAAAGATTATTGTTTGAGGTGACATTGCATGAGAGCTCTTTTGGCCGGAGTGCTTCCATGCACTCCAGTCCCGAGGTAAAGGGACCACCCATTAGTGTGAAGAAATGCCCATTCAGCCCCTGCGCCTATTCACAGACCTGCCTGTCTCCTCTGGCCTGCTCCTGGCCGCAGAGTGGGGCCGAGGAATTGAAGGGGGCCGGAGGGGGAGGTGGAAAAACTCCAACCAAAGTGTTGGGGAAATAAAGTCCAGTTGTTGCCGGGTTTTAGAGCAAGTCAGAGTCAAGGGGGTCTCCTGCTGCGGGAAAGCCAGGGCTTTGATTCAGCACTCAGCTCCGCTGCAGGACCCCAGGACAATCGACGACCGAAACCCCAGGGGCTGGGCTTGGTGAGGGTAAAGGGTAGCGGTAGGGTGGGCTCGTGTTGACGACAGTGACATTGATGTTGATGGGGGGACAATGATGCAGGAGGCAGCGGTGTGGGAGGTGACAGCGGGGTGAACAGGAAGGTTGACTTTTTACAGGCTCTGCTAACAGACTTGTTGGACTGAAGGACTTGAGTGAAAGGGGCAAACGTTGCTTGTGGGGCAGTTCTTATTTACCCAGTTAAGGGCTGAGCAAGTAGGGGTAAAAAGCGTGTGAGACCATTTGTCAGGCTTCACCTCCATCTCCATTTATGCGAGGATACAGTGCTTTCAAGGAGCATTTATACCTCGTGAACTTTTTCGCATTTGTTCATTTCACAGAATCAGATGACATTACCGTATTGAGATACGATGTGATAAACCAACAGAAAGCAGCACATAATATTAATTGTAAAAGAGGGAAAGGGATACATGATTCTGGGGTATGTTTCAACAAGCTTTGTGGAATTATACTTTTGCCATTTGTTATCCAGCTGAGTTATATTGGATCTAGAAAGACTGGTTTTCAAGTTTTTCTACACACGATTAACTTGATTTAAGTCTAAATTATGACTGTGCCGTTCTCATATGTCACAGTCATTTGACTGTGACCTTTGAGTTTATGTCAAATGTCACCAACCTTTGCTTTTACAAAAGTTTACATGCCTTTGTCAAGGCATATAAACATTAGACAAAAGCAAATCTTTATATGCTTTTGTCTAAGCTGTCCCATTCTACCTTTAGCAGTATGTTTAGGGCCAATGACCCAGCTGTGGCAATGTAACATTTGCATCGACTACACCACTTAAAGACTGGCTATCAAACAGACTCTACCATGCAGTCCTTTCACCCAGTGTCATTGGACGTCTCCAGAAATTGAATTTTGTCTTACAGATCAGGGGGCTGTGTAAGACTTCTGCCCGTTCAACACCTCAACATGCAAGTCAACAAGTCAACATGCCTAGCCCATTTGTATTGGAAATCATGCAACAGAGACTGCATCAGGCCAATGGCAATCTGACCTAGCTTATATGATCATGAGTAAGTGCAAAGGTAAGGAAGTAGCATCATACATTCTTACCGAATGGCATAGTACAAGAAATCACTGGAAATCTGTCGTGACAACTGAAAGGTGTGATTATGCAATAAATAGAAACATGCAACTGAAGTTATTACTTCAAGAAACGATTTTGTTGCTTTCCGTGTCTTGATATGAAAAGTTCACACTCTACTTTCACGTTACTTGGACTGTATGTTTACAGAAAGGTTCAATGGCATTTTAGCAAGTATATAAACAAGATGGAACATGTCTGCGTTCACAGCGTTAACAATTGCAAATAGATTAAACGCACAGGAAGACGATGTATGCATACAGTTGAAACCAGATCTTTACATAATCTGGATGAAAAACACACAAAGCCTCACTTCCTCACCGTTTTACACTGAATAAGACTAAGCTTTTCCTGATCTTAGAATATGGAGAGATTGTTTTTATTGCTTTCTTTAAAGACAAAAGTTATTTTCTATTATGCCTTTGAGGAGTTGATAATAAGGCAGCTTTGCAAATATTTAAAGGTCATTTCATAATTCCTGGATTGACTTTGAGGAAGTCAAAGTAAGGTAATTGTTGAGTTTCACTAGACTCATTCATCTTTAGGTGCAACTTTAAGATGTCAGTAGGTACCACATCTTTCAAACAATTCCAAGTAAACATGAACATCATATTCAGGACGGAGGAGGATTGTGTGTTCCAGAGTTGAATTTGTTTTGAAAAATGTGGCTTCACCTGTACATAAAAGATTCATGGTCTTGCACTATCAATAGAGGAAAGTTCAACAAGTTCATGGGGCGCTGCGTCTATTTTGGCATTTTCAATGCTAAACGCGACCGCAGCAGAAATTTGCTGTTTTTAAATCTTGTCCCAGACTCCACAAACTGAAGACCTCCCTTCTCCTTGAGCTGGATGGGGCCCAGGGAAGGAGCCCCCAGAATGCTGATAACTCCCCCCACCACCACCACCTATTCACCAAAGCGCTGTGGTTCATATTTTTGTGGAGGTCCATTGACTTTCTCCTTTTCAGCCTCGCTTTAATCCCTGGGTCTGTGTCCTCTGCGGTTCTCTACAGAGGAGCCATTATTCGGAGCCTTATTACTGCGCCCCTCGCGGCTTATCTCCTTCCTGGTGACAGTCTTTTCAAGCCTCCCCCTAATGACCTGGGGAAGCTCACATGCTCAACTTCCCAGGACTGCCGGGCCTGGCTGATGTCAGAGGGGGTGGCCCCCGCGCGGGAGCTCCCCGTCCTGTCAAAGCAAAAAAAAAAAAAAAAAGATCGAGACACGTCAACCGTTCCCCATGTGCTCTGCCGTCTTCGTCTTCTACAGGTGGCCAAGCCAAGTCTGTTGAACCACTGCTTCGAGGAGCTGACTTCATTCACATTAAAATGAGCTCAGCTGCTCAAAAGGAAGTGCCAGAACCCATTCGGACAGTTGTTTGTCACTATTTAAAGCAATGTTTATAAGAGTGCAGCATCACGCATAGCAGAAAGCAGCCAGTAAATTGGCAGAAAGGATCATTCAATTTCATCCGAGGGAAGCATCCAAACCTCAAGTTGATATTCCAAAGTGGTCTGCTGGCAAACACTTTTGTTGGATTCAGCTTTCTCCAGCCTTGATTAAAAGTCCGCTAAAGCCAACCATTCGTCTTTGTCAAGACAAGTGAGGGGGGGGCTGAATGTTTTTTTTGTTTTTTCATTCTGCTAACATTTTCTCTTCCCAACTAAATCAAAGGAACAGGACCCCAGCTGAGACCTGTAGCTCCATCTCTCATTGAGCACGAGGGGAATCCTGCGTCGCGATGTACAGCAACATCGTGCTCGGAGGCAACAGAGGCTCGGAAAGCTCCAGCTGTTTGCAGATCAGCCTGCTCATTCACATGTACTTTTAATTTACGTCAAAGCCGTAGGAGCCGGCTAGGAGGAATGTACTCTCTTTCAGGTCTTTTCTGAGGGAACACGGTGTCCCACTGGTGCGCCTCCTAACTATAATCTGCATCATCAAGTCAAAACATTGTGCTGTCTTTGGAGACATCTGAAAGGGCGAACATGGCAGAGGCCCTCTTAGGCTTTGCTCCAGGGGCCCCTGGTGAAAAACAATAAACTCTCGTTCAAATTTTAAGAGCGGATACGCCGCTGCGAACTGGGGAAATGTGAAAACAGGTGTATACTCCGCTCTCCACATGGCATGCAGGCCCTGTCGCCCCCCGAGGCCGTGTCGGAAACAATAGTCGTTCGTGTTTATGCCTCTGAATCGTAAACCTGGTTAAGACTTTGGGAATCATGCTGAACTGGTCCAATTAAGACAATAATGACTTTAGTGATGCTATTCGCAGCACAAAGAGCAGAAGAGGTGCAGGGAAAGCCCCTGAGGAGCTAATGGAGTCTTCCCCCCACACCCCTTCTCTCCATACACTTTTCTTTACCTCATCCCCATCTGGCGCAATTTTAAAGCCGTGGAAAAACTTCATGTCAGCACTGTACATTCTCTGACTGCACAAGTCGGCATGCAAGTGCAAATGAATGAAGGAAAAAGCTCGGCTTTTGTGTAATGTTCCAGGTCGGCCTCAGCCAGGCACCAATGGGTCTGCGCTGATTGACGACCAAATATGTGTCACATACATTTTCATAACCTGAGCTGCAAAGCCGTGTGTAAACATCCTTCCTAAATCTTGGCCGTTTTTTTAGATCGCGTGTTCAAACAGGAAGCCAATTTCCACACCCGTCATTAACCATGAATGGATTTGGGCATTCCCACAATTTAGACTGTGCCGTTTGTACCACTAAACGTTGGACGTGACAGTGAGGCAGAAAAGTTCATTAAAGAAAGAGGAGAAAGAGGAAACCTGGATTTATTTGGAATTTTACGTTTTAAATCTATCTGGAGAGAACGTTAAAACTCGGCTCAGGTTCACACAGGAATCACACCTGCTTATTCTCTCACTAAGAGCAAAGCAGCAGTCCTGAAGTTGAGTGACCAAAACTTCCTGTTTCTGTAAGAAGTGTAAACAGAAAACAGAGATTAACCGGGGGTTTCAATTTGACATTATCTGAGCTTTTAAATAGTGCATTCTTTATGGATTTGAATGTTTTTAAGTGGTAATGTTCTGTTGTCAGCTGAGGTCAAAGATTACATAACACATAATGTGCTCAGAAATGATTCTCAATCATAAAAGGACATAGTAACATTATTCGTTACTCTGGCTGATCAGCTCACAGAGGAGACGGTGATTTCTTTCCAAAGTCCACATTTCTTCTCTGGTAGATAAACGCAGCCGATCACATGAGGCGAGGATTTTCCTCTTCCTGTTGATGAAGTGAAAACACAGGGTTGTTCCAAATGTTAGTCACCACTTTTGTCTTGATTTATTTATTTTTTTAATTTGCTGCTGATGAACAAAGCAACCCTGTTTCACTTTGGGTGCATGTTTAACACTCACCTGCTGTTTTTCTTCGTCTTGTAGGTAAAAAAAAAATGCTTCTAAAAATTGAGCTATTGTCTGGTCACAGAAGACACACAGCTCATATGCCTGGTGGGCCCGGACGTGAAACAGTGTGTGGGGTTAGATAAACCAGTTTACCTCAACAAACACCAGTAAAAAACAGAAATTGTGAAAATTACTTTAATGAAAGTCCTTATCGATGAAACTTGAACATTTTTCAAGTTTCATCTCAGTAGTAATTGGGGTTCATTATGGTATAGACCAAAGAACTGAATGGTTGGTGCATGTAAACATAAAATTGCCATTAAAGCCGATCAAACAAAGCACACAGGACATTTTATATCACTAGAACAAAGATTTAAAAGAAGTTTAAAACTGCTCCACACCGTGAACTCATCTTCCACAGATTACCTTTCCACCCACTGAAATCCACTTCGGCTGTGGAATCTGCAGGGCTTTGTTGAGCTGCACACTGATGACCTTTGACCCAATGTTTTGTGCCTTCATTTGGGCTTTTAGCTAATTACCCAAAACACTCACTACTTCCACCTCCTTCCACACGGTTACTGAGGTGAGAAAAGAATGTGCAAGCAGAGAAACGAGATAACGCAGCAAACGCACACAAGAATCACTCAGGGGGGAAAAAAGTCTGCAAACAGGAGGATAAAAAGACAGAAACTCAAACTATTTGAGTGTCTCCAACAAAGCAGCTGCACTTTTGGCAGATAAGGCTTTAGTTCTGACGGCTTAACAGGCCATCAAATTTATTTAAAGTCATCAGCTGGACCCTTCATCTCCGTTGTAGAGTCAAAAGGAAGCTCCGCATGAATTTGTGCTGCTCTGCCAGAAAATTAAACTTTTTCCTTTGAGGTACTCAGAGGAGAAAAAATGAACTGCACTTCAGCAGTTTAGTTTGTAATATGCTCATTTGGATGTGTTAAACTAAAAGAATAACTTGTTTATTCTTTGTTTATTGTTGTTGTTCTGTATTCCGTTTACATTTTATTCTATGTTGGCTTACTGTATATATTCATATCAGCAACCACTAAATTGTGTCAGACAAAAAAACTTGTTTTGACCAGGGTGGTTGTTCCAAAATTAGATGTCATGGAAGCTGAAGAAAAAAAAAACATGTGGCATGAGCATTGCAGCTGTGAGACACCACACGCACTCTCCATATGCGTCACTGCTTATAGAATCGAAGCAAGTGCTACTCAAATGTCACAGCAAAGACCATTACTCAAACTCATGCTACGCTATGCAGATGCTCCGTCTGGGCCGATGAAGATTTAACTGAACTTGGTGTGCTGAAAGACTAGACTGAATTCGAAGCAGCCTGACATACTTTTTGCCCCCACTTGGGGGCGCTAATATCACAAAAAAAACTTTGTGATATTAGTCAATGTCAGAAATTGAGGGCTGAAGTGGCCCTCAATTTCACCGAGGGCCACTTCAGCATATTGGCCACCCTCAACGGGCCACGTTGACGGTACAAATCAGGAGTTCCCAGGTGCAGTCCTCCAGACTGCAACTTTTAGATGCATCCCTGCTAAAACACCCAGACAAAAGGTTGACTTCCCTCATCAGCAGCAACTCGGTTCTGTAGAGGCTTATAATAAGTCAATGATCTAGGTATGTTAGAGAAGGAACGCATCTAAAGTTGCAGATGGTAGCTCTGGAAAACTAGACCTGGTCAGCCCTAGCATAAATGTATGAAAATACAATGTGGAAAAGTAAAGAGAATGCAACGTTGTGTTAATCCATTTGAAGAGCCGGCAGTTTATCTTGAGAAAATAAATGACGACGCAGAAGTTAATTAGACTGTAACATGCGCAGTCCGCTGCTCAACCACTGCGGACACGGCTGCGCAGAATTAAAAACCCCTGGAAGTAACTCATCCAGAAGATTTAAAAAATGGAGCCCATTACCCAGGAGAGCGGCGTCCTGGAGGAGCGCTGCAGACGTAACATCTGTCCGTTTCGGAGAAGCGAAACCACAAGCAAAAAAAATAAAAAATTAATTAAAATTCTGGTAAAAGCACCGCGAAACACTCACAGAGTTCAGTTGATCTGTTTGGATCACACAGGTCCAACTGACTGATGAAGTAGCGCAGATTTATGATGTTAATATGATTGTAATTTCAAGGATAAAAATAGTACATGAACGATTTTTTTTTTTATGTTGTCGGCCAAGATGACGGATAACAAAAAAAAGTCTAGCGCGACCTGCCGCGCTGACACCAACTCACACACATCTTCATTCACAGTCTTACTTGTAAATCGATTTTTCTTTTCTTGGACATTTTGATGTTAGCTTGTCGATGTATCAGTTTTATTCGCTGGGAAAATCAATAAGCAGCTTGAGGTGACTCTGCTGCTCTCTAGTGGCGAGAAGCCATTAAGTTGGCTGGTAACAATCGGAATGCATTATGGGAGATGTAGTTTGTAGTCAATTCATGTTCAAAACCTATTTTAAGTCAATCACGGACCTATAAAACGACGCTGGGGGGGCACATAAAATGGCTTGAGTTTGACACATGTGTGCTAGATGCTTGAACAAGAAAAATAAATAAACACACAGTGACATTACAGCCATGTTGTTGAGAAGTACGGCCTTTACATGATTTTTAATACAATTTTCATCCCTTTAATTGACCATGGTGACACGGGAAATGCTGTTAATGACAATGTCACCTAATGATTTGTTGAAACTTGTTGACAGGTATATATTTTTTCCAATAGCCTACTTCTCTAATTTGTACTGCTTACCGAACTCGTTTTGTTGCCGAGAGTCAAATGGGACATGGATGAATGTCAAATGCTTCCAGTACAAACACAACATCTTGAGGCTAAATGAAAAGAAAGTTGCCTAGTGTTTATTGCTGGCCTAATCCTGATAAGTCAGCAGTATATCCTGAGATCAGACGCAGTCATTCTGTCCCCTGGGATAAGACTTTACTCTTATGTTTACATATCCTGAAAACTCAGTCGATCTAAAAAAGAGGCCAGGATTTTGTTCCTCTCCAGTGACAACTGGCATCAAACAGAGCAGGGAAAGACAGGTTCTGATAATAAAGGAAAGAAAGTGCTTAAACATCCCGGTTTGAGTAATTATTGGATTAAGATAAGGCAGGAATTCCATCCGATGTGAGGTGAAAACAAACAAAGCAGGAGATTGGGAGTGGTTTTACCAACAGCGAGAAACCAATGCAGGCTGGTGGCAAACTCACATTACATCACTCGTGAAATCGCAAGAGGGACAGTGGAAATACTACATGCATCTTCCTGCAGAAACAAAGGGCAGATATATGTAGGCATTGAAAGTTGCTTTTTTTTGTGGCAGAGAAGGTAAAACGTTTTAATAATGTGTTGATTCTAAATGGGTGTTACTGTGACACCAATTGAACTGCAGCAAAAACTGGACTTTTATCCTCTTTAGTTTCAGTGAGTTGTGTTTCATTAACATGCAAAGAAAATTATTCTTGCTTTTTCAGTTGTTGAGAAAACGAAACACAAAATATTTGAGCTACTTTCACGTTATTGAAAGTTGCAAAAAGAACAGATCCACTAAAATCTCAAGATGTGGTGACGCAGGAGTAAAGCACAACCCACATATGGAGGCCTATGTCCTCAACGCAGCTGTCTCAGGTTCGATTCCTGGCCTTGGCAACCTTTGTTGCATGTCTTCCCCCTTCTCTCATTACCCACTATCCTGTCAAATAAAGGCCAGTAGAGCCATAAAAAAATCTCTAGATAATTATTTAAATATGTCACATAAGGCTGACATATTTTTATCCTGGCATCAGCAAACCTTTACAGGTAGAAAATATGACAGCATGAGCAAACAAGGCGAACTCTCCCAATAACACAAAACAAGAGCTAAACTTTCCTTTATAATAAAGCTGTTAGCATTATATACAATTAGATTATACGTAATTTCATGTAACTGAAATCATATTCATGTAGCAAAAGCCAATTTTTTAATACTAAAGCAATCAACATTAGCTTTAGGTGAGCCAAAAATGTGTTGTTAGTTTTGTTTGAAAAGTTAAAAAAAAGATGTTTAATCACATTTGTTCGACCCACCCAATCACTTTTCCTCAGTGATCAACATTGTGGTGACTTGTTTAGTGTCCAAAAACAAAAACAGGACATCTTCTGGTCTTTTTCAAGTCCAGATTCAAAGCACAGCTTTGAGACGGCTCTTCTTCAAGCTATAAACAATCTGCTCCTTTCCTCCGATTCTGGCCTTCTCGATATCTTCACCTCCTAGACCGCGCTGCTGCTTTGGGTACACTGAGTCACTCTTCTTCCTGTGTGGTCCCCTCTTCTTCATGTCCTACATCTTCCCCATTGCTGACATCATCGGTCGTCATGTCCTCCATCTCCACTGCTACGCCAGTGACATGCAGATTACATTTACACCACATCCACACTGTGCTCTTCTGTCGCTTAAGTCTCAATAAAATCTGGATGAAGCACAATTTTCACTGAAAAGAAAATCCTCATTGGTCCAAAAGGTTTCACCAAATCTACTCCCTCCCTTGCAGGACCAGGCTCCGAACTTGAAGCCTTCTCCACCACCTCCACCCTCTGGAACTCAGTCGCTCATCCCAAGAAACCAACCTGTTTAAAACAGCTTTTGGTGTTAAAGCCCACCATTTTTTCTTTTGTCGCGTTGTTTTACATTGCTGTCCCTCTGTAAACAAAAACATTTTACAATATCTAGGAAAGAACTATGCACATAAGATGTATTATCCTCATTAGTTAATATTAGATTATTCAGCAAAGCCAAACTGGTCAGAGCCCTCGACAGTCTGAAAATGAATTATTTTTAAACTCAAATCGAATTCGCATTAAGTGATTTTGCCATTCCAGATTATTTTATTTAACTTATGCTTTGAACAAACTCCATTGTTCTCCTGACTTACAGCAGTTGGATTCTTAAATCTGATGCAGACAGAGACAAAGCAGTTTTGACAAAGACCTTTGACCCCAGCTTTTTCTGTCAGAATGGATGACACCTACATCACCCAAAAAATAATAATTTCACTCAAACCATAATCCTTCACTTTTGCTAAATTGATGCTAAAGTCTCCATGCTACCTGTCACTTCTACCAAACTTGAAATATGTGACCCATGTAAAGGCCTGGCAAGTATCGTAATTCACATTAGCTCAGTTTGGCAGCTGTCAGAAATACCTCCATTTGTCTTCTTCATTCTGCAGGTCCTCCGTTCTTTATGGTGAGAATATAGTTTTCCAGCTGCCATTGCACATCCCCAGGTTTAGCAATGCACATCAATCACTTTGCAAAAGATGTGGAGAGAGACTCCTGCTTCATCAGCGACATATCCAGACAAGATAAGTCCTTTGCAGCTTAATTTAATCTTTTTCCTTTTTTTTTTTACCTTTCTTGAACAAATCTTATCACCTAATTGTTGATTTACCATGCATAGCACAGCAGCTTTCAAAGGTCTGGTATATATATTTTTTTAAATTTCACACATCATGTGGGCTTTCCTGAAGTGTAACCCAGAACAAATCAAATGTGTCCATTTTTCATTTTTTAATTTAAATGAAATAATTTGAAAATGAGGATGATAACTAATGTTCTTTTTTTAATCATGAGATATCTCCAAGCTGCCTTGACGGCTTTCGGGTTACAGTAGAAACCAGTTTACATATACCAAATAAAAGTCACACACATGTTTCCTCTCTGAAGTTAAATTTGACAAAACTTCTCTTGCTTTATGTTAGCTGGAATTGCCAAAATTATTTCTATTTGCAAAATGGCAAAAAACAACAACAACAACAACAACAACCTAGCATTAGCATTTTTGAGCAATTTCTTTGTAACTTTCTTTAAATTCAGACGTTTACATATATTCGGGGAGTACCAGACCAGACGGAATCGTCTTTTGTACTGTACAATTAGGCGAAAGGAAAGCATCTTTCAAAAATAATAAAAAAGAAACTGACCATATCTAGCACAGTTTTTGGAAAGATAAAGCGCTTATCTCCTTTTCAAATAGTGGCAAAATAGCAAATTGGAAATATTGACAAGTCCAACTTCTCTATGATTTGCTTTCGAAAAAGAAATGCATGCGAGAAAAAACAGGTTCAAAATTTACAAACCCTTCATTATCTCTTTATATTAATATTTTGAAGGAACCACACTTTCTCATAATCCTAAACAGAAAAAAGGTTCATCTAACTCCATTGGGTTCTCCCTCCCCTTCCCACCTCTTCCCAAAGAGGAATAAATGCAAATAAACCGGTGACCAGAATGTTTGAGAGAGCAAACAGTGTTATCCCGCATTCCCCCAGACCTGACGGCATGCTTTTCTGATAGCATCTGTACTCTATCAATGACAGACGAGGTGTGTGTGGGGGGGGATGGGGCAGGGGGGGGGGGGGGGGGCTGGTGGATTCAAGGGTTAGGGATCAATGTGGATGTTTGTACATGTGCATGACTGGTGTGTGTGTGTTTGTGTGTGTATGTGCTGGGGAGGGGGGGGCAGAAGGAAGGTAAACCTTAAGGACAATCACACAAACGCGATCTATCAGGAATGAAACCGAAACAAGCTCACGTAAACTCGGTTTGGCCACAGTGTGGAAATTTTATGAACGAGACATCAGTTTAGGCCGAGCATGTTAAGACTGATGTGTAAACAACTGCAAAATATATGTTGGTCCTAACGTGTTCTTGTTCTAACGTGTTAAACACGCGTTCTTTAACAGATATGTCGTATGTTGGGTGTTTTTGGCAAGATTTTATTGATGTAGAATCTCATGAAACTATTATGTTTCTGTTGTGTTTCATTTCTTAGAATGACATCTTTGATTTCCCTACCCCAGAAAAAATAAATAGCAACAAACTTATGCGATATTTTTGACAAGGGATAGTTTGCCTTTCATCTGGTTGCAGTTCATGTGTGTCCCAACCAAGCCGTAAAATAAATTAACTATTTATCTCCGCCTTTGAGATCTTTTGCTTCTCCTGTATCATTTGCTTCTTTGTGTTATCTTTGTCACATTTCCAGTTGATTTGATTATCACTTTTTTTGAGAGCACTCAAAAAAAAGGGGAAATGTGGGGAAAAAGTTGAAAGAGAAAGAAGGAGATGAGATTATAGGAGGGATAAAGAAAGAGACTACAAGATAACATCCTAGAAGTCTGCTTCTACACCTGCAGAAAGAGAAAAAACAAGTGACAAACAACAGCATGCACACATAGGATCAACATCACTGAAAGGTTCAAGGTTTTCCCCTTAGTCCATGTAAGACACGTCTGATGTTGCCTCTGGTACAGGAGTGACTTGACATGAGAAAAGCAACATTTGTAGCCCACGTGTAAGATTTTGTCTGTGCTTATGCTGATGCCAGCCGAGTCTCTGTGAAGTTCCCTGAATTAATTTTGCTTGAAAATCATCATTATACAGCAATATTTGCGAACCACCAGAAGTTTATAATCCTCTTGGGATCACAACTTTCACAATTCTTTCCACTGTTGGGTTCCACGCGAGGGGAAATCTGATTGAATTCAGAAATGTTATCGCTGTTTAGCCATAAAATTTGCACCACTTAATATAAGAGGTTTCCTGAAGTTGCCTACTACTTAATAATTGTTGAGTTAGTCTTTGTGGATTTTTTTTTTTTTTGCTTGCTTTGTTTTGTGTTTGTGGGGCTTTGACCCCAGTGGCATGAGGTCACAGGCTCTCAATGCATGAGGAATAAAAATTTAAAAAAATTTTATCGTCACTCTTTATTCTTGTCTCAATAAATTCCACAACACATTTAGATGAACTTTTAAATTCATATCGCCCATCATCCCTACTTCGTACATACCGTGTGTGTGTGTGCGTGTGTGTGTGCGTGTGTGTGTGTGTGTGTGTAAGCGCCCTTCAGCCTGTAATCTGTAGGATTCTGTTTCCTTTCTGAACCTCCCGGTGTACGGAGTGTGTGCAGGGCCTGACATCCACCTAAAGCAACCACTTCTGCCTCCGCGTTTGATCTACTCTTCAATTACACCATGTAGCAATCTTCTACATCCAAAAGACAGGGCTTGAAGTTAAAAGGATTCCCACTGATAATTTGCACAAGGCCATGTCAGGCAGCCACTTCTTAGAAAAGTTGGTTTTTGAGAGGAAGTTTGCTATGTTGTGATTTTTTTTGTTTTGTTTGTCCTATAAACTACATAGTGAAGATTTCATTTTTCCATATGTGTAGAGTAGACTCTTCTATGAGCTATGCAGACGCTAAAAAAATAGAAATGTGTACTTTGGCTTGTGATGACAACCCTCAAATTGACAAGTCAGCTGAGTAAAGTACTCAGGAATGTTTGAAGCGTCCACCAGCCTGCCGCGTGCAACAAGTTTTTCCAAACGACCGCTAGAAGAAAACGCTGCAAGCAACATGAAAAGCAACTTTGTATGAATTCAGTACTAATTTATTTGTGAATCAATTTTCTTTTTGTCGAGAAACTAAGACATGGTTAAAAAATGTTACATCTTTTTCTTGCCGTTTAGCATGTTTTAAGCTAAGTTATAAAACAACTGGATTAATTTATCTTTGGAATATATTGTTGTTGCCCTATGTTGTGACCCGAGTAATGCATATTAAGAGAGTGTTAAATTTTATTGGTCAAATAAAACGAATAATTGTAAAATTGTGTGAAAATGAAACAGTTTTCTAAAGAATCGTGTCAATTTGCAGCTCAGATTGAATGGAGGACATCAGTGAACACCAGTTTTAAAGTCTTGTGTCAGTTAAGAGTTTGGTCTAGACTTTGACTGGGCCATTTTAACTCATTTGTACAGCACTGGAAAAAAAAAAACTAAGAGCCCACTGCACTGAACCCCATTGAAACCCTCACGGTTATTCCACCAAAAATTGATTTCTGAACTCTTCCTGAGTTAAAACATTAGCAATGAATATGAACTTGTTTCTTTTGCATTATTTGAGGTCTGAAAGTGCTGCATCTTTTTTTGTTATTTTGACCATTTCTCATTTTCTGCAAATAAATACTAAATTTTTGCTTGGAATTTCCAAGACAAGAGTTTGTTTTACTCAAACATATACCAATAAAAAGAAAAATCAGAAAAACAGATCATTTGAAGTGCTCTCTTAATTTTTTACAGAGCTGCATGCTTTGATCTAAACTATTATATTGCAGTAATTACTGTTTGTGTTGTTGCCCAATGAAGTTGAGACTCAGCAAAGAGTCTGAAGTCTTTTGCAGCGCCTAAAAGCTGTTCTTCTATCTTATATTCAGTTCTTTTTTTTTTCAGAAAACATCGAGAACAGAAAGAAATAGTACAGAGAGGACTTGTTTTTCATGATGACTTGTCTTTCGGACTATTTGGAGTTCTGAAAATATATTTCACAAAGAAAAGTAAAGCTGAGTGCTACAATGAATCTTGTGTTATGTCACCAGACAAGTATCCTGATAAAATCCATCTGTATGAGAGTCACTTCTCCTTCAAGGGAGAGGGCTTTCGCTCACAGTTCTACCCAATAACACTTCCGTAAATAAAGGATGAGATCAGAATCCAACAGCAACCTCTTCTGATAACAAATATATGACTTTTTTTATTATTATTATTAATTTGGCGGGTGATCTTTAATTTCAGAAAATGTAAACTTTCAGTTTTATTTGTGGATTTTCTGTGGAACAAAACTCCAAATGATCCACGGAAAATCCTGCTAGATTTCCCCATGGAGCAAATCTATAATATTTGAAAGAAAATGCAGCTTTGGAAGCTGAAATGCCGAGGAGTATTACAACTTCACATGCTATTGGCTGGGGTTTGGAAAGCAGCCAATCAAAAAGGGCAATTTATTTTCCTGGGTGGTGATTGGCTGTACCCCAAGAGCAGAATTAAAGACAGCTATAGATATTAGCTTCTGGAGTAGTGCTAAGAATGTTTATCACCGCATATGAAGCTATATTTTGTTTTTGAACTATGAAAATAGGTATTTATAAGCATTCTTAGAGGGGGTCTAACATATTTTTGAATTTTCACATTAGTGTATCACTTTATACTAAGTCAACAACGTTTTGCACTGTTACATCACAAAAAATAAAAAAAAAAGCGTTAAAAGTAAACAGCGCCATGTACGCGGTTCTTTACTCCTCTCGGTGTAGCCCTCATACCTTGTCCATCAACAGCTTCTAAATGAGGAACAAATAAGACGGAGCTTTTGTTTCGTAGTTTAAAGCAGTGTTTTTCAACCACTGTTCCGCGATCGTCAGGTGTGCCGTGGAAATTATTCAATTTCACTACGGTACCGTATTTTCCGGACTAAAAGCTGCTACTTTTTTCCTTAACTTTGAACCATGCGGATTGTAGCCCGCTGTGGCTTTTCCGTGGATTTTTCTTCAACCACCAGGGGGCTCTCTAGCAGGAAGTGGATCATTAGAAGTCAAAATTGTGAATCAAAGAAGAAAGTGCTAATTTTCATTTAGAACAAGCACATGCTAGCAGCAGGCAAGACGGAGAAATGTTTTCAAACTCGTATCATGCAGCTTTTAAGTTGAGGGTTGTCGATCTGGCACTACAGGAGGGACATAGAGCCGCTGCAATTAAGCTCGGCGTGAACGAAACCATGGTTTGACTTTGGAGACGGAGTGCTGCGTCCAGCAGATTTATTAGGACGAGGCATTCTGCTGGGTCCTAATGGAAAACCGAGAGCAGCTTCCAGTTTTTATTTTATTTTATTTTTATTTTTTTTTTTAATTGAGGGCGCTAGTATGATGCGCTCTATAGTCCGAAAAATACGGTAATTGGTTTTAAAAGATTTTTTGAAAATGAATTGTCTGCAAATAATGCCATCTTCGAGTATCTGCTGTAGTAGTAGCAGCGGCGTAATCATGTAATGTTCTTACCACTAGATGGCAGTAGGTACACAGCATTTTACATTAAAACGAGAATTAGTGATGCACGAATGTTACAGGTTGCGGTGAGAGCACTGAATCTAGAAAGACTGTGATGACAGTGATGGAAAAGACAGTGAAGCTCAGCAGTAGTTGGAAAGAACATGAGTCCATTTCCCACAACATATCTGTGTGAAGTGAGCTTCTCAAGCCTGGTTACTATAAAAACTAAAAACAGAGAGAGACAGAGCTGTTGAGGAAGAGCTTTGTCTTTCTTCAATTTCTGCCAGGAAATCAGATGTTTTCATCCAAACATGCACAGGTTTCACACCAGGTGGGTAAAATATACAGATATTGACATTTTGTACATGCAACTCTTCATATTGTAACAGTGAATATGAAGTGAAATGTCTCCCAAATATTATTGCTTCTTTCAGAATAAAAATTATTTTCTGTATTCTGGCTAAAAGAATTCTTGTGTTTCTTTTAGCCTGTAAACTAGTTTGTAAAACACTTTGACGTTTTCTACAACTTCTTTAAATTTAACACCACCGTGTTGTGGCACTGTTAAGGTGTATTTTTGAAGTGGATATGTTAAGTGCAATTTGAAATAAATGTAAAATGTGATAATACATTTTTGTGTTTATTTGATTCCTATTCAAGAGACTTTGATAAGAATTACTATAGGCGGCTACAGAGTATCTTTATTTCCATTTTTAGTTGGTGGTGTGCCTCGGGATTTTTTCAATTAAAACAGTGTACCTTGGCTCAAAAAAGGTTGAAAAACACTGGTTTAAAGAATAATCATGGTCTCTTTTCGTTCACGAGCTGGGAAAAATCTTCAAGGACTCGCAGCCGGACTCCACACCTGCTTTGAAATTTCCACGGAGCTCGTCGTGAGTAATCAGAGCCGCCACTCCACTTTGCCCAGGGTTGTTTATGTAAACGAAAGGCCTGCGTTTTCAAGAGACTTACCGGGTGACAATGCGAGGAGAAAACCAAAGAAAAGGAGAGATCAGCAAATCTTAAACAAATTAGGATTTTGTAAACCATAAAAGGGGAGGGGGAAAAAAACTGTTTCGTGTCTAGACAAGGTCAGATTAACGTCCCTGGTCACCTGGAGTTGAATTCTTCCACACGTCTTTAGACAACTCAAAGCAAATATCTCTCAAGTGTTTTGGCATTTCTGTGTAAACTTGCTTGGCACATGTAAGAACGAAAGGAGAGTAGCTAAGATGTCGGAGTCATGAACCCTGACTCCTCGAAGGCCAATAATCATTTATTCTATGTCACCACAGCTAAAATTCTTCTAGACAGGCTGTATTTTTTTTATTTTATTTTATTTTTGGGTTTTTTTGCTGCGTTGTCCATCGAGTTGTGTTTTAGCGCCACTGAGACGTCAAAGGGCCTTCGTTGCTGTTCACCTCCAACCTGAGCAGAGTGCAGCATTTGGAGCTGCAACAACTTCTTTCCCCCTCGTTACTTAATATCTGTAAAGTCGTGCTCTAGCTTTGTTTTTCTTTGGTGGATGCTACATCTCTAAGCTAACCAGAACTTTTGCTAATGTTCTGCTGCAGAAGCTGTAACATGGCTAAAATGTCCTGTCTCAAAATGTAGTTAAATTGATTTGAGGTTATTTCTTACTTGCAGACAATAACTCTCTTGAAAAGACACAGGCAAACTTGTTCCACCTTAAAACAACTGTAATGTTAAAAGAGTCTTGGGCTTCTCTTTATAAACTTTATATTGCCATCAGATTGGCATTGGTTAGTTGTTTATACAGAAGTCAAAGGTTATTTATATGCTTAAAGTAGATATGAGGCTTATACGCCACCAAGAAGAGAACATTTAAAGCACCTCTGTATACAATTGTCTGTTATAAAAGCAAAATGGTGGAAGAAGTGAACTGGAAACAGTTTAAGTGAATCCTATTTCATAGGTCTTTACAATCTATTGTTTCAGACAGTTATTCTGATTGAAAAAGGTTTACATCTTCTACTCTGTTTGCAGTCAATAGTCCGAACGGGGAAATTCAGACTTCCCAGCCAGAAAAATCAACTGCAACGTCCTCCAAAGTTGGATTTCCCACTGAGAATGAGAAAGCGACTCCAACGAGCCGCAGCAGTTGGCCAGTCGCAAGGCCTACTTGACGTTTCAATATGGCCGCCCCTCGCATAAGTAGCAGCAAAATGTGGTGGAAACATGTTTAAATGCATATAAAATCAATGTTACATATAGTTCCTGCAACTCTGAACTGAACAAATTAAATGTGATGTTGTCTTATGGAAAATAAAGCTTAAAATTATGTATGTAAGGGGTACATATGAGTGTCACCATGTTGAAATCCAAACTTTTTAACTGGGAACGCCGTTACCTCGGGTCTGACATCAAACCCAACTTCCCAGGTAACTGGGACGCAGCATTATTTCACATGAACACAATCTTCGTTTTTTTTGTAAACAGTCACCCAATGTATGATTGATGAGAATCTAATGATTCGGAAAATAGTATTTGCATTAAATGATCTGATGTATTTGAGACTCTCGACATTTTAAGACAGCAGAATTAAGACAGCAGACTCTCAAACTAGCTAAAAAGTACAGATTCACCAAATCTGGGTGTATAGCCAGATATAACATGCTTAACGTTTCCTAAACCATTCCTATCCCACTGAGTTATCGCATTTCCTCATTAAATCAACAACTTCTCCTTCGTCACAACTTAGTACCATAATTTGTTAAGTTTTGCTTATGTATTTTTGGGGAAATTACGACTTTTTCATGATTGTAGCTAATCTATTGAGGGTATTTTGCCAAACATCTCAGAGTCCAATTATTTAACAAGGCTGCAAGAAGTGAGAAAAGGAGGAGAGGTTGTGCTCTTCTGTCTCATGCAGCTGAACTAATCATTTTTGGATTATTATTATTATTTTTTAGCCAGAGATTTCAGAGGAAGCATGAGAGAGAGCAACCTTCGACAGTCCGATTCATCTAGTGCAGCGTAGCAGTGAGATGCCACAGATGCTGCCAGGTTAGTTACTCAGGGCAGATAAAAAAAACAAAAAACTTTGATACTTAGAAGATTGCTTAATCCCATCCAGAAACTTTTCAGGAAAGCCACAGTTTATTTGCAGTCAATGTTTGGTGCAAAGTTTGCTTTACATTGGACTCGGGTAAATATGAGCACATCTGCATGAGAGAGAGGCAAAGAACGAAAGACAAGATGAGCACTGCCACAAAAGACTGGTGCTAACTTTTTTTCCCTGTGACGAACCCTTCTTCTGATCGCTTGGTGCATCTCCAAAATATGTTTTCCAAAGACAACAAAAGGTAAATGCTGCTTTGAGTCCCGTGTTTCGTGCGTGGAAGGCTGTAGGATCGCTGCAAAAGATCTGAAACGCTGTTTGAAACTTTAAATAAAAATACAGTTGGTTCAGAATTTAGCTTTTTATGCCTTGAGATGTCGGCATCCACATCTACCATGCTCTCTGCGCTCAAACGTGTGGCAACCGCTGGGTTGGGCAGCTATGCACAGTTACAGGCTGCCATCTATGTGTCAGATTGAAAATTACAGCCTGCTTATGTGAACATTTATCAGAGTTATTATGACTTCGGAAAGAAAATTGAGCCAATGAAACATTACCCTGAAGCTATTAACATGCAGCTGATCTCCCAAAGTTTGGTCTTGAAGAGGCGGAGGATGAGCTGTGATGTGGTGTGAGAAGAGGCTCCCTGCAGTGAGCTTTCAGTGTCCAGCAGTGGACATACAGGGTCTTCTGTTGAACCTCGATTTGGTGCCATTACCCCCCGTCGCTCCTCTCTGTCCCCAACAGAGTTCTCCCATTCATTTCCTTATTTGGATTCCGCTATGGGAGACCTCCCACGAGCCTGGGTGAACTGTTACACTTCACGACAAGACTATTAATTAATCAGAGCAACTGTATCTTTGTTTTGCACGATATACGCTAAATGTTTTCTCTTTTTGTAGGGGTGCGGGGGGGACACACTAACTTAAAACCAATGTTTATAGACAGATGTCCAAGAAAGTGATAATACGAGATTATTTTGCTCTATAATTTGAAGTATGGAATTGCTTAGTGCCTCTTTTGTTTGAAATCATACCACTGTAACCATGTGGCAAGACCTCTCTGGGTCTCATATGCTGTAATACTGGACAGATTGTAACTAAATTATTATTATTTTTTTTTTACTGTACAAAATCTGTTATTGTTATTCTAAAACTTAAAAACAGGTGATTTAATTTAGGACAAAAACTTAGTGGACAAAACACAACAAAGGAATCCCTTGGGGGTTTTCCTGGACATCATGTGAGTTACCAATCTAACTTCCTCCACCTGCAGAGTTTCTTTCATCTGAACTGAGTCATTCTGGCACTTCTCCCACCTTTGCCTTTGTTTCTGAACTGCAGGGGTCCTCACTACCAACCCTCACTTCCCAGGCCGTCGCATCCGAGTATTTCCTGTGTCGTACAGTTCCATACAGAAACACAGAGAATGCGATTTGTCTCATGATTTGTCTTCTCCCTCCGTACTTCTTTTCACATCAGTTTTACTAGTGGTTTTTTTTGGGGGGGGAGGAGGTACGTGTTGATTTAAATATGAAGAAGTTTCTATTTTTATGCATGTTATGTAGCAAAGGAAAAGAAAACTCATTAATGACAAAAAATGGGTAATAAAAAAATTATAATTTCATAGTTGGTGTGAACTGTTTTTCAACTGAATCTCAGCATTCCTCTAAGCATGCTTGTCATGGATGGTAAACAACTTAATTGACTGCAAAAATGTCTTGGAACATGATGCTATAAAATCACTCAAATCTTTCTACAAAGGGCCACAGTTAAAACAAGTCTTCGCTATAGAAATGAATGCTTCTCCAAATACTATAAATATGGGTTTAAAAATGTCTCTTTTTACATTTATTTAAAAATAAATATCCATAAAAGGTGAAAACCTTACTCTGTTCTAACAGCTATATATTGCATACTGTAAGAAATGGGTTCAATTAATGTAGAAAAAAAAATGGGAATATTTCCTCTGCCTCAGTTTATTTTTGCAATTATAATATTCCATCCATCCATTTAACTTCTAAACCCACTCATCCTTGCAGCGGCTCGGGGAATCACATTTGTTTTTTGTTTTTTATTTTAGTCTTTAAAATACCAAAAAATTTGCACATAGCAATTGTTTATGTTTCATTTACTCGCCTCTGATGATATGCCATTCCCCCTCCCCTTTTTGTGCTGTAAAACAGATGTATTAGACGTATTAGTTTATATATTAAACCCTTTGCTGCCTGAATGCATTGTTTTGACATGAAAAAAAGAGGAAGTTACAAATAAAGTCCACCAGAGGGCACTGTTATGCTGTACCTTTAAAACGTTACAGTATCCGATTCTCTTTCTTCTCCGCTTTAATTACAAACTATAACAAAAACAGTAATTTAGCGAAGAAGTTATTTTACAAATAACTTTTAAAGAGCCATCTCAGACTATGTCTAATTTTTACTAGTGTTTTTTTGTGTGTATTTCCGCATTATAGGTGGGACTATTAGTGGACCAGCCCTGTTGTGTTACGTTTGGGGAAGTTGCTCAATATTGGAAAGGCACATTTCCCTTCACCGTAAGGATATTCATGTGCTGCTTCTCTGGTTTTAGCAGCGCTGTCTCCGCAGTTTCTTTACCTTTCATGGGTTGGTGGATTTTGTCAACATGACGGTCAGATAAAAACCAAATGAGCAGATATCACCAGAAACTCTTTGTCGGGATGAGTAGTTCTTTGACTTCCGCTACTTACATTCGCAACATCAGTTACGGTCTACGCCGCCAGCTGTCCGACTTTCTGGACCCTCAGGACAGGTGGAAGGATGTGATCGTGTCCATACGGAAGCCGAGCGGGGAGCCGAGGTACTCCCAGCTTCACGTCAGGTGCGTCAGCTCTCGTTACTGTTCGTTGCGTGTTCAAAATAGGATAAAACATTGTCGCTGTATGTTTTTAGGAGGTTTGAAGGTCTCGTGACGCAGGGGAAGAGTCCCACCGTGGAGCTGCTGAATGACTGGGGAACCACCAACTGCACAGTGGGACAACTGGTGGATATTTTGAAGAGCAGCGACTTGTTGGCTGCCGCCAGTCTCCTGCTACCTTGTAATGAATTATTATTACATATTGTAAATGTCATCATTTTGAACTTCATTTGAAAGTTTTACCTTAAACCCCTACATATTGTTCCCGTAAATTACATTATATCAAAGCTTTTGGTGCAGAATTGGGTAACAAATCATACAGTAGTTTCTTTCTGGGTAATTACAAAATAATAATAATTAAACAGTGACTGTTTACACAGCACCATATTTATCTTCTTGAACACAGGGGAAGAATATTCGTCGGCAGAGACACACCAGCTTCCTTTACCTCCTGACAGAGACCCTCCAACCAGACCACTGGGTGAGACCCAGAGTCAGCCTCCACCCGCTGGACCAGCACCGGAGACACAAGTACTGAGTGAAAACAGCGAAACAGGACACACAGGTGTGTGCTCAGTTTCATTCCCAAACACTTACTTGTAAACACGTAACACCTGCATACCTTGCAGAAAGAAGTATTTATTCAGTCTGAACTTCTGTTTTTTTTAAATTATTATTATTACTTTTTGGGATAGACAAACTTGACAAAGTGGGACGAGAAGGATGCGTCTTTTGCAAATATGTTTTTACTAATATAAAACTAAAAAGGATTGTATGTATTTTTATATCTGTTTTCACCTTAACTTCCAGGAAATCCAATGTACATAGATACCTTCGGAAATAATTGAAATTAGTACATAAAGTCCAGCTATGAGTACAACTTTCATGGTACAGCTGAAACCATGAAAGCCTCAGAGGTGTGTTAGAGAATATTAGAGGACAAAAAGGCATAATTAAAGCCAAGAAATACACCACAAAGGTCAGGGAGCGAGTCATCCACACATTTAAAGCAGGGTTCAGTGTTACAGAAACAACACCCAAAGATTTGGACGTTTCACTGTTCAGTTCAACATGTGCAAAACCTACAAGCATGTAGCTGTGAACTTAAAAGAAAGGTATTTTTCAGAGAACAACTCAAGGTGTCTATGGTAAATCTGGACTAGCTGCATAGATCTAAAGAATCAGTTGACAACTGCAAAAATCTGGTGTTTTGGAAAAGCAGGACGAAGAAAACATGGTTGAAAGAAAGCAATGAGAAATCTCATTAGCAATGTAGCACAGGCTAATGTAGGAGGCAGATCAAACATGTGCAAGAAAGTGACCAGGTCAGATTGAGTCCAAAGGTTAAACTTTCTGGTCTACGTGCGAGACGCTAACACTGAGTAAAACATGGTGGTGGCAGTATGGTGGTGTGGGGGCGCTGTCTTTTAACTGGCTGCTTTAATTTCATTTCATAATTACCGCCTACTTTTGTGTTGGTCTGTCACATAATATGTGACAATGAAATATATTACAGTTTGTTGTGATGATGAGACAAAAATGCAACCATGATGCTACGGTACCTTTCAGGCATAAGGCATGTTACGCCTTATGCCTACGGTAGGCATACGGTGCCTACGGTAGGCATACGGTGCCTACGGTAGGCATACGGTGCCTACCATAGGCACCATAACATGCCTACGCTGCTGCTGTGCTGCGGTAGGAACCTATGTGTAGCAACCGGTGCCTTATGAAAGGCACTGTAGCATCATGGTTGGGTTTAAATGTCATACTTATTTACAGTTTGAGGGTGTTTTATGTTATCTTTGTGCTTATTTCAGTTAATGAAATGTGAAATTAAAAGCAACTAAATAAGACAATAACAGACACAAAACACTTTCAACGTTCTGTCATTTTTACATCTTATTGCACATAGTGAAGATAAATCAAAACATCTCTTATCTTGGTGGAAATTTTAACCCTGTGTATTTTGTCTTGTGCTTTTAAACTGTTGGTTTTTGTTGCAAGATGTAATCAGGAACCTCTATTGAAGTACTTTGAATATTTTCCCACTTAAACTATAACTTCTATGCAAGTTATAGTTACTTCCATACAAGCTGTAGTTGTATGAAACACAACTATAACTAACAAGAAACAAAAACACTTGAAACTTTGGCCGTGCAACTTTAAACCGTTGTACGTTTTTACATTTTTGGCCAGCAGGTGGCAGCAGTGACTCCTTTGACCCACTTTCTGTGCATCCCTTGTCAGGCGTCTCCAGTTTTATGTACAGTGAGTTGAGGAAGATCACGGGCAACTTTGACGACCGGTCCGTCTCAAACGGCGGCAGCCGACTCGGAGAGGGGGGCTTTGGCACCGTGTACAAAGGCTTCCTGAACAACAGAGCTGTGGCGGTGAAAAAACTAAACCCGGTAAGTCAAGAGTGTCCATGAAGAAGAGGGCACACTGTTTCACATGCTTGAACACACGATGTCCCTTCTAGATAGATGACATGCCTCTGGACAAGCTGCAAGATCAGTTTAACCAAGAGATTCAGACTCTGAAAGTGTGAGTTTGTGTCCGTCGGCGTAAAATGTGACGCTTTCTGTTCTCCTCCATCTACGTAAGAAAGTTCTGTTTTAATCAAAATGTTTTCCTAACAGGTTGAAACACGAGAACTTGGTTGACATGGTTGGATTCTCATGCAACGAGCAGCAGATGTGTATAGTGTACGCCTTCATGGCCAACGGATCTTTGCTGGATCGGATCGCTTGCCTGGTAAAAAAAAAATAAAATAAAAATCGTCCGCCGTTCCACGCATACAGAAAAGCTGGCCTGGCCTCCATGCAGAGGATTTAGCTTTTGTTTTCGTTTACATAGGACGGAAGTCCTCCTCTTTCCTGGCGACAGAGGTGCTTGATCGCAGAAGGGACCGCTAGAGGTTTGGAGTACCTCCATAGCAACCATCACGTACACAGAGATGTTAAGAGGTGTGGCGGCTGGAGTCTTTGTGTAATATTCATCTCTTCTGATAGCTGTTTTCTTATTTTTATAAAAATAGTTGAACAATCTTGAAATTCTGAGACTAAAGATCTACAGTGCTTTAAACTATTTGTACTCATTTTGTCAAATGACAAACACAAACATCAGTGATATTTGTTCTGATTGCATACAAGACTGTCATGGAAGATTTGTCAAATGTAATACATAGATCATGTTACCTTCTTCACACTTCACAATTATGCACTACGTTGTCTTGGTCTGCCACATAAAATCTTGATGAAACACATTGTAGCTCATGGTTCTGACAAAGTGCAAAAAACGTCCAATAGCATCAGTACGTTGCCGATCCACTGCATCCTTCCCTCAACTCGCAACAATAAACATCACAAATCTGTTTTGTCTTCCTTCAACTTGAGCAAAAACAAAAATGTTTTTATTTTTATCTTTGCTCATTGTGACTCCTATTTGTTTCACCCTCTTAGTGCGAACATCCTGCTGGATGAGAACTTTGTGGCGAAAATCTCCGACTTTGGGCTGACGAGAGCGTCGGCCACGCACACGTCTACGACGATGAGGACGGACAGGATCGTAGGGACCCGTGCGTACATGGCCGCTGAGGCTCTGAGGGGAGAGATCACCCCAAAATCTGACGTGTTCAGCTTCGGAGTGGTACGCTTCGGACACACACAGACACACACACACGCACAAAGGAAATACGGCTTCGTTTTGCCGCTTACTTTTAAGCTTGATCGAAGGTTGTTGAGTTGGCAAACTAAGCACTATTTTTTTTGGTTGTTTTTTTTAGAAATTTCAAAGATCTGTAGTTTAGCCTGAATAATCAAGTCCAGATTCTTTTCACTCAGTATTTAGTGGTGATATTTAGTCACATTAAAATGGCATGCATTAAAAAAGCATGCAAGACATTTATGAGAGTCGTACGCCAGGTGACGCAGTTGATTCAGAGTTTCATGAACTCCTCTGTCTGGCACAGAGTTCTTGAGTCAAACGTGAGGCAGTCTGTCAAACATTAGCAAGACAATGATCCCGAACACAACAGCAGCAGCAAATCCATAACAGAGTTACTGAAAAGGCTAAAACTATCACGGTGTTACAGTTTCCCAATCAAAGTCTGAAGCTCAGCCCAAATGGATTGTGGAGCAAATAATCTACAAACCCGCAAATTACTATTGACTATTAACTACTAACTACATCTGTGGCTTTTGTTTGTTTGTTTGTTTGTTTGTTTGTTTAATTACCAAAAACAAAGCGGACCCTCTTGTTGTGTGTCCAGACATTCTAGTTAGATCTGAGTCATTTTGAAGCCTGGTAAAGATCAGATCTTTTTTTTTTCATGCCTTGAAAGCAAAGAACTGAGAGTGTACACTTTTTTAGTCCAAAAAAAGTTGCGACTCAGTCTTATTCCAGTTCTGGGTGGTGCTGTGCTGGTGGTCTTATTGTGTCTTTCCTTGCGTCTGTCTGAAATTACCTTCCCCCCCACCCTTGTTATTATAATATTTTCAGATTCTCTCTGCACAGGTTCATACGCAGGGCTTACTAAATCCTCTCCACTGGTAACTCGGGGCTCTTTCTGTTTGTAATGAAAAAATAACAAATAAAGAAATGCCTACCAGGCGGGTTGTTTACATACACAAGCAGCTTTCCCAGGTTAGCAGATCCAATTCCATTTAAAGTGGATGTGCAGCAGGAGTAAAATGCAGTTTCCTGCTAGAGAAGTTCCTCCTTTTTTATTCTGAGGGATGCCAGTAGCTGTATTGTTCACTATCTTTTTCTTTCTTTTTTTTTTTTTAATCTGAGCAGCTGTGGGAGTGGGGCTGTTCTGGTTGAAGATGCGGGGCGCATGGAGAGGAAATAAGAGGCTGCCTGTTGCCCAGAGCCGTGTAATTAACCTCATGGCTCTGCTGTCTACAGGTGCTGTTAGAAATATTGTCTGGACTTCCGCCAGCTGATGAAAACAAGGAGCCCCAGTTCCTGGTAAGCTGCGCACGAGGCTTTTACTTTAGCAGGAAACAAGCTGCTATCAGTGACAAAAAAAAAAAAATTAAATAAAAGAAAACCTCAGTCCACCTTTCCCGTTCGCCCCATCTTAGATGGATGTCAGGGACGACATTGATGATGAAGACGAAGATCTGACCCTGGAGCAGTTTTTGGACAGGAAGATGACAGACTGGGAGCTGAGCCAGGTGGAGAGCATCTACTGCTTGGCTTCCAACTGCTTGGACGACAGAAAAAACAGGCGGCCGTTCATCAAACAGGTAAGGGCGCAACGATTTATGGGCGCCAGTTTCCGTACTTTTGGGAGACCGGCCGATACTTACACGTGAAGCCGATATTATAAACCGATCTTATCAAGCTCAGCAAAGGTCTGCAAATCACCCAGTGTCCTTTTCTGCCGATGCATCCAAGCTAGTAGCGTGCTTAAAAGTATGCATTTCTTATAAGGTCCAGTGGTTTACAGTGCCTTCCTTCCTCTGAATGTGTCGCAGTTTCTACTTTGCACAAAGCACCTCCCTGAAGCATGATGCTCCCAACTCCGTGTTCCCCTGTGTGGTCATGCTGTTTTTGACCTGAAACCATTCCCCTGTCGCCCTCGCTGTACGTTTAGGGTCATCATTCTTACTCTTTACACGAGATGAAGAGCTACGAATCTCTGGAGGAGAGGCAGAGAATAAATTAAGGAGTGGGACTTAGTTTACTAGTTTGGTAGGCATTTGGTTCCTCTGGATTTTCTTTAGGAGTATCATAGTGAATGGGGATCAATACAAATCCATTTCACAAATTTTATATTTGTTTTTGTTTTGAATTTTGAAAACTTTATAATTTCATTCATTCTTAAGGTGTTACTATGTGTTGTTTTGTTGCATAAAGTATCAAAATCCATTAAAGGTCATGGCTACAATGTGACAAAATGTGAAAAGAGGTCTGCATACTTTTGGAAGGTTTTGAATATAAAACCCAAAACATTTCTGCTGCTTTAGCTGTTGACAGCTTTTTAAAGTAAAATTCTGTTTTGTTTTTTTAATTTGCAGGTTGTTTCAGAGATTCACAGCGTCGTCAAAAGCATCTCGTTGGAATCGTAGGCATGGAGGGAAACGAGAGGCTCACATTACTGAGTCAGTCTGTTCCAAAGTAAAGACTGACAAGTTTTCTGTCTTTTGACTTTAAAAATGTCCCTATTGACTAAGAAAGAGATTTAGCATTAAAACATCTTTCCCTACTTTATTTATATTCATGAAAATTTGAAGAGGAGCACCAACAGGACATACGAGCTCCACTACAGATATTTAGTCATCAGCATGGCATAAGCCCGTCTTACAGCAACAGCTCCAGTCAGAGGCATCGCCAGATTTGTTGCAAGACTGACTGCTACTGGAAATCCTTCCCGTCCACAGCATCACCTCCATGACTTTTTAAAGATACTTGGAGGATGTGAGTTAGAAGAAAAGTGTGAGAACATTTTAATCAACTTTGTGAAAAATTTTCCAGGCTAAATTTTTATGTGCTGTAAAAAAAAAAGTTTTATTTTTGAAGAAATAAAAAAAAGGACAAATTGTCTGATTTAAATATTTTATTTTTCCATCTTTAAAAGAAAGATTTGTAAGAAAACAAAGAAGAACAAACATTATTCGTTTTCTCTAAAGACAATGAATATAAAGGGATTATTTTTCCCCCTTCACATGAGGTGAACTAAGTAGTTTGCCAAATATTAATCAGTAGACCAGTGGATGAGGCAATGTTTCCGTCAAGGTAGTATTCCCTTTTCTATCCGATAAGAGTTTGGCATTCCTTCCTCCATGGGACCCAGGTTTTTATTCGCTTCCTCTCGGTGAAATGCGAGATGGACAAGATAGATGGAATATTTCTGGAAGCCCGGTCTTTTCCACTGAAATCCACACCGACAATCACCAAAAACAGACCGCTTCTTAATCATAGAGCATCACACAGCTACAATATGTACATTTACAGCACTTGCATAGAAAAATAAGTTTCTCAGCAGATGATTTTTTTTCCCCCCATGTAAACCACTTATATCAAAAAGAAGGAATTTTGTCTTTATAAAAATGCGCTGTTAGAACGAATGGAGTCGACAACGTGGGAACAATTCGGATCTTTTCAGCTTTGGAGCACCTCGTTGTGCAAACAGTAAGAGACGAACACACACAAAAAAACCCAAATGATTCTTGACACAGACTTAAGGAATGATATTTAGGAATTAGAATATGAACTCAAAAGAATTTATAATTTTAAAAAAAGCATTTCTTTCTATATTGGCGCGAGTTCACATTAGTCGTGCTTGAAAGTTTTTTTTTTGTTTTTTTTTTCTCCACTAAGTGTCAGAGCTGGCAACGAAGCAAATACCTCAACTTTTATTTGGGCCCCTTGAGTTAGTTAAGCTGCTTGGTGAGTGTGTTAAGATGCGCGTTTCCATTTGACAAGCTACAAATGGAACGTCTGAAGGGTGTCATTGCTCAGTTCTCCTTGGCGTGCATAGTTGGGTAACATGGTGAGAAAAAATTGAGGTTCTTGGGAAAAGAAAACAAAAACATCAACAACAAAAAACGTCAAATACAATTTTTTCGTCGCCCATCACAGGGATGTTCCACTGTGGAACACGTTATGGGGTGGAGGATTTGGGGTGTGTGGGGTGGAGGTGATACTGAGGTGTGTTTTAATCCTCCTCCTCTCCCTCGCCGGGTGGCCGGGTGATTCGGCGTCCTCCCCTCTTACCGGCTGGGCCTTTGGGCTTGGCAAAGCGCTCCTTATAGGCGTGCTGCTTGGGATGCACCTCGGCGTACATGAACTCGCCTGTTAGTTCGGTCCCGTCTTCAATTTCCAACTGTGAAAAAATAAATAAATAAATAAATAATACCTGGCAAGTCGGTGTCAGTCTATAAATAAAGTGGAGTTGCCATTTCAAGCTGTTCAGAATCCAACAAAGGAGTCGTTCAGCTCTCATGCCGATTTGTTTCAAGTTTTTATTTCAATTAATTTTCATGGTAATGGCTCATTTTCTGAGGCAGTGAATTTGGAATATTTTTTTTTTAAGCTGAAAGCCATAATTAAAGAAATGAATGCTTGAAATAGTCTGATCCTTCTGATCAATTAATACAGAGTTTTAAATTTTGAACTGAATTATTAAAAGTAAATTTACATGTCAATTATTTAATCAGCTACACCGAGTACATTGGTTAATTTAAAAAATATCCAACTTCACTCATAACTGCATTAATTAATGCAGGTATATAAAACTATTAATATAGTTTTCATATTTATTTCACTAATAGAGGATCAAACTTTTAAAATAATAGAAAACCATTAATGGTTTAATGTAGTAGTTATGATACAGAGACAAACTTCGTCTCTTATTTTATGATGACCATTTTCAGGTTTTCTATATAGTCTGAAAAAAATCTGGGATTTGGTCAAATTATTTTCCAGGTCTGGATAAGTTTGGACAAGAACAGAGTATATAAAAATAGTTTTATTTCCAGAACTATTTCTCTGTTCTGCTGCCTAAATAAATAAAATCTTTCAGCATTTTCTTCCATCCCATCTATTATTCATCTGACATCCTCCCATCTTGTCTAGTTTATCCATATTTAAAGCTCATCGACTGTAGCACTATCTGCCATAAATTCATACTTTCGCTCTTTCTAAATAAGCTAAAAGAAAAAATGAGACAACTGAACATTTGAATTTATAGAAAAGTCTGGAAGCTCAACTCTAATAATGCATAAGACCTCTGAATCAAGCACAGATTAGCTCTAGTGTGAATCATGACGCCTTCATCTCTCACCTTTTTCTCAATCTCAATCTGCAGTTTGGTTTCCACCATGTCAATCAGGTTATTTTTGCAGCTGGAATACAGCATCCTCTCTCGGATGCTACACTTGTACCCTGGCATAGAATAAATGAAGACTGCAAAAGAGAAAAAGGACAACAAGAGATTAGGGCCAAAAAGATGCTAAGTGGAACGGCGACGTGTAAAGAACAGCGCACCTGTAGACTCCAAGTAGTCGCCTTCATGAGAATGTTTGTACAGGAAGAAGTGGTAACGTGGAGAATCTTTGGGGACTCTCTTTGGCAGGTCTTTCAACTCGGTTGGCTCAGTGCTGCACAAGCGAATCATTTCCTTTTCAGCATCTATTTCCTGTTGACAGAGGAAGGTGAAAGGGGTTATAGTTGGTGTAAGAAAAAGTGACGGCAACCAAAAGAAAAACAGGACTGAGGCGAAGCTAGTCGGACTGGATGTTCACCAGTTTGGTTGTGTTGGTGAAAGGATTCGCCGACTGCAGAATCTCATTTGGACACCTCTCTGCTTTGAGGTCGTCTCCGATGACGACAAGACTCGTTTTTACGGCAAGGGAGAACTCATCCCAGGTCATCACACAAAGTGTTTTTAATGAACAGAACTCCGAAAGTTTGGATTTTCCTTCCAAATGTGCAACATTTTAAGGGGAAATAATTTTTCAAAGGGTAAAAGATTTTATGCAAAAAAAAAAAATATGAGCAAACAATTTCCTAACCCGGAGCTCTGTTGTCAAGGTTACTAGAAAAACAAACAAGAAATGCGTGTCTTCAGACTGCTGTGTGTCTACAGTCCATTTCATCATCGTCCTCTTCCTCTTTTCATCACACAACTTTAATATTGAGAGAATCAACATCTGTAACCTGCTCTCTGTTCTGGGTGGCCTATCCAGGGGGGCAGAATACATACACACACACCCACACACCCACACACAAAACATGATCAGATGTCATTTGCATTCAAACTGGTTTTCTACCGCTTATTTACATGCCCAGTCAGTTTATTCCTGAATGCCAAATTAAATTGAATGTTTTTGCAGGAGCTTCTGGGGGGCAGAGTGTGTGTGCATGTAACCAAACATGTTTGGTTACACGTTTGAGTACAAAAAGGGGCTTGCCCTGGGATAGGTTCACACACTAACTGTGGTGGGTCAAAAATGAAAGAAACCTTTTAAACAGACTCAAGGTGGAAAGTTCTCACAGCTTGCTCACGTTGCTTTATGTTTATTTTCCCTACAGAGCGAACCAATCAAACTGAATTTTAAACCCAAGGAGTGTCAATTAAAGACCACTTATGAGACCTTTTCTTTGGAGTGAAACACTTTACCAAGTTATGGTCAGGAGAATTGTTTTAATGGAATAATAACAAAAAGAAAAAAAAAATCTAAAACCTATCCGTTTGCCTCTGAAGATCACAGAATAACAGGCTTCAATTATTCCTTTGTACTTTGGACTGATCTAATCAGAGCCACGGGTACACTGAATTTTAATGAGCAATGAAACAAAGGCTTTTTTCTCAAAAAAAAAAAAAAAGACTGACTCATTGTGTTTGTAAAAAAGAGCAAAAGCAGCTCCTGACCAGCAATGCTTCCGTTTATAAGGTAACAAAAGTATGAGGTATTTAAGGAGCAAGTTCACTGTTGTAATACACTTCCTGTGCCTTGCAGAAATGTTCTTCACTGCTGAACTCTTATCTTCTTATCTAAGTATTTGTGAGAGTTTTTCTGACAGACCAGAACCAAAAAAAAGCAATAATTGTGAAGTAAAAGGAACATGATAAAAACAACTGTTGTAAGAGACGGAAAAACAAGGAAACTGCTTCACAGAGATCCAGGGACAGACAAGTCAGGGATAAAGTTGCTGAGTAGTTTAAAGCAGGATGAGGCAAAAAAAAAAAAAAATCAAAACCCCAAGCTTTTATCATCTCTTAGCGCATTGGTTAATTTCTTGTTTGAAAATAAAAACAGCATGGTACAACTGCTAACCCACCAAGACAGCGAAGCATCTGTCTTATTTTAAAGTTAAGAAGAGAACACAACATTTTGGCCAACATGCCAAATATGACAGTAAATTAAAACACAATATGCCCCACAGTGAAACATGGTGGTGGCAGCATCATGCTGTTGAGGTCAAAGTAAAATGAATGAAGGAAAAATGGAAGAAAACATCAAGATATCGACTCTTAAACAGCAACAGCTGCTGTGGAATTAGATAATATAATAAATGGTTCAGATTTAAAGATGGTCATGTGCTGGAGTGGCCTAGTCAAAGTTCAGAGTCTGTGGCTAAGCATGTAGCAATAAGCAATTAATCAGTTAATTGCAGGATAAATTAAAAATCAGAAGGAGAATTTTCATTCTTGTGAATCATATTTTTTAAAGGGTAACTTTACTCACACAGACCTCACAATCCATTTTATTTGCAGTTTTGGTTGTTTTTCGATATTTAAAATATCTTCCAGTTCCAGTGTTAAGTGTTGTTTGCAAAATTTATTTGACGGACATAAAAGACGATACCACCATCAATACCTGAAAATGGCCTCAAAACAATATTATCGTTTATCACGGTAATTATTGGGATAATTTATCGTCCTGCAATATTAATTATCGTGTCTGCGACAACTGTGGCAAACTTGAAGATCCTTGTTCACAGACGCTCACCGTCCAATAACAACAACAATCGCATCACAAAAATGTGAAACGGAGGTATGACCACTTTAGCAGGGCAGTGTTTTCTGTTGGGAACTCACCAGTTGCACATAGTTGATTCTCTTTTCCTTAAAATGTGCCAGTGCGTCAGCAGCATCTTTGTGAATGGGGAAGGCCACTCCCTGCAGAGTCTGCTGCTTGGTGTCCACGCTGATGTCCGTCTGGACCTGAACACAAGAGCTGCCGGTTATTAGGCTGCACCCTCAATGTGATTTCTAAATCATTGTTACAACAAACACTTTAAAATTGAACAAATCTCATTAGATGGGATTAAAAAACAAACACACAGTAAACTGCTGAGCCATCCTGCTTAAAAGCTGAGGCACTCTGATAACAGATGAGGAGTCTGTATTGGAAGTGGCAAGGCGCCTTTAGCAAATCAAACAGAGAACTTGAAAATGCAGAAAGGATTACACTGATGGATTGCATCTATTTTTAGAGGTCTGTTCCTGTAAATTGGAAAGCCTCGCAGACATGACTGAGCACAAATGCAGCTACTTCACATTCCAAATACAACTGCATGTTTCTTTTACCCATCTGCCTGGTAAAAAGTCAAGGCAAGACGCTAAATATTTTTAGAGCTTTTGCATCAGGATGGTACAGACTAAAGACATTTTATCTTCCTTCGACAGCTGGTCAAACGGGACCAGCAGCAAAAACCTCAAAACCTCACTTCCCATTTGCGTTGCAGTTTTTAATTGACAGTGCTCTGAAGAGAGGCTGCGCCACTAAAAACAATTCCATATATGGTAAGGAAGAGAGCTGTTGTTTATGTGGCAGGCTGGGAGAGAAAATACGGTTAACTCAGGAAAAATGACTCCAAGTCAAAAACTTGACCTAAACTTCCCCCTGTAGACGTGGTGAAGGTTCAAGTCTGCGAGGTAAGTAGAGGTCCTACATCAGCAGTATCACATTACCACATTCATCTTTCTTATCACAACAAAAGGCAAAGCACGACGACAGAGCTCACTTGTTCCCCAGAGTGAAATCACTCTCCACTGCAGAGCTTGGACATTTGCATACTTGAGGTCAGATTTAGTTTTGAACTCTCAACTACATCTTCTTCAGCCACTTTATTTTTTTCGGATTCGACTCAACAAGCCCCATTACTGGGTAGCTGCGCTATTTTTATTTTTTTTTAATGGACACAAGGGTGTGAGCTGTAAAAGCCTTAATGAGAGTGATCTCTGCCAACATCCTGCTGTTCTAGCCCATCAGCATGTTTGATACTGCCAGGCCAGCATCTGCACACTTGCAATGCTGCTGACCTTGTGCGCTTGAAAGGCCTGCATCGCTGGCCTTCATTGATACTTTCACCCAGCCAGGTTCTGGTTTAGGGAGGTGCAGGGGGGGTTTCACATCACACAGGAGATGTGATTAGGAGGAAGAAGAGGAGCGCTGCTGCAGGCTGAGCTAAGCAGTTATTTTCAACTGCTGAAGTCTAGAAGATGATACAGTGAGTGGCGTTTCCTTTTAGACTTAAACAGCCTGAACTGCACCTACTAGTCTGGACAAGAGAACTGCATTATTTCCTTAAATACAAGTGCGTTCCGGTAGATGCTTTGTAATTAATTTTTTAAATCACAAAATCTCACCATGTATTTTTGGTGTAGTTTCTAGAGTTTGTTTTAAGTCAATAATTTCTTAATACTGATTTGAAGGTGCTACTTTCACTGGAAGACATGAGTTAAATAATCTGCCAGTACAACTAGTACATTTTCATCAATATTAAATGGGTCAATATTTTGTGAAAATCAACTTTTCTTAGCTTTACATAATGTAATTATGTTATTTCCTCAATAAGAACATACCTGGAGTGTTGCTTTGATTCTTTCATGCATGTTTGAGAAATCTTTTAATTTCCCATGGTCACCATTCAGCTGTGCAAAACGCCTGGGTGGACCTAGCTCCGCCTTTAAAATGCAGCTCCTCCTCTGGAGCTGCAGTTTCAAAGTTTCCGAGCTTCCGCCTCACAGACCACCCCTCCCCCCGAGACTCCTATATCTTGCTGAAAAGTCAGTTTTGTCTCATTTCAAGTGTACTAAGATACTTGCACTAGGATTAACAACAAAAGTACTTGGCAAGATTTTGTGTGTTTGCGTGTGAAACCATCTTTCTGGTGTTTACCTCACTGAGTTTGATCTGTCTCAGTTCCTCTTCTGCAGCAGTGAGGGGCAAAGGAGCCGCCTGTGAGGTCAGATATTTCTTGTAACCACTGAAGTTCAAATCCTCCTGCAAACAAAACCGCATGTACAGATTTAAAAAATAATAATAAAATAGAAAAATAGAAACAAAATGATAAACAACTTCATGTGGGGTTCAACGACAAACCTTTGTAGTTCCAAAAATGTCGTCCTTAATGTGCCCTCCTCCAAACTCTTTCTTCAGTGTCGCCCTGGTAGCAGCATATAACATTTTGTGTCGCACCTGGAAAAATAAAAGCATTAAATGTTTTTATTATTATGAAAAATGGGGTCAGATCATGGTTTTTCTGACCAAAAATAATTTCAGTTTTTTGTTTGTTTTTTTTATTTGACCATTTTCTATTTTTCTCAGGGCTACAAAACAGCAAAGAAAAAGTATATTGAATGATAAAAGCTATATGGAACACAAAATCCAAACAATGATGGGAGTGGAATCCACAAATCAGAATTTGTGAATTTCACTCCCATCATTGTTTATATCAAACATAAAATGACACATTTTACGAAAAGACAAAACAAATTCAGCATCGACCTGCCAATCAAGGGAAACACGGCAGCTTTGGATCTCTGACCAATCGACTGGCGCATATCTTAAAATTCACAATCCTGGTGGCTAAAATGTTAAACACAAACTGATCTGATCAAAAATAAAGGATGGATTTTAGATCAAAAATAATATAAAAAAGCAAACTACTCAATTATTTTCCATTTAAATGTTCAACCTTTGAAAAAATTGCATTAGTAATAAAATCTGGAAACTTAAAAGTGTTTTTCTTTTTTCCACACCTAGAAAATAAAAGCAACCTTCATGCATCTTCAAGTCTGAAGGGACTGCAGCATTATTATTGCATGTGTAATGTTCACTTCTCTGTAACTGTTCATTTTGCAGGATTAAATTACCCTGGAACAGCTTGCTTTAGATTTATTGAGTGAAGCCGAGCTTATATTAACTTAAATAGATTAAATATTTTCATCATTTTTTTTCTATGATAAGCATTCTAAGTTTCTTAAAGACCTTTAAAAACTGATAGTTTAAATTTAAGACCTACCAATATCAATTTAGGTTTGTTACCTTAATAACTAATAAACATTAGCATAACAACTATAGTTTAATTTACACAAACTACAAAGAAGCCAGTCGCAGGTGAATTGTCTAAAGTCTTTGAACTTTTATCGTACCGTAAACTAATGCCTAAAGAGAGAGCTAGACCAAATGAAAGCTTCTTAATATAAATAAAACAATTATCTACAATAAAAAAATATTATACAATAAATAGCCAAAAGTACAGAAAACAGAACTAAATTTAACTGAAGACCCATTGAAAATGGAAAATCTTAAAATTAAGATTCTTAAATGTAAACACTGATTAACTCAGTGATCCATTCAGTGCAATTTATTCCAAACATCAGGTTTAGGTTTTGGTTGAGTGAGCTTTACTTCAAGAATCTGGACACACCCTTTAAAAAATAAAAAATATCAAACAGACACTGCACTAATTGCTAAAATTACCACTTTTGTTTTGTGACAGTAAAGTCAATTATGAATAGTTTTATTAATTTGCACTGCCATCCTGCTTGCAGCCTTATAAACCAGTTTACTACTTCAGTTCCTGCAATGAAAAAAAAAAAATGCAGGCACTCACGAAAACGCCACTAAAAACAACGGCCAAGAGTTTTGAACTATGCAGGCAAATTTCTCTGTCATCAAAATAACGGGTTGAAGCTCTATGCACGTGGTTGACCTGATGGATATACCCAAAGTGAAAACAAACGATTCCAGGTCAGTAAAATCAGCAGCATTCATGCACATGCAGGTTGTGAAAAGATTAAGCAACTTCTAGGCAAGCCTCAACCTGACGCTTTATGCTCAGGGACAGGAATGTTAAAGCTCAGCTCTGTGACTCCAGGTGGGAGTTTCAGAACAGTTTCACCTTGCACTCAAGGAGCTACAAACATATTTGCACCTTGCATCTTCATGATGCATAACGTTCCTTTCCACAGCCACGGAAATAATGTTCCCGTGTGATGTCTCAATGAAACAAAATCAGGACGAGTTTGCTATGCTTGAGTCGGCTGCCAAAAACTCAACGGGTTGCATACATTACCCTAAAAACTGAAAGAATCACTTTAAAAAAAAGAGGAAAAGTAGCCTGTTATTTAGAAAAACACCATAATCAAGCCATATTTAGCTTTTAAAACTAAGAAGGTATGAAATCACACACGGGCTGGTTGCTTTGATGCGGTCAACCCCACCCATCTTATACCCAAAGCAGAGCACAACAAATGCTGCGAAGAATGGAAAGCTAGTCATTAAGGCAGCAGGCGCGGCTGTCTTACAGTAGAGTGGTCTGGTGACCAGGAGAGGAGGATCCATTCGTAGCCTTGGTTGTTAGTGGAGTCCAGACGGTACAAAATATAGCATGGCACGGCATCCTCCAGAAGCGGCAGCACTAAGGAATCGTATTCCTGATCCCACTTCTTGGACGCTTTCCTGGTGGCGCCCAGTGTCAGCTGCTCTGGAAGGCAGATGTGTGCAGACCGAAATGTAAGCACCGCAGAAGTTTCTTTCACGCACACACACACACACACACACACACACACACACACACACACACACACACACACACACACACACACACACACACACACACACACACACACACACACACACACACACACACACAACCTTTGGGCAGAGGGGTGAGTTCAGCCTTTTTCTTGGCACAAAAGGTTGTAAATAAATACGAGGTTCTCTGCTTACCATCCTCGATGACGATCTTCAAGACTCGATACTGGTCTCCGCTCCTGGCGTTGGCAAAGATTTCCTTCACGTCGTTCCCCGCTTGGAAAAAGATGGAAAAAATATTGTTTAGAAAAAGAGCTCAAGTGTGCTGAAAGGGACAGTCTAGTCCAGTTGTTGGTTTTCAAAGTCTGATTCGAGCCATCAGGTAAAAGTAAAAGACAAATGGCGGATTAGTCCAATTAAAGTGCATTAAAGTTTGCGACCAAACTTCTTTCGGTTCATTTTAGTCGGTGTATTGGGCACGAAGGCCCATGAATGACCCGCTCGTACACAAATCTATGTTGGAGCTCAATAAATGAAAACCAGACATCGGTCAGCTAAAACTATCAATGCACACCATTGTTTTAAACCATACACAATAAACTGCAAAAACTTTCTATTGTACTCTTTTTACTGATTTTAACTTCGATTAAACAGATGCCACAAAGTTCTCATGTTCAGTTTTGCCTTGCTTATAAGGAAGGTCAGCTTCACTCAAGGAGAGATTTCCTGCTTATGTCAGTTTGTCCTACTTGTGCCGCCCTAAGAGCAGCAATATTTTACACCATAAGCACATTTACTTGGAAAAATACAAGGCTTAGCAGGTGATTCTATAGTTTTACTAAGGTCCTCTGTATTAAAATAATGAATATTATCAGACGTGTTGTAACCAATAACGTAAAGAACCTTAGAAGTGCTAGTTATAATTATTACTTTTCTGTTTAAGTAGTTCATGTTGTACACGGTTTAATTTTTGTGCCAATTCCCTGAAATTGTGGTATATTTTACACAATGTAGTCGTACTGTGCGAGACGTTCATGCCTACTGCAAGTCTAACACCTCTGACTTACATCTGAGCACAGAGGTCAACAGGTAAACTAGCTCCTCAATGACCAACTGCAAATCCAGGTGATATTTTATTGTTATTATTATTATTATTGTTTAAACAGCATAACTAATGTAGAAACACAGGTTCACCAACTCTTTCTGATACAAATCTGTTTGGCAGACAAATGTGTGTGACGTCCAACAGGTGCTTTATCAATGCCTTTATTGAATGGGTCACACATTTATGCGCTTTACGGGTTAGATAATCGGTTTCCCCTAACGGAGCATAGTTGGGACGGAGATAAGCTTCACTTTGGATAAATTAGAACATTTCTATAAGCCAGTTGCTGTTCATAAAAACAGCAGAAAGTGCAATATTCCCCTTTTCCTTGTCTATAACACGTTTTTCTCTCATGTGGATAAACTTGTGAATGCAGACTAAACAAATTACCTGCGCAGGCATCTTGTGTAGCAAGTGGTCACGCCCAATCTGAAAGGTCTCCATCAACACTGCATAATATCCGTGCAATTCAGATAATAACTGGAACCTTGACAGGTGCCAGACCGGCAGTGACTTTAGATGAAGGCGTCGCCCATTGATTCAGAGCCTAAACTAACCTCACAGGGTTTCAGTTTGATGATTAAAAAAACATCGAGAATTACCTCAAAGCGGCGTCAAGAAATGCTTTGAGAAGAAAATGTTTTTGGGTCGGCTACGGAGAAGCAAAACGCTCGGAAATAAGTCCTCCTAAAGTCCAGAGCGGCACAGCTGGTCGCACAAATCACTGGAGCTAGCTAGGCTAGCTAGCAGGGACCGATCAGCTAACTTGACGCTAGCTTCTGATTGCAACAAACTGCACCGGGCGCTTGAACCTAAGCTTCAAATTCAGACAGCAGAGCAGACAAAAGTGAGGCACTGAAATTAGAAATAACCCCTACCTTGAATGCCCGTTTGATGTGACATTGTGTCTATCGTCGGACAGAGGAATGAAGCGGCTGACCAGGCGAGAGCGGAGCGAAGAGAAGAAGCAGGAAGTGAACTACAGCCGAGAGACCCGCCCCGAGTCTGCGGGAGTCACGTGACCTACCCGTCTGTTTGAGGATATTTACTCACTTACTTATATACGGAAAATAACAAAAGAACTTATCTACGGAGCCCGTCTGGTGACATTGCAGTAAAAAAAATAATTAATAAATAAAAAGTGTTCTTCCGAAGCGATAAAAGCTGACTCTTGAATTGCTACAAAATTGAGCTATATTTCCCTCAGCTTACCTTACTGGCTGGCAATTTTGACACCACGAGACACCATCCATCCATTTTCTTTACACCCTTGTCCCTCAGTGGGGTCGGGAGGGCTGCTGGTGCCTATCTCCAGCTAACGTTCCGGGCGAGAGGCGGGGTTCACCCTGGACAGGTCGTCAGTCTGTTGCAGGGCAACACAGAGACAAACAGGACAAGCGACCATACACACACACACACTCACTAGGGACAATTTAGACAGACCAATTAACCTAACAGTCATGTTTTTGGACTGTGGGAGGAAACCGGAGTACCCGGAGAAAACCCACGCATGCACAGGGAGAACATGCAAACTCCATGGAACCCAGAACTTTCTTGCTGCAAGGCAACAGCATTTATTTCAATTTCATTTGTGAATGTTAGAGCCTTATTTTCAACAGTGGAGCTATAAAGGTTGAAAAATGTTATTATTTTGGATAAAGTCTCATCAACACCAATATTTCCATTAAATAAGAGACCAAAATAAGTAGTATGCTTGATAGAGGAAAAGCCTGTCAGACTCTGAGCTCAAAGCAAGACTCCAGAAAGCACCAAACTACTTTTTTTAAATATTACACAATTAATTTAATTTCACGTAATGATCATGGTGGAATTTTGTTTGCTAAGTACTTAATGAAAGATATTTACCGTATTTGATGTTTGTGGGGAATGGTGTATACTCGCAAACGAACAAGTTTGTTCCAGGATTTTCTGGTTTTATCACTTTTATTTTAACAGATTGTGAGAACTGTAAAGAAATCAAAATGGTCACGTAATTCCCAGGAATGGAAGGGAACCAGGTTGGATGGAGACAACAAGGTTGGCTGGATGATGGATGGATGAATGAAAGGAATTAGAATGGATGGAGAGAGGGAACCAGGATGGATGAAACTCTCCGTGCTCAGACACAAACAAAAAGGAGAAAGAGGAAATCAGAGATGAATTATTTTCATCAACATTTATTATGTCGTGATGGAAAATAAAAACCCAACTGAGAAGAAAGAAGCTGCTGAGTGAAGGACCGAAGGGAAGAAGTCCTCTTCATTCTCAAACTTTAAATTCTAATGAACATTTAAAATATCCTAAATAAATAAACAGAAACTACAAAGTAAAAGGAATTATGAAGTTTCTGGTCTCAACTAAACCTTTTGTTTAAAGAACAATTTTGTTTACAAAACACAGAATACAAGACTTTATTCAGCCAGTTTTTGGTTGAAACGGAGAAACAAATTATGCAAATGTAAATTGAGGACAGGAAGGCGACAACAGGACAGGTGCAGGTTCCAAGTCAAACCCTTTAATAACTCAAGAATGAAATCACTTTTCAAAAACTCACTTTTAAATGTTACTTAAATAAACAGCAAAATACCTGCAGCATTCCTTAAGAAAGATCGCTTAGAAAGTTTCAAGTCGAAATGGAGAATGATCAGGAAGCGTCAGTTGGGAAAGCTTCCAGGGTTTCCTCCAGAAAACCTGGTGAGCCTGGTGGAAGAGCTGCTGGGGTCGTCCACAGTGGCGCAACTACACATTATTCAGGTGGATGCGAAAACTTGTCTTCTCTCAGCTCCAGTCGGTCATGGCAGATGGCTGCTGGTACTGAGCCAAGTTCTGGTTCTGCTGGAGGTTTCTTTCTGGTAGAAGGGAGTTCCTCTTCTCCACTATCGCTACATGCATTCTCTGTATGAGGGACTGCTGTAAAGTCAACGACTCAACACAAGCGATTTGCTGTCCCCCCCTGCTGGTCAGTTGGAGTTAATGCTGTAAGTAATGACTAGACAATCTCAAGAGACCTCTTAAATGACCTTCTAGTAATCTTTATAATGGATTCCATACACACATTTGGCTGAAGAATCTAAGTTTGGTTGGTTAGTTTTCACACCTTTACCCGTCGGAAGGGTTTGTTTTCACACAAAACCAACTTAAAGGTAACAATAACCCTTTGGTACCCAGTAGGGTTTTGTTTTCACACACCCAACCGAACTGTGTATGAAAACAAACACCGTTGTGAAACAAAACACTGAACACGACGTTAGTTTTAACTTGTAGCGAGGAATATTTACAAGCCACTGTTTTCTTAATTCAGGATCGTTTGGAAATCCACAAAAACTTAAAAGCCAATTATATTTGGAAGACGATAATGTTCATGGTATTGCTTTATTTGCTTCTGAAATACGACTTTGTCTTTTCTAGCTTTCATGGCAACTCAAAGCGGAAGCACCAAAGCCACATTTTGCTCATGTGGATGTGATGTCAGCGCTGTACGTGCAAAGAACCCACTGCAAAAAAACAGTACGAATCTAAACCTCTAATAAAACCCAATAGCTTGATAAAAACATCAAGCTGTATGCCAAGAACGAGCGAGACATCGACTCACTGATCCACACCACCAGGATCTACAGCATTGACATTGAGATGTTATTCGGACTAGAGAAGTGTGGTCAGATGGTTACAAAGAGAGGGAAGGTCATCCACACAGAACGAGTCTCACTCCCAGAAGGAACATTAGCAGACATAGAGCACAGTTACAAGTACCTGGGAATGCCACAAGCAAATGGTAACCACAATGAGGTCACAAGGAAAGGAGCCACAGCCAAATACCTCCAACGAATAAGACAAGTCCTGAGAATCCAGCTCAATGGCAAGATCAAGATCCGTGCAATAAACAGCTATGCCTTACCAATAATCAGATACCCTGCTGGAATAATTAGCTGGCCAATGGAGGAGATAAAGGCCACGGATGTTAAGACTTGGAAGCTACTAACCATGCATGGAGGGTTCCACCCCAAATCCAGCACCCTGAGACTGTACACGAGCCTCAAGGAAGTGTGAGAGCCACCGTCCAGGATGAAACATCCAAGATCCATAAATACATCAAGGACAAAGCCTCAACAGACGATGTGCTCGGCGAATGTCTCAGACAATGGGGAACAGAGGACGAGGTGCTGGAGGTACCATCATGGGAGGACAAGCCCCTACATGGGATGTACCACAGACAAATAACTGAAGTGGCTGATATCAGGAAATCCTATCAATGGCTGGAAAAAGCTGGACTCAAGGACAGCACAGAGGCACTCATCCTGGCCGCACAGGAACAGGTCCTAAACACCAGAGCAATAGAGGCTCAGATCTACCATACCAGACAAGACCCAAGGTGTAGATTGTGCAAGGAGGCCCCTGAGACAGTCCAGCACATAACAGCAGGGTGCAAGATGCTGGCAAGGAAAGCGTACATATAACGACATAACCAAGTGGTGGGCATAGTGTACAGAAAAAAGGAGCACTAGAAACTGGAGCAATACCAGGGGCTCAGAGAGGAACTGGAAAAGACCTGGAAGGTGAAGACCACAGTGGTGCCAGTGGTTATCGGGGCTCTCGGGGCAGTCACCCCCAAACTGGAGCAGTGGCTAAAATAGATCCCAGGAACAACATCAGACATCTCAGTCCAGAAATGTGCAGTTCTAGGCACAGCCAAGATACTGCGCAGAACAAATATTGACTCTGCTAAAACATCAGAATAAATGATCCTGTTCCAGCTACAAATATAAATAAATTTGGACACTAAGAATGGAATCAAAGTGGATAAAAAGTGATCAGTTTGAATGATTGGGATTCTGGTAGAGGACCCGAGCTCAGAGGATGAAAGAGACCACCCGCGGAGGGTGAGAAGGGAATTTCTTTTACATTTTTTGTTTTAGGTGTAATAAAGAAAAAAGCCTATATGTATCTTTATGTGAATTTTAACCAAAATAATTATAATTGTATGTATTTATGAGATTTGTAATCAACACATATGTTTGGAGCCACCTAGTGGTGTGATGAGGGACTGCATGCATTCAGGCACCCTCGCGGTTTCCCCCACCAGAATTCTGAGGCGTGCTGGTGGAGGTAGGTGCGAGAGGCAGCTCTTCAATTCTTTTTTTTACTTAGGGTCATATTTTTCTAGTTCAGCAATTAACGAAATATTGTAAGAATATTTAGCATCTACAAATATAATTTGTAAAGTTTTCTCGTGGTTGGGCTGTAAAAATGTGACCCTATGAGTGGGAGCTGCGCCGGTTGGTGTTCGTGGCTGACCACTCGGTCACGACACTAAACGTGTCTTTTATTTTTCAGGAAGAGTTGTGACGAGTTTTTTTTTTTTCCCGTGTCGTACTAGGTGGGCTCAAAGTATACATTTATGAATATATATATGTTTTGTGAATATTTTAACTGTTAACTGGTATAACAGTTGTCTGTTATTTTACTGTTTCTATTGTTGGATGTTATTTTTGAATGATTCATTGAATAAGAATGTTTTGTTTGGTTTTTGAGGATTTGTTAACTCTTTTAAACCAGTGTTTTTCAACCTTTTATGAGCCAAGGTACATTGTTTTAATTGAAAAAATCACGAGGCACACCACCAACCAAAAATGTAAACAAAGATACTCTGTAGCCCCCTATATTACATATATAGTCATTATTATCAAAGTGTCTTGAACAGGAATCAAATAAACAAACATTTATTTTTATCATATTTTACATTTCTTATTTCAAATTGCACTTAAAATGTCCACTTCAAAAATACACCTGAACAGAGCCACAACATTGTCGTGTGTGATGCATGAATGTTATTACATTCATGCATCACTAATTCTCTTGTTTTAATGTAAAATGCTCTGTACCTACTGCCATCTAGTGATAATAAAATTAGATGATTACGCCGCTAGTCACTACTACAGCAGAGACACTAAAAGATGGCATTATTTGCAGATAATTAATTCGTTTTCAAAAAAATCTTATAAGACCAATTACCGTATTTTCCAGACAATGAGGGCACCATACTATAAACCGTACCTTCAATTTTTGGAAACCGCTCTCGGTTTCCCATAAGGACCCAGCAGAGGGCTACGTCCTAATAACTGCTGGATATATTAAGGACGCAGTTCTCCGTCTCCAAATCCGGTTTTGTTCAAGCCGAGTTTACGTGCAGCGGCTTTATTTCCCTCCTGTACTGCCAGATCGATACTCCTCAACTTAGAAGCTGCATCATATGGGTTTGAAAACATTTCTCCGCCGTGCCTGCTGCTAGCATGTGCTTGTTCTAAATGAAAATTAGCTCGTTCTTCTTTGACTTCCAATTTTGACTTCCAACGATTCACTTCCTGCTAAAGAGCCCCCTGGTGGTTGAAGAAAATCCACCGAAAAGCCGCATGTTCGAAGTGTAGGAAAAAAGTAGCAGCTTATAGTCCGGAAAATACGGTACGTGAAATTGGATCATTTTCACGACACACCTGTATCACTCACGGTACTAGTGTGCCGCGGCACAGTGGTTGAAAAACACTGTTTTAAACTGTACGATCAAATCTAAAAAAAGAAAAAGAAAAAATTCTGAGTGCTGGAGCCTGTCGGACCACTTGAGTGCAGTCAAAGTCACATTGTGATGAGTTTTTCATTCTGTATCGTACTAGGTGACTAACAATCAAGTAGGAAGAGTTATATATATATATATATATATATATATATATATATATATATATATATATATATATATATATATATATATATATATATATATATATATATACACGTGTGTATGTATGTCATGCAATGTCTTCATGCAATGCAAAAATACAAAAAAAGCACATACAGGCAAGTAGGAACAAAAGCAACATCAGTGACAATGGTCAGTTTTCTCAACGTTGTGTCCACGTTTTTATTTATGTATTTATTTATTTGTTAATACAGTTTCTCTTCTGGTCAATGCCATATGTTTTAGATTAATTTCTAGTCGACGTTTGTCTGAAAACATTCAATATTTTTTTCAATATCAGCCAAATCTCATCGGAACAGGGCCATCTTAGTGATGCACGGTGATTGGCACAAACCGGAAGAAATATAAACTTTCTTACATTTAAATACGAAACTTTAACAGATAATAGGTTTTGTAGTATACGTTTGTTAAGAAGTAGTTTCGTGAGCTGCCCTACCGATGTTTCAAATGTCAAAATAAAGCTTTATCAAAAGTGTTTTGAGAGAGGAAAAAAATTTAATAAAATACTGGTTTCCGTTTATTTTGAAAGAGGTAAACGGATGTGATGTGTTTGTACTGGCTCCAGCTCGACTCTGGTGGATAACATTGCGTGGAAAATAATGTTAAGTCCGCTGTATGGAGCCGACCTCCTCCATCCACGCTCCGGCGGCGCCACCGCCAGGTTCCCACCTAGTGCCCGCTAAAGAGCTCCATCGGGCGGGGGATGTGCTGCGGAATCTCCGCCCGGCGTATTCACGGGCCGGGGGGCACCATGGCTTGAGGATTTGGGGGGAGACTCCACCGTACGCTGCTGACAACAGGTCACATGGATAATCCCTCTCCAAACCAAACCCACCGTATCATCCCGTGTTTTGGGTGATTAGAGCGCCGCTGTCGGCTTGATGTGGCAGCTGAGCCGAGCGGGAGGAGGGCAGCTCGTCCTGGCTGTCGACTGAGAGGAGAACGGCGTGGAGGTGCAGGTGCGTTCAGGGAACAGATGATGTCTTACTGCGTGCGCTCTCAGACTGGCCGAATTTCGCTCGTTCCACGTGTGTGTGTAAAGGCACACACATTTAGGTTGTGTAATCAGATACATTTTGGATGGGGATGTTGCGTTTCCAACGAGAAATGTGGCTGATGTGAGATGGTTCGAATTTACCAGAGGTAGCCGAAAGAAAGATGGCTCATTTAGTGTCTGTTTTCTGCAGCACCTGCCGAGTGTCAGTCATGAGTAAGAAAGGAACTAATGTGGTCATATTCAGTGATCATAAATAGGGAAATTATAAATGTCTGCTGCCACATCACAGTCAATTTACAGTCAATTTAATGTATGAATAGCTCACTTATGTGACATGCCAAATTTCTTTATTATTATTTTTATTCTTTACCAATTGTCCATTGTATGTTGTCAAGCCATCTACCAATGTGTGCCCTGTCTGGGTCCACCTTTTTCACTTACTGCTTTAGATTGGGAACATAACTTTAAATGATAGTTCTACTGACCATCATGGTCAGTTTTTCTCCTCGCTTTGGTGTAAATCGTAATGTAGTCGAAATACAAATCAGCCCACCCAAACAAACTTTTAAACCTGCACATGCCCCCGATGACATCACATAAGGAAATACATTTAATATTTGTGTTTCACCTTCTGTGCCAATATCGTTCAAATCAAGCATTTTATTTCACAACTTTCCACAGGTTCATTTAGGGACATGAATTACTCCAGAATTCTGTCTGTCTGTCTTTAGAAATATGCTCTAACTCAACATGATCTCGGTGTTAGTTGCAAATCTTTTTTATTGCTTTTTAAAATTAAATAGTTTGACTTAAAAAAAAAAAAACAACAACAAAAAAAACATAATTTTGCTGACATACCTAAAAGTACGTGAAAGTACATAGAGGACGAGAGCAGACCTGAATTGCCAGATTTAATTCTGAAAGATCTTTAGCAGTGATTTCCACCCAAGCTGTTATAAAAAATAAAAATAAAAACAATATGGCCTGTATGATATGTTCAAACAAAAACAATCATTAAGATTTGTACGATCTAAAGTTTTGAAGATGAACACCATCATCATTTCAGCTTGGTCAATCATGGCCTTAAGCATCATGGTATGAAGGTCATCAGTCTCAGTCTCTACCTGAAACTTGCAAGCTTCTGAAGAAACCCCTCTTGCTAGCTGAATAGATCTATCCTGGAGCTGATGTCATTATGATGTCATGCATGCAAAGCAGAATATAATTCACTTTTTAAAGAAAATTATTACATTTGCACACATATTTATTACTCGGTTGTGTTTTTGTTGTTGGGGAAAAAAAGCCCAACAGTGGATGTTATCTTGAACACTGCAGTGTGGGCGCCAGCCGCTTAGTATCACTTAGGGTTGGCATTTCGTGACGAGTCAAACTTTGGTGCTGGTGAAATTCAATATCCACATGGGTGTTCAAACCGTGGCAGCTCTATTTCCGGAGCCGTGATATCATCCCAAATTTCCGCTGCGAGGGGTATTTTAGGAAAAGATGTCAAAAGCAGGGAACTCGCTTTGGAACATTCAGGTCAGTAAGGCGGCTGCAGAGAGAAGCGGTTCAGAGAGGGTTCTCCTGCAGTGGAGAGGAGCTGGAATCGGAAGAGGGCAGGCGGGCCGGCCGGCCGCTCGCTCGCTCGGAGTGTGTTTGGCAGGTGTTCCCTCCAAAGCCTCTGCATAAAGCTGCTACAGTTTTTTCGGCGATGCACAGATCTGACAGGCTCAAAGGATAAGCCCTTAAAAGCCTGCGACTGATAGCTTGGAGAGCTTGTAAGACTCTGCAGATTCCATCTTATCCAAGAAAGGTACAGTCCTCCTTTGAACGATTTGTTAATGGTGTCACTTAGGTGTCTGATCCCAATCTCTTTGTGACATTTTTGTATTAATACAAGGAGAATACTCCAGTTTTTTTTTTTTTTTTTTTTTCATGGATGCTGTACTATTTATGGTGCTGCTAAACTGATTTATCTGAACTGAGAGCTAACCCAATCCACATACACCATCAGTGATATTCAGCTCTCTAAACTAAAACCTGGGGGGGTGTTTTCTCCTTAATCTGCTCTCGCTGATGTGATTGTAATTGAATCCGACTGAAAGAGACACTTCTTTCCTGTGCCCCGCTCTCTGTTGTTCCTCTAGGTGTTTGTGCGGCTGAGGGGGCTTCAGCAGGATGGAAATAGATGCCTGTTTTCGCTACTACTTCCAGCACCCGTGGTCGCGTCTCATCGTGGCCTACCTCGTCACCTTCTTCAACTTCCTCATCTTCGCCGAGGACCCCATCTCCCACAGCCAGACGCAAGCTCACATTATTGTGGTGGGCAACTGCTTCTCCTTCCTGTTCAACAAGTACCCGGGCCTCGGGTGGAACATCCTGAAAGTAATGTGCTGGATCCTGGCCATTATCACCGGCCTGTTAGCCGGGAAGTTTATATTCCACCGCCAGCTCTTTGGTAAGTCATGCGCTCGGTAATGCACTGGAATGTGCAGAGTAATGGCTTTACTATAGAAAGGAAGCATCCTTCCTGGGCTGCTCTCGTTGTGACTATTGATCAGTAAAAAAAAAACAACAACTTTTGCTTTCATTTATTTTTAAGATATATTCTGGTCTCGGATACAATGTTGTTCTCATCTGCTAAAACTGATTGCTGTCCATCTTCACACACGTCCTGTAGCTGATGTAATTTGCGATACGTTCAATTCACAAAAACCTTTGCCTCGAGGAAGCTCTTCTGCTATCTGAGCATAAATGATTTCATGAAAACAAACTGAGAATCGGACTAACATTACGAGTCGCTTGTAATGCAGACTTGTGAGTTCCCATTCGACCTTTGCATTCAGAATTGCCTTTTAGCAAAACATTTGAACTTGCTTTGTTCTGTGCCAGAAATGTGGCTTGAGTCAGTGCACCGACACCAATGGATCAGTATTGTCTCTCAGACAATGCTTGCTTTGACAAACCAGCAGTGCTGGTTATTTCATCCATTGTTTTTTCTTCATTCACCATTTTGAAGCCTCATGTTTAGCATTTGAGGCCAGCGTTGTCTTTACTTGATCTGAATGAGACTGGGAACAAAAAGCTCATGTCATCAGCATATAGTAACAACCTATCAATATTTAGTGATTTGTAAATGGTCCAATCAGTGATGAAACTAAACCAGACAAGCCAGTTAAGCACGCTCCTTTAGAGCAAGAAAGTATGTAGAACATTTTGAGACAAACCTTTTGATTTCATCTTTGAAATCAGATGATTTAAACTTAAGTCTGGAGTCCAAATTTGCTGTGTTCGAAAAGTTAAAAAGTGGTCTGAAATATTATTTTGAAGCAAAAAAATTTTCTCCACTGAACCATGTCTTTGAAGTACAATTAGCAAATTTACATTTATGATTAACGTTTTCTTATAATAAAGATGCATTAAGAAATTAGCCCGTGACTTGAGTTGGCTGATTCTTCATCTTGACTGGTGACGAGTTGGTCGGCAACTCACAAATTCAATGGTTCTCAATCAATAAATACACCACAACTGAGGGCAACTAGGATGTGCTAACCATTGCACTCTATGGTGTTTTTTACTAAAGGAAAAAAAAAACAACCCTCACAGTTAGCTTGTTTCAAAGTGTTTGTAAAAGTTTTGAAAGAAAATCAAAAACCTATTCAGGTGGATAAAATTCAGATGGTACTTTTGCAATTTCGGTTGTATCAAACTCGACGCTTTTGGATATGAAAAAGCGATGAAGTGAATTCGTACTGGGTCATTTTGTTGGAGTTGTGAAAGGACTTGATTCAGCACCAAACTTGGCAGACATACTATGCCTGTCCGTATTGGAACATATTATATCTGGAAACGTTGACAGCCTTTTGGAAGTCTCACTCTTAAAATAAGGGGCTACGTTCCCTGGTGAATGCACACAAAAAGTTTTAAAGTTGCTAATGCTAAACATGCTAATTGTGCTAACTGCTAATAAAAGATGCTGGAGGCAGTTCAACATGTCAGCAACACATCATTTTTGTCTTTGTTTTAAAACAGTTAAATTATAGTTATTAAACTGAAGTTTACTAAAACTGGCCCAAGCTTGGACAAATGATTAATCTGTGTATCTTTCTGATTCACTATTCTTTGAAATTAAACCCGAAGATTTCGTCGTTCTAGCCAGTCTGAAGCCAGTCCAGTTATTTTTCTCCAGCTCCCTCCCGTCACCTTTCACACCTCTATAACAGATTTCCTCTCTGTTGTTGTTAGCCACTTGTCATTTCTCTCATCCCCACTTTCAGTTCTGACGAGTTTGTGTTCCCAGCACGAATCTCTCCTCTCCTCTCAAATAGGCCGCGGCTCCAATCTCTGCAGCGCTTCACTTATTCAAACCAAACAGCAGGTTTTTTGTTTTTTTACTTCTCATTGAACTCATTCACATGGTTCACTCTCACATCACGCTTCACTTAGACAGTAATATTATTGAGCTCAATAGGTGCTTTGGATGAACTACTAATGACAATAATTGGAGGACGGGGAGCAGTAATTGTGCGAAGGATTTCAATCTTTTCTGACCGTAATAGAGAGGCAACAATGCATAATGACATGATGGCTAAAGCAATATCAAAACCCACAGCAAGAAGAAAAAGGCTACTTTTTATGAACATTTTTTTACCTACACAAAACTGCGTTGCAGACCTAACAAACCCCAGCTACCTTTTCCTTTTTAATTTTTTTTTTGGTGTCAGACAACTTGTGCTTTCACATGTGGGCGTCTTTTGTAAAATTAATTAGAGCTGAGATATTTCTTTAGTGCCGTGTGTGAATGTGTTCACCCTGTGAGGACTTGGAGAGGATGGGTGAAGTGAGATTTAGACAGAGGCAGACGTGGAGAGTCGGAGAGAGGAGAGACGTCCTGCGCAACATTTCGGTGCATCAGTTATGTAATTGGCAACCCAGGTGAGCCAGGAATGCTGCACTCTTTACAGCCAGTGCTTCAGCCAAATGTGTTCCACTGTATTTACTGCAGGCTCTGACCACTCCCCATTTTACATGTTTTGAAAGAGCAATGCTTAAAATTATATATAAAAAAAAAAAAAAGATTTCAGTGCATCTTTTTTCAAAATTTGTTTTTTTTCATGCTGTGTATTTTTTACCAAAGACTGTGCATCTTGGCTGCAACTGTGGCGACTCACCGTTAGCCATCTTGGCTTTCGTCAGCCTGTTGTGGTTTACACACCGTTTAAAAGTGAAAATTAGCTGTGCTATTTAGGTGATGAGATAAAAAATATTGTCTTCAATGTAGCGTAAGTTGTTACCAAATTGCTAAAGATATTAAATCCAAAAGTTTGCGTTTGAGTGGCTGCTGTGTAAACTCAAGATTGCTCTCATGGACCGTCTTTGATCTCGTCACCGAACACTTCTCAATTATCTTATCTTATCTTATCTTCACACCATCTCTTTGCACTTGACCCATCCTTTTTTCCAAACTGGAATGACGAAGCAACATGCAACAACCACAACAATTATATTTAACCCAGACTGGGTCAAGATTCTAAGTACAAGGTGTTGTCCTTTTGCAGGTTGCAGAGAAACCAGAAACTTTGGAAGAAGATTCTGATGTGATTCTGGCTGAATATTTTGACCCCTCTCGTGTAAATCCGTCAGTTTGCTTGCAACTATCCAAACTTTCAGGGACCTTCTGTAAATTTTCAGTAGGATTGAGGTGGTCAGTAAAACCAGTTTTGATATGTATGTTGGCGTGTTGTTCTCCAGCATTCAATTTGATCAAAGTTTCAAATATCCAGCGGCTAATTTGAGGGAAAATATAATCATTTCTTACACCTTTCTTCGATCCCCTAATACTGATAGGGGAGGGTACCCTCAGCATGAAGATGCCACCACCATACAGTTGATACACTATCATTATTTTTGATAGCATCACTCCACTAATTATTTAATTGTGGCTAAGTAGTAACTTTTGGCTTATTTGTTTCTCTAAAAGGTGTTTAGCTACATTTAATCAGACAAACGAGCCTAATCTGAACACACATATTCCAATTTACTGAACATGTCTTCATCAGTGAACATTGTTTTTGAACGGTGCAACCATTCGTTTGCAATCTCCCCCCTAAAGAAAGTTATGATCAGTTATACTTGTCTGGCAAATATTTAGCCAGAAATGATACAGATTCCTTCTCCAACATGCCCAGGTTTAGTATTCCTGTGTCGTTTTAAGCCGTAGAGCAGGCAGACGCTCACCATATTGTTTTGCCGCTGTGTCTCGTGGAAGAAAATCTAATGAACTGTTGATGATGAATAACTTGTGACAGATTCTGTGATTTAAAGAGAGGACATTTGAGATTCAAGGGACGACCTCTTCCGTGCAGCCACTCAAGGCAATTTGTGATCTTTATTGAGTGGGCGCTAGCCGACTACTTCTGGTTAAAAAAAAAAAAAAAACGGAAGTATGACTGTCACAACTCATTTGTCTTGAGGTTTAATACTCGGCGGTTTCGTGAGAAGCTTATTTTTATTCGTGCCGTTTGTGTCTTTGCAGCCTTAGATTAGATGAATCCAGGTTTGCAATGTTTTCAGATTGAGCTTTTCTTGAGAGGTGAAAAACGTGACAGTAGGTTGCCGAGATTTTACACACAAAAACTAGTAGATGAAAATCTAAAACAATTCCCCGTTACCAGTGTATAGTAAAGACATGCTCCATACTAAAAGTTTGCAATCTATTAGCTACAGCCAACTGCAAAGGTGTCTCGTTCAAAGAAAACATTGAAAATCTAATTATATGTTATTTATGTTAACCATCCATGAGATCTCTGTACTATAACTTGTACCCCCAAGACAGGAGATGATTTCATCTGGCGAAATCTAGCAAAGTCTTTTTTTTTTTTTTTTTAAGAGAATGAGATGTTTAGATAGCAGATATGGTATTCTAAATTAAATATCAGAAGTCTCTTCTGGCTCCATATTGTCTTTTTGTCCAATAAAAACTCAAGGGGCGCTGCCATCACTTCTGATTACGACCATCACTATCCGGTCAACTGTCCGGGCTTCTGCACATCAAATCTAGCATAAATACGCTTTTTAAAAATTTTTGTATTGCAAGATGTGCCACCTCATCATGAGAGTTTTGCGTTACACATATAGCCTTGCAGTAAACGATTATCTCGTCCTCTTCATGTGAAACGTGAAAGCGCTTCTCATTACAGATTCTCGTGCTGCCTCGTCTCCAAGACGTTAGCATAATGTATTCTCTAATGCCTCCCCAAGGCTTCGGGGGAATCTGCAAGGTAAAGTGAATGATAATTTTTAAGTCGTGTCACATATTTTTCTAAATCTTATTAAATTCTCGTTTTCACTGAGTCTTGCATTCAGTCTGTCTGCTCTGTCTCCTCTTTGATGAGTCACTTCATACTGTGTGCAGCACAAGAAAAGGTCAAAGTTGTGGGAAAAGCCTGCTTCATTTGGTAAGGTCTGCTATAACAAATAGATGTTCTGCGGTGCTCTGTATGAATGCGTGCGTGTGTGTTCTCTGCTGCGCTGGAGTGTGCTGACCCTGTTGTTGCTTCCCTCTGTGGGGTCTTGACGATTGTAGCCTACAGGAAGCCATCTGGGTTCTGTCATATGGTATTATGTAGGAAGCCATGGCTGTGAAAGCCTATCTATGTATAGCAACTGTGTGCCAAAATATGTTGATTTGTTGGGGTGACTGTGTGGGTGAGAAAATTAAAGAATTAATTTTATTTTTTTTCCGCGTACACAGCGGGGGAAAAAATAAGTGTTTGATGCACTGAAGATTTTTTACGTTTCCCGAAGAATAAACAGGTCTGTAATTTTTGTTGTAGGATAAATGTGAGATCTGTATCCTAGAAAAAAAAATCCAGACAATCCCACTGTATGATTTTCAATTTCCATTTTATTTCATGAAATACATTTTCGATACAATAGAAAAATAAAACTTGGTACAGAAATTTTTCTTTATAAGCCCAGAGGCCAGGTGTTTCCTGTAGTTCTTGACCAGGTTTCATCCATACAGATGTGCACCAGATCTTTCACGTTTCTGTGTTGCGTTTCAATTTCAGCTCCCTTTTTAAAGATTTTCCACCAGGTTCAGATCCGAAGGCGAGCTGGGCCACCCTAGAACCCTGAAGTGGTTCTTCGGTGGCAACAGAAGGTTGGAGCAATCCGTGGGTTGCGATTCGAACCGCCTCTCCCGTCCGTCCGTCTAAGTCTTTTGACCTGGTAAATCGCTATACAAGAAACATTAAAAGTATTGCATGTATTGTTTTTTCTTTTTTTTAATGAATTATAAAATTAAGTAGTTACAAACTAATTATATTAGTTTTATAATATGAATTAATTAACAGTACAACTAAGCAACATTTATTTATTTATGTACTTAGCTGTGGCTTTTGGGCTTCCATAGCAACGCTGTCAAATACAAAGATCGCAAGACTTGCAAAAGTGGACAGCAGCCAAAAAGAAAATGATATTTTTACCAGAACCTGTCTCTGTTTTTGGCCTGGAGTCAATACTTAAGTAAAATGAAACAGTTCAGCAGACCTCTTAATGGAACAGATACCATGGCCCAGTAGCCCCTCTTCGTATCTTTGCTCGGCAGCAGCCTCCCTGTGGAGGGAGCTCCATTGTCATCTTTCCACCTTTGATTTATTATCTAGGTACTTAGTAACAGAGGAGTCGAGCTCTGGGGAGATCAGTCGTGTCTGCCAGCAGCCCTCGCGCCCCACCCTGGCCCGCGGTGATGTAAATGTGCGCTATGATGAATAGGGATGTTGTTTTCATACCAAGCTAAAGACAGAAATGAAGCACGAGAAGGACCCGGCCCTCCTTGGGGATGCAAAGAAGGCAGAGTTGTTATTTTGTTGTTTTTTTAAATCGAGAGAGGGTGCAGCAGACTCTGCAGCCTAAGAAGATGTTCTGATGTGGCCCATATATTAACGGCAGCTGCTAAACGGGGGCGAGTGGCTTTGTTTGCATCCCTTGCTTGAGATTTATTCAATATTCAGTACACCTGAAAAGTTAAAGTTGATACACTCCCATCCAGCAGTGCTGCAGCCTAATAACTCAACATTTTATTGTTTTTGTGTTATCTGATATCCGACCACCAGTCGGCTTTCCATTAACAAAGAGGAAAGGTAAATAAAAAGTTTCATTTCTAGGACTCGTAGGGAGTGAAGGCTGCTTTGGGTTGAAGGTTTGCAATGTGTGTCTTGCTGTATCTTTACATCCCGTTCTCAGTGTGTAGTTTTTTTTATAGGGTCGGACACTGATGTTGGATAAAACCATCTGGATTTCATTTTCTGTTCCAACTCGTCCAAAAGGTGCTCTGTCAGGTCAAGTTCTGCTACACAAAACTCTCTTGTTCATGCCCTTATGAGTGTCGATTTGTGTACTGGTGCCCCTACCTCTTCATGTTGGAAGAGGTAGGGGCCGTCCTAAAGTCGCGTTGAAAATGTTGAGAGGATGATGCAAAAAGCTTGGTTGCAGCTGCTAATTCACGTAGCCCCGTTCCATCAAGCTCTGTGGACGCATTGTTCTGGAGCAAATTTAAAGTAGAAAGCACTCTGCGTTCCGAGGTGCTGGATTTTATAGAGCTGTGTCAGTGAATTGAACAAATCGATAATTTGGAGTGATGACTCGACATTTAGGCGTATAGCATACCTCCTATACGGAAACGCTAAAAGCAATGACCGGTGCTACATCTCCTGGAATTAGATAAGACATTAAATAAGTGTTTAAATGTAGAAAATGATATTGTTGTAAAACATAACAATGCATAGTGTGTATTTGAACAGCATTAAATGAAAAGATGACAAACCAATTAAAAAATACATTTTTGTTCTAAGTCTGGCAGTAATCAGGTGAATTCACAATTTAACCAGGTTTTTTCTTTTACATATTTTGCTTTGGAAAAGGTTGCATATGAAATCATTTGAAAGCTGTCCTTTTTATCCGATTTGCTTGACAAGAACTTTCATTTTATAATCATAAAGCTTTACTTGCTACAAAAGAAAAGCAAAAAAGTGACAAATACTTCTTCACATGACTGCGGTGTGTAGTTACTACTTCACATAACGGAACAATTGTACAACCGCGTTGCCTCAAAGGATAATATTCAGAAGAGCGAAACATTTAATACTCATTCGTTAATAACCCCAACCCTCCTACTCGCCCTACAGCACAGCCTCCTGTACTGCTCTCTTTTGAAGGTTTGCATCTTCCTCTTGAACTGCTCACTAGCCAGAATGTACAGCACAGGGTCCAGACAGCTGCTGAAACTACAGAGGGCTTCACAGAGCTCCACAGCTGCACAGAGGCAACTGGAGTTGGGCGGTTTCACCAAGCCATGAGCCGGCATGAAAGTCAGAGCGACGGCCAAGATGTGATAAGGCACAAAAGCGGCTGCAGAGACGAGGATAGCTGCTGCGACGAGTTGCAGCGGCTTCCTGCTCGCTCGCTGGAGTTCCTTGTTCCTTCTTCCTCTTGAGCGGCGCCTCAAAACACGAATGGTCATTGTGGAAAAAGCTATCATTGCACTGAAGGGGAGCAGAAAGCACAGCGTCGTTCTAATAATGGGGAGCATTTTGAATGGAGGGAAAAGATTGTGGACGTGAGTCATGCACGTGTTGGAGTTTTCGCACGTGGCTACAAATAAGTCTGGAGTGATGCCCAGAAGAAGTCCGAGCCATGTCAACGCCGAGCAGATCTTGGCTTTACCCACGTTCCACCAGCGAAGAGAGCTGATGGGATGGACCGTGCTCATGTAGCGGTCAAAACTGATCAGACAGATGAAGACGATGCTGCCGTAGATGTTCACGTCGAAGGAGATCCTTTTGATTTTGCAGAAAATCTGCAAACTGTCCAGGTTTGGGATTTGGAATCTGAAGTAAACCGTCAAAGACAGAGTGAGAAGCCAAGCCGAGTCACATAAAGCCAGGTTCAACAGGAAAACGTGGCTGGGTTTAAAGCTTCTTCCTAAGCAGGTGCAGCTGAGCAGCACCGCTATGTTTCCCAGCATCCCTGCAGGAAGGGTGAAGGTGCACAGCAACAACAGGGTGTAGCGGTACCACTGGTCATTTTTAAAATGCCAGCAGATTTCTGTAGATTGATTCAGGAGCTGAAGAATCTCAACTGAAAGAAGTGAAATCAGTGTTACTAGTTTAGTAATTTATGCAACAGAGATAACACTGAGGATAGCACTATAGCTACTCTTTTTTTCTTTCTTACACGTTTTGCATGTACAACCTTCCTTATATTTCAGTGACTGGTGCACGAAGCAGACGGCAGACAGGCTGGCGCATAACACCCATTAACGACTGCAAGACTAAGCATTTTGCACTCCTTTTGTGTCTGATCTCGGTCGTCATTTCTCTGAAATCTAAATATGTATTTGTGTGCAAGCACCAGCAGGTGCAGCTTTCGTACTACAAGCAGCAGGTGCAGGAGTCGCGTACGGAGAGAGAAAAATGTTTTCTCGCAGATTACCCCGACTGCCGCCTTTCTGGATGCACTGGGTGTTTATTGTTAACTGTGTTGCCCAAGTGGCGCTTATCTTTAAAAATTTGATACATTCTGCCATTACGGTGCATCACATGTAACCATACGTAAATCCGTTTCTCCAATCAGGAAGGCATACGGATGGTATTTGCTTGGTTAATGCACTACGAGTTGGAAATCATGCTGTTTCAATGAAAAAGCTGTATTGATTACAGCCAGTTGAAAATGTGCTCCTCAGTCTACTGTATTGTCAAATGTGATTTCAGCACTGCAGTAGCTATGGGAACAATTGACGGACAATCCAGCGTAAAATAAAGTTCAGTCATAACATTCTTGTTATAGTCCAATCGTGACTTTTGTTCTCGTTTGACCAGCGTATCAGCAAAACGACAGATGTTCTCTCTGTATGCCTACATGAAGTCAAGAGTATTGCAGTACCTTCAAAACAAAGTTGATTAAACAGAAGTGCCATGAATAGAAATATCTAATTGTCAACCTGTTGCAGTATATTTCAGAAGCTGTAGTTGTTGCTTACCTCAACACGCTGCCTACTGTGCTGCTGGAGGAACGTGATATTTTTGTTCAAGGTCACACACCTTGAACATGTCACTCGTAGCCTTAACTCACATGTGATTTAAGGAGTTTGTCTAACGAGTCCTGCGGGGACGGTTCAGACTTTACTTTCCATCTGTCAGGTAAAGATGTCCCATTTTAGAAAATCCAACAGAACTGAGTCATTGTATTGCTACGACAGAACGTAACGCATCACCCCCTTCATTAAGCAGGAGATTAATTGGAGCATCAAACTGTTCGCCACTAATGGCCTAGATCAGACGGGCAAGATATCAAGCAGAAGAATGTGCTGGAAAAAATATATTAGTCGTCTACAGTCTGAGCCATGAACCTTCAACGTTCAGCGAACGGAGCTTCTATCCAGTAATTCATCTTGTTCATTTTATGATGTGATACAACTGCTCCAAGATGAGCGCTGGTTCAGTCCGTTTTATTAACTCTCTATGTACGTTTTGTGAAACGTGTCCAGTGCATCCACACTCTCTCTCTCGTGTGTTTACAGAAGCCGTCTCCACAGCCTCTGAGCGTCAGCGGCGTGTCCAGGAAGCGATTGCGCGGTTTATCCCCCCCTGCGCGCATCCCTGAAACCCGAGGGACTGTCGATCTGATCTATGTCAGCTGCTGTTTTCACTTAATTAGCGGATTGCACGCGTCTGCGTGCACTTGAAACGGGCTTTGGCAGTGAACACGCATCCCTGTCTAAACACGGCTTTCGTACGGTAGCAGGCTGCAATATAGTTCATTAAAGATGTACCAAAACCAGGCATCGGATCGAGTGAAGTACGAACTGAACCGAACCGACCTTTTTCAGATGTGTCGGACGCGTTGCAGCTGAGAAGCTCCGTCATGATGTGAACGCAGACTGCGATCACATCTCACACACTGCCTTCAGTCCTTCTTTACCGGCTGTGTGCTTCACATTAATCTGGAGCTCTACAGTGTAAAGGTTTACCGCAGGGACTGTGGTGTGTGTGCGTGTGTGTGTCTCCGTGTGCGCATGAGAGACTGAGCGGGTCCAAAAGAGTAAACAGAGGATTAATCCATCCCACCGGTTAAACAAACTTAAATAATGGCTTGTTCATCATGTGTGTGCCAGTGTGCTTTGTTAACCAGATCGTGTGCATTCACAACCCTTTCACTTGTTTTCACATTTTATCACATTATAACAAATTTTAGTGTCTTATTGGTATTCTTTGTGACACGCCAACAATAAAGAAGGGCTGCGTCGTAAAGTGGAAGGAAAATAATGATTTTCAAAGGTTTTTCTAAATTGAAATCTGAAAAGCATATAACCTGCGTTTTATATTCAGCCATTTTTTTTTACTGTTGCTGTGGTAAAAACTGCTGTGTTTCTTGAACGGGGAATCTCATCAGAGTTGATGGGAAAATGTATCAGGGTAATTATTTTGTGTTTTTATTGCGTTTTAAGTTTTTTGTTTTTTTTTTCACTGTGAAGCACTTTGTGACTGCTGTCTGGGAAAATAAATATAAATAAAATTTACTTACTGCATGTCAATCGGGTTAGAAGCCTGGAGCAGAGGTTATTCAGCAGGACAACAATACTAAGTTTACAACAGCCAAAGATGCAGTGGAATCCTATTAATGTGTTATGTTGGTTCAGACAGTCAAGTACAGACATCAACAGAAAATGAGTCGAGACTGAAAAACTGATATTTGCTCTCCATCCGTTCTTATTACACTTGAACTATCATGTGGCAAAAAAAATATTTTACTCTGACGGAGACCTACCGCAGAAGAGTTGTGTAATTGCATCAAGAGTGGATCTCAAGTTCAAGAAACGAGTCCGCAGCGTTTTGCTGAAAAGTTTCTCTCAGTTACATCAGGTTGTCTGTCCCGTCAAAACATGAGATCCACGCTTGACTAAATTGTTCTTATTCACTTTATTCTATCAATCTGGCCACTCTTTCACGCCGTCCGCTCATTCAGATGCTTTTGCCCGTCAACTAACGGGCACACCAAACATGAACACATGTCGCCTGTTCTGTCTGCTCTTCATTAGTTGCCTCTGTTGGCCAAAAAGTTGATTTTAAAATCCGTCTCTTGGCTTTAACGTGCTTTTAAGGATTTTGCTCTTCGGTACCTCTCTGCTTCAGCTTATATTCCACTGTTTTGTTGTCCTTTTGGGTTTTGCTTTAGTCATTTCAAATTTTTGGTTTTGTTTTGCTTTTATTGTTTTTAATTTGATCTGTAATTGATCTGTTTCAGTGTCGTGCAGCACGCTGGTAAAACAAATTGTTTTTCAAATGTTCTTTATAAATAAAATGGATTTGCATTCACAACTTAACTGTAAATACGTCTACTTCTCAATTATGTATGATTGTTTTTACCTTTCCCGTAAGATTCAAGCAAAGTTCATTGAAGGGTGGGGCAGAAACATTCAAGATTTCCTAATATTTGTCATCAAAACCATCCCTAAGTCTAACTGTTAAACATGGAGAAGTTATTAGCTATACCTCCAGCTGGCTACCGTTTTTTTTTTTTCAATTCAAAATCAGTCACCATTATTCCCAGAACGTGCTTTATGATGAGGCGTCTGAACTGATCTCTGTGGTGTCCGTGTATCACCAGTAGAGGGAGACATAGCTGCACCTCTCACTTTAGCAACCACTTAAGGGCGGCATCGTTTCAGACAGACTGGAAAGTCATTTCTAAAACCCTGTCTTTGCAAATATGTGACAAGCTACTTTGATAACAAGACTTTATATTTTTAGTTTGCATTTTGTGAGAGTAAACGCATAAGAAGTGTCTCCTATCTCTGTTGTGTTTGGGTCAGTGTCCACTCCATTTGTCTTGTGACTGCTGTTGTTGTCCCCATCTGGGCTGAGCTTCGCGGTGAGACTGAACTCATGAATCATTCCTTATCGGGGTGCCTTACTGTAGGGAGGCACAGTGACTCAAACCAAGCTTTGGCTGAGTGGTCTTGAATCACCTCTGTTTACGTCTTGCCCATATAGGAGTGTGTGTGTGTGTGCGCGTGTGTGTGTGTGTTGGCCAGGTCGATTGTGGAATGTAGCTGCTTTAAAAGTCAGATGTGCCGATACACAGTGTGTGTGCACTAACATCTAAGCCATGGCTCATTGGCTGTGGAGGCAATTAAGTTCACCCATGCAAGTCAACTCAATTATGCAACTGTGATGAGTCCTGGAGAATCACAGAGCAAGACGTACGCACGGCTTAAAACTCAGCCTCTTTGATTTCTGACCCTCAAGATCCTCAAATTAAACATTGCTGTTCAAGTAAATATTACAGATTTAGTCGTCTGCCGTACAGGTAAACTTTCAATTTTGACATCAGATCAATCGTCCAAAAATAGTCTAATTACTAGAGCACTTAACCTCAGCAGACATTTCCTTGTTCTGAGGTATCTGCACGAAGGAGGAGAGTGGGGGGGACATAAACAATTAACATTGAGCCAGTGGAGGCTTAACAGCATGTAAAACTATTGGAGAGGAAAGCAGCCAGGCTGTAATGGGAAAATAAATGGAGCATTCTGCTATTGCTGTCTCTGGCGCGCTGCGGTGTTTTGCGCGCACAAACACACACGAGCGCAATTGCTCCTCCGAGGAGCTCTTCACTGAAAGGGATGCTGACTGAGCTGGAGGAGAGGAAAAACAAAGGATTCTTCCTGGGAAAATGGACGCTCCTGGCACCGGATCACAGCTGGCAGAGATGCGGCGCGCCGTGTTTCTGTGTGAGCAATACGCTAATAAGCGGCAGAAATAGAATCGTGTACTATAGCCCAGCTAACTCGTACAGGGTTTTTTAATTAACACCAGGCCTCGCTGCATGAAAGCGGAACTTTCGAAAGTGCTTGTCAAATGCTTTGAAGTTTGAAGCTCAATTGTTCTTTATTTTTCTTCCCCCCCATCAGAGAGTCTAGCTAAAATCAACTTGCTTTATTGTTTCGAAAGCAACTGAGGAAAAGACCATCCATCCATGATAATGTGCCATTTGTTTAAATGAGTTATGTTTAAATTTGAGTACTAAAGTTATTTTTTTAGTTCCAAACAGCTGGAAGAGTCTTCCGGGAAGGCTAGCTGCTTCACTACTAGCAATGTTTTTTTTTAAGTATTTTTCCCACAAACCCATGGCAGCTAGGTATGACTTATTTGATTGGTCCTCTTGTTGAAGGTACGTTTGGCCAACCTGGTAAAGCAACTGGAGAATAATCTATTAGCCTAGATTCCTGCAATTAGCATTGCAGGATTTCAGAACAGAAAAAAAAATTTCTAAATCTATCCATTCATCCATACATTGTCTAAACCTACTTGTCTGTGAGCTGGTTCTAGCGGTCATTGGTTGAATTTCGGGGTATGCCGTAGACAAATGACCAGCCCATGTTGCAATTCATCCTTTTTCTCCTGCTCATAAGGAGGGATAGGTCCTAGTCCAAGAGCTTTTGCATCTCTTTGACTAAAATCCCAGCCTGGCCATTACCGTCTTACACAGTTTTGTTCAATTCTCATCTCCCTTCATAGCTCAGTCTGGGCTTCCTCCCAATAAGCTCAATTCCTCCATTAGAATTTCAACCGGGTCAGCTGGCGAACAGAAGGAGATTTTGGAAACGATTGCAGTGACTTTCTGCACTGTTTTGGAATAGTACTCGGCCTGTAGTTTTAGCAGTGGCAGCGGAGGAAAGGAACGAAACCTGAACACCTATCTACTTCAGCTCACCACTTCTCTACTTGCTGTGTGGAATGGTTGTTTAAAGCGCATGCAGTTTCCGGTAAGCTTCATAGTGTTGAACTGGCGTGTTGCATGCGTCGCGTCCAAATATTAGCAATTACGTAAAGTTCAGTACTTCAACAGAGTCCAATCGCTTCTCAATAGCCAAGGGCCTAGGTCCTTTGTATGAAGTAGACCAACGGGTTCATACTCATTTCTTAATCCTTGCAATTTGTGGTCACAGGTTTCTGATTAGTTGCTTACCTCCTTTCAGTTGATTACGTGGCGTAAAGAACACGTTGATCATGGAGTGAAAGGACGATTTAAAAAGCGGTTATGACTTGAAAACCTTGGAAATAAATTTTAAAGGCTTTAGACCTTCTTAATACGTCATAGCTAGAGTTCATGCACCTGATGAAATCTTGCCCAAACAACATTTCTTTCCATTATTTAAAACATGTAGACTTTGAGCTGTTGAAGTGACACTGCTGGTCCTATTGTGAATGTTTTGAATTGCGGCAAAAAAATAAAGTCCCCTTTTGAGTTTCATGCCCTTCAACGTTTGTCGTTTCTCATTCATTGTTTTTCGAAGCGGGGTCGTTTGACCCAGGTCTGACTGGTGTTGGTGGTAAATGTAGAGCGTCAGTCTGCCTGTGTGCTGTGAGCGGTGTGGGTGGCGGATCAAGGACATGACAGCTGTTGTGCGATTACATTATGCACGTCTAATTGCACCATATTTGCCATTCACCAGATCTTTGACTGATTTATACTTTCCATTTAGAAGAGAACAAAATGTGAGACCTTGATTTAAAGACATCCCTTTTACTGTTTGTCACAAGGATCAGATCGCGGCAACTGGCGAACAGCGGCACCACGAACCCAGTTGTCATGTTGAGCTCTGCTCGTTTGATTATATATTCATAGCAGAAGGCTGCAGATCTGAATATCTCACGCTCTGCCAGAAAGATATTTCCCCACAATTTAAATTCAAGGGCAGAACTCTGGGAAAAATGCCACGAATCTGAAATAATGTCTTAAATCACGATCTACCAACGCATTAACCCCATCTGTACAAAGAAATACTGAAATTAGCCTGAGGAGACATCTTTTGTTGCATTTTCACATCACCACCATATATAATCTAAATTCCGTCACCCAGTCGAGGGGGACATCATTGATTTCCGTCACTAATTCATTTGCCTCGACCTCCGTTGTCGCGTGTTGACACGCTCTTTGAACCTGCTTACTGACGGCAGCGTCCTTGTCCTTGTCGTGCTTTCCTTTAGGTCGATACCTGCGCCTGAAAATGTTCCGCGAGGATCATGGCTCCTGGATGACCATGTTCTTCAGCACCATCCTCTTCCTCTTCATCTTCTCACACATCTACAACCTCTTTCTGCTGATGGCGGGAAGCATGGAGTAAGACCTTTTAATCTCTTGTTGTCTCTTCGTTTGCCCCATTTTCCCTCAGTTCTCTCTTCCTCATTTGTTAGGACGATACGTGTGCTTCCTTTGAGGTTGTTTGATTGATTTTTAACGTCTCGCCTGAAGAGAGACTCGATATCGGACTCACTAATCAGCCCAGACTTTAAATCACTCGCAGGAATAGGCAAAACGGGGCTGGTTAATCCTGAAAAAAAAAATCACGTCTAGAGCCTGTATTTATTTTCAAATGATCATGCTTAATTCTTTTGACACCTCTCTGGCTCATAACAGTATTTCGGAAGATTTAAAAAAAAAAAAAATTGTTGCCTGCCGGCCCAGATTTTTACCTGCTGGGAAACTGCCATGTGCACAGCGAAGCTTGACACCCGCACATCAGGTTCATGACAGGAATCCGTTTATGCATTTGCAACGTGTCCATCCAGAGGAAAGAAAACATGCCCTTGAAGTCAGCCAGCCAGACTGAAGGTCAGAGCGAGATGATTTACCGCCTCGCTCCTTTGGGTTGCATAAAAAGCCCAGGACCAAACATTGTGGCAGGTGTCTCTCCAGGTACAAGCTGTCAAAAAAACAACAGAGGCCAGGACTGTAATGGGATCTATCTGTACCTCTGTCATTTTTTTATTTCTTTCCCCATACTAACAAGAAGCCGCGGATATTTTTAAGATACAGACAGATAACGGATGTTACCTTACAGGCATGTTTTTGTTACAAATATATATGAATATATATATATTTTCTATGACCAGAGGGATGAGTTTGTATAATCAGGCCATCTGTCACTCTGGCCAGCTCCGTGACACAGGCATCCATCTCATTCTTTCTCTCTAGTTGGCCAGGAAAAAGGGAAGTGAGGGAGGGGCAGGTCCGCTGGGACAATGGATGCTGCTCGCTCAGGGAAAAGTTACATTTGCAGTTGCACTTAGTGCTTCTGTCACAAAGAGGATTCCTTTTTATCTCGGTACGGACTCCTATTTCAGCCGTGAAATGTCAAGAAAAAGAAAAAAGAAAAAATGGAAACAGACCCTCTTTTAGACTGATGGTGCATTTATTTTAAGAGGGTTTTATTCAGTGATACCCGGAGAACCGTTAAACACGGAGGTTTACAGTGTCTTGCAGGAATAGTCGTAGCTCCTGAACCTTCTCAGAGTTTGAAATGTGTTGCTATAAAAATGCAAAGCTCAACATATCTTGCTGGGCAATTGCAGAAAATGTGAGCCAGTTACTGTGCAGAACCACCTGCCTCTGCAATTACAGCTGCAAGTCTTAGAGGCTCACATGTCTTCCCATCTTTCTTTGTCAAATTGCTCAAGCACAGGCACATTTAAATGGAAAAGGTCACTGACCATCAGTTTGAAACTTTTGCCATAGTTTCTAAATAAAACTAAGATTGGCCTTTGACTGGGACACTTTGACACACCTGTACTTGATGCTAAGGGTGCTTTAACGTCCGATAGTCCAGTAGACTCTGTCTGATTGGGGACCAATATTTGTTACATTTTCGGCTGATGCGGTTCGCTTTGACACTTCACCAACCAAACCCTTTCAGCAACTCGTTTACCCCCCCTCTCCTGTGGTGGTGCTGCGCCAAGAACCACTGAAGGAAACGACATGAAAAACTCTGAAGAAGACACTACATGCAACTTCTTTCTTCATAAAATGTAAATAAGCATGGAGAGGTGTCAGATTTTAGTGGTTGTAGGATATTGTCTGCACAGAGGCGCAGCTGGTAGAGCTGTTGCCTTGCAGCAAGAAGGTTCTGGGTTCAATTCCCGGCCCCGGTCTTTCTGCATGGAGTTTGCATGTTCTCCTTTTGCATGTGTGGGTTTTCTCCGGGTGCTCCGGTTTCCTCCCACAGTCCAAAAACATGACTGTCAGGTTAATTGGCCTCTCCAAATTGCCCCTAGGTGTGAGTGAGTGTGTGTGTGCATGGTTGTGTGTCCTGTGTGTCTCTGTGTTGCCCTGGGACAGACTGGCGACCTGTCCAGGTGACCCCGCCTCTCGCCCGGAACGTTAGCTGGAGATAGGCACCTGCACCTCCCGACCCCACTAAGGGACAAGGGCGTAAAGAAAATGGATGGATGGATATTGTCTTTTGTTTTGTTTTATTTTGCTGTAATGTAGCAAGATGCGAATACTTCTGCATGGTACTGTTCTTGAACACTTTCAAAGGCAAACAAACTCATTTATAATATTCTGATATGCATGTTTTGCATAATCCAATTGCATTGTCTGTCACAGACGGCACCACACAGCAAGAGCCAACTATTGAACGTAAAGTGACAAGGCACTAAGAGCAGAAGCAGCACCCGTGTAGCTCTCTTTGCAAAGACAGATGGCGCTGTTGTAAAGCAAGAGGACGCTTGCTCCACCACCAGGAGCAAGCGGGCTCATCTCTGCAATGTGCTCTCACCCACACCTCCCTCCACCTCCTGTTTCCCTCCCCTCTCTACCCCCCTCCGCCCGTCCTCGCTCTGCTCCAACAGATTGTCCGTCGAGGACTCGGACCCTGCCAAAAGCCATTAGCGCTCACATCTCTGTTCAAGACCGACACGTAAGAGCAGCGTCCACCCTCTGCCAGGACGCTGCCTGTGGAAAAAACTGGCTCTAAGCTGCAGCAGCATTAATGCAGCAGAGTGAGCTAAAAGGTGATGGAGGGAGGGAGGGAGAACAAGGGCTCCAGCTCTGATGATGCGGTGAAACTTAAGTCTTTTGATCTGCGTCCAAACCCTATTTGCATCCCTCTCCTCTCTTGTCCAGCCGGCTTCTGCCGCACCCCAAGGCGAAACCATTGTAGTTTTTGTCACAGCCCAAAGAAAAAGTATAATATCCCCCTTTGTTGCTGCAGCAGTGCCTCTTTGGGAATTAGTGCTGCTTGAGCTCATTGATCTATCTATTGTGGAGTATTTACTTATCTTAGCCACCAATGGTTGGTATTTTGGCGTGAGATTCAAGTTCTGACATCAATCTGTGATGCCGCACTGCAAGGAGGATGATGTCCCGGTGGCTACACACACATTCCCCCCAACACACACATACTGTTCCTGTTTTGCACTTTCTCCAAGTTGCAGGAGTATGTTTGTGTGTGGGTGGCAAGGTAGAATAGTTTGGATTGGGTTTGTGTCTGTAACCCCTCTGTCTCCCAGGCCTGATGCCTTCTACCCAGCGGCCACCCTGCGCTCATTAATATGCTTTCATTTTCTCTGACCTTTCATTTGGACTTGAGCTTGATTTAATTAAACCCAGAAATACATGCACAAGGAAACGGAGATAAACCGCGCCGGCACCGGGGCAGCAAACAATCACCGATAAGAGATTGTGTATCTTTTTGGATGACAAGTATTTATTCCTGCTTAGCGATGTAAAAAGGATTCATCAGGCGCTGTTATCGCTCAACACAAAGAGATTTTCAGCCTGTGTAATTATACACACACGTAGGGCCAATATTTGCACAGCCACTTCTAGGTCAACACCAACTACCTGCTCCTTGGCTTATGTCGTAGCGGATTGCGGGGGCGGAAAAGACGTCCGATCTCGGTGACGGGGCCTGGGAACTGTAATCCGCACTTGTTACCAAATCCTCACATCTGGACTATTTGCATTTTAATGCAACTGTCAGATTAGTAGGGCGCTGTTTGTGTGAAACCGCAGGAGTGTGACCGCCCAGGGAGTTCGACGGGGCTTCATGAATGTTCCGTCACACCGCTCGATCCCATTCCGCCGCCTTACAGCACCATTGCCAGCCAAAATCAGCCCCTAATTAGGTGGTGTTATTTAATTAAGGTGGCCCTGTGTGTGGTGCATACATTAATCAAGGCTAATTTGGAGGAAAGGAGGACATAAAGTGTGTGAACGTAGAAGGAGAGAGGGGAGCTGGGAAGTTTGAGTGGATCTAATGAAGACTTGGGAGCAGGGCACAGACGATTGAAGTGATGTTCTGTTGAAATGTTACGAACAATTAATTTCTTGTCTGCAGAGATGACTCTGTCGTAGGTTGAAAGCATATATCCAGCTCATGTGACGAGACGGAACATGACATCGCGTGATCAGGAACAGGACAAGATTTTATCAATATCTTGAAACAAACTAGGAATCCCAATAAACAATTCACCAGTCATGAACTCTGTTCAAAGAAACGGCAGAAACAGACTTGAAATTATTTGTAAAAGTTTATTTAAATACAATAAAATGAAGCCGTTACACCAAAAGAAACTTTAAAAAGTCAGACTGCAGTTTGCAAAAGCACGCAGGGACTAACACCACCGTGTCATTTGGAGGACAAACCGGAATGATTGTAAGCCTGGGGACACCATCCCAACTGTGAAGTACGGGGGTGGCTGCATGATGTCGTGGGGTTATACTGCTGCAGGAGGAAATGGTGCACATCATAAAGTAGGTGGTTTCATGAGAAAAGAACATTTTGTGAACATATTGAAGGAAGATGTAGAAAGTTAAAGCTTGGGGGTTGATGGGTGTTACAAATGGACGATGACCATAAACCAGAGGAGTTAAATGCTTTATGCAGAAAGACAATTGGTGTTAGCTGCCTTTTACCTTTATTTTCTGCTTTAAATAATAATTAACTTCTCTGCAAACAGCCACCCAGTACAAATGTGACGACATTTGAAAGGTCCTTAAAGGGTCCATCAGATAAACCGCCACAATGTTTTTGAGAGAGTTGTTTACAACAGTAGAAATGCACTTTGGTCTTGGCCCCTCTCAGGTTAGCAATTAGCTTTAGCCTTCAAGTCCTACTAGTGTTAGCAACTTTTACTATTTTTTCAAAAAGCACCTAACAACAAATTATGTAACTTTTTCTGTTTCATTGAATTCAAATTCAAAAATACCTTATTAATATCAAAGGGAAATTAAATTGAAAACTGACCTGTGAGCATATAGGCGTTTTTTTTGTTTTTCTTACTACGTTTCTCAACAAGCAGGTGTGGCATTTGGCTCCTCCCCCATCCCAAAGCACTCAAAGGTAGACCATTTTTCTCACAGCAGTCCCTCCTAGCTGCAGTCCAAGCAGTCGGTCACTTTTCCACTGGCTATTGTTGTTGTGCTTCTGGACTTCTAAGTGGACCACAAGGTTGTGAAACCAAAAAAAAAAAAAAAAATTTAAACCCCAGGAAGGACAGCCTAAAAGCTGCTTTCTCTTCTCAGAAGTTGGCAATACTCAGTCCAACTAATCTGTATTTATACGAAACAAGGCTTCTGTTTAGTGGTTATAACCTTTTAACAGAACCTTACTTCAGACATCCCAAATTATACCTAAAGCTGTTTGATTCTTATTCTTGCGATTAATTTCCGCAACGCAGATCTGTCGGCGCAGGAGGGAAGAGCTGTAAGCTAAACGATGGATTGTGGGCTGCAGAGAGTGGAAGCGTTTAATGAGGAGCAGAGAGTGTTGGATGTGGCATTTTGACTGCAGTGCTCGCCTGAGCGGGATTAGACCCCACTGTATAAGTGTATTTGTCTTTGTTTGGATGATCCTTTGTGCTGCATGTGTGCTGGTCCCTCCTCGTCTGTCTGTTTGCTTGTCTGGCGCTAAGCTGGGCTAATGCTGTGGACAAAGGGCTAAATAAATAGCATGTTGCGGTATTCACATGCCTCCTGTTGCACTGCTCCCTACACAAGGGACGTGCTTCGAACAGTGAGTTCTGTGAGCTGCCCTTTATTTTTATTTTTATTTTTGTGTGTGTGTGTGTGTGAAATGGGTGAATAACACGCCTTTAGCTAAGAATCGTGGCAGATTTGTGTTATTTTTGCTGTGCTGCTTTTATCTCGTCGTAAACAAGCTGTCATATTGGTTAGAATCTTTGCTTGGATCCGTTTTTGTGTACTTTCTTTCACCATCTTACAAATGCTGAACCACTTTAAGCTCTAAGGTCCACAGTGGCTTTGTATGTTGTTGTTTTTTTTTAAATTTTATGTTAGTTTCACCATATGTTCAAAAAAAAGAAAACATTAATTCTGTAGGTGAATGGTGTCTGTTCAGTATGTTTTTTTTTATGTTTGTGTTTATGCAACAAGCTCAAGGGCCTACTGAGCAACAATCACATCACAGAGCTGGCTGGCTTGTCGTTCTTTTTTTCTTTTTTTTTCCTTCTTTTTAATAAATTGCTGTCTCGAATGCTGCTGCTGGACAGATGGCTGCGAGCTGCAGTCCTCTACCGCTTCCACATCTTCTCCCAGGATGAAAACTGTCTGTTTTCTCCAGTTCTAAAATCCACACTCGCGCTCTGCGTCTTGTTCGTGTTAGATATAAATCATCGGCGCTACAAGCATCACAAATGCCCCCTCGCTCGCTCGCTCGCTCGCTTCGTAATCGTTCGCATGGGCTGCGATATTGATGGTCTGTCCTGACCTTTTGCAGGGCGGTTCTATTAATTAAAAAAATTAAATAAACAAGACAATCATAGCCCGACAATAAAAATAAATCACCAGTTGCGCCCTCAATTGAGTTTTTTTTTTATTTTTTATTTCCGTCTCGTACCAATACGAAAATTGAAATTGCGGGTTGCAAACCCACAGTACGTCTTTAGCACAGCTCGCGCCCACGCGTTCTCTCTACGCTCACGTCCTGCTTTCTTTTCTTTTTTTTCTTCCACACTCCTACACATCCACGTTACGTTCAGTGTGGGAAAATGACTCATTACTGTGGCCTCCGCGTTTGATGAGGGATTAGTCGAAAGTCTTCCACTTAAAGAAGTCATTTGCTCTTCAATGGAGGAGACTTGAGTGAAATGTGAAGCAGGGACGTATGGGCTTTTTCTCTTGGTTTTCCTGGTTTGTCCTGGGATGGAAATGATCAACATCAGTGACTACAGCTTACTCCATAGCTTGATTTATAAAAGAAAGTTGCCTTTACGCAATTAACTGTACAACCTTGGCAGCAGAGGGAAAAAAAATGCAAGTATTACATTCATGTTTTTGAAATTAATGTATTTTAAAGTGGCAAGCGTAAAATTGACGTTTCGAGCTTTACCTCATCAAAAGTTTACCTGCAGTGTTGCTTTGGTTCTTTCGTGCATGTTTCATTTATTGCTTAGTCTCCCACGGCAAAACTCCTCACAGAGCAGCCCTCTCCCATGACACGCCCACTCTGCTCCTTCAGACTAGCCAGCAGCAATTGGCAAACACCTCGTTAGTTCGTTATACAAGCTACATCTCAGTGAAACGCTGGTTGAAAAAAAAAAAAAAAGTTAAAGGGTTAATAGAGGAGCGCTGTTCTGATGATTTCCTGAAGGCGGAGTTTCAGACAGAGTACGTTTCTAAGGAGACGTCATCCCAATTTCAAGGCATTAAATTGCAAAAATCTAATTTCTTTTAAGTCGTATTTGATAGACACAGCACTTTTATAACAACTGAAGGTAACATCCTTACTTGATAGTGCTATGAAATGGCACTATGTGCCTAGAAAATGCACAATACTGCCCCTTTAAACCATGCGACAAGTGGTGCAGAGAATACCTCTGAACAACGGTTTTATATGTTGGAGAATATTGCAAATGATCTTCAATCTATTTATGTGACTGGATAATCAGCCACTGGCATCTTTTGTAAGTAATATATACTTAGATCTCCAGCCGGTCTTGGTTCTTGACACTTCAAAAAGCCATACAGCTGCTGACCATGCTGGACTTCCTGGCAACAGAGATGTTTAGGAGGGAGCTGGTAAACTGGTTGGGACTCTGCCAGTCAAGCCTGAGCAGAGCCATGCCAGCTGGATGGGATGCATCCATCCATATGCAGATCAAGTACATCACATTCCCGTACACTGCAGTTGAGCGCAGTGATATTAGAGCAAAACTTGCAGGGAGAGTTGTTTATTTTCTAACGGTGCGATCACCTGCACACTCATATTGCTTTTAAGGCCCCATGGGTGAATGTGCTACAGTGAAAAGCCCCTTAATATAAAAAAACAATCTATGTATTTTTTTTCCTATTTAAAATAAAGTGACCAGTAGACCAGTTTAGTCATATGCTGGTTAAATTACAATTTTACCGATTGCAGTTTTCTGTCTAATCACTGATTTTTCTAAAGGCTGACCTGCTGATTTAAGATTTTGACTGATACAGATTCAACAGTGGGATGACAACGCATTGCTAACAACGCATGTTCAGTCGTAACCGGCCAGTCAGCCACTTCTCACTTCTGAGCAGATCAGAAGTGAACTGTAGCTTCGCTACGGCAGATTTATCTGATGTAGCTGATTTATCGGCCAACCGATTTATCGGTGCACACTTGATCTCCGCTGTTTTTTGTAGGAAATCTATGTTTTTGTTCACAAAATTCCTATGTTCCTATGCAAGATGTATTGCTTGCAAACCATATTTAAAGTTTTTTTTTTTTTTTGGAGGAAATGATATCTTAGGAGATGAAGCAGTCACTCCAACAACCGGATAGTTGGTTTTATTACCACTGGAGGAAAAGCTAAGATTGGTTGTTGTAACAAAAGCCTGGAAAGTCTGAAAGGAACTGGAGAAATACAGTTCATTTGCAGAACTAACATTTTAAATAATGTTTCAGAATCGATGTTTGAAAGGACTTTGTAAGGTGGTTCTTAAGGTTGCCTTAGCAGGGATGCTTTCTTTGTGAAGTCTAATAATAAAGTTGCTACAGTATTTCTGAAACTCACAGCATCACACCAGAGAAATTACAGGTTTGAGTGAATAACAGAGCTGGACAATAAGCAGTGCTGAATTGGAATTGCCATCATAATATTGCATAGAAAATTGCAACCACAAAGGAGAGCTTGGAGTGAAATATTAGGTAAGTTAAAATGTTTAAGGTGTTTGGCAATATTGTGTTCGGCCGACTGAATGGACTTTTATTGCTCTGTATATTCACGCCTGATATCTAGCGCAGCCATACAAACTTTAGAGCATAAATCTGAAAAAATACAGATACTCTGTAGATTTTCAGTGTATAGATATGATATATGTAACTTATTTAGGGTTACTTAAGTGTTTAACTTACAATAAAATCACGATGATCTCAACTGTTCACCTGTAGGCCAGGGTACATTAGCAGCGATCACTTTGGTTTCTGTTCCTTTTAGCGTGCGTTACGGTTTCTCCTCCTCATCTGACCACGCACCTGCTAAAGTCACAGGAAATAATCACACACCTTCATAAAATATTGTTAGTATTTCTGAACCCTTTTTTTGAGTTTTTACCACACCAAAAACTGCTTAGGGTTCTTCACAAACTCTGAACGTGTATTTAAAGTGTTCTGTCACCAAAATCCTAGGTTTGGCAACAACTTTTAGATACCATAGCAACATTAATACAGATAACATTCGACTGTCAGTATTATCATTAAGCTCATTATCATTCATTCAGCTTTTTTTGTTTGTCTTTTTACTTGTTCTACTTAGATTTTAAACCATCCCGTTTCCTCTAATCTAACTTTATAAATTCAGCATCCTCTAGCAGCCTCCACCTTCCCCTTTTGCTGTTTTCTCCTCTGGTGGTGTCTGTTTTCACATGGTGTTGTCCACGGCACAAGTGACGTCATGTTAAAAGCTCTATACAAAGTTTTTTTTTTTTTTTTTTTTAAAGCAAGAATTAATTGCCTTTGTGGGATTTTGCCATAGATATGAGCATCTGTACAAGCAAACTGTAGTTGGGCAGAGAGATTAGAAGCTGCTGTCAAGAGCAAGAAAGTTGAAAATGCATTGCAGGTCCAGAATGCTGGGAGCTAGAAGACAACACAGGAGCAGAAATGTACAGGAAAAAAAACACCTACAAAAGTAGATTTGGCCAATTTTCAGCCTGACTGGCCAATCTGAGGCATTCCATCTTTTTTTTCAGTCAGTAAATACCTAAGTGCTAACAAGCATGAACACTCAAACGGAGCTTTTCAGTGTCGATGAAGTGCTTAAAAGACGAACTCAAAGGAAGCACAAAAGGTGTAAAAAGCTTTTTAAGACGACACTGTACTTTCTGTGGATCGATAAATATTGAGCACTTGCGTCACGGAGGCCGAAAACCCTTGAAACCTTTGAACTCTGGTTATTGTAGTTTTCAAATCGTAATTTGCGGAAGCCGGTGTCAACTTGAATCCAAAACTAAAAATCCAAGCTAAACTCTGGACGTTGGGAATCGATGCATTTCACATGTAAATGAAGATAATAAAGAGACTTTTGATGACGTGCGCATGCTGCCGGGTTCGATATAATCAGGTAAACAAATGGACTTGAGAAATAACCACGAAATAATCAAGGAGAGGATTGATTTTGAGTGCAAGCTGGCGGACTGGCTGGGAAAAACGGGGAGCAGGTGGTGAAATGGGAAAGTGGAAAAACAAGGGTACCTGAGGACATGCAGTTTCTGACGAGGGCTACAGTAAGAAGGCGAGAAGCGAGACACCCGCTGAATAACTAAGAGATGAACTAAGAGAAACATTGCAAACCTGGAGAACAGAACTCATTGCACCAGAACACAGAGCGACCTTCGGGGTAAGTGGAAAAACCGTAGCCCCCAGAACCTGTCCGACTCGGACTGAGATGGGTACGCCGCACCACAGACTTTAGAAATACTTTCAGCATGTCTCCCAAACTGTACCTTTCACACCAATGCATACATTATGCAAGAAAAGGTAACAACTTGTTCATGAAACGTTTCCTTTGCCTCTCCACCTCATACCGGTTTCAGCCCGCGGTTCAAAATAAAAGCATGACACAAATAGCCGGGGAATCTGCAGGATGCCTTCTCCGAGTGCACAACGTGTCAAACCTTGAAGTAGATGTGCTACAGCACCATAATACCACACCGGGGTCAGCTAGGGCTGAGGCTGCAGCTCACACCGGCTCGCTAGAGTTGGACAAGAACAGATTTTGGTTAAAAAAAATTAAAAATTCACTGGTCTGATGTAGGGATTCACAGATGCGAAAATTTGGGCTGATATCCAAAATTAATATCGCTGTTATGAAACCGTAATGTTCACTGATATTTACGTTTATGTATGTATTTCACTACCCTTCCAATACCTTGTAGAAATAAAACGACCACATGCTCCTCTGCTTCAGTCAAACTCCCCATAATCCTGCGCTGCATCACGATCGCGGGTGGATCGACACTAATGCGCTGAGAACGACGCTTCGGTTTCAGATTCCATCTTGAGATTTTATTTCACTTTTGTGTTGTAGTTTTTAAGCTCTACCTAAGTAAACAACAAACGGACACAAAGCATGTAATTAATGTATTTTGTAGATATCCGCAAACCTTCTCCAAATTCTGTCCGAAGTTTCGACAAAGCAATTCAAAGGAAAAAAAAAGGATTGAAGTGATGCTAAAGATGCCTTCCAACCTCAAAACATCCAAATGCTATTGGCGTCAGGAAAAAAGCGATTCAGCAACTTGGAAGCAAACCTCTTGGTGGAATTAATTCATCTGAAGGCTTTGCATCCTTTGTGAAATTCTCTATATGGCAAAAAAAAAAAAAAAAAAGTATGTCGTGAATGCTGCATAGAGGTTTTTAAACTTACGACGAGCAGCGGAAAAGGAAGCGCTTGATATAATGTTGTATATAAAACCGCCTGGAGGAAATTTAGGAGTGATGTACTTAATCAGCAGTAGTTCTAATAACTTATTTGGTCGATTCTGGGGTGGGAAATGGAGCTATCGGCCTTTAAGCCATCTTTAGAGATGGCAAAGCGATATTAAAAAGGGTCTTTATTGGCGGCTTTATGTTTCCTGGTAACCACTGTTGTAAAATTCTTGCAGTGTTGGGTACCGTGGTGCACAGGAAAGAGACGGGCAGTGCATTTCAATGTGGAGCCAGCCAAGGTCGCAATTTAATGTTCTGAATGAGTTCAGCTTTTTACAGGGCAGAGGAGGTCACTCAGTCGCTACAGTCACTAAATCACTGCCAGTCTCTGACAGAGAAAACAGGTTTATAAAGGCTGGGATGCCACATATGCCCAAAGAGATGGTGGGGGGGAAAAAAAATAAATAAATCTATAAATATATATTTATATAATAAGGCAATTTTATGACTCAGAGCGTTGAAAGCTCTCTTAGCATTAAACTTTAAATCCTTTATCTTCAACAAAATTGAGTAGATTAAACTGAACAAAAGGAGAGGAAAAAGGATTTTGCAGATTTTAATAATGTAATGTTAAATCAATTTCATTTAATTTGAAAAAAAATCGTGTAAGGGGTAAGACCGTTATTTCTCAAATTATTTTGTGTTCAATTGTTTATATTTTATGAATATATGAAAACAAAGCAAATCAAGAAGTACATCTTTTTTTTAAACTTTCTGAGATGAATTAATCACATCACAGTCTAAAGCTGTGTCTTTTCCAACTAAGCTAATCTGAAATGCAGTGAACCTCTTTTTTTTTTTTTTTTTTTTTTTTTGATATTCTAACAAAATCAAAACGCTTCAGTTCTAATCCGACGGGGGTCACTTTCTAAACTCCATGACTCCGTGTCCTCTCGCATCCTGTCAGTCCTCACTTTTATGACAGAACGGGACGAGACACAAAGGCATCGAGCGTCCTTGAACATAATGTCCGAACAAGTGTGGGAGACCTGATAAAATTCCTCCGAGGGGTCGGAGCCGCCCGACTCGGCCGCGCGGGCCCCCGCATGGCAACCGACTCCGAGATTAGGCCACGGGAACCATTTAGAGTTGATTATTCATGGTGCTACTGGACTGATGTTTCATGACACCGAAATCTCTCATTAGGTCATCCAGCTCTAAAGGCCATTAAATTTTCAGTCGGCATGAATAACTCAGAAGTGCTCTGTCTCTGATCATGCGGTACGAAGAAACCCCCGCACCCCCCAAACTCATCAGAGGTGCTCTGAAAAGCAGAGGGGGGGGGGAACGATATTAAAACCCTCTCTGACTGTTGGAGTAACATTTGGTCAATTAAATATGCGAGAAGGGCAGCAGGGTAGTTTTTTTTAAGATTTAAAGGCCCTTGCGTGTGGCGCCAGACAGCATTTTCAGAAGTATCGATTAGAATTTTGCTGCGGGTAAATGACTCCCAACGGGATCTCCTTGGAAACTGGAGCAGAGCCAACCCACTGTGTGTCTAACCGACTTAATGCAGATATAAATCGCCATTCCAATCAAGGCCGTTTTTATTTGCTGGCTTAACCGAGGCTATGCGTCACCTGCAGGGCTGCACAGTTTGGTCGATAAGATCCTGTCAAATACGCTTAGACGTATGCTGCGGAAATGACACTTGATTTATGTTTTCGGAAAAGATTTCTTCCCTCCCAGCCCCCCACCCCCATGTTTGAGGTGAATTGAAGGGATGTTTTGAGTATTGGATGATGATATACTCAAAACAGTTCAGATCATGACACGGTGTCACGATTTGAAAATGCATGAGCCTCAACTAAATACCTAATGGATTTAGTGCCTTGTTATGAATGAACATTTTCTAGTGCAGTCAATTTCCTTCACAAGTCGCCCAACTGAAAAACAAGACTTAATTTTTTTTTTCCTTTTTCCACTTTGTTGGTTGATTAAATTTTGCACATCACTATTTTTTAATACTCCTCTTCCAGAAAAAATGTTCCACGAGGAGAAAGGAAACAAAACAAAACTTGAATTTCAATCTTTTTTTTTTGTTTTTTTGTTACTTTTATGTGACATTTGAAGTTGAGAGAAAATTCAAATTCTATCCGACTTTTTTTTCTCCTTGCCTTTCAATGAATTCCACAGGTCGGGTTTGAGAGACAAGGAGCAAAGAAAATCATTACAGGCTAATTTGCAGTTCAATCATGAGACCAACATTTTGACCTACATTTAAAACCTTTTATGTAGCGGAAAGCAAACATAATGTAAAACACAGTAGTGACGGCGTCATGCTGTGGTAAGCTTGTTCAGCTAAATTGTACCTCACAACCCCACACTTCTTTGTTTTGGTCCATCACTTAAAAAAAAAAAAAGTGTTCACTTTTTCCTACTCTTCCTACTCAGTAGTGGTAAGCTAATTATTTTGGAAATTCATACTCATGTTTTCTCTCTTCTACTGATTGCTTGTTTTCTTGTTTTTAAAAACTTGTTTAAAATAAATAAAATCCCCCCAAAAAACAATAAATCACATTAATATGATACATTTGTCATAATGTGACAAACGTCAACAGGTTTGTCAGTGTATGCCGTGTGAGATAAAACAAGGTTTATACTTACTAAGGAGATTTTCTCCACATTTCAGGTGAGAACAGCCGTGCATCATCAGCTTGCCAGAATTGGTTATAATAACTATTCTGTCAGTGCCACTTGCATAATGCACTACTGGCAATTAATAATAATAAAAACTTAATTCATTCTGCTCCATCAGTGAATATATATATATATATATATATATATATATATATATATATATATATGTATATAGTCTCCACTGTGTTCAAGCAGCCGAGTAAGAAAACAACAAACCAGGAAAGAACCATCGTGTGGAAGCGTAAGTTCTGGAAATAAGCTCTGATCGTAGCCAAGATTTTCCCAAAGCTTCGAGTGCAATGAGGAATCATTTCAGTGTTCGCTCGCGGCCACAAAATGACCTCGAAAAACAAAGATGAATGGAACCATTGACTTCAAATATGACCTCTTGAAAGCACGGCCCGAGCTTCCATCCATCGTCATCTATTATATTCACGAGGGTGACCTGCTGGGGCGGCGGGAGGAGCGGGGTGGGGTTTGGTGGGGTTGATTAGGCTGGCGCCCACCTGTTCTCCTTCAGCTTCTAAGACACTAGCTGCCAGAAAATCAAACAGGGCTCGTCCCCCCCACCCCCCCACCAAAGCCCCTCCGCGCAACCCTCCTCCTCTTCTCCTCTCCCTGGCAAGTTCCATATAGAAAAGGCGACTGACCCACTTTCCCTCCCTCCTGAGCTATTACCTGGAGAAAATGGAGTGATGTAGCGTGGGATGTGTGCGTTGGGTGGGTGGGTTTTGCGAGACTGAACAAAAAGCGGCTCATCGTCTCACTCCGCACAGACCTGAAGGAGTAGCCAGGAACTCCGGAGAAAGCGTGTCGTTTCCCAATCGGACGCCACGCCACGGGGGGTTGTTCTCTCTAATGGGCCCCACCGTGGGTTTGTTTGCACATGCGGCGGCGGACGTTAACTTGGCGTTGATCTAAAATAAACCAGACACGAGACAAATACGGCAAACAAATGAATAATTTGCCAAAGGCCGCAGAAGCAAACGAGAGTAGAAATATAGCATAAATTCCTCCGCATTGAGGGAAATTGCTTACAATCCTGGGGGCTTTCTGCGAGGCAGAGCCAGCACTCAATGTTTTCTTCGGGATTAGGTTTATATTGATTGACCATCACGACTGGCATCATGATACTTAGAGGCAGAGAACAATTTTTCTTGTTCTCATTTTCCGTGACAGTGCTCTTACCTTCTTCTTCATCGTCTTCTCTTCTTCTACGCTCCAAAAAATACACAGCATTCATTAATGTCCTGTCTGAGTCTCGTCGTCTTCTGTGCTCACAGGCCTCACATGGTGACGAAATATATGGGCATCAGGAACGAGAGCTTTATGAAGATTGCTGCAGTCGGGACGTGGATGGGAGATTTTGTGACGGCCTGGATGGTAAGAATGGAGTTATTAAGGTTTATGGGACTCAAAACATTAACAATCGTTCCAATTACTTATAGGATTGAATTGGTGAGTGGGGATAACCTGAACGGTTTTTGTGATCTGGAGAGTCCTGATCAACATTTTCACCCTGGCTCCAGATTAACTTTTTCGCCTGGTTTCACTGGCACGCTTTCTTATTTTGGTGCACCAGCTCAGCATTATTAATCCCCCGTCATTTTCTCGGGCCTTTTACGGAGTCATTGCATCTTTAAAAGTCATTTTAAAAAAAAATTTTTTTTTGTCATTTGTCAATGACAGTACCATGAAGAAGTATGTAACAATGTGAAAACCTTGTATTTGTGATTATGGAGCACAAATGAGATTGTGGGTGGCTCCATTTGAGTACTATTTAATTGAAATATGAACTGTTACTAGTGCACATAAACAGCTGTGAAGGAGTCAAATTGAATCTAAACCCAGGTTTTGTTCAGATACGTCATCTTTCCAATTTAGATTTTGACGTCAACGGGCATCGTTTTTGACTTTTTATGATTTGGAGACTCTTGCTTTTCAATATAAATTAAAACGCAACATAGTTCCAGAATCAGAGTTTCTCTGAGCTCACTTTGGTGAAATTTCCTGCCACAGGTAAGGTGCTGACTACAGTTGGCAACACCACAAACCCGAATTTCAGTAAATCAAACTTTGGCCTTTAAGCTTATGACTCCCCCCAAACAAAAAGAATTTCAGTAAATTTTCTGTTCTCTTCGTAATAACGGATCCAAGATTGTATTCACATATTTTTATTAATGGTCAGACTTGGCGGGTGGGGCTTGTAATAACTACTGCCAATAACAGAAACTCTTGTCGGATGTACCCGCTACATCCGAACAGCACCCGCAGTAATTTAGTCCAGGCTGTGACTCCCTAGAGGATCTCAAAGATCTGAGGAGGGGGGGAGCGTCAGGGAAAACAATGGAGGGACGGGGCACATTGCAGGAGGAACCCACCTCTGTTCATTATTCAACATGAAAGAGGAGAGGAGCTCCAGCGGGAGTGGGCCTCCTCTGCCGGGAAGAGTGGGGCTCGCAGCCGAGACAACCTGCCAACCTCCCTCACCCGTCGCATTAGTATTCCAAGGTGCATACTTTAGAGGGAGAGAAAGTGTCGGAGTAGGAAGGAGGAAACAGGTGAAAGGGGAAGAAGGGAGAAACGGAAGAGGAAGGTGATAAACGGATGCACAGCTTTGTGTGACGGATGAAAATTTTATGCAACGACAAAAGGGCTGATGCCAGAAATTATTCACCACTTGTTTTTTTAAAATTATTATTAACTCAATAAAGCACTCTGAACAAGACCTCTTTGTTTCTACCACAGAGCAGAGTACGCTCACTCCTAGAGTCAAAGAAGAGCGAGAATCACCTCCCGTTTCCCTGGTTGAAATCCTCTCCTCCAACACGAGCTTTACGATCTGCTGTGAGGCGCTCTATTGAATTGACCTTGACTGCTGCGGCTCTGCAGAAAGAATAATGTTGATTTGTGTATTAAAAGCATACTGAGACAACGCTCGATCCAATAAAAATATTTTATGATTTAAAGGATTTTCGTCCGTCTGCTCATAAACTGATGCCGTCGGCTGTCGTCCATGTAGCAACTCCGGGAAACGATATCTGTCATTGGGAGGTTGTTCAAAGTTATTTGTGACTTTTAATCATAATTTTTCATATCCTAAATTGTCACAAAAAAGAAGAAAAAAGTTAACTAAAATGTATATTTTTTAGTCCCAGAACATAGAAAAAAATCAACCCTAAAGGATTAGGACATGGCATACAGAGGGTTGGCGTTTCTAATGGGACACCATATTTATGCTGTTAAATATGGTGTCCCAGAAGGGTCAAAGAAATGCAAATGAAAAGCCACAACAAAACGGCAGAAGCCACAGGGGAAGTTCTGCTAAAGCAACATTTATACTAAAGTGAAAGTTATGTTCCGCTCATCCATCCATTTCCCACTGGTGGTGTGAGGGGCGCCGGTGCGTACCTCCAGCTGTAACGGGTGAGAGGCGGCTGGACATAGGAAGTTATGTTAATGCGTCAAAACACTGTGAAAGTGGGAGCACAAAGTGTAACTGCCATGTATGGCGTTCCAAATGTGGAAAAATATGTTCATTCTTGCGTGTTGTTGCATGAAAAGTAGTTACATTGCAGCTTTTTGCTGTTATGTTGTGATTTTTGTTGTGTTGAGACTTGTTGTTTGTGGATTTTGCTGTTGTGTTGACTTTTGTTGGTTTTGTTGCATTGTGGATTTTGTTGTTGCTGTGTGACTTTTGTTGTTTCTGTTGTTGCTAAAGGAATTTTGTTGTTGTGTCGCGACTTGTGAATTTTGTTGCTTTGTTCTTTTTGCTGTGGTGTGGCTTTTCATGTTGCTTTATGACTTTTGCAGTTTTGACTTTTCTTGTGGATTTTGCTGCTTTTTTAATTTTGTTGCTGTGTTGTGACTTTTGTCTTCTGTTGTTACTTTGTGCATTTTTTTTGTTGTGTTGCAGCTTTTGTTGTTAAATGGATTTTGTTGAGTTGGGACTTTTGTTGTGCCTTTGTGCTGTCATGTTAAGACGCTGGTGAGGTTAAGAAAAACATTTTAAGACCTGCTTTCACTGAATAATGTGGTCAAATATATCATCCCAAAAAGCAAACAATGGCTCCAGGTACTTAAAAAACAAAAAATGGTTGTAGTTGCTTGCCCTTTTTCAGTCTAATCCTCAGGTGGGAATTGCTAAAATCGTTCCTCATAGAAAAGTAAGTTGTGTTTTTATAAATAAAAAAAGCAGGCCTGGATAATATTGGTCTGTAAAAAACTGTCTTACAAAGTTGCTAAATGATTTATCACCCTTCTTATCATATTGCCATTTTGAATGTTTGTTCATTCACTTCAGGTGACAGATATGATGCTTCAGGATCAACACTACCCAGATTGGGGCAAAGCTGCAAGAAGGGTCTGGAAACGAGGCAACAATCGAATCGTCCTCTTCTGGTATGTTATGGCACGCTTTTCTTTATCTTTGGTGAAACTAAATGTGTTTGCATGTAGCGTGATGCTTCGCAAAGATGCGTGTGTGTGCATGCACGCATGTCTTGTGGTCTCAGCAGCCCGTCGCAGGGTTGCGTGCAGCGAATATCCGTGTTAATCTGCCCTCATTCAGTGTCAGCACCTTTAATTAGAAGAACAGGGTGAAAATCGATGGACACTGCAAGGTTGCTGGGTGTGCCACAAACCTGTCTTTTACTTAGCCCTACCACAAGCTGTGACCCTGAAATAAACTGTAAACAAATGCAGCAAACCGTGTCCGATACGCCCATTATGGGATGGATTAGTGGGTCCGATTTCTGCTTATAAGTATGCAACCGCCGGGCTGCTCGGTCCACAGAGGCGCTAAATTCACTCGCCGTGAACGCTGTCAGTCAGATATGACATCTGAACGTGCTCGCCGTTGGTTCACTCTCGGGTCACAGAGTGATTGAAGGACAAGTGGGGAAACTGAATAACTTTGACACGCACGCTCGGCGCCAAGTGTGCAGACGTATCAAAGAGAGTTTCGCCAATGTTTCCCTCCGTCGAATCGACTCGCTCGCGATTTGAAATCCGAGCAGACAAATTCTTCTGCGGCTTTCCTCGTCTTTATTGACGGGCGGCCCCGGCTGTCGCAATCGATGGCTGGATTCGACGAGGCCGTCGTTTGGGATTCAGAGCTTGAAATGTGATTGATAAGTGCTCTGTGGGACGGGGCTCGTCGATACGCTGCGGCAGATAGCCGGCGACGGCTGCCAAAAGATTGGCCACTCCGAGAGCAAGAGTCCCACTGTGGAATATTAAAACCTCCTCCTAAAACTTATCTCCCCCCACTCTGCTGAAATGGGATACGAGCTGGCAGCCTGTGTCTGCAGGGCAACCAGCCGTCGTGCGGTGCGAAAATGCACACAGCAGCACAATAATGGTCGGGTGACATTGAGGCAAAATATCCAGTGGAGAATAATACGAGGAGAGTGTGTCTCTCTTCACATGAATGAAGATGTTTTTCCAGCAAAACGGCGAATATGGAGCTGACTTATGCAAGAAAACACAGCAATCGCTACGAGCAGTTTTGTGTTAAGCATGTAAATGCATGGAAATTGGTGTGCGGTTGAGTTCGGATTTACATTATTTTGTCATATGCAGACTTTTCTGTTTATTCACATCGTCTTCTAAGGGTGTTTTCACACCTGATGGTGCGGTAGGCTCGGTTTGATTTGGGACCAAAATTGTTGCGTTTTCAATTGGTGCGGTTCGCTTCCTCACTGCACTGTGTCAAAGAAACTAATTGAACAAACCTGTTCACCCCCTTCACCTGTGGGTGGCGCTGCAACAAGAACCGCAGAAGAGGACGACGCGAAAACCTCAGAAAAAGACATTTCTTCACAAAATGTAAACAAAGATGGCGCAGCGTCAGATATTAGCAGTTGCAGCATATATCTGACGCTATGCCTCAGTCATTAGACATGTTTGTTTTGGTTGTATTTACCCAGAATGCCCTGCGCTACAGTCCGCTTCCTGCTTTTGGAGCGATCTCACCAGAATTCACTTCATTCAAGCCGATAGGTTTATAGGTGGACGAGAGTTTGCTTTGCAGCAGAGCTCCATCCTGTATTGACACCTCTCCAAATGAAACAGGCTTTCCAGGAAAACAAACTAGAGTCCAATTAAAGCAGACGAAACAAGGCTGGTATGAATCCACCCCAAGACTCTTCGACGTTCCATTCACAGATCTCCCCCTTCTGTCTCTGTTTGCCACACTTTTTTTTCCTCCATTTTTTTTTCCTTACCCTCCCTCCCTTCACACTAACTTTTCTTCACTTTCCCTGCAGGACGGTGCTCATCTCTTTGACCTCGGTGGTGGTTCTGGTCATCAGCACCGACTGGATCAGCTGGGACAACCTCAACCGCGGCTTCCTGCCCAGCGACGAGGTCTCCAGAGCCTTCCTAGCCTCCTTCATCTTGGTCTTCGACCTTCTCATTGTTATGCAGGTAGAACGCTCCCTTGTGGCCAATTAAAAAAAGTAGAGAGAGGAGAGGGTGGGGTGGGGGGACAGGGACGTCTCTTGGCTCAGTCCACTACCCGTCTTGCCAGTTCCCATTTTTCCCTATTCATCAACGGAGCTCTGCGGCACATAGCTCTGGAAAAGAGAAAGTGTTTGATCACTCTCAGCTGGCATGGTCACAAATCTTTCTTTTTCTCCTCTCCTTCTCTCCTTTCGGTCCTTCCATTCTGATTTCCCCACACCTGATCCAACACGTCTGAGCATAGTTTATGTTCCTAAATGCTCATGAGTCACAATTTTTTTATTTTTTTTCTTGCCGTTTTATTATTTTCTCCCGTGTTCGCCATTTATGTCACCGTCTCATAAATATGAATGCGGTTTTGACTGGACCTCTAAAAAAAGCCACAAATGCTTTTGTGCTGAAGACATCTTGCGAGTGAAGCGCTCTTTCATGCCAAACAGACACGGTGCCTCACAAAGGCAGTTGTACCTTGTCGGAGTTTTTCAAATTTGTTTCTCAATTTTTACCTCCTCAATATGTTGGACTTCAGTGTATTTATTTGACTTTTATGTGAAAGACCATAGCAAAAAAAAGAAAAAAAAGTGAATGACAAATCATGCATGCCTTTCTTTATTTCCTTCTTCCTATCTTTTTTTGTATTTTTCTCTTTCCCTCTCCTTCTTTCTTTTCAGAGTCAGTACTTTGCAGTGAAAGCTGCAAGTCCTTTGAGTTTTGTCTCTAAATGCTTTGAACTTTAAGAGACCAAACTTTTTCCCTCACTTCTCTTTGCAATTACAGCTCAAACTCAGAGTAAAAGAGGACCTGAACAGCATTTTTTTAAAGTCGTGCACACAATTCAGAATTGAATTTATGTCTGGGCCATTTTAAGACACGAATATGCTTGGAGATAAGCATATTCATGTACATCCACGGTAGTTCTGCCTGCCTTGTATTTAGTGGCGTTCTTCTTTCCGTCCACTCTGACCAGCTTCCCATTTCCTGCTGAAGTAAGCATCTGCAAACATGATACCACGGCTGTCACGTTTCACCCTAGGAACGGCGTGTCCAGTGTTAAAAGTTTAACTCACAGAGCTAAACAAATACAGATGCGGTATGTTGTTAAAACTAGACAGTTGTTGTAATGGCATTTAAAACATGAGTTTAAAATCTCATTATGACTTTCAATATGTTCGTGTTTAAATGAGAGAGGTCGTCACAATAAAACAGCAACACCTGATGAGTGTCTTCAGGAAGAAATGGAGTTAGAAGATGGAGAGTCAGAGGGAGCTCCTTTGATTCTCTTTAAGCAGTTGCGATCTGTTAGAGGAATGTATTTTTATGTCTCATTATAACATGAAGGTTTCTGGTTTTAACAAGGTACTTCCTCTTTATTTATTCCCTAGCACTGGCTATTAAATGGTACCATAGTTCAGGGTGATCTGCAGTGTTATGTCTTCCAGCTGACGTAGCGTTTCTGCATGTGGACCAAAATATTTAATCTGAACGGATGAATATCTTTCACACGTTTTTTTTTTTTTTTGTCCCCAAAATGGTTTTTAAAACTTTTTGTTGTTGTTGTTGAGAGTGCTGTTTTTATATCTTTCTTTAGCAATGGCTAAAGAAAGACATTAGTTGAACTGTGTACAACTACGGGTGAATTCACACCAGTTTTTTTTTTTAGTTCGCTATAATCAAACTAGCCTAGGAAGTGGGAAGGTGTGAACACTGGTCCGCCTGAAAACCTAAGTCTCGGTTTGGTTGAAGTGAACTCTGGTGCGGTTCGAATGCAGTATGAATGCCAAGTGAACTGCTCCAAAGCAGGAAGCAGACTATTGCGCTTAGCATTCTGGGTAAATACAAACAGACAAAATGTGTGTGTCTAGTGCTAGAAGGAGAAATGGCTCATGGAAATCTGTCAAAAACAAAGTAGAAATCCTACAGCTGCTGATATCTGACGCTCCTCCGTTTTTGTTTGCATTTTATGAAGAAGGAAGTTGAGCTCAGTGTCTCCTTCGGAGGTTTTCGTGTCATTTAGAGTTATCTAGGGTTATCAGCACATGACTTTTATTAAAATTTTTAAACAGTGTCATTTCCCTTCTGATTCATAGATATGTGGTACTTTGTGTTGGTCTGCCACATTAAATCCCGATAAAATACATTAGAGTTTGTGGTTCCAACATCACCAAATGTGAAACTATTCAAGAGGTGTGAATTGTTTTACAAGGCAGTGTATAATCATTACACGATCCGGTGTACAAATCATAACAGAGCATCCAAACTCCTAGGGAAGAGATTTGCTATGGACTCGTTAGACACACATGCTGCCTGACTAAAATTTGTTGCTACTTAAGTACATGTCCCTGGTCTGTTTGTTGTGCTAATTAAAGAAGGAAGCAGTTTCTTGGGAGAACGTGTCCGAGTGTTACAAATGGAGCGTTCCACAGAAAGCTCGCAAGGTCACCAGTATATTTCCCATGTTAATCTGTAATACAGCTCCAAAAGTGAGTTCCAGGCTGCTTTTATTGAAAAAATTATATAGTATATATATATATATATTTTTAAAGTCCTGCTCTGGCTGCTAATTACTTCCCACTTTGATTTTTTTTTTCCACATTAATTTAACAAATGTGATTATGCAGATGCAACGAACTAGCTCAGTTTACACAATACCCCTCACAGAGATGTTTTTAGTCCTCCGCCCTCGGCTGTACATCACTCTCCACTCTCAGCGTTCTGTTTACAACCAGCCCTTCTCATTTCCTGCACGGTGTACAGCAAGTACATTTACTGCGGTAATTTACGAGGTGAGCTAGCAGCTATCCCCATCACGGGGTTTGGGGAGGGGGGAGGTTGTAAGGGACCCTCGCACCAGCAGCCGTCGCCTCGTCGTACCCGTCGATGGGAATTCATCAGAGCTTTGTCCACATCTGCGTCGAAGTGGCGCCAAAGCTTATCTCTCATCTCCATGAGAAAAATGGATGGAGGTGTTCTCAGGCCAATTAATGTCCTGCCTGGATTTAGCTCCAGGCGGGGTTTTACCTTCTTTTTTTTTGTTTGTGTATGTTTCCGTGTGTCTCCCCAGCCGTTTCCTTTACCGAACCTCGGTTTTCTTTGTATTTGGTGTGTAAGCACGTTTACACAGGAGGCGGATATGGTGGTACGTCACTGTTAGATTTATTTATTTGTAAAAATTCATTAGTTGGTGGAAGATGGTTCTTAAAATCCTATAACCCTGTAAGTTCATAGATATCGGCAATGCCCTTCTCAGATCATTAGTACATAAAGGATTCAGATACATGATATTATTTTTTCAGAGATTTTGTTCAAATAACAGAACAACAGAACCTGGAGGTAGTAACAACCTCCTCAGCAAGTCAATGTTCTCCTTAGGCCTTCAAATGAGCCATCATTTGATGCAGGTGCGCTAAACCAGGGAGAGAATTAAAACATGCAGGATCCCGTCCCTTGAGGACCGACTTTGGACACTCCTGGACTAGACAATAAATCAATAGCAGTAGACATGTGATTAACATCAATAGATAATACGTCTGATCGAAAATTCGATAAAATTCACTGAACTACGATTATAGAACCGCACAGCATTCTGGGAGATGTAGGCACAGGAAAGACTTTAGCCTGTCAACCACTCAGCTAAGCAAGGTGGGTGGCGTCAACTAACTCACTCGCTCTTTGGTTACCTAGCAACAGCCCCTTACTAAGCAACAACAGTTTAAGGTTTTGCCACTGTGCCTCATAATGTAGTGGCGTGAAAACTGAGTATAAAACAGAAAAGGTCACGTCAATAGTTTTTCATATATTTAAAACGAACAAAAAAAAACCGTAATGAATAATTGACATCGACTGATATGAGACGTTTTTATCACGATACGTTGATCGTGATAAAAACTTTTGTCACGATACGATACTATCCAATCCAAAAAGAGGCATTTTACAGTAGTTATCTCCGCCACGTTGAGCCGCTCCTGGCTGCTGCGCCATCTGAGACATTCAGGGAGTGATTTCTTTCTTATACTTGTGAATCATGTCAGTATGAACAGCAGCAGCTCTTCTTTTGTAGTTTCCAGCTTCATACTGCGGGTGGGGGCGGGGGGAGGTGGGGGAAGTAGCTTAGTGACACTGCAGGGCATCGGCAGCTTCTAAATGTCACTTTGCTCTGCCTGTTGATGTATTTTGACATGTTGAAATCCCAGCGCACGCCGGTTCACTCCACCAGCCTGTAAACACTCGGTGTGATCTCCGCGCCGCAGCGGCCGACACCTTGTTTGACCCTCAGTCGGCGTGTGAAGAGGCTCCACCGAGACTTAATATCAGCTAATATGAGAGACTTTCAGTGAAGTGTGCAGCATCCAATAATGGATGATACACGGTTGACATTTTTCACTGCTGAAGTTGTCATTTGAATGCGTTTCTTTTTTTTTTTTCTGCTCGACCCGCCGCGTCTGGTTGAAGTTAACTGAATTGATGGTCGATTGTGTGTGTGTTTTTTTTTATTTTGACAGGACTGGGAGTTTCCTCACTTCATGGGTGACCTGGATATAAATTTACCTGGAATGTCAACAGCACATGTGAAGGTCAAGCTTCCTGTCTGCAAGCGCATCTTTAAGGAGGAGTACCACATTCACATCACAGGTACATTCGGGAATAAAAGGATAAAGATTGTGTCATCGTTCTAGGAGGGAGGATCTCCAGCTTTTAAACAGGCAAAGATCATGACAGGGAAACTGGAAGTCATCATTGCAGTCGATGAGGAAGAAGCGCCTTTCATTTTCTTTAAACAAATTGGGAGTAAAGAAAAGAAAAAAACGTGGCGTGGCTGCTCCAGTTTCCCCGTTCCCCTCCCCGTTGGGAAGGGTTCGTTTGTTAAAACCACAGCAGCCATTTATAATGCATGTGTAGCTGATGTGTCACGCAGGTGCCACAGACGCTTCAGCTATGTTTTCATCATTCCTCACGTGTGCCAGTGCACTCTGCGAACGAGTACGATTTTTCCTTTAAAACCGCGCCCTCCCCTCCCACCTTTTTCTCCGTGGAAAGCTGAGAAAAAGGGGTGGGGGGAAGCAAATGTTCCCGAGCTAATCGCTACACTTTCAAAACGCCCGGTAATTTTTGCAAGAGGTTGTTAACCCGGTTGCATTGGATAGAACATTAAGCGTGATGAAAGTGGCTACACCACGACGTGATTGGTTTAACTAAAAGCTTATTAGCATCACATCTTTGGTGGTGGTTGGTGGGGAGTAGTGGTGTCGTGTATACCTGGGGAGACATCTGCCTGCTATCAGTCATCCTAAGGAGATGGCTGTCTCATGGTAATATAGCAATCTTGTAAGTAGCACCTGTAAATGGATTTCTCTTTCTCAGCGCATGAGCTGAATGCAAAGCGAGAGGGAGTCCTGATGCGCGACGGTGAAAGTGTGCCTCTCTGATGATGCCGTTTTCCCAGACAGCAGCGGTCAGAAGTTTTACACCAGGTTGCTATTGGCGTGAGCTTAATTTGAAATTGTTTTGGGGGAGGGTATCGCCGTACAACAACCAACTTCAGTTTACTTAAAAACCAAGTGTTTGAACTCAATGTGAGTTTGATGTAGACAGTGTTAAAATTATGCATATGGGCTCAAATATACTCAGGCTGGGATCTTGCTGAATGTTCTTGGCAGAGATTGGAAGGTTCATTGATTTCCTGCCAGAGACCGGGCTTTAAAGCAATGTCAGTGAACTTACTTACAACAGTGTTGAGCTAGAGGCCGTTTCAGAGACTTATTGATAGGCTGGTTTGTTCATTCCAAAACCGGTTTTGACCTTTTTGGGGTCCTTTTCCTGTTGTGTCACCCAAATCTAACCAAGTTTCAACTGATCTCTTTAAAACAGAGCAAACTGGTTGGGATAGTCGAGAAGAATTTAGGTTTATTGAGAACCTAGTTTTACATCACCATGTATATTTTTGACTCTAATTAATTTACTTTGTTGATTACATAAATTTCAAAATGAATCAATTTAATTATTAGTACTAATTTGGATAAGTTCACCCTGAAATTATGGACAACAACCCTAACCCTTCCCAGCCCTAACCCTATATCATGTGCCTCTCTTTGTCTCTCTCTCTCTCTCGCTCTCTCTCTCCTAAGGTAAGTGGTTCAACTATGGTATCATCTTCCTCGTGCTTATATTGGACTTAAACATGTGGAAGAACCAGATTTTCTACAAGCCCTACGAGTACGGTCAGTACGTTGGGCCAGGAGAGAAGATCTACACGGTGGAGGAGCCGGAAACGCTCAGACACTTCAACCACAGCACGCTCACCTACGAGTGGCGCTCCACCAACATCAACCCGAGCACCAACAAGACGTACGTGGAGCGGGACATGTTCCTCCACAGCCGTTACATCGGGGCCAGCTTGGACATCAAGTGCCTGGCCTTCATCCCGAGCCTGGCGGCGTTTGTCCTCTTCGGCTTCTTCGTCTGGCTGTTTGGACGCTTTCAGGACAGCGAGACGTTCACGGAAAACCAAGACAAGGCGTACGAGAGGATAAAGAGGAAATCACCTTCGGAGTACAGCAAGGAGATGGGAGCGACCCCGGAGGACATGCACCTGACCATGAGCGACAGCCTGAAGCGGTCGGGAACGCCGATGCTCCTGTCGGTGGACGGGTCGCACTTCGGAACGACGCCTTCCACAAACTCGACCATATCGATGGACACGCAGGAGACGCACCCGAGCATTGTGATAGACAACGCAGTGCAAGACCAACCCGTTGTGTCGTTTGACGTCGGCAGACTCTCGCCGTGAACGCGTGGATTTTCCAACTGCGCCAAAGCAGAAAGAATTTACCGAGACTTCAGATTGTTGCAGGTTTTTTTACCCACTAAACTTTATCACACACACACGCACACACACACACACACACACACACACACGTTACTGAAGCAAACCTGTGTGTCTTTCATTGGGATTTTATGTGCTAGACCAATACAACATAGTGTAAAGACGAGGACTAAATCAGGGTTTTAAGGATCTTTTTCAAATTATCAGTTGGGAATTGTTGCATTCATTTGCATTTAGCCCCTCTGAGCCAATACTTTAAATAAAATTCCTTTTCCTTTTCATTATAACTCGAGTTTAATCAGATAAAACGGAGAGTGTCTGTGAACATCAACTTTCACGTCTTACCACTGATTCTCGATTGGATTTAAGCTTGGACTTTGACTAGGTCACTATGACACATGAATATGCTTTTGATCCAAACCATTCAGATACCAGTCTGTATGGTTTGGGTTGTTGTCATTTGCTGCCACAAGTAGCATTTTGTACGTTGTCCAAAAATCCAGTTTTGATCTCAAATGATTAGAATATCTTCTTCTTTCACACGTTTGCTTTGTCTCCTACTGTAAACAAAACTCTTCATTACTTTATTTCAACAGTGAAATAAAATAATAAACTCTTTCCAGAGTCCACGATTAATGCCATCGTATCATCACTCTCACTTGACCTTTGAACCTCTCCTGGCTGTTTCTCTCCTTACTAGACCCGTCCTGTTTAGGTGGACACCTCTTGGTAATTTGGGGCATAATTTTGGTCTTACTGATGGTAGTTGTTTATTAACGACTTCTAGCTGATTTTTTTTTTATTGGTATCGGAATAAAGGGGCTGAATATAAATGCAAAACCTTTTATTTGCAAAAAAAAATCCTAAGTTTTTCCCTTAATAGTTATACTTTACTTTGTTTTGGTTTCCATATAAAATCCAATTAAGACACATAAAAATTTGTGTAAAAATGTAAAAAAATAAATAAAATATATATATATATATAAGTCAAAGAATGCTTCTGCCATGCAGTAAGTGACGTTAAGAGAGCAGGTTCTGTGGTTTTCATATATTTTTCCTAAGATATCCTCTGAAAAAGCCTCCATATTGGCACCGGTTCTGATGCAACTAGCCTAATATGAAGCAGATCTTTTTAAAACAGATGGCAAACTTTTAATTGACACGGTGCTGGCTTGGATTTTCTTAATTTACTTCAGTCATGGTTTAAACTAATGGGTGCCTATATCTGAGGAGTGTTTCTGCTTCTGTAACTCTGAGACGGAGCAGTATTACAGCTACAATCGTGCCTTGATATTTCATATGTTTATATACTAACAGCCTACCGCTACGGAAGATGTCCTAATTATGGTCTGCTCGACTGATCCCTGCTGTATATCCTCATATCAAACCAACAATTGTTACCTCATTTGGTCCTCGGCTTGTGCCGGTTTTTTAATTTATTCTCTTGTGTTGCTTTTAATCCGTTTCAAACGTCGCGTCTCTTGTCGAAACGGCGCGATTATCAGCATCAATCTACGTTGATGACCTTTTCATATCCCCTCACTCGATATTAGGCTCGAAGATAATAAATGCAATCAGCAGAGATGAAATAGCAAAGCAACAAGCCGCTCGATGATTGCAAATGCGGCTCCTGCTCCTTTCTCTGAATATCAACCGAGTCGGGAGGTTGGTTTTGCCCTTGGCATAAACATTCTATTGAAGTGGAGGGGTATTTCTCTCCTTTTTTTTTTTTTTCTTCTTCTTTCTTTAAAGCTCAGGGCTTCTTTATGTCTAAATAATCTTTGAAGGTTTTGGAAGCGGGTTTTTTGCAGGTATATATTTTTGAATATTATTCAGTTGGCACATCATCCTGCTGCTCTGAACTCATTCTGTAGCTGCAGTATTTATCTTCACAGTCGCTTTAAAAGTGTCTTTTTCTGAGTTTTCGTGTTCCACGTTATTTCTTTGTAATGTAGCTCTGTGGGAGTTGGTCCAAAAATGTGCCCTTAGACATTTTTTTTTCTTTAAAGTGCAAATATGAATTAAATTATTAATGAGTTACAGATTTTTTTATTTTTTTATTTTTTTGCATGTGTGTTAAAACGTTTCAGCAAGAACTTTGCGACCAAAGATTCCAGATAATCCGATGTTTTAACCCTGCGAGAAATGTACTTGATTCTCTTGGATGGAAAAGGCCAAACACACATAACGACTTAAAGTGTTTAAACAAACAAACAACAAAAGTAATGAAAACTTGTATTTTTGCAAAACACACCCAAATAATAAAAAAGAACAGCCAATGATTTGGTTTTATTTTGTTTCATTAGGTAAATAGTGGTTTAAAATTATTACGTTAACTGAATGTATTCATTTAGTGCATCCAGTTAGATGATATTTAACATTATACGTGCTTAATTTCTGTTGTTTTTTTTTACTGAAAGGTTATTACACAGAGTACTATTACAGTATACTGATGAGGCGCTCCATACTGGAGTTCATTACAGCTGAGGTCCCTTTTTGTGTTGAAGTTTAATTGAGCACATTGTGTGTCTGTGGATGACAGAGGCCATTCTATGAAGAGGTCAGTTTATTTAGCTTAATTGCTTTGCAGCTCTTGATTCTGTAATTCTTTTTTTGGTAACACTTTATTTGAAGGGGTGTGAATAAGACTGACATGACACTGTCTTAAACATGACATAACACCTGTCATGAACATGAAGAAGTCTTTATGAATGGTTATGACTGTTGTCATGAAGTGTCATTCTGTAAATAATGACACTTTTAATGCAAAGTTGCTCTAAAGGTTGCATTAAATTGTCATTATTTACAAAATCATGCAAAGTTTGCACTTTTAATAGACTTTCAGTGCAACTTTTAGAGCAGCTTTGCAATAAAAGTGTCATTATTTACTGAATGACACTTCATGACAACTGTCATAGACATTCATATAGACTTCTTTATGTTCATGACAGGTGTTATGTCATGTTTATGACAGTGTCATGTCAGTCTTATTCACACCCCTTCAAATAAAGTGTTGCCCTTTGTTTTTCTTTTTTTTTTACATTAGAAGCCACAAATCACATTGTAGCATTTAACTAAAAGAGGGTGAAAGTACTTTTTTTTTTAGTGGGGGGGACCCTGGACTTTTCTGATGTTCTTACTGGATTTGTTGCTTTCTCTGTGTTTTGTTTCAATAATTGGACCTTTCCTTGCTTTTGCTGTGTTGTATATCTGTCCAGTCTGGTGCTGCCAATAAATCAACCGTTTTCTGTTATTTTGTTTTATTTTTATTTTTTTTACATACTCCATTTTCCTGACTGGTTTCATTTTTCTTCCATTTGGGATTCCAGGAAGGCTTCAAATCTTGTTAAGTAATTCCCAGCGATGGGGAGCGCGAGGGGTGGGGGGGATGAGGTGGAGACAACCGTTCTGGTTTACATTTTCTCTATACGCTCGGCTAATAGTTGCCAAGCAACAGCGCAGGTCAAGCTCCTTGCAGCTGCTGACCCAATTAATGTGGGCGACACCAGAAATTATGGCGCTATCTTTTTACAAGGACACTTGAATATGTAACCTGTATACACAACATCCTCCTCAGATTAAAACAAGTCCTCCTCGAGGCCCGTTTGATTTATGCCGGCGGGAAACAATTTCAGTCTGTTGCGTGTTTTGTTCCCCCCGGTGAGGTTTGTTTACGAGCACGTTCTGTCTGTGTGCAAATGAGTTAGCGACTTGATCAGAAGCGATGGAAAACAAATCCCCTGCAGACCTTCCTGATTTCTCGTGTCAAGATGAGGAACGTCCAACTGCTGCTACCAGAAGAATATGGAGTCAAGAGCCAATTAGTGGATTGAAAGTAAAAAGAAAAAAAGTTACAATATTGTGGATTAGTTTATATTTGCAGCCAGTTAGTCTGCTCAAAAGGGACAGGTTAGATTTATTTATGGATTTCTGCCATGTTGAAACGTTTTAAATATGAAAATTGCAACGTGAACGCTATTTTTTGTAACATTTAAACTTGGGTATCCTTACATGGCTGTTATGTTTTATAATATACACTATGATTCATAATAAAGACTCCTTCAATGCCAAAATATAGCATCTTGAATGTATCTAGCTGGTAGAAAAGCAAGGCAGTGTCAAAATATATCACTTGGTTCATTTGACCCATTATAACACTTTAGTTTCATATTTCTATCATTCCTGTTTCTCCCTGCCTTATTCCAGTACTTTTCAAAGTGGGAGCCTCAACAACATTATCAATTAAATTGATCAAGCTGCATTGCTCCTCAAGGCAGCATAGTAGGTATGAAATGAGCAAGGAAGAAAGAGACTGAAGGAATCGTCCAGACACCCTGCTGGGTTTGTGATGAATAAAATCTCAAGTCATTTTCTTATTGCATGAGGTGATTGTGTGGGGAAATGAAATTGATCAGGTACTATATTATGACATGGACATCAATCAAATTGATAAAAATTGTAGTGATATTACCTGGTAACATTTCCCCGCCATAGAACAAATGAACAACTAAAATCAGAAGGTATGTGGCAGCATTTATGCTAAACGAAAGTAGTAATTATTAAGTAGTGAATAAAAGTGAGGAGAAAAAAAAAAGACATTCAAAAAGTTTAATGTTCCTTTACATATTTTGTATGTGGGTTGGTAAAGGAGATCTCCAGCTAAGAAGCCGACGACGTTTGAAAACTTTTAGGAGTTTTTCTACTGCTCTCACCGGACGGACTCCACAATTTCAGTTTAAAAAGGTTCCTTTTTTCAAACCAGCTAAAAGAATCTTTCATCATATTCTTCCAGTGAATTCAAAGTCCTTTTAATGTATTCCCCAGTTTACAAAGAATATAAATGTGGCTGTCTGGATAAAACACCATTGATTTCAGGTGTATGAACTCCAGCACCTTAGAGGTTGCGGTGTTTTCGCAGCCGATTACAGTATATATATTCCTCCAAGCTTCACGTGGCTTTCAGACCAACTCAAGAACGGCATGTAGGGAGCTTCTTGAAATGAGCAGCCGCATCCAAACCTTGTGTCACCAAGCAATGCAACGCAACAGCTGCAGTGGATTCAGGCTGACCAAACCCAGTCTGACGAGTCTTTGGTTTGGTTTGCGTCAAAGCACTGTGTAAAGTTGAATTGTGGTGAAGGGACTTTTCCTCAGAAGTCGGGTTTTAGTGAAAGAGGCTCTTAACAAAGACGGTTTGAACAATGCTGCGTTTCCGACTCTGTGCAAAACAGTTCGGAGTCGGCCCGGTCCCGCTCCGACTCTGCTCAGAACAAAAACAAGAGCATTGATAATGAGATGACCTGGTTTGGAGCAACTTTAATGCTCTGCACAGAGCCCTCTGACATCAGCACGATGGGTCGCCTTTGGAATGACTGAGAGCGGACTGAGAGGCAGGCCATTTTGTCCAACGTCAGCGTCTGACCTCACAAATGCTCTCCTGGAAGAATGGTCAGATACTCCCATAAACACACTCGTAAACCTTAACACACACTTCTCAAGAGGGTTGAAGCTGTTATAGTCGTAAAGCGTGGGTCAACACCATATAAAACCTTAAAATGGGATGTCGTTAAAGATTGTCGTGAAAGGCAAGTAACCCAACACTTTTGGCAATATGGTGTGTTTTTGTCCAGAAATACACATTACTGTAGAATCGTGGGAAGTTATGTTGTTGAAACGAAAGGAAGACTGAAGTTGAGTATGTGTAAAAAAAACTCTTCATAAAAAAAATTCACAAAATTAAAAATAAGTTCATACATGATCAAAAACAGTTATAAGTGTTTTGGTTTAAGTATTGGAAATACTGTAATACTGGAAATAATTTTTCCTAAAGTTTATGACAAAAGGATTTTAGACCAATTCAAGCCTACTTGAAAATAAGAATAGACTTTTAATATTTAAAAAAAACAAAAAAAAACATCTGTTGCAGCTTACAATAAAGTTCAAATAGTAGTTACTCTTTGCATAAATGAGGTTTTATTTGTTGGTAAATCTCAAGTCAAAGTTGTACCCTTCAACATTTAAACAGACACAAATGTTCAGCTTGAAGCTCCGTTCCTTTCGGTCTGCGTTTCCTCTGAAGCGTAGCTGACGCAACCGACTCAACTCTGTCTCACTCCTCACTTTGAATGATCTCTAATAAGATCCGCAGCCAGATGGTGTTTTCAGAAAACCTAAGGGGGGGAGGGGGATAAAAAACAAAACTGCGGTGTGAAAACAGGCAGGTGTATGAACACCTGAGGTCTTACTGATGGTTTTTGTTTGCTTTGGAAAATAAATCTCCCTGCCAGAATGAATTAGTTGTTTGAGTGAGGCCTTCACTAAGTGAGCCAAATGGCTGAGAAATATGATATTGATTTAAGATTTTTTTTTTTTTTTTTTTTTGCTCCTTGTTTGGCGGACCAGGCAGTAATCCAGAGAACATCAGAAGTTAGAGATTCAGGAATGTCTCATTCCGTCTACTGAATGCGGTTTTAATTGTGTTGGTAACTTAAATAGTTAATGTAAATCATTTTTCCCCCCCTTTCAGATTGGATCCCAAAATTCAAGCCTAATTAAAATGCTTTTTTTTTCTTTTTTAATTATATTGTTTGCTGTTACCCTTACTCACAGTTGATTTCATTGATCCGGTGAAAGACCGGAGCCGACTTTGGCTTAGCAAAAGGAAACCGTGCTGTTGTTTCACCTACGGCTATATATAAACAGGGAAAAATCCCCGACGGAGATGCTCCTCAGCTACAGATCAGCTGGAATCTCCTCCGCTGTCTCTGAGCTCTCCTCCAATTAGATCAGTGCATCATGTCCTGGCATGGCCCATCACTCTGCGCTGACAGCTCTGTGACTCTCAGAGACAATGTGAAATTTATCATTGCAGTCAGTCCCAGCCAGCTTGTAGGCCCCCTGCGTGCCCCCCCCCCACACACACACACCCTTAGCCATCATGAGATGGTGTCTGTCTGTCCCTGGTGGTCACAGGGGAAACTGAATTCATCACCGGTTCCTTCTGCAGGTGTCTGATGCCTCACAGAGGAACGCGTGGCTCGGATAATTCTTCCAAAAAAGTCACTCCCAGGACCGAATCCCCCCCCAGCCACGGGTTTGCCACGATGTTTCCCCTTGCCGTGAACGAAGTGGAGCAGGTTACTACGCTCTAATTGTTCCTCGGTGAGACTAAATGTAGAGCTGCCTAATGTAACGGCTCACTGCTGATTAAAGGTTTGCCAACAAACAGCGAGGCAGTCCAGCATTTCTTCAATGAAATCAGAGATAAATCGAGAAGAAATGCAGACAAAAAAAACCTCATACGTTGGTGTAAAGCTGGTCCATTAATCATCATCAGCAGGGCCCCCCATAGGGTGTATGGGAGTTCACCCAACAGGTTTACATATGTGTTCAAAACCTTAATTATCAAATCCATTAATCAACACCAGTGGAGTCAAAAGAAGAATATGTTTTTTGGTATTGGCAGAGATGATTTGGCAAGTCTGTGATGGCTGCATCTCACGTATTCAGCTCTGCTGTCCAAAACACAAATGCATTTTCCTTACGATTGCGACGTAATTTAAGGAAGAAATAAACAGGAAGAAATAACAGACTTTTTGTGCAAAGTTTAGATCCAAAAAGAGAGTTCAACTTATAAAACTGATAGGAAACAATACATCGGTGGTTAGTACTGCTGTTATACCACTGCTTAGTCGAAGTTGGGTGAACATTGGCATGAGAGACGGGTTATTGCTGGTGGGGTATGAAAATGTTACTGACAATTTCTTTTTTAAAAAAAGTTTAAAATAAGTTTTGCTCAATAAAACTTGGTCATGAAAGCAGTTCAGCATGCCGCATAGTCAGTGCTTTTGTGCTTTACGTTAAGAGATTGGATGCTATTGCTGAGATTGCTCTCAAACACAGGAAGGCCTCCAGGGACGCCTGAAGGTACAAGGCGCCATGTAAACCCTGTCAAGTAAAGACTGTACTGCCGTATATACAGACAACAACATCCTGACGTATCTCGATATAACTAAAGCGAATCACTAACAGAAGCAGAGAAAAGTTGAAAGTCTGGCAATGAGGTGCAAAAGTGACATCCTTACCTTTAACATCTGAGCAAACCAAGGTGAAAATGCCAAATCTGTTGCACTGCTAATTCGGAGGTCAGAAGTTGAAAGGTTTGGTAAAACCAATGATATGGATTAGGTTTATTGTGTAAGAAGAAGAAGAGTAAACCTAAATGCAGCAATGTTACATCTCAGTAACGTCTATTCTGTCTCCAGACTTTAAATGAATAAACATTGCTGCTGTCTTTTAAGACTCGGACACTTTGCTTAGGTAGTAGTGGCACATTATTTAAAAAAAAGGAGTACCACGAATGACGCCTTTTAAAATCAATTTCTGTTTAACACTAATGTAGTGAGACATCTCATTTTACCTTCTGCCTTGTCCACTGCACTTCTTTGCAGACAAAACTGCATTTGTATTCTTCTTTTTTTTTTTTTTTTTTTTTACTTCAGATGTTCAAATGACAAAGATTTCTCCTTTCCCTAACAATATTTGATAAGTTCACGTTCATCTCCCAAGACCAAGCCAAACCAATGGCTGTCATTAGGGTACAGGTATATACTCGCTGTTTTTCCCCGTTTTCTGGCTAGCATGTCTGTACAGTCAGCCATATGCTGTAAAAAAATAAAAAAAATCCACACTCCACCTATAAAAGGCAAACGCTTTCATCTCTGAATGTTTGATAATCCTTCCGCAGCATTCGACATCGATGAGACACAAAAGATGAACACTAAAAAATAATTGCATGATGCAGTTCTCGTTTTGACTGCAAAAACACTTCCACCCTCGACAAAGCGGTGACTTTTTGAAAACCAATTAGAGTTTGACGGAAAGGGCAAAAACAGACGATATGTTCTAGTGAGGGGGGATGGGGGGAAACTGTCACTGCAAAGCGTTGCGAATGAATGTTGTTAGCTTAAAACTCTTTTCTGAAGTAAAACTGGCCCTTCAACTATTTAACTGCCAAAATCATATTTATATGTATGGTCATTAAATGTGAATATAGGACAGGCGCTCCAGTGGACTCCCTGTTGGGTCCTCTACATCTGTTGCGGAGGGGGTGATTCAGCGCTGCCATGGAAAATTGGACATTTAGGAGCCAGCTGGAGGAGCGGTCTGCTCTTCTGCTCCACTAGCACTCAGGTGCCCACTGGCCTGCTGCCACCACCAGCTAGAAGCTGCTGGACCAAAGCAGGCAGGCAGCCTCGGTGGACACACTCTCTACTGCCTGTGTCCTGTGTCCAAAGATCCAACTCTGATGAGCTCAGAGTCGTAATAACTGAGATAAACAGTTTTTAGGCCAGGATCAGAGAGAAGAAGAAGAAAAAATTTACAGGATAGGAGAGTGTGTTGGAATATAAATGGGTCTTATTATGAGAGTTTATCTCAGGGATAAGAAGCCAACTCCGGGATGAACTCATTTATCGGTGGGTGTGTGTGAACAAAGATCTTTGCTAACTTCGACAACCAAACCGAAAATAGTTTTTGATTTAAGCTCTTTGTAGCTTTGAGGCTGTGCTTAAAGTTAGCGTCTGATGGTCCGAGTCGGAATTTTTGCACACAAAAAAAGCTGCTAAAATATTTCCTCATCCCAAATGCTGAGATATTAATGTTTGGACAAAAGTTGATGTTGAACAGTTTTAGCTAAACATCAAGTTTAAAACTTTGACCCAATTTGTAGAAAAGAGACGAGAAGAAGCCTCATCGTTCTTTACAGACCACCAATGTGAACTACAGCTTTATCAGGCTTCAGGATAATGTAAGAAATTATAAAATAATTCTGTGACATAATGCCAATGGGTTTTGTTATTTGGTTTTGGTAAATACTAGAAAATGAATTTGTTCACTTAAAGCAAAACTAGCCTCCTTTTGCTAATGGGTTAGCTGGCTGAAGCTAAACCGAGGCTAAGCTGGGCTAACACTTTCGCCAGACAGTTCAGTCGAAATAGTTTATACATCGTTTTAGATTGAGAACATTTTTCCAGATGAAACCATCAATAACAGCCCCAATAAAGTATTCGCATTGTCACCGCTTTCTAACAAGAGAATACAACCTGCATAGGTCCGTTCAGTTAGTCAGAGGTTTTAAATGCTGCTACTCCTGCTTTGTGCAAACATGCCTGCTCATTTAACACAGTGCAGAGAATTAGCCCTGTAGCTGCGCCAGAAGCTGCCAGATGTGAGGTCAACAGCTGCTCGCTCCGAACAGGTTTCTGTTTTTTCCAGATTCACGCCTCATTTTTATGAGAATGATTAATTCAGTCTTTTGGGAAAATGCTCATTAAGGCTTTAGGAGTCCAGGTTTTATCGACACTGCGTGTTGACTCCGGCAACCAGAAAAAAAAGAAGCTCTGCAAAGCACAAACACCATTACTGTGACTTGATACTTTGGTTAAAATGTCATTGAAAATGTAAGTTGTGTCAAAGTTGGTCTCCTTTCTTTGCTAAAGAATAAAAAAAGAAGCAATAATTTTTGCTAGCTTGCGGCTTTATGTTCCATCGATCAAGTCCCTCGCGCTCGAGCTAAATTTAATCCAAGTATGATTGAAAGGTCTAAATTTAGCTACATAATGTTTATCAAATTAGCTAACAGGCCGGTTTTGCAGCGTTGTGCATTATGCCCTGAGCCACGGTGTCAAACTCGAGGCCCGGGGGCCAAATCTGGCCTGCCATTGCTTCTTATGTGGCCCTCTGCTATCTTATCTTACCAGACTCAGCAACTATTATGTACAAGGCAAATAAAAGGTAGCCACCAGAAAATTCAAGAGAGGAATAAAAATTTAAAATCTTATCCATGTGAACAACCATGAAACGTTTCTGCATATCTATTTCTGGTAACAGTCTAAATGAGGTCCTCAAACACAGCCAGACAGTTTAAGAAAATGTAGAAAAAAATGTTAACATAACAGATAAGCCTGCTTATCCCTAACTGAAATGGTGATAATAGAAAAGTATTTGTAATCAAAAATAAAAAAATAACCTGTCAGGTCATCTGCATCATGGTGCAGCGAACAAAAAAGAATAATCAAAGAAAAATTGACAGATGCTAATTTTTGCGCAGCTATTCTCCAACATATTTAATCACTCTATAATTGTAGTAAAGATGGAAAACTGTTCTGAGCAAAAGTCTTTTTATATCATTTCGTTTCAATAATTAAACATTCACATTAGGAGATTATTGATGTATTATAACAGGGAATGTTAAAGTGTCGCTCTAGAACAGAAAGAAAGGACGAATTGAATATTAGAAATACTATAATATTAACAAGTGCTCCGTTTGACACGCAATAAAAAGTAATGACACACACACATACACATAAGTCCAACCCAGAACTTAAATGTAAATGGAAATACTTTATTTCACCATAACACTGTAACAAGCTTGGAAAAAAAAAAAAAAAAAAAAAAAAAAAAAAAAGATCAAATCAAACAAAATGCTACAGAGCACCACATCATACAGACAACTGTTAAAAGTGGCAACAGAACCTTATGCTAATGGTTTTCACTATCTAAGGTATCATTTTTCATAATCATTGTTATTATAGAAATCAGCAAAAATGTCTGGACATCAAGCACAGTCATGCCAGTAATAGTAATATCTTACAGATTCATGTAGCAATGCTTTGGAGTGGGTAATCGGCGACGCTCAAAGGCTTCGCTTTGGGCAGGCGCGACGCGGGTCAGAGGGAACTTGTAGTCCGTCGTCCGTTTGGCATTTGGTATAAAGGATCTGAGGATACAGGTGCGGGTCACAGACTGTTCGCAGGTTGCTTTTAAACACCTAACGTGCACAAAGTACCAGATGGGTGGAGGTGATGTATGCAACGTACAATAAAAGCTTTAAACTGGGGGGAGAAAAAAAAAAAAAAAGGATAAACCAGAGGAGACAAAACCTGAATGTCAAAGATGTACAATTATCTGTGACCTGAATTGTAACCTCCAATCATCTGGCTCAGCAGGTCAAAACCAAGCCGAACAGTGCAAACACTATTTGACCCAGGCCCCGTGAAGAGGACGGTGAGGAGACACAGGGGGCCGTGTTACTTTTTTTTTTTCTTTTTTTCTCTTTGTACATGGAGAACTCTGTACAGGTGCCTTCAGATCTGCCAGGGACTAAAGGCACATCGGGTCCACTGAGCAACAGATGTGTCCGTTCTGCAAATGAGAGAAAAGAGGGAGAAGGGAGGGTCACAGTCACACTTGAACCCTACAGGCAAAGTCTTTTTGAAACGCAGCGGCTGCTAATTTCCCATGATGCAGAAGCTGACATTTGGAGCTTCTCGGCTTGTCCCTTTTTTTTTTTTTACCACCGGCCGATCCGAGGGAATTTTATAGCCGGGATTTAAATGTGAAAGCCCACCGGGTCACGGATCGCCATCATCATGACCGAAACAAAACTGCACGTCAGTTCAAAGCTACGTGTCCAAAAAAAAAAAAAGGAGACTGTCAGTCGGGTGTAAAGCTCTTCCTGTGAAATACTGCCACATTCCTTTTGTTTCCGATAAGAGGCTCACTGTCGGCTAAGTAGGAGGAATGAGTGGATTAGCTTTAAAGCTACGGCAAACAATTTATGTCCACGTTACAACATCACCTGTTCAGTCCAACAACACAGAGAGCAGCTTGATTTACCGTCCTAATGTTATTTGCCGCAGTTTCTCATAAGATGCTACAACTACCACTCGGAGTACTGAATTGTGTAAAGACGTCTGCTCATTCACCGCAGCGCAGAAGAGGATCGACGCCGCGCCTAAGCATGAGGCTATAGGTGAGAGGTCAACAGCCGTTCTTTTTGGTTTCTGTTTTTACAAAAAAAAAAATTCAAATTGAATGCCTCTTTTTCAGGTAAAGGTTCCTTTTAGTATTTTAGAAAAGGGCTCATTGAGGGGTCAGGAGTCCTGACTGAAAGAACACGATCATGATCACGTTAAGATCGACACCGACGCCAAGAAAAAAAATTGGATATTAGATTTGGGTGTCGATACCTTGGCAGTGTAAGGCACAGGGTGGTTTCTAATAAAGAGCAGACCGATATAAACGGTGGCAGCATGACGATATGTTGACCGTCTTTAATTAGGGCAACAGGCAATTCAGAAATAATGCTGAAAAATAGCAAAGGAGTGAATAGGACAGCACTCAGCAGAAATGTTAATGTTCTTTATGAAAATATGTCACTTGGACTTAGCTGCGCAACTCACCCTGTTCAGGTCCTCCGTTTCTGGTTATTTTGCACCATATTTTCTTTGATGATTAAGTAAAGACAGCAGGCTGGATCGCTGAAGGTTCTGACTAGTTTCCACTCTACCTGGCAGCTTGAGCTCACCGATTGCCATGTTTACTCATTTTCTTATTAGTCACATCAGCCGATAATTCTGTTACTACTGACCAGAGGAGTGCGCTCGTCATTTCCATTTAACATAAGATGGAGCCGTCTGCTTGTGAGCGTTTCTGTCGTCTTGTATCCACAGCAGAATGACATGTTTTAAGTGCAGACTTTGAACCGATTCAAATACCTGCCAACGGCGCCATCCTGGGTGGACAGAGTTGCAACAACTTTTCAGTGGACGTGTTCACCGTGTCACCAAAAGCCTGGCGGCGAGACGGTTTTAGGCAAAATAATGCAGAGCTAAAAGAACTGCACAAAAAGTCATGCAGAAACATAAAGACAGAAACCTACAAAACCCATGTAGAGAGTTTAACAAAAAAAAAAGAAGTTGATTTTGGGGGTGAGTTTCACTTTAAATGTTGTTCACAAACTATCGCCATTACTTCTTCCAAGTCGGCTATGTTTGTTTACTCTGAACTCACGTTTGGCCTCTAGAGGTTTTAGCGATAGCTCTCATGTGAAAAATCGGAATAAAACCCAAAAACGTGACAATTTTAAACTCTTGTCATGTGAACCAGGCGCTACAATGTATTAAAATTGATCTAAATTAGTACATTTAAGGAGTGCATCCTTTTATTTTATAGATTATAACAAAATGCCAATTATTTAGACAACCATATTCAAGGGCACATAGGCTACACTATTGGTGTTTTAAAGATGCGATGTCATATTTAGGTGTCATGTCAGTCTTATGCACACTCCTTCAACTTAAGTGTTACCTAATCCTGCAACAGCTTTATGCTAAGCTAAAAAGCTAGCAAGGCTTTATCCAACACAGAAGGCTCTGACTCCTTGGAAATCAATAATAAAATTAGTTAAGATGGAAAAACCTTTGGAAAGTATCCAAAATACACCCCAACTGTAAGTGTTGGTCTATGAAATGCTGCAGTGAGGCCATAGAAACGCTCAAACTGCCTCTGTGGCGTGAAATCTGCATTGCAGCACGCCGCCTTTTCAGTCAGAAGTAAGCGACTCGCTGCAGCTCGCGGCCTCGACTCCGGGCGCCTCACCTTGCACTGGCACAGGGTGCACTCCGTGCCGTGTTTGATCCAGGAGGAGCCGCTGAAGCGTGAGATGCTGTACTCGTCCGTGCACGTCTTGGTGATGTCGTTGCGGATGGTGTCGGCCTGGCAGGGGTCAGTGACACAGCGGGGGCAGCACTCGCCCTCCGGCACCATGGTGAACTCGCAGTCCACGGGCGGGCACGGCAGAGGCCAGCAGTCCACCTGCCCCTGCTGCGAGGGGCGAGAGGGAGGAAATGTCACACCATTTAGAGAAAGTCAGACATTTTTTCTTTTTTTTTTTAAATCTCAGCAAATACCGCAACCACATTTTTTCAAATAATTTTTGTTTTCACCTAAACAAGTCATTAATTCAAATACACGTATTTCTCCGGACATTGTGCATCAGCATGCCAGAGGGAACATCATGACTTGATGGGGGTGGGGGGAAAAGTTAAGGTACCAAGGAAAAAAAAAAAAAAAAAAAAAAAAGATGAGCAAAGCAACCTTCCAACAAAGTCAGCACTTCTTTGCAGACTGGGGAAGTAAACGCCGCAGCTTTCTAATTGTCTCATTGTTGTTCCCGTATTAATCTCACGGCAAACTTTGAGCCGGGAACGTCGTATTGGATTTTTCGACTGGCCTGAGAAAACACATCATTTATTCTGTCTTTTGCAAACCTCCGCCCCCACACCCTGCACCTTCGTGCTTTTTTTTTTTTTTTTTTTTTTTTTTTATCACCGTGGCCTGGCCTACTTCTGCCCCACATTAACATCCGTGGCATGTCCCGTAGCCATTTATTAGTCATGTTACAAAAAAAAAAAAAGAAAAGAAAAACCCAGCAGAAGCCAGGAGATGCTAGCACGGACACTTAGTTCGAAGCTCGATTCAAGCGTCCCACTGGGGGTATTTAATATCACAGAAAAATCGCCCGGATCAGCGTTTTAGAAGAAGTTGCTGGAAAAAATAGTTTATCTGTAAAGAACGCAGACTCCCACAGTGCAGATGCCCACGCCTCGTGTCTGTGAAAACATTCCAAAGTGGGAGATCCACCCCCTGACTGGCAGCCCTTAGCTGAGATTTGGTAAGCAAATGAGTAACGAGTCGTCACGGCGTGGAAAGTTGATCAGGCTGACGCAGCGGACAGGGCTTCGGTGTCTCTGTTATTTCTACAGGCCGTTTCATTCGCCGTTCTTTGTGCCTCGTCGTGATTTTATCTCCTCTTTCTTACACGGGTCCATTCAGCGGTTTGCAAGAGTGAATACTAATAAATGAATCCAAGAGATTAAAACTGGTGACATTTATCTCCGGCTGGGAATTAGGCTCAAACAATCATGTTTGCTTTTTTTTTTTTTTTTTTTATGTGCTTTGACCTTAAGTACAGCTCACATGCATGTTAATGGAAATTAATGCTCTCTTGATTCCAACAGGGTGGAAAATCGTAACTTCTCTCCCCTCCCACTCCAAAGACTGCTTCTGCTTTTCGTTCTCTCTCCACATTTCAGTGTCTCGGATCATAAAACGCATATTAATATCACACCAAGATAACCTTAGTACATGGAAAATGTAGTTTGGAGTTCCTGATTCTATTTATAAGAGAAAAAGTTATCAAAATATCCTAAACTCTAGATGTTTACAGAAACTAGCCATGAGTCTATCACATGATCATGGAGGAATTTTTGGGCCACTCCAAAACATTTATTTATTTTAAAACTCTCAGAGGAAAAGTTGCTGGTCGCCTGTTGACCATCGATTGTCCTTCTGCATAACCGTAATGCGATTTAGCTCAAGGTCACTGCTTCAGGACTTTCTACGAGAGAGCAGAATAGCTTTATCTGCTGATGAAAATTGTCCAGGTTGTGAAGCAGCAAAGCAGCTCCACACCATCACACTACCTCCATCATTTCTTCTTCTCTTTCCAAAGTGCTGGGTTAGTTCTGCACCAGATCTATCAGGACACACACACCATACAATGCAGTTCCGCTTTTGTCTCTTTAGTCTGTGGAATATTTTTCTCAAAAGTCTTGGGGATCATCGAGCTGTTTTTGTATCAAAAGCACCATGTAAGCAATGGTTTAGACCGTGAAACTCTTCCATGGACGTCTTTTTTTTTGCCAGGTCTTCTGATTGTAGACACATGAACACTGACCCTAACTGAGACAGGTGAGGTCTCCGGTGACTCAGATGTGGTTCTGGGTTCCTTTGTGTCCTCTTAAATGAGTTGTCAGTGCACTCAGTGACTTTGGTAGGTCGGCCACCATCTTTCATGGATAATAGTTTTTATTGTTCACTGGGATTGTAAAGCTTTAGAAATGAGCTGTGTTGGTGCAAAGACATTTTGAGAATCTTCTGAGGGCCACACTTAGCGACATAATATCACACCACTGGTTTAGATAAAAGCAAATTAATGCCAATGGACGCTAATGTTTTCTGTTCTCTAATTTCTGTAGAATGAGACAATAATAATTCTTTTTTTTTTTTTTTTTTTTTTTTTTTACATATTTTCATCTATACATATTGTCAAATAGCTCCTTTAGAAGTTTTGTGCTTGGTACATGTGGCAGAGATCAGGTTAGGGGTGTGGATAGTAGTGAAACTATATAAAAAAATGTGTGCTTAACCATATGTGAAATATAACCTAGCAATGAGGCGATTTTATTTTCATATAGAGCCTGACTAGTTTGAATTGCAAATTTTACAAATCAAATCATCAATAGAGAGCAGCTTTTTGTATTTGGATACATAGATAAAAAAATAAATTGTCATTATAAATGGTGATATAAACCCATCAGACATGTTGCAAGAGGTCAAAAACTTGTACCCAGTAATGTATTTGCCTGCAGAGGCCATCTTCCTGGTTTCGCAATGATTGCATGTGCTTAGGCGAGATGGTTTCACATCTCGGTCCTGCGAACACGTTTCGCCCATCTGCTGCAGTCGCTGTGTATTTTAAGGTCCCCGCTGAGTTTGGACAGCCATTGCTCTCCTAAGTGTAGCAGCATTCAAGGTCCATTTCACGTCCCCGTCACGCTACTGCACCCCACGGTACCGGGTGGGGCGAGAGGGCGGCTGCCTTCTCCTTCAAGAGCTGGAAATGCGCGGAACTTTAATTGGCCGACTTTAACGTCTGCGATCTCGACACCTGGACATCTGCGGGCCGCGTGTGGACGTGGCGACATTTCCAAACATGTGTATGTTCTGGTGTTTGCACTCCCCTTGTGTGTGTGTGCGCGCCGCTGTTGTGACAGGCAAGTCTGGCCTTCTCAAATGTGTTTGTGTCAACACGTACAAGTGCCTGCGGTGAGCACGGCTGCGGCGGGAGTGAAGCAGAGCGATCTCATTTTCAGCCGAGAGTGCTTCCCCGCTGCCTCTCTGCTGAGCTGTGATTTTCAGGCGCTCCTGTAATGGTGCGCTGCAAGAAATCCAAAGAGCGACCCTGAGGTTCAGGCAGCAGGACAACAGCACAATACAGGAGAGCATTTGGGAGGGAAGGTGGCTGAGGTGGGGTGGAGTTAGTGGGGGAGTTATTGCCAGGGCTGGTCACAGGGTAAATCTGTCAGAATGGGGAAAACGTCACAGTAGCTAAGCTACAAGCACGGTTGTTATTAAAAGGCAGCTAAGAGTGAATGAGAGAGAGTGAGAGAGAGAGAGAGAGAGAGAGAGAGAGAGAGAGAGAGAGAGAGAGAGAGAAGCAAGAGTGCTTGTCTGTGATTCGAAGTAGAGATGAACTCAGCAGAAGAAGAGTCGTATATTCACCGTTCCTTCATGCAGCGGCAGTCACGTTCCACAGACTTCAATTTGTTTAATTGGGGTTTTATGTGATAGATCAATGCAAAGTAGCGGTACGACCGCAAAGCAGAAGGAAAATGATGGCAAATCTGGAGGCTCAGGGAGCAGAGATTCCCAGCTCCCATTTTTTTATTTTTTATTTTTACATACTTGTTAAAACTATCACTATGTTGGGGCAGCATGACACAGATAATCTGTGAAAAAAAATACATTTGTTCATCAGAAACAACCAATCAGAGTCAGAAGGAGGATCTTACTGCTGTCAATCACTGTCGTGTACTCACTTGACCCTTGACCTCTCCTACCGTATGCAGCTGGTTCACCACAAAGGATCCCGCCATGGATGCGTTAGGCTGGTAAAATGTTCCACCAACGATGGCGCATAAACAGTTTTCTTGTAATGGTAAGTTGCTTCTCTGTCATTAGCACATTGAGCAGCACGTATACAAGATTGATTGACAGCTTTAAGACCTTTCTTCTGCCTACGATTGGCTGTTTTTGACTGGGAGCAGCACTGGGAAAAGGTGGAGGAGCTTGATTTTTTCACAGATTATCTCTCATATTACACTGCCACAACATGGTGGCAGTTTTAACAAAAAAAAACATATTCTAGCAAAAGTTACATACGGTAGCTTTAAGTGTACAGTTAGAGCTTTACAACAGAATCCCTTAGATCAGTGGAGGCCGAAGCAAGTAATCAGGAGCCGCTTCATTTTCCATGGCTAACTTTTACATGTTGATCTGATTCAAAATGGACAGTACATTACCAAACATCTGAAGCTAGCTGACAAGCTGGGGAGGTAGTTCAACCATTTAAATCTGCTATACTGGAGCAAAGACATCAATTGGGAGCAAAGACATCAAATCATTGGGGGAGCGCACTTATTAACTGGATATCACACCACAGGTTTAGAGCAATGTACATTAATGTGTTTGAACGAACCAGCAGCAAAATCTGGTAATACATACAGTACAGTAAACAGGGGGACTGAATGCAGGGCAGACTTTCCAGATTTAGGTTATTTTCTTTTTTCTAGTGTTGAAAACCAGACATCATTCACTCCAGTTCACCATATGTGCCATTTTGTGTCATTCTATCAGTGCATGTTTCTGTCTATAGGATGATAAAATTCAAAAATGTTCAAGAAGCATGAATACTTCTACATGGCATAGTATACAACCGCAATACGCACGTGGCCAGAAGGTCAGAAGGGCAACCCAGGTTGAAAAGATTCATTGATTTGGTCAGTTTTATTGGACAAAAACTTGCTAACTGTTTCCCTGTCACCCCAAACGACATCCCTCTGCAAAACCTCGGAAAAGGTCAGCACAGCAGAAGATGGGAGCACAGTAATAAATAGTCTATACTGTAAGCCTTACTGCGAGAGCTTCAGTGTTATTTTGTTTGGCATGAAGAATAGGGGTTCTCAGACTGCAAAGTACACCAGAGAATACAAGGAAGTCACTCTCAGCAAACACTCGAGTCAACACGAGCATACATCCTGTTAACTCGCAGCAGTAGGAAGCCCACACATGCTCAACCTTGGAAGAAGCCTCAGTGAAACGTGTTATTCCATCAACGCGGACTACAGCAAAGATGGCTGTTTGTATTCACACAAATCAAAGCAATCGCTTCTTTTTCTTTTTTTTCTTTTGCACCACACAAAAACCAATCTTCCTTTTCTCCTCCCAGCAACCTTCCTATTCACCTCTTAATCACTCTGCTCCAACAAAATATTTCTCCTTGACTTTCTCTTCACCACACATCTCTCCTTGATCAGCATTTCCATGGAGACCGGGGTATTTGTTGCATTCCTTGTGTGGGCGCTGCGGCACGCCGATGAAACGCTTATGTTTTTTCTTTTTTACATTTTGTATTTTACACACCGTCACCCCGAGAAGCGTCGCTGGATATTTCATCAACTGTAACCCACCAGGCACTGGCACTGCTGGCAGTTCTCCACCCAGGTGTCGCCGCTGCCGTAGGTGAGCAGGCCGTTCTGGTGCAGGCACTGGCTGCTCAGGCGGGGGTCGCACTCGGGGCAGCAGAACAGGTCGGCGTTGGGGTTGTCGCAGTCGCACACCATTCGCCGGCACATCACTTGGCCGGCCTGAGAGCGGAGCACAGTCAAACGTTAAACATTAACACACAGACGCCATCAAGCTGTTCAAAAGACAGAGCCATTAGTGCAGTCGAGTCATTAAACATACATGTGCATGATAAATAATGGAGCGAAGGTTAAAGAGACCCGGACCTTCCAACGGTTCCGTCCAAACTGTAGGGAAAGCCAGACCATAGTGTGAACTTCAAACTGCTTAAATTATTTTTACTTGCTTCTCTGGACAAATAATCCTCGTCTCTTTAAACGCAGAGAAATGTCTCTAAAGCAAAATGGAAATGTTTTTGTTGTTGTGGTTTGTTCAGGCAGACTTCTACAAACAATGATGAAAAGAATGAGCTCGTCAAACGATTCAATGCCGTTCGCTAGAACAAAACTCTAAGGCTCTTTTCATCGAGATTCAAGGTCCACATTTGAAATGTCGCACAAACATTTGTCACATGCCAACTATGAATTGACTGACTGAAAAAAAACAAAACATGCATGAGATGTAAAGTTTCTTTAAATGTACGTAATGGGCATAAATGTCACATGTTACAACTTTTAGCTCAGCGTTTTAAGTGTAAATCTTTTTTTTTTTATTGCACTGCAACGACTAACCAACATTAATTGGATGCACAAATGTTCATATATACGTATACATTATATAAGTATACCGTAGCCATCCTGGTTGGATATTTGTTTGCATTTTTTTAAAAACAGACAATTCTACATTAACATGATGATTCACAAATAATCATGTAAATGTGTCAAATGTTCATCTGCATTCGCAGACATGTTTATGGTACACCAGATTAAAACATAAAACATGTGATAGTTTAATTAAAAAAATGTTGAATAAACATATTTTTTAAAAATTACACACTCTAAATATGCAAGAGAAATTAATCTGTATATAATCACAGATTTGATTAGTTACCAACAACTACTTTGTGGATTTAGAAAACTGCCTATACAACATAATATTTTCCATCAGTGCGACCGGCCCTTTAAGAACAACGCTGACTGCCTGGTTCTGAGATTCTTCAATAAAGTTACACAGGATGGAATAATTTAATTTTGCATCCAAATAATGATTCAAATCAGTGTGTTAAACACAACTTCCTGGCACAATAATCACAAACACCCATCAAATCTTCATTTCATGTTTGATAAAGCGCACCAACATTAAAAACGTCTTGAGTACGGACCTGAAAATTTAAGGAATATGTCTCAACTCTGATTCCATGACAAGAAACCATATATATAATATATATATATATGTTAGGAGTAATAAAAATATGCAACAATTTTTTCCTCCAACAGGTTCCCTATTGACAGTCCTTACTAAAAAAAAATCTGTTAATAAAACATAAAATCTCAAATGAATATGACTTTAATGAAAATGATGAGACAAGAGTGTAAGATAGCACTGACTTCAACAGTATAGTTACAACACACCTTGATGCAAATGCATATGGATTTTACATTTGTGCATGCCTTTTCAATAACGAGTGTCTACTGCATGCTGAACAGGCTCAGTCTGGACACATTCTTATCTCTCCATTGTCTGGGGTCTTTGACCTTGGTTCCCCCCCCCCCATCACTTAGCGACGGCGCTCCATTTAATATCCAGCTGGGTCCTACCACTTCCAAAACAATAACATGTTTACTCCGATGCCCCTTAATCTGCTCAATGCCACTAATTTTGACAGGCAGCACCTCAATCTCTCAAATCAATTAAACAACTCATTTAATTAGGGAGCCATTTCTGTCCTGCTCCTTTGTAATCAAATGAATAATTTGCCGCTTGATCATTCACCACCGACACTAATCCACTATAATCGCCTTCCACTACTCCCAGACACTCGGCATTAGGTCGAGTAAAACGCTGCAAATGCGGAGCGTGACGGCGCCGCGACCCGATAAAAATGAAATAAAACATCTCTGAGGTGACAGAATGAGTTTTTCCCGGACCGGTTCTTTCCAGGTGTCTCACCGCCAGGAAGCTAGGAAGTGATCAAAACAACAACGTCAGAAACTCGAGTCAATCAAAACGTTTAAGAAATGCGACAGCACATTCTGCTCGTCCGTCAAAATAGCGTTGCTGTCGTGTCCCGTCATTCTCCCTCGATTGCCGGGAATCAAAAGTAATGGGATAAATTAACATAAGTTGAAATAAAAAGTTATTTTCGATTGCTTTGGTGACGACATAGGAGGCTAGCAAGAGCCTGAAAGCCACATTGTTCAAGTTTTCACACACAAAAGCATTATGGAGAGCTTTATCCAAGCAAACCTCTAAATAAGTAAAAAAAAATAAAAAAAATAACTGCATAAAAGAGAAGCAGCAGTGCAGTGAAAACGTCCAGTGAAAATTTGAGGAACTCATGTCAGCATTTTTGCAGCTCGGAGGCCTAGAAAACATCCCTCAACAAGAAATTTGCAAGACGAGGCTTCCGCTCCACTTGCTGCACGGCGTTGATCCGAAGTGAAGTTTATGTGAGGAAGTGCTCTGATTATTTATGAGTATTAATTTTAACTTTGAACTTGTCAGAACCAGTTGTGTGTTATCAAGTCCCACACGCAGTTAGGACGTTTTATAATAACGTAAGCTGTACAGGAGTTACAAACTAAAATTAAATGACTATTAACGGAGCTCTATTGCAACAATTTGGATTAGTGATAACACGACTTGTTTGTTTAATGAACTGGTTCAAACGCGTTGTGACAAATGCAAACTGTAAATGTGCTAACGTGGAAAAGATGAAGCTGCAGACTAGCTTAGATTATTCTGATGTTAAACTAATAAAAAACTGGAACAAGTTTGTGCCTGATTTTACCATTTGGTCTTTCTATTGGCGTATCTGTTAGTTAATTAGTGACTGTTGATGCTTATGTGAAGAGAGAGTAAATTATAATCTGGCACTAGCTAGCTGATGCTAGCTGGAGGGTTTAAACATTGTAATTCTTTATACACTTGACATTTTCCACATTTCAAACCAAACCATTTGTTATATTTCTGTTATCTTTTTAGTTTAGTTTAGTTTATCAGCTTGTGAACTAAATAGTGCCAGATTTAAAAAAAAATATTTTTTACCATCTCTGTTGATTGGAAACTCACCAATCGTTGCATTTGAGCCCCTAAAACAGGGATTTGTTTTCCTAGCAAACACTGATTTCTGATGCAGTTTTTTAGCCGTATACCGCGGTTCGTTTTCCCCTCTTTTCCGTCGCCGCTGAATGGAACGGAAAAAGTTAGCTGTTAATTTTTGTGGGTTTGTCACTGCAAACATTTTACATAAAACTCATTTTACCCACTGGTGATATAAAATATTTATTTGTGCCGCTTTACGAACATGCAGTTACACTAACTGCTCAATTATTAACTAGGAATGAGTGCAAACTACAGTATAAATCTTTTTTTCCCCCACAGAGGCAGAAGATGAAGTATAATTTGCTGCAAAGAACTTACATTATCCACTTCACTTTGTCTCTTTTTGAAGATCCAACAGCGGCGTGTTTACACTTTAGAGTTAACAAACAGCAACGTGAGCCATGCGATTATTCACTTAAAAGTGTCATGATTGCTCCTATGCTAATAAGTAAATTTTTTTTATTAAAATAGATAAAGACATAACTCTCCCTGTCTCTTTACAGTCTATTGTAAAATGTCAGTTGTTGGGGAGGAGAACATCTTGCTTACGAAGGACAGAAGTGACATTTGATTAGCTCTGTAGGGGACGGCTTCGGTCGCATGGAAGAAAAAGCAGGTTTCCACTAGTTTTCTTACTATTTTTTTTGGAGATGTGGGAAGTGGAGAGAGGACACAACAAAAACCAAAAACTCTCCAAGAGCAGCTTGATCCACATACAGTATAAACCATCATAAAAGGCTAATAAGCACATAGATATGATTAGCTTGTCTTTATGCTAATCATATCCTATCCTTAGTAAACAGATACATAACCCTGGATGACTCTGATTTAGACTTGGATGCAGCTAAAGTTGTCATTTTTGAACCAGAGTCAATGAATAACAAACAGCTTACAGGTCGTAACTCTGGGTGCATTAAATCTGCTATAACAAGCTAAAGGACTTTGGTGTCGTCTTTGACATGTGAGCAAGGACATGTCTTTTAAATCCCATACTTAATACATTTCTAGGATATACTATCACTACAGCAGTATTGGTAATGTTAGAATTATCCTATTCTAGAGTCCATTTTCTATACCCACTTGTCCTTGCAGGGACAAGTGGACATGCTTTGTTTCAACGCATCATAAAGTTAGTGTGGTGAGCAGCAGCCTGTGTGCTGCACAGACATTTATCATGTCTGTGGAGCATCCAGACTGTTGTCTTAACCCAAGTATTTACTGCAAGCATTTCCAAATCCAGCATGTTTCATGACAGATAGAGGTTGACCTCTCAAAAGGACCAAACAGAGCAATTTTGTTGCAGCACGTTCAGCCTCTGTGGTATTTACTGGAGTCAGCTTTGGGTCACTTAGCCAATTTGAGGAAATTTCTCTAGGGTGGGTACAAATTGACATGCTGTGGCAAACAGGACTTTTTTTGTGCCTAGGAAGAAGAAGATAAAGCAAGCAAAGTACCAAAGGGGCAAAATGACCAGCACCTGTCAACATGTTTGAACAGCTGGAGTGCATCCACAGAAAATTAAGTTTCCTTTGAAAAATAAATACGTAAAGATTTTTCTTCCAATAACTTCATTTTTAAACACATACTTAATGCTAAAAATGGCTAAATAGCTAACTTTTGGTATGTTCATGCAGTAACAACTACCACCCCAAAAGAACGAACCGATGCCATTCGGTGAGTTCACTGACAGGGAGAAGGTCACCGGTCAGGGTCAGCCGATAAGGTCATGTAGTTTGTTGATTCAAATTTTGTAACAAGAGACATTTAACATGTCTGTGGGCAAAACAAACAGCTTTTCATGAGCAAGATACTGAGATGCATATGGAAACAAGTGACTTGTGAGGCTTCTGATGTGACTTTACAAATGAACTCAACTGCAGAATATCATAATTCCCACAAATAATTTTATTTTAATTTAGTTGAACTGCTGACTGACAGTGACTGATTAATTTTTAAAAAATGCATGAAAAAAAGGCCAAATCTTTCTGTTGTATTTACATTTTTAAACATCTTTAAATTTGATCTCATTACTTGCTGCTGCATGAAGATTTTGATCTCGCTTTTCATATTCTCTACAAAACTCAACAATCAGTGTGACCTGCTCAGCTCATTCGCCCGCATCCACTCATGCACCTTACGTTTCATCTGTGGATGAAAATCAAGTGGCCTCTAAACATTATAGTGATTATTACAACTGCTGCCATCATAAAATTAGTCATTATGACTGCAATACGGGGCACTATTAGCCACAGCGGCTTTATTTGTTGCTTTAAATGAAATCAACCTGTCTACATACAAGGTTATCCCATCCTCAGAACAGTAGCGTCCCGCGCCCCGGTGCCTGCTGGGAACACATGTCCCGCTCCTCCATCTGCCCCTCTGTCTGCAGAGCTCCACCTTCCCCTACCTTTAAGCTCTCTCTGTTCTCCATCTTGCCCTGTTTATTACCTGGCAGGAGCACACCGAGCACCTGTCGCTGTCCAGCACCCATATCTGCCCGCTGTGCTTGACCTTGTTGTCATGGATACAGTCGCCGGTGCAGTTATGCCCGTGGGGGCACCGGCAGTCGTAGCCTCCCTCCAGGTTGAAGCACACTGTGTCGTTGGCGCAGGTGTTCCTCCCCGTCTTGCATTCGTTAATATCTGCAGGGAGCACAAAGGAATGACATCATGCATATGCTCTGTGCAGGCAAAGCTGTTTCTGTGCATGATCTGCTTGGAAATAATAATAATAATAGTAATAAAAAAGGACATTAAAAAAAGAAATGACGTCTGCTTTTGATGCAGAAGAGCAACACAGGCGCGTCAATTCTGCAGCGCGAGACAGCAACGCAACCCAGAAACCCACTTTGGCCAAATTCTGCTTTTGAGAGGTGCAGACAGGTTATCATCATTTATGTATTTTTTTTATTTTTATTTCAGAGTGCTTTTAATGCTCATTCTTTCTCGGCCCTTTCAGATCCAGATGACGGCTAAGATGGGGGTCAAAGAATGGAGCAGCACCACCAGCTCAATTGTTGCGTCCATTTCTTCCGTCTTTCTGTTGATTGAGGGTTTCGCTTCCGACAGCCTCCACATGTCTGCTGACATGCTAAGAAAATGTTTTTTTTTTTTAAATTAACAGGCTTCAGAAAGAAAAGAGACATTTTTTAAGGGAAGAAGGAGGCAAAAAAAAAAAAAACCCAACAACTTAAAAACGGCATGCCTCTCCAGGTAAATCCTGAATCAAAAACATTCAATAGAAGCTGACTGAACTTCTTGTCAGAGAAACTATTTTGCCTCCTAAATTTCAAAACTATATTACTGAAATTGAGACATAAAGCAAACCTGGAAGCAAAAAATTGAATTTGATTCACTGATCACATTTTGGACTGAATTCAGTCACAACTGTTAAATTTGTGACTGCATTTCTCTATTTTTAACTAGAAACACTGCGGAAATTATTTTATGTTTACATTAAGGACAGAAATATTTGAAATATTTACTTGAAGCTGGAAATTTAAAATATGGGAATTACACAAAACCCAACTTAACCAACTCTTAAAACTAGTGAGCAGCGATTGCTGTGCTGCGAGGTAAGCTAACTGCTGTTAGCAATACAAGCTAACACTAATGTGTTTCATTGAATTTCATATACATAGTACTATGTGTAAGATTTATAAAGATATAAGCTTTTAGTAGAGCAAACATTTAACACCAAGTCATCCCCTAGTTTTGAAACAGATGGCAGCCATGTTGGATTGTTTTTTTTTATTTTTTTTTGCCCCTCACTGATGAGAAACTACCAGCTTTTTCTTTCAGAACAAACTGAACATATTTTGATGATGTTGTAAAATAATCTCTTAGTGGCACTTGGAGACCTTATTCTTCTTTTCTCCTGATTGAATAGTTTTCATTTGATAGAAAGATAAATAAATAAAAATATTCCTCCTGCTGCTAAAATAAAATTTATATATATTTTTGCAGTTTTAATATTAGCAATTATAGAGTTATGATTTTCAGGAGGAAAAACGTGATTGTGTGAGAGGGCCATTCCTTCCAGATTAAGATTCTTTAAGCTAAATGTTTATATATTTAATATTTTAAAAGTAAAAGATCACATTTCAGTACTTGATGATTCAGTCAATAAGTTGAAACAGTTTTCCGTTTACAGATCCATCCATATCTTCAGCAGGTCAGCAGTTTTATTTTTTATTTCTTTAATTTTTTTTTTCTTAAACAAATTAGTGATTCTCATTCATATCCTGGGATAACTACAATATCATAACTTTATAAATTTAACCACATCATTTCTGAATTCTTAGGCTGTTGAGAAATTTGTTTAACACAATGTGCTGTTACAAAGTTAAACTTTTAAGAAAAAAGTTTTTCTTGAACTTTTTTTTTTGTCAGCAACAGACGGCTACTTGTGCACTAAGCTGAATTATGTCTGCAAGTATTTGATTTACCAGCACAATTTCTAATATTTCTGCCTTTTATGTAACACGATTTGACTTTCAACTTTGCCAAGCTGCAATAACGACCATCTAAAAACCTCCTCTTCTTCGTCTGTCCAGATCTTATGGTCCCATCTGCCTGTTACATGCTTCATCTTCAGTTTCCAGCTCTGATACGATCCTGAAAACAAGCTTTTCATCTGATTATTTATTTATTTTTTTAGTTTATTTAGCTGTTCCTTTTCATATATTTGCAGCATCATTCACCAGTTAACAGCTCCTCTGTTAAAGGGACAGCTCAGGTTCTGAGATGAGATTCGGCCTCAGAGGTTTTGACCCGTCATTGTTTAACATGTCGGGCAGTAAACTTCTGCCATATTAACACGTGGTTCATGCAAACACACGTTTTTTGTAAATTTTTTGGCATCAGAATGTGCAAAATAGAATTAACAGAATAAATTCAGTTTGACCTAAACTCAATGGTGCCAACGGCGGCGTAACCAGTTGTTAGATTTTGGGGGCAATTATATTTATGCATCGGTCAGCTTGGTAAGCTCTTTCACTTAATAACAAAAATCATAATTTTAAACCGATTTTTGTGTTTACTCGTGTAATCTTTTTCTTATATAAATACACACAACAGTGTTGGACAACAGAAACTAATAGAGATAATATTGTCTCATAGCACTGTAGCTGGACGCTACTTTCAGAAAACCTCGTAGTTTACTGTGTTCTTGTTTATTTTGTCCTTATCGGCTCTGTTAAAAACAAATTACCTCAAGCTTATTAACTCTAAATAATTATTTTGATTCTTTTAATTACATGACAATATCCATTTTTGTCGTAATGCAAAATGTTGCTTGTTAACACCAAGACACCATAAAAAGTAGCATTTCTATTGAAGTCAATTCAATTCAACAATAGCTTATTAATCCCAGAGGGAATATAAATGACTGCTGTGGGCAAGAACAAACTCCTGTAGCTGTCTGTGCTACAGAGGCTCTGATGACGCCTCTGACTGAAGACGCTCTGTTGGTATGTAGCAGTCTCATGAAGAGGAGGCTCGTGGTTGTCTGTAATTTTGTGGATTTTATAAAAAAATTCTTTGCACGATAATCTCCTTCTTTATCAGATTGTTTTCAAGTCTGGTTCTGATGGTGGCAGAAGAGCTTTGACCCTCCACAGCAGACTGATGGGACATAATATTCAGCTCTATGAGAATCGGATACCTGATTTTTTTTTTCATTTCAGGTGTCAAAAACAGGGACACCTGGCGTTTGCTCCTACCAAACTTTTGAATATTTAATAAAGAAAAGGAACAACTCACCTACGCACGATTCCCCGTTGGCGGAAAACAAGCCGTTGTCATGGTAGCCGTCGCGGCACTCGCAGTGGTACCAGCCGGGCAAGTTGACACAAGTGGATTTACTATCGCACTCAACAAAGCCGTCGGCACACTCGTCAATGTCTGAGGAGGAGACAACAAGACACGTACAGTCGATATACGTTTGCTTCAGAATCAGCTTTTTACACTCAGATATTGCGCTTTCACTCTCGCCTCTTGGGCGTTCTAGAATCTGACTGATTCATAATTAATAAAACAACTTGTCTTGCATTTCAGAGCATCCAGACCAAAAGGCTTTATTGATCAAAGACAATTTCGCAGCCAGAGAATGACATCTGTATCAATAAAAGATAGCAGGGCATAAAAAAAGAAAGAAAGAAAACTAACTGGAAACAAGAAGCGCATTCTTACGAGACTGAGTCGTAACAAAAATGCCCTGGCAGAAAGATGTGGCAAAATGCATTGGGATGCAGGTAAACAGATTATTTCCAAAGTCAGTGCACTCTCGATTTATTTTATTGAGGAGGAAAAAAACTCTGTCATGTGGAAAAAAACAGAAAGACCCTGAACAAATGGCTCTGGCACGGTTTCTTTCAGCCGTTGGGTGGCTGCTGTCGGTGGATGGAGCTTATGTTTATTTTCACAGAACTGCACTCGGGGAAAAAAAAAAAAATCCTCGTCTCCGCTTCCTCGTCTGTAGAGCAACACTGAGATTAAGTGCTCCGGGTTTTCTCCTCCCCGCGTTCGTCTCCCCCGTCGTTCTGCGTTCGTCTCTCTGTTCTCGCTCTTTGTGTCTCCTTTTCATACGCTCACTCTTCTCCCCGCTTACAACGGGCCGACGTTAAACCTCTCCGTTATTACAGCAGGCATCCCTGCAAACATCATCCGAGAACTATTCAGCTGTTAACAATGAGCATAATGCACACACACGCAGAGACAGACTGACAGACAGAGAGAGAGAGAGAGAGAGAGAGAGAGATTACTCTGATATTTCAGCTAACATTTAATTAAACCCGGGGCCAGACCCACGTGAAGGAGGGAATAAAGCCTGTTATTATGCGGCGGGGCTAAATATGTTAGCTCCCGACATGTGCCGTGATTAAATGTGTCTGCTTGGCCGGTGATGGCTTTTTTATGATTGTGCATGATGCATGATGCTTTGCTCTCATTATGAAAATGGCAGTGTGCCGCGTATGACCTTCTTCACATCTGTACTGCAAAAATATCCCCCCACTCTACCCATACACACACACACGCGCCACCCGCACACCCTCGAGCGACTGACAGAAGGGCTCATGGTCCCCCACCATCCAGCCAGTAATAGGATTAAGATCTATTGGCTAATGAGCCCCCGGCCTTTAAATAGAAATTCTGCTGCAGATTAACTGTTGATCAAAATGTCCTGCAGATTAAAGTTTTACAGTGACCTGCAAAGGCACCTCTTCAACCTGTTCGCTTCCCGTCATGTCACAGACGTTATTGTATTTCATTAAAACGATTTGCTAATAAATATTCGTAACGGTGATTTGCATTTTTTATTTCCACTCCCCTTTACGCTGATGCCTCTAAATACAGTCCTTTGTAAACAGTAGACTGGAAAAACACAAAATCTTACCAAGTATCTTTGTCTAGTTTCAGGATTAGACAGCTATTAAAGAAGAAGAACAGCGGATTTAATAGTGAGGGTTAAAATACACAGAAGTAGATTTTTTTTCCTTTGTTTTTTTTTTTTGCTAATTATATTAATTTTAAGGCTAAACTGCAAAAACACAAAGTTTTACGAAGTATTTTTGGTTTAATTTCTAGTTCAGATATCTTAGTGCACTTGAAATAAAATGGAACAAACTTACAAATAATTTTTCAGCAGGACATTAAAAGCTTGTTGTAAGTCAATAATTCCTTAATATTAATGGAGTAGTATAAGATATAAGTGAAACAATCTGCCAGTGGAGCAACTTATAATATTGTAGCTCATAATATGGGAAAATTCATTATCTAGGACTCTGAAAATCCAGCCGCATTTGCAACAGAATTGTTTAACATCTTTGTTCTATAATGACCTAGTCAAAGTCTGTAGGTAAATCTCATTGAGATTCTGTGGCAAAGCTGATGTTCTCAAACGATCTCGTCTTAAATCTGACTGACCTTGAGACGAGCTAATTTCAGTCTTCAGATTGGTAAAGCCACATTCTAAACCTTCCAGCTTTGATCGCAACGTATTTACTCAGGAAAAGTTAGAAATGAAAACAAACCTAACGTGTCAGATCTGTAAAAGACCAAAGATTTTTTTTGTCTTTCAGAGCTTTTTTTGTGAGGACTTTCCAAAACATGCATCCCTTTCTATTTTGTGTTCATCCATGACAGAAAAAGCCAATAAAATACAACATGATTTGCTGCTTTTACAAGACAAAAGGGTGAGAAATGTCAAGAAGTGGGGAGCAATTTTGAAATGCTCTGTATTTATCTAAAACATGACTCGGACAGTCCAAGTCATCTGCAGGTTTAAAGGGCCATCTCTGCTAGATGACTTTTGTATTTCACTAATCACCACCACGAAGACAGCAGAGTGGCTCATTTTCTCTTCTTAGAGCCGGTTTCAGGCACACAGCTTCAAAAAGTCCACAGCAAACACTATTTCACCCCAATCATTCAAAATTATGCTGCATTCTCCCCGGCTCTGAAGAGAATTATCCAATACTTTATTTCCGCCTCTGAATGTCAGGATGATAAAAAAGAGAGAACCTTTTTCTTTAAAAAAAAAAAAAGGAAGGGGAAAAAAATGCATTGCCAGTATATGGAGAATTTCAAGCTGAAATTCAGCCTCCGCATTTCCTGCTGCACGAAGCAGTTTAAAGTACAACTGTGCCCGTCAGATGCTATTTATACCAGGCGGGCGATGATGAAGCGAATGTCTAAAAATATGCAAAATGGGTTATTTTCAGCCGGTTTCATTCAGGTATTTAAAAAGCTCTGCTGTCTGGCGATAACAACAGAGGCTTACACCCTCTACAAAAGATTTGTCGCTTTCCTCTTTTATCTACGCAAACCTGTCAGCTGCAATTATGCCGCCGCGCGCTGTCAAATCAACTTTTCAAGTGCTGCCGCGCTTTCAGGACGGAGAAACTCAGCCGCACTTTTGACACGGTTACATGGAGGCACAGCTGGGATAGAGCGCCTTCTCTGTTTAGTTTTTTAATCTTTTTTTTCTTTCTAAATGAGAAGGGAAGATCGTAGCAATTAAATCATCAACAATGACAGTCAGACAAGGCCGCTGCCGAGAGATGCCGTCCCCGTAGAATCGAGAGGCTTTTTGCCTTTTGTTCAATCATACACGGGGACGGCTGGGTAGTTTCACTCGTTAAACGATGCCGCTCTCCTCCCCGGGAAAACGAAACGACTACACAAACAAAAAAAAAAAGAAATTGGCCTGCTTCTCTTCCACTGGAAAGGTCAGAAGCTAAGACACCGCCGTTGCCCTGGTGATGGGGAAGACATGAAAATGACTGAAATACCTAGTGTACGTGCAGACAGAGAAGCGCGTGGAGGTGAGGAGGTCAAGGAAGACGGAAGGGAAAAAGACAGGAGGAGGAGGAGGAGGAGAAGGTAAAGAAAGAGAGAACAAGTGAGTACGAGATAGACGGCAATTATATTTCTCGTTATCCTGAGTGGCAGTCCGGAAACAAGAGCTCTATTAAGGCATCTCTCGAAGGACAAAGTGGAGGAAGAAAGAAAAGAAAAAAAAAAGCATCCGGATTTTCCTCTGAGAGCTTCTTATGTCTGCTTGCCATGAATCTGCCCTCCTCCAGTTTTGTTCATCCGCCGCCTTCACCTTCCCAGGTGTTTCTTTTTCTCAGTCTGCAGCTCAAAGCTGAGGCAGAAACAGAGGTGCTCTCATTATAACCTCCGGCAAACCCTCGCAGTCCGCTGTCTCTGTGAGCAGGAAAAGGGCAGAATAGAGACGTAGATTTAGCCTCACCTCTGTACGGCTTTTTTTCATTGTCCACGCTCACAATAACCTCTTCACTTCATTCTATTTTCGTCTGTCGCTGATGGCAAGCTCATTTCTTTTACCTTTTCTTTGTGTTCCCCCTATTTTATTGTTCGCCTTCTTCAGGTTTCTCCCACAAGCAGAACTTTGTGCCAAAGTTGTTACGGCTGCCAAACACGCCTCCAATACAGAATCCTAATTCTCACCCAATTTCAACGTCCATCTTACATGCTTCGTTATGTACAGGGATTGATATAATTCAAGCATATGCTTCTGTTAATTGCTGGATGGGTCACGGATGTTTTCACTTCAGTCTACGATATGTTGCTGTCCATTTTCCTGGTTCTCTGCTTTTAAGGAACTATAATGGTCCCCATCGGTAAAGACTCTAATATCACATATCTAAACGATTACAGATCTGTGGCACTGAACCCCATACCGGCTAAATGCCTTGAGAGACTTAAAGAAAGCTAAACCACCAACATTCGATCCATATCAATTTGACAGGGGACGCCATTACCACATGGTCCACACATTTCTGGGATATCTAGATCTCAAAGTACGGATGCAAAGCTGCCGTTTAGTCGAGTCTAGCTCAATGTTCAATACAATATGGCCAAAGGAACTGTAATGTTAGATTTAACAACACACTATGTGACTGGATTTTGGACTTTATACCAAATCGTACACAGTGTGAGAGAGTGGGAATACTTCGTCCACTCTTTCCATCAGCACAGGCGTCCCTCAAGGCTGTGTCCTTAGCCCATTGCTCTGTACTGTCCTCACTTATGTTTGTATAGCTTCATTTTTAAATAAGCTGATGACTTCTCAATGTTGGGTCTCATCAACGGCAGCAACGAGAAAGCATGCAGAACTGAAGGACATTGTGGTGTTAAAACCACCCCAAAAGCAATAAAACAATTGTGAACTTTCTCAAACAAAGTATGAACATTCACTCTCCAATTGATGTCGGGGGAAAAAAGCTGCTGAGAGGAAACAAAAAATTCAAGCTCTTTGGCGTCACTACGACGTAGGACCTGACCCGAGGTACTAACGTCATTTCAGCCGCCCATAAAGGCTCAACAACGTCTTTTCTTCCAGAGGAAACTGAAATTGGCCAAAATCTTTCAGCGGCGCATCATCAACTTCTACAACTGTGCTATCGGAAGTGAGTTCTCACTGAAGTGTGTTGATGTAGGCTCTCCAGCAGGTGGTAAAAACAGCTGGGATCTCCCGGAGATCAGAAGCGACTGTGCAAGTCGTTGTTTGAGACGAGTGGAGAACATCGTCTGGGACAGGTACGTTCCAGTACATGACCTATTTTATATAGTCAGACTTTAGGTAACAGTTCATAGGTATGGTAGGTAAATAAAATGATTTCAAAATAAAATGCTAAAAGAGGAAACACTTTCTCGTTCTTTAACTAAGGGAAGGCACTTCTGATGTCATCTTTTAACCAAAGTAGCTCAACAAGGATTGTGACAGCTGTAGCCCATTTCCTATGTGTGCCTTTCTTAAGTGACGAACTTCACTTTTACTTTAGAAATCCTCTCAATGTAGTTTTTCTAACTTTTTTTTTTCCTTCTACTGAACTTCCCATTAATGATTGGTTATAGCCAGCTTTTTTTTTTTTTTTTTAGCATAACTGATATAAATCAACATTTTAATTATTCACTGAAATGCCCTTGCATTCCTGAAAGGCATGGGTAGATTTTTCTTTTAAAGAAAATAACTCCTTCTTTAACCTGTAGCTGCTAACAGATTTTCCTGATCAGCCAACCTTTCATGTCGGATCAAGAAAAGACTCCTGAGCCTTCAAGTTCACGGTAAAGGGCGAAGAACAGACATTCCCTCGTCGATGCGCACTTGATTTTTTAAAAGAGGAAATAAAGCCTAAACAGCAGCGATTCGTGGGGAAATCCAAGTCAAACCCGGCTCCACGCAGAGTTCCTGGAGATGAAAAAGACACTGAAATGCAAATCCGTATCTGCAAGCACTTGAGTGGGAGAGTGGGTGAGTAATCAAGGGAAACTGGAAACAAGACTTGTGAACAATTTGTGTCTGCAGGAACGCTCTGATGACACTCTCTTATGTAATCCCTCCATCTTTACAGTAAAACTCAGTACGCGTGACTGGCAATTATTAGTGAAAATCTAAAACAGAGTAGCAAAGGTGAGTTTTCAAAGGACTGTGCATTTGTTTCTTGAACTTAAAGACGCTAACAAATTGCTCCAGCAGCTCCCAGGTTTTATGTGTGGGAGGATGGGTGTCTGAAACCGACTGGGAGGAAAGCGAACAGAAGCAACTATGGCTGCACGTGTGATCCAGATACAATTCATACAGTATACACATTTCCTGTGGATGGCTGAGCATCACCTTGTTAACACTATTTGAATACTTAAGCACAAGTTTTTAAAAATGTATTTATTCTTTACAGTGTAACTTGTAAAGTGCTAAAGGAAATAAATTCTTTTTGAGTTAATGATAATTCAGTGCTAATGAAAATTCTCCAAAATGAGTGCAAAAAAATTACACCGAAAAGCTCCGCCCCCTTCCACCGTCTACCAGGACCATTGTCAATTTCCCTGCTTTGTTTGAGAATCACGGTAAGTTTTCTTAGTTTACCATTTTTCCAGAGTTTTGACTATTGTTATAGTCAAAGCCACATAATAAACTAACATGGTGCTTTTCAGACAGAATCTGTTTTTGTCAAAAAAAATAAGCATCTCACCCAAACACAAGTAGTTGGTAGCCAGCTTAAACTTATGTGAGCCTAATAAATAAAATAGATTGTTATCGAGGTGGAAAACCTTTAAAAGTCAGAAATCAAAATGACAAAATCAGAGAAATTCAAATCTTACAACCCAGTAACGTTGAGATATTATATATTTGGATGGATGGACGGACGGACGGACTCCTCTTAAATGAGCATGTAGTGACAGTAGACAGTAGTATTGTTTCCTTCACAGCAATCCCTCATAGTACACATGTAGCAAAAGTTAAGAGGAGTAAGTAAGATTCTGACTGCTCTTAATTACTGCGCATAATCCCATCTCGCATAAATAAAAAGATCTAAACAAAAACAACAACTCGAAAGCCGGTTAGCCAAAGTTAGAAAACTGATACTTCCCTGAAGACTGATGGGAGGCCGAACAGAAATAAAAGAGAACAGAACGCTTGTTTACTCAGCATGTTTCACTTCTGCACTAATAAAGAGCACACTCTTTCATTCTGTCAGTCTTCAGAGCGGTGTAGCTATCCCCGCGCCCAGCGTTGTTTACTGTGTACGAGCAGCTATGGCATCAACCTGTCCCTGGGAGACGTGTCATTTAGGCGAAAGCAGCAGGTTGCTCCCAGCTAAACGACAGCTCCGGCCATTAGCGGGGCCTAATTAAGACACACTAATTATAGCTGATGGAGTGAGTGCTTTGTAAAGCCGTCTCTAAATAAATAATGAATATGTAATCATCGTGCTTAAACAAGCCGCTTGAGCTTAAACAGTCGCGGGCCTGCAGGCCTTGTGGGTAAACCGCGGCGCAGAGGAGGGACAGCTGCAGCAACGCGTCGTGGGAGCTGTCAAGGAGCGGAAAAAATGAATTCGCTTTTAATTATTCACTACCTGAGCACGAAGTTGCTGGGTGGGATGAGCCCAGGGGAGATTTGGGCTGCGTTGAAACTATGATGTTGTGCTTTCGCGGGTTATTATTAGCAGACACGCTGTGGCCTTTGCTCTTTGAAATTATGCAACACGAGCAGCTTTGATACCCGTTAGCTGTTGAATGCCTTTTTATTTCTCTTTTTATTTCCACACACAAAAATGCTTTCCTCCTCAAAGTGATGCGGCTATCTATGTTTCTATTGTTATAATTTTGTCTAAAATTCTGACTCTATTCCTGATATATAAGGGCATATATTAATAGAGACATATCCTAAGATTCTGGAAAGTAGGACATATAAATAAATCAAAAGTAGCACTTCCATTGCCTTTTCCCTTCCTCTTTATTTTTTGGGGAAAAAGAGTAATTAACAAAACAGTTTTCTAACAAAACATCCTCTCTGAAATGGAAAGGCACTTCCTCAACTGCTTGAAAATGTTTGTTGTGAGAAACTTTATGTTGCAACTGCCTGTTGTTGTCAACAAAAAGCAGATAGTTTTATCAAACCTTAATAAAAAAGTCAGTTTTGTCCTCTGTACTTATCCTTTTGCTTCACCAAACTTCATGGTTTTACTATAAAAACCTTGCTCATCTTCTTACCTCTACCCCTTCCTAATCCTCACTTTGATTTCCGCTTTTCTGCTTCCATTTAGACGTGTTATCATAAATCACTTCCTACTTGCAGCCTTTTGCTCTCCTCTCTTCTGGCGTGACAAGATACCCCCATTCTTTTTTCGTCACTTCATTTGTCACACAAATCTTCTTCAAACTCGTTTTCCTCTGCTTCCCATCTCTTTTACTTTCTTGTCAGTCCCCAACATAATACACAGATTTCATACAGAAAAAAAAAAACACGCTTAAAAGCTTTTACTGCGATTAATATCTCCGGCGAAGAAACAAAACGTCTTTTTATACGGACATCGCTTTGGAAGAAGATGAGCAGCCGTAAAACATCAGGAGTTGGGGAAGCTGCGTTTTCGCTTTCAATAAAATACCAATTTATCGTGCGGGCGTAAAACCGTACAGCTCCTTGATGCTCTTGAACAGCAGCAGGTAGGAGGCACAAATCTAAATTGGATCATTAATGTTGGACATAAAAATCTTTTACCTCTTTCTCCTTGTCCTTAAAGAACAGAGCTGATGCTAAACGTGATTCAGTGCCGCTGATTAAAAGTGCCCACAAGAACCACAGATGAAATGAAAGATGAAAAGGAAGAGGTGTGCGATCTCAGCATCTAATCAAGTAGAAACCTCTCTCCTCAGCAGTCCACGCCGTCCTCCGAGAAACTAGCGAGAAGCCAACGAAGGACAGCTGAGATGGTCATTAGTTACAGAGCTGACAGCGTGGCGACGAGGAGTTTCAACTGTTGCCCGGGCGTCCTAATAAGCTTAGTGGGAGCCGAAAGCAGAGGATAATGAGCTGAAAATAAGAAAAAAAAAACCACAATAGCTTGAGCCGTGTTTATCTAACAGAACAAGTCCAGCAGCTCAGTCAGTAAACACACTGAGACTTGAGGAAGCAGCAGGTGTTCACAGATGTTGGAGTCCAATTTTCTAACGTAAATGTGTTTTAATGTTTAGCATACAAGATGAAAAAGTTCGGTAACCTGCTCTGATTTATATGACGGACAAAGTAAGAAAGAATTAAAAATAAAAGTACAAGAATAAAGTCCATAAAATATGGAAATAAAGTTACAATATTACTCTTTATTTTGGTCATATTATTGTAATTACATTTTTTTTAATTGTCTTAATGTGGCCCTACTCCTCCATCATACCTAAAAGCACCTTATTTATGAGATATTTTAAATTTATAACGCCTCGAAAAATCATTTAAACTCAAATGGTTCTCTGGTGAGTTGAGACCAAACTTTTACTTCAGCATGGAGTCGGTGTTGATTCACATTTTCATGATATACGTAGCAAAGATGAGAAGTGTTGCTTCTCTTCTTCATCGCCCATGAGCCACACGTTTAAACTAAAAGCTTTTCAGAGGAAGGTCTGTGAATTTCACACCCGACTAATCCAAAACGGCTCCATAAGCGGTCAAAGCCGAATTGCTTCTCTCTGATTTACTTGGTGCCCAACTGATGTTATGGTAGACAAAATTGCTGAGAGCAAATGGAAAGAAAAACATCAAAGAGCACGGAAGCGACAAACCTGGACGTATAATTTGAAAATTAACCTAAATTGATTTTATTACATACATTCAAATTCAGTGAGGAAAAACAACAAGTAGGACAAAAAACCTCAAATAAAATTGCTTTTTTTTCCTCCCTGATAGCCATCTTGTACCAAAGCGCTGTGGGAGAAAAGCATCAGCCAAACAACGCAGGCCTCACAGAGGCCAAATGTGAAATCTGCTGGTGGATGCGGTCGCATCTTTCTTCCAAAATGAGAACCACTTTGCAACGAAATGAGCCTAATACTTCCACATTTATTCATCGCACTGTGAGGAAATGTGGGACAAAGAGCTAGCCTGGGGCTACCGTGGCGGCTACGCGACATGTTGGGGGGCAAACATTACATGGCTGGCCCTTCGTCCATTTTTATCTATGACTGAAGTGGATGTGCCCAGCCGCAGCTGTCTCCTGCATAATTCATGGTGAGTCAGAGTTCTCCACTAGCTGCTGCCTGTCTGTCAGCACTGCGTGTCCCCTGTCCTCCCTTCCCGTATTCCCACTGAATGGCAATGACAAGGTTGGGAAGTGCACACACACACACGCGCGCTGTCACCAGAGGACACAAGCAGACCCAAGCTGAACAGTGCCGTCCCTCTCAGTGGCAGAGAAATAAACATGCTCAATTACGCTAAGAGCGTCCGCCCAATTACACACAGACGTGTGACGATCTGAAATCAGGCGGCAGGTTGATGATGTGCGTGAGGACCGCAGGTACGCGTGAGCGCGGGGATGCTTCGTTGTCATCGTTCGGCAGCTTGTGACAGGCCGTCACTCTAATGCCGCGGCAGCAGGGGCGGCGGAGTCCCTGGGGAGGCCTCTAAAAGCTCACAGGGTCCTGCGGGCGGGGAGCCCGAAAACCTAGTGAAAGCTTTTCCATGTTCATCCGACGAGCTCTGCTTCTCCTCTCCCTCCTCCTCGGGCAACCGCATTCCACGTCCAAATTCAGGGAAAAACTCAATAACCCCGTCCGTCCCTCCCTCCGCATATCCCATTCCAGATCCGCATCTGTCAGCTTTTCCCCTCCGCATCCAACGTCTCCGTATCATCCATTCCGCTTCACCTCCTTTTACCCGTTTCCGAATCGCTACCTCTCTGTCCTAACCCTTCCTTGAATTTTGCATCTGTCAGTCTCTCCCTTACATCTCCATCTTTTCTCCCCAAACTGCTGCTCTCGCCTCCTACTACTAGAACTGGAGCCGCCATGCGTCCTAGCAGCAGAAACAGGCCTGCGCTGGGAGTTCCTGTCACACTGAGGAAGCAGTACGGAGAAGCCCTTCTTCCAGAATGAATGACTGATGGAGTCCCCTAACAGTGCCAGAGGCCTTAGCCTTGTAGCACTGGGGACCCGATGATGGTCTTGGGGTTTAGAAGCACAACGAAGGAACATAGGATAGTGGTTGTCACAGTGCTTGAGACGTATGAGAGTGACTGTCGGAGAAGCAGGAGAGATGCACTCGCCAGCATCTGTGGCGGCAAACTTCATGTCGCTTCAGGCATGAAAATGCATGGGAGAGTTCTGTGTCTGTTGTGTGCAACGATCGTGCAGCTGAAATTTAAAGTGAATAATACCTCCACTACCAGATGCTTGCTTGGGACTCTTACCAAAAGATGTAGAATTTAAAATAGAGGAGGCATTAGTCGTCTACTAACAACTAATCCCACACTTAATCGCCTTGTTAAGTGTGGGAACAAGGCGATTTAACATGTCACCAGTTTCACTTGGGAACTTGCTCCTGCTAATTGTAGACTTGGGTAGATTTTTCTTTGTACAGTGTTTGAATCAAACCTACTTCATCAGTCGTCAAAGTGCTATTCGTAGAAAAGCAGATGGGCGACAAACGCCTTCTTAGACGTAATAGTTTGGAGAAATGTTGCCTTAAAACACTTTAACATGACAGCAAAAATAATCCAAAAATTGAAAATAAAAAACTCATTTGATTTTAGCCATTGAGCTACATTCCACAAATCCTCTGCGGTGCTTTGTTTCTCACCAGAAACGTCACATTTAAGTTAAAAACTTTAACAACTTTTATTTTTTTAAGGTCCAGGCATTGGTCTGGCCGCTCCACGTCGTTCAGCATGCTGCTGCTGGCTAACTGGTGTATTTGGGGATGTCTTGTCGGAACATTAGATACAACTGAGCAATTTTGCTTTCATCAGTTCACAAAATGCTGAGTCATTATTATTTGGGCCAGTCGTTGTGTTCTCTGGCAAATTGTAACCACTTCAGCTTTTGCTTGTTTTTTTTGTTTGTTTTAAAGGTCGGACATTTTGGGGTCTTTCACTTCACATAGGCATCTTCTGGTAGCAGTACAGTAACCACAGGTTTTTCCTTATATATGTATGTTGTCTTTCATGACTTTGTATTTTTGTGTTTTTATGATGTAAAGCCCTTTGAACTGCCTTGTTGCTGAAATGCGCCATATTTATTGATAAATATGCCAATCATTGAAAAAAATTACCTTAAATACCCATGCTGGTGTGGTTTTCTAAAAGGTATTCACTTTAGCTAGCATCCTTAATCAAAGGCCAGCCGTGGACAACTCTGTACTCACAGAAAGAACTCGATAATTGAGCTCCCCGCTGTTATTATCACAGCCTTTAAAATCACACAGAAACAGCAGCATTCATGTCCTGACCATTGAGTCCGGTGGTTTTTCTACTGAACGTACTAGTTAATGCTTTATGTAGAAACACAGCCTCAGCCAAAACAGTGACTGAGCTGGTTTGTTGCTGGACAGCTATAATTCTGTTTCCAGTGAAACGTAACGCAGCAGTGCAGCCGAAACAGACCGAAAGAGAAACAAGCGGAGATGTAAACCCATACAGAGGGTAAAAAATATCCAATTATCAGAAGTAGTACATTATTCATAAGGGATAAGGTTAGTAGAACTTTCCTCAACCCAACATGGGAAGGATGATAGTCATTAGACTGGGTGAAAACTCTAAGACTCACATACACACATCCTTTTTCTTTCCTGGCTCATCATCTCGGATCAGCACTACAAGGAAATTAATTTACTTTAAGATGGGCAGTAAAAAGGATGCCTCATAAAAAAAGGGCACTCAATCAATAGCTGGACCAATGAGAAAAGCTCAGTCTCCTGCATTTGGACGCAGAAAGACCCCGACTGAAAAGCCGCGACTTTTCATTAGCTTGGCCACTTGCCTCCCCGAAAGACACTCCATTAAAGATTGAAACGGATTTTACAAAAAGTGTTTGTGTGTTGATGCGGCAGATTACACCACCACGGTTACCGGAGGAGAGAGACAATGTATGAAGCCTTGGAAATGTATTCATGAACCAGGTTTAAGTTAAAGCTACAAACATCCATACAAACAAGTTAGCACAAAGGAGCACCTAACTGTAAAGTGGACAAAAGGCTTCACAGTTTTCAAGTGTATGCATATATTTTGTTTTTCAAGCTTTAAATGGGTCTCTCAGATGTGCCTTCGAACTGCACCAGAGTTCCCTCTGATTGAACTGACCAGCCATGGTTTGCTTTTTGGTCCACATCAGAGTTTGATTACTCGTCCACACCTCTCCTCTCCAAACAACCTGGAGTTTCAAACTACAGTTCGATTAAAGCAGACTAATCAAACTCCCTTATTTTTAGGAATGTATCCTAAAATTAAATTACATAAAGTTGGAAAATTTGGTAATTACGTTACTTCTAATAGATTGTTTTTATTTAGGGGTGTTAAAAATAGAGGGCTAAAAGCAAATATATGTCACACGTATCAGGTCATTTGTAAAGAATCTTGAAAACCGTTAAGCATTTTCCTTCCACTTCACAATACTTATTACTTTCTGTTGGGGCGCCATATAAAACACAATAAAGTTGTGGTTGTAATGTGATAAAATGTAAAAAAAGTTCAGGTGGTTCGATTGTTTTTTTGTTCATGGAGTAAGATTTGTTGCAATGAAAACATGATATTTAGGCTACGGGGAGAATGCCACGCTGCTTAATGGAGGCTGCGACATGATACGATTCCCATTCTGCTCCAAAGCCGGACAAATCCTCTACGAGGCCTTTGGACGAGGCGCAGGCTCATTACTCGCCAGAGAGCACAGAGACGCACAAAGTCATCAATGCTCACAGCCACAAACAACGACTCAAGCGGACAATAACTGCGTTTGAGTCACAACTTCAGCAGCTACTCAGCATTTACAGATCATCTGTTTGTGTCAGAGCTCTGACAGCAGACAGCTCCATGCGCAAAAAGTGATACGTCATTCTAAACAAGATCCCAGATACACCAAGACAAATACAGGCTCAGTCTTAATAACCTGAAACCCAGTTTCCATTGTGGGTTTTTTTTTTTTTTTCCTGGGTATTCATAAATCTTTGTCCTCTCTTTAAGGGAGAAGAAACAAAACACAGGAGCTAAGCCGAAATGAAATCCTACCTGTTTCACACCTCTCCCCCGTAAATCCTTGCTGGCAAACGCAGTTGTTAGGCGAAACGCAGGATCCTCCGTTCTGGCACAGTCCGTCACACATTGCTGGAGACGCACCGGAGGAGAAGAGCCATTACTCTCAAAGATTAATGAGCATTAACTGTGTAATTAGACCAGCACCAGGACAAGTATTTGCATACAGAATAAGAGCTAATCCGGCGATGTGATTCATTACGGCCTTTCATAACATTACTTCACGTGATTAATGCGTCTCGCAGAGGTTAATTTCAAAGTGTTCATTATCCGTGGCGAGACTGTTGGTTAATTCGTCCCCAAAACACAGAGAGGTCACTGATGTTGACAGAAAGAAATGGAGGTTGTTGTAATATATACACAAATCCTTTGATGCTTTTTGTTTTCTTAGAAAAAGCTGGATAGGAGAATAGATGCAATTACATGGAGCAAATGGAAAAATACTTTTTCCAATAATAATTTCTTGTGATGTTACAATGACTCATCTCACAACTCTTCCGACACACTAGGGTTGTAGATTTCCTGTACAACCCCAGTGGAAAAAAAAATATTTAGGGAAAACTAAAAAAAAAAAATGATATGGTAACAAAAAAAAAGTTTCGCTAACCCAGCTGCACGCTCTCAAACTACTGGTTTATCGAGACCATTTTTGTTTCAGTTTCAGACTTTATTTGTCTCGAGTTCAAATCTGATGAACATGAAATAACCTTTACCTCTTCCAGCTGGAGTTTCCTGACATTTTCTCAGGTGCATCGAAGAGCTAAATTAAAAGTTTCGCAGAGGGGTTACAGAGGATGAAAATGTTCCTAAATGTTCATTTAGGTTTACGTCTAGAGAAATGTATAAAGCAACCTGCTGGTCCAATGAGACTAAAACCGAACAAGGTACGTCATTACCCCAGTAAACCTCACGTCAAAATTCAAAGAATGTAGGTCGCTGGGACTTGGAGATGCTTTTATTTTGAAAATAATACTTATCACTCTTAATTTTTGTATGTTTTTAAAATAGGAGGTGAAAATGTATTTATAGGTTTTTCAATAATCAACGGATGAGGTTGGAAGGCCTACTTGCCATAACCCTAATGTTCAGCTAGATCCACAGATTCTCTATCAAATTCAAGTCAAGACTCTGGTTGAGCTACTCCTAAATGTTACTTCCAATAAGAAGAAACATGTTGGTAAAATCAAACAATTATTTTAAACTTAAACCTGCCCTGGGTACAGATAACAGCACAGAGGAAAGGAATCACTAAAATACTAGAGCCTGAAGTGGGTGACCCTTCTTTTTACCATTAAAGCATGTTGTAAAGGCCAGTGAGTATCACTGGTGAACACATTTATGATCGGACGCCTACAGGAAATGGTTGTAAATGTTCTCTGTATTTTTAACAAATCATGTAAAAATAAAAAAAAATACAATCTGTTAATAGGCAATAAGCCTTTCAGAATGTCTTAACATTTACACATTTATCATGACCAGAGAAAAAATAAACACTTTTTCTTTGACAAAGCTGAAGAGTCGCGAACGTAAACGGGCAAAGCGGTGAGGTACCTTTGCAGACGGTCCCGTTGCCCGTGTATCCCGGCTTGCAGGAGCAGCTGTGGCCTCCGACCATGTTGAAGCACAGGGCGTTCTCGTCGCAGTTGTGGAGTCCGCTGAGACATTCGTCATGCTCTGAAAGCAAGCAAAACGGGCGGCCGTCAGTCTCATCGAGTTCTCTGGAAACAACAGATGTTTTTGAGCACTTCTACGTCTTGGTTAGCTGATAAAAAGAAAAAAAAAAGAGACGAATGTTGCAGGACCGTCCTGAGAGCTGCGAACAACAACTTACCAGTCGGAAAGCACCCCTGGATTAAAGAGCAGCAAATGTGAGGAATGACTGCGGCAAGATGGTAATTTATTTTTACAGTCCATTAAGAATAAATGCCCTGACAGTTAGGCAGCTGTGAGTCTAAGATACGAGTCCAGAGTGAGTAATTCCTCTGGCTCCGATCTTGATATGACATAGAAATGGCCTCAGATGTTTTGCTGCTATTAGTTGTGTTTATGTGGCACATTAGGAGGGATGGGAAAAGCCTTGGTGACGGTCTGCGCTTCCTAAACATCAACATTTGCTACTCATCTATTAGTAAGTCGCGCACTTCCTATAGATTTATTTTTCAGCCAGTAAAATCCAGCAGCCCTTATTTACCCAGGAAACTCAGAGAGGACATTTGTTATCTCACTGAGTTGTTTTCCTTGCTAAACGAAGGTTAAATAATAAGAAAGGTTTAGGCAACGCACATTCTTATAATTGCTGCGTTAAGCGCCCACAGGAGATGTCTTCCGAAGGTTTTGTACAAGCAAAGAAATGTTCACCTTAAAACATAAGCTGTACCATTAGACAGGATGTTTTTTTCTATGTCAGCAACAGCAAGGTTGAAAAACAGCTTCAGGTTGGAGGAACAAAATGGTTTCTGTTATCAATATGTACAGTTTTAGCAGGAATTTTCCATCGTACCATTCCTACAATTTAAAGTCCTTTAAAAAAGATGCACCCGAAGGATTTTTATGAAACGGCCCTTTCCCCACGTATTGCTGTTTTCTAGTGAAAACCCCTACTCAATGTAGGGCTTGCTACCTCTGAGAGACCAACAAACTGTCCTGCCTGTAGAAGCTAACCTTTAGAAACCTGATTCTTTTGACTGTTGTGGCTCTTCTCCATCAGTACCTACTCTGCTCAACTTGATGCATAGTTTGGGTTTCCACTGCGTTTGAGTAAAAGGCTCTATGCAGATGGGGTCTTAGAACCCACACTTTACTTTTCACAGTCCGAAAAGTAACGTGTGTGCAACGCAAACACAACAAAACAATGAAAGGAGGTTGAAATCATAGTGACACAGTAGGATACAGTGTAGCTCCACTCTAAATGTTATACACACTGATGGACTGGCAACATGCCCAGAGTGTACCCCAGCTCTCAACCGTTGACCGCTGGAGATGGACTCCAACACCAATGCAAGGATAAGTGAGCATAAACAACGGAAAGATGTTAAATATGTTGTGCAGATAATGGGAATGCATTTCTGGACACCACAGAAATACATTTTAATTAAAATTGTGCTGAAATATAAATTTGCACAGCTTGCTGATGAAGCTCTGGAGTGTAATAAGCATCATGTCGTCCATTTACCAAAAGCTCTGCATTTGTCCGGTACAGTAAATGTCTGAAGAAGACAACTTGGAATGTTATAAAACTGCAAATTTTCCTCAGCTAAAAGTCAGGCATCTTAGTCTAATTCAATATCTTTATTTAGCAAATTTAACAAGTTTTTACACCCCAGTGGACAACAAATAACTTGCTGGAATTTGAAAGAAAGCAGCAGAGTGTTTCTGATAGTTTTAACGCAAACCGTAGCGCATTACATGCATCTGTTGTTGCGTCCTCTTTTATTAATTTCCTCCATACAAGTTATTGTTTTCAGAATCAAAGTTTGCCTTTGTGTTTTTTTTATAGATTCACATAGATACATTTATATTCCTCACCTAGCAGACACCCACTTTAAAAATTAATAATTTTTCTAAAGAGAAGTAAACAAAAACTGGTAATGAAATATTCATATTTCAGCTGGGCCTGCAACATTTCAGCTCGTTTTATCGTGTGTTTATAGTGCAGAAGCCATCTGAAAGTGGTCAAGTAGTCAATCAAATATTTTGGAAAATGTTAAGACTTGTGGAAATCACAAACTTTGGCAGTTCAGCAGCTAGCTGGACGCGACTGTGATTCTAGTTTTATTGGTAGAAATAATCGTTGTCCTTTGCTTTCAGGTGCATTTGTGCAGACATCAAGCAGATTTCCACGTCGTCTTTCGGTCACTGTTTTGTACAAAGCGGCACCTTATTTTATTTTATTTTATATTTTGCTAGCACGTTGCTTTAGAAATGTTGCAAAAAGAATAAAGACACAGCTGCGGGAACAGAAAGATGGACTCCGAAAAGTGAGAGGACCCGAATCCTAAAAGCTTGTTGCTTTCACCTTAGTCACATCATCCATTTGCCTTCCATCATCCAATCCATTACATCCCCTGAACGCACCGTGTTTCCATCCAAATTGAAAGTGACATTGTGATGAGCTCCTCCGTCGAGGCCATGATGTGTGTGTGTGTGTGTGTGTGTGTGTGGATGGATTGAAGATGTGAGATGGATTGAAGGACACTTAAAAGGGGCCCGGCGCTCGCCTCTCGCTGCTGGGCGGCATAAAGGCTCCTTGTAGATATTTAGAAACAAAAATATAAGCTCGGGAGAGAGACGGAAACTAAATCAGAGGACACTATTTGTCTGTCTGACCAGACAGAGAGTAGGCATCGGAGCCACAAAGGAACTCCGCTTGTGTCACTGTGTGCGTCTCATCACTACAACCCTGGAATTTGTTACTTAGGAATTTAGGCCTATTACACCCCTGCACTCGGTGTAAACGACTCCCATTTTAATCGCATCCTAAATCCCTAGGATGAGTGTGAGTGTGTATGCGTGTGTGTGCGTGGGTGTGTGTGTGTGTTACCTCGCTGGCTGCTGCAGCTCCGGCTGCAGACAGATAAACAATCAATTATGTAGAGCCTGTCATCGGGGAGCTCTTACTATGGCTGCTTGTTCCTCCTGAAGCTTGTTTTCCCTGCACCTTTTGCCAAAACAATACCAACCTCTGCACTGTCTGACCTCAGATAGACGACAATACCTCAGTTTTCATGCTACAGGCTGGACAGTGGTGATTTTATAAAGTCAGTGGGCAGAAAAAAAGCCCATGATAGTTTGTCTACTGGAGAGGATAAAAAGAGAAAACGGCAAACTGATGATTTAGTTTTAAGACGTTCAGCAGCAGAATCATATTTAGAATCATTTAAAGTATATTTAATGACTGTGCTACAAAATGGCAGGCTTAGCAACTTTAGTTTGAGTGGAAAAAATTTATTTCATGGAAAACAAAAGCATTGTTTTACTTGATAAATAACTCGCAATCTTTGTCCAGCCAAAAGAGAAGAAGAACAAGAGCCGAGGAATAATAAGCTCCAACAGATCCCTCATTATAGAAAACCGTACGGTAATCCTCTTACAAAAATCTGTGAAGATGTGGTAGATTTGCAGAAGCCGTAAACAGAAAATCGCTGCAAAACCTAAACTTCAACATACTCTTTTGGTTCGTTTCAGTGCTGGCTAGGTTTGTTTTTTGCATTACGGTTTGCGATAAAAGTGTGCTGATAAAGGCTAGATGACGGAGACAAGTCTGGCAAAACCAATGAAAATCTGAAACTACGTTCATATCATTCACAAAAAAGGGGAAATTATATATTATCATATCTTAGAGTTAAAGAAATCTTGAGAAATTTTTAGATTACCATGCGCAGCAATCAGATGCATTTATATTTCACACCAGAAACCTTTATTTTGTCAAAATATTTTGTCAGACCCAATTAGCACTATGTTTTTGCCCTGGCAGAAAATGATCAGGTAGATTGATTCTGCTGTTGTCGTATGAAAGGCGCCCACCTAAATCACTCTATTAGTCTGATTAGCTCACTGAACTGTTAAAGCAAGAGCAGATGTGCTCTAATCATTGTCGTCTTCCCTAGGAATGAGGGATCCAGAGGAAAGCATCATGACATCATTATCTTGCACTGAAAAAGCTTCACATTAAGGAGACGGGAGCCAAGCGCCTTTTATATTAAATAACACTTGGCTGAAGTAGCTAAATGCTTTAGCATGCCACCTAGCCTTGTTGCCACCGAGGCAGAGTTTTCTAAACATGGGCAGCAGGTGGGTTTGACTTCACCTTCGATCATAGGAATTTAACAATGGATAAATTGCACAGCTTTTTTCCTAAAACTAACTATTTATTGCCACTTTTTAGGAAACTGCGGGGCAGAGCAATCGTAGCCCCACAAACACAAACAATGCTCTTGAAAAATGCTTCTTTGGTCACACAGAGAACTATAATTTTTATCGCTAAACTGCACACAGTAGCTTCATTTAATCATATTTTCGAATTTATTGGATGGGCTCGTTTCCGGTGAGAGTTGGACTCCACCAAGGCTGCCCTTTGTCACCGATTCTGTTCATTACTTTTATGGACAGAATTTCTAGGCGCAGCCGAGGTGTTGAGGGGATCCGTTTTGGTGGCCTTAGGATCGCATCTCTGCCTTTTGCGGATGATGTGGTCCTGTTGGCTTCATCGGAACGTGATCTGCAGCTCTCACTGGAGCGGTTCGCAGCCGAGTGTGAAGCGGCCGGGATGAGGCTCAGTGCCTCCAAATCCGAGGCCATGGTCTTGAGCCGGAAAAGTGCCTTCTCCGGGTCAGGGGGGTCGTCCTGCCTCAAGTGGAGGAGTTTAAGTATCTGGGGATCTTGTTCACGAATGAGGGAAGAAGGGAGCGGGAGATCGACAGGCGGATTGGGGCAGCGTCTACTGTGAAGCGGGCGTTGTACCGGTCCATCCTGGTGAAGAGAGAGTTGAGCCAAAAAGCGAAGCTCTCGATTTACCGGTCGATCTACGTTCCCACCCTCATCTATGGTCATGAGCTTTGGGTCATGACCGAAAGAACGAGATCACGGGTACAAGCGGCCGAAATGGGTTTCCTCCGCAGGGTGGCTGGGCTCTCCCTTAGAGATAGGGTGAGAAGCTCGGTCATCCGGGAGGGACTCAGAGTAGAGCCGCCGATTCTCCACGTCGAGAGGAGCCAGTTGAGGTGGCTCGGGCATCTGGTAAGGATGCCTCCTTGGCGCCTCCCTGGTGAGGTGTTCCGGGCACGTCCCACCGGGAGGAGGCCTCGGGGAAGACCCAGGACACGCTGGAGGGATTACGTCTCTCGGCTGGCCTGGGAACGCCTTGGGATTCCCCCGGAGGAGCTGGAAGAAGTGGCTGGGGAGAGGGAAGCCTGGGCCTCCCTTCTGAAGCTGCTGCCCCCGCGACCCGACCCCGGATAAGCGGAAGAAAATGGATGGATGGGCTCAATGAACTAACAGTGGAGAAGATAGTAAAACTAACAATCAATTGGGGGGTTTAAAGCATTAATTGGAATTTATAAATCAAAATTTCTCATGATACAAGGTAAACGATACAATAAATGCCGACCCCTACTGTGAATCTTTCATATTAAATTATGTTATGGTTCTGAACTGAATTTGGATATAGATTCTACTTAACTGGATATGGATTAGTCATGGTAGTCTTATAAAATGTCTTAAGGGACATTTGTTGAAAACTGGTGTGATGGAAATAAAACTAAAATGTTAAAACACGCAATAGGCAGAAACTGTCTACAGTTTCTCTTTAAGGTGTCACACTGAAAATAATCTTTTCACAGCTCGGCTGTTGACAATCCCCCTCCTGCTTCACCTTTGGCCTGCGCCCTTTCCTCCATCCTCTCTCTTCCATCCATGCATCCATCCATCCATCACTTACTTAGCCTCAGGGGCTAAGGTCTGGCTACCGAAGGATTAGAACATGGGCACACAGCAAAAGAATGCACTGTAGCTACAGCAGACCAAGTGCACACACAGTCCTGAGGACAGCCTTCTTTTAAAACATTCTGACAGAGAGCACCACCAGTCTGCTACCTTTCATGGATTTGCTGCTAATCTCACATTGCGATGAGCACCTCGGGCATTTGTGGGGAAGACGAAAAGCAGAGGGCAGAAAGAGAGGAGGAATATTGCACTGCAATGTCTCATTTCCATCTATCTATCCATCTATACCTAGATACCTTATGCATCTAGGTAGATACATAGTAGATATCTAGAAAAATCCACTGACAGATATATAGCCAACTAACTGTATATCTAGCTAGCTACCGTTCATAGAATTAGCTAACTATGTATCAAGACAGATAGTTATAGTTACCTCGCTAAATAACTATATAGCTGTCTAGATACATAACTAGCTACCTATATATATAAAAATTCCCTTCTCACCCTCCGCGGGTGGTCTGTTTCATCCTCTGAGCTCGGGTCCTCTACCAGAGGCCTGGGAGCTTGAGGGTTCTGCGCAGTATCTTGGCTGTGCCTAGAACTGCACATTTCTGGACTGAGATGTCTGATGTTGTTCCTGGGATCTGTTTGAGCCACTGCTCCAGTTTGGGGGTGACTGCCCCGAGGGCCCCGATGACCACAGGCACCACTGTGGTCTTCACCTTCCAGGTCTTTTCCAGTTCCTCCCTGAGGCCCTGGTATTTCTCCAATTTCTCATGCTCCTTTTTCCTGATGTTGTAGTCACTTGGTATTGCTACATCCACCACAACGGCTTTCCTCTGTTCTTTATCCACCACCACAATGTCCGGTTGGTTCGCCATTACCATCTTGTCTGTCTGGATCTGGAAGTCCCACAGGATCTTAGCTCGGTCATTCTCCACCATATATATATATATATATATATATATATATATATATATATATAGCTATCAAGATACAAAGCTAGCAAACTATGCATCTAGCTAGATACAAAGCTAGCTAGCTATACATCTATCAATGGAAATAGCTATCTACATACAAAGATACAAAGCTAGCTCGCTTTGTATCTACATACAAAGCGAGCTAGCTGTATCTAGGTGTCTAGCTTGCTATATATATCTATCTAGCTAGATCACTTAAATAAGTGCACCAGGTCCACATCTCCTTACAAGTTATCTGGATGCAAAATATAGACTTCTATCTGGGTTTTCGAACGTCCCCCACTGGTTGAGCAGAAATAAAAACCAGGGCTCCATGCCTTAAATGTGCAGATCAATCCTTTACAACTATTCTACGCGTAAACATTCACCCATGAAAAGAGCTGGGGTCGACTTAATCCTCCTTATTTTGGGCGACCAGCCCACATTATTAACACACGTGGAGAAACAGCAGTCAATACTGGAAGCGCCGTTTCTGCCGAGTCGGCTGTTTGTTAATTGGTGAAAGTCATTGCAGATGATAAAAGGCCTTTGTAAATCATGCGAATGTACAGTGTCGATAGCTTCTGGAGCTTAATGTTTCCCTCCTGTTGTAATATTTTATCTGCGGGCAAATTAGAGGAATCACTGTTCCCACTGGGCTCTTGTAACACAAGCAGGTGTTTCATTGCTACGGCACGCTTCTATTTCTGGTGTCAATTACTACCAGCAGGATTATGGTAGTGACGCAACGCTCTGCATAAAGGCATGTGTCAGGAAAAGCAGTAGTGTTTGCTGCCTTAAAAACGCCGCATTGCCCATTTCATGCAGTAAAAACTCTGATGTTTTTAGACGCATATCAACATGTCAGGAATTGCTACTCTGTATATTTTAAATTCCTTTCAGAAAGCCATATAAGCTCGGCGAAAAGTAACGAAACGGATCAATAGTTCAAAGGGTATGAATACTTTCGCAAGCCCTTGTGTTTTTTTTTATTTTCATTTTAATTTCCCCCCATAATGCATCACTCTAATGATGTCTCAGAAGAGAGGTGCAGTGCTGTGTTGGTGGGAGAGCTCAGTTCAATAAACCAGCTGGAACATCACAACAACAATTTCACCAAGGCAGGAATGAGAAAAGTAATTACATCAAGTTTTCACAAAAACCTCACTTTAATCACAAAAAATGACTTTTATAAAGAGACACGTCGCTGTGTGTTTCACTGCGGCACCGTGAAAGCGTTGTTAATGGGGAAATATATAAAATGTAGTGGCACAGTTTAATCCCCTGTGTTCTGGGAGAATTAATCTTCATTGTGGATTTCGAGAGGAAGCACACAGTGAAAGAAAGACGAATGAGTAGAACAATAGACCTTGCCCAGAGCCCCCAAAAAAAAAAAAAAAAAAGAGCTGAGAAAACAAGGTGAGTGAAATGGCATAAGGCACGGCGCCCGCCTGAAGACGACTCGCTAATTAAATAACTCCCAAGAACAAAAGGCAGCCAAAGAATGTATTATTTGAGTAAAAGTTCTGTTTGCATTTCTAACTTCTTTATTTTCTGATTTCCACTATTTTTGTACGGCTGTTTGTCGTTTTTGTCTAGTTTAGCAGCTGTAATTCCAACTCCAAATGCACTGCGGGAAGTTCTGCGGGCCTAAATCATCCAGCACCGAGCACAGGCGGCGGCAGGTTCCCTTGCTATGCCGCCGCCGAGTTAGACTGCATCGGTGTAAATTGCTTCCTTAATTACAGGCACGGAGGAAACGCAGCATGCCGCCGCCCTCCTCGGAGATGATTCACACAGGGAGCTACTTAGCGTCGTGTTTCACAAGCTGCAAACAGCTGCACAGGAGCAAGTGGAGCTGCACATCCCCGGGCCGGGGGCGCTGTGAAGGGGAGGGTGACATTGTGACGTTCTTGTTGAAGGACGGAGAGATTACATCATGCAAAGAACGCTGACTCAGACCTTTTTTTAACAGATTTAACTTTACTTTTCTTGTTAGTTCCGATTTGTCCTTTTCGTACACTTTTGTTCAGAATTGTGTCGGTTGAGAAATTGCGGTTTTGTGGGCAATTATCCCCCTCTGCTTTTGGATGTTGTGCAGCTGGAAGGATTTTTTACCCTTACATTTTTCACTTTGGGATAGTTGGGTTACGATGCATAACCGTGGCAACAAGGTACTGTTTTCACAAATGGGAGCAGTCGATCAGCATCTCAAAAGTGAACTACGACCCCGAGTCCTGATATTTGGGGTCGTAGTTCAGGCTTCAGTCAGAGGCCTCTTTAAGTTTGTCGCAATACTGAGTGCTACCAGAGATCCTTAATGCCTCCAGCATCACCGTCCACAACGACACTTTGAAGATACTTATGTTCACATGAGTTTCTACAACATTTATTTTTCTTTTGGGATAAATAAAGTAGTTTTTCTAGCTTGAATTTGGGAGAGCGCAAAAAAAACCCAACTGCTTTCTAATTCTGACATTCTGTGACTTTCTTCCCTTGCACACAGCTGATTTTACATGTTGCCAGCAGCTTCCAAGTGATTCGCAATAAATCTCTGCAAATATTCAGATCAGTTTACACAGCTTTGCCAGGCATAATACTGAGGTAATGCATAATAACCCTATTCTAGTCACATCAGTCCAGAAAGAGCCCAGTTGAAAAGGGAACTCTGAGCAGAGCTTCAATCATCTGCTAACGTTGAACGGAGACATTTTTTTAGACTACCTACAATAAAATACAACAGTTATGCTAAAGCTTGTTGATGGAAAGCTGCAGCATCCAGCGTAGCCAGGTCTCCACCTGGCTACGTTCTCCGGTACTCTGTTGAAGCAATGATAATTCACCGTAATAGTACTAATGTGATCCCAAATTTACTGTGATCGTGACAACTGCAGGTGGATTCCAAGAAACACATGTTGTTTTTCTGCAAAAATAAATACAGTAAAAATGGTACATAAAAAGCACTGAATGCATTGCAGTTAATTCTATTCTGAATCTGATAAATACTGTGTAGACAGATCTAAAGATTGGGGTAATGGTAAGGAGGCCTTCCAACAGCAAAGAAAACTTCAGTAAAAAGTGGAAAATGTTGAAAAAAAAGTTGGCTGACATTTCTCAAAAGCGTTTGATTGTTGACATGCCAACAGTAATTGATGAATAAGAAGGACATGGGTTGTTTTCAGCATTACATTTTAAATACTATTTAAGCAAAAACTGACCATTTATTTCTTTCAAAATTGATCCTGCTTTTACGTTGCTTCACTGAGTGGTGTGTCTGTCTCATTTACTATCAGAAACAAACGTTTTGGTTGAATAAAACTAATTTTAGATTTGACTCTGCCTTGGGAAGAGTTTAACTCTAGAGAAATAATTGAACTTCAATATTAATGGTTAAAAAATAATTGTTTTCAATATAATCTTTGACATCGTCATTTGTACTCCTAATAATATTGTTAAATAAATGTACAGTTCCCTCACTTCATACTTTACTTTTTAATGTCCCTTATAGACTTTCTAGGAACTTCTAATACATAATCCACCACTTACAGTTTCCTCTTGGATAAAAATATATTACACAGAGGCACATTTCTTTTAGCCACAGATCACTAGGCTGTTATCCCACAGAGTGAAGACGATGGTAAAAAAAAAAATAATCTGCAATCACTGTTAGAAGAGCTGCAGCAATGAATTTCATCTTGAGGTCGCCAAGTCTCCATAACAACCAAAAAATGCTATCTGCATGCAAGTGGTTGTTTAGGAGCGATGCCAAACAGTCAGTTGTCTACCCGACAAAGATAAAGGTGTGGGGGCTTTGCCAAACTCAGTTCAGACCTTTGCTACTGTGCTTTGGTCAGATGAAGTTAAGGTTTAGCTTTTTGGCAGAAAAGACCTGAGCTGGATTTGAAGTGACAATAATAAACACCTGCAGAAAAGCTCTCCATGCCTTTTCTTAAGTATGGTGGGCGGTCAATGATGCCATTTCTCTTCCAAAGGCTCCAACGTTGTTAAGAGTGCATGACATGCATGAAAAATATTTAGATCATATGTTTGTCTCATGAATAACCGAGGGAAACATCCAACAAGACATTTCAACAACTTGGCTCATCTACAACTTAACCCAAAAACATAAATAGGTGTGAATTATCGCTAAAGTTGTCGAACTAGACTCTGGTTTCATGTTTGATCAAAAACAAACTGGTTTTGCCGTCTCCACTCGTCGTCCCACTGTTGAGGTTCTCACCGGCTTTTTCTTTCTATGTCGTACACAAAAATGCACAAACCCAGGCTTAACGTGGATTTGTGCTTTGAACATGATGGAGTGTCCGTCATGTTCAAAGTGGCCTGGACTTGGCTGAGGATTTTTGCTCAAGGCAACAGAATCAGTATTCTCATCAACTATAAACAAGTCTATAAAAAAACCTTGAAGTTGGACATATGAGAACAATGCTAAAGAAAAAAAAAAGTTCACCGTTAAAAGAAGGCAGCATTGTTTTGGCCCGAGTTGCATCATACGGTAGATGTCAGCTTGTCGTAAAACGATTTCTATGTCAGTCTCTGCTTGATCTCTTACAAGCGCTTTGAAAATGGACATCAATACAAAAGTGATCCATGCTGTGTGAAGAAAGATCTTCACTTCTATACTGATAAGGAAGTTATTTTTAAGTGTATAATCTGATGGCTTTAACTCGAATACAGAAATACACCAAGCAGGTATTTAATGGTAAATACTGATCTTTGCTTTTCTTTGAGTTCTGATCTACTGCTGCCGATTTTGACCAATTTGTTTTTCCTCATACTTATAAGCACAAGTTCAGGACAAAAAGCTGCAGAGTTAGTAAATTTAAATGAATAAAAATAAAGAAAATGGTAGGGAGTCATATTCATGCTATAAAAAATGTCTCAAACCGTCCTCTCATTTTTGTTGAAAACTGTTGAGTCCTTATTTCTGAATATTTTAATGAATAAAAATAAATACATTTGGGTTTATATGTGAGTAAGTGATCTGACTCAGCTGCACATTCCATGGATGTTGATATTTTATTTTGTAATAAATGCATAGTATATTCATTTATAGTCCTGTACAGTATATTATCATTTCACTACCATTAATGTTATTGTTAACCTTATTTTTACGTGTCGTTTTCAACACTTTAAGAACTTTTTTTTTTGTATGAAACTTTATACCGGATGCTGCTGTTGCACCTGAAATTCCCCTATGCTATATATCTGGACGATTGGTTGGTGCATCTGTTCCCACAAATATAACCAACTCATCCTGAACGCAGTTTGCCAGAAGGCCAGAGGAGGCGCTCACCTGTGCAGGAGTAGTCATCGATCCTGATGTAGCCCGTGTGGCAGATGCACATGAAGGAACCAGGGGTGTTAACGCACATGGTGTTCTCTCTGCAGTAATGTTTCCCTTCAGCACACTCATCAATATCTACAGAATTAAGAGAGAGAGAGAGAAAGAGAGAGAGAGAGAGATATAGAAAGGGGGGGGGGGAGATATGTTAAGTAGAGATGTAAATTGTGCTATAACCTGAGTCTGATTTAAAAAAAAAAATCAATGCTACAATAATTAAACTGAACAAACTGTGACTTTCCATGTGGCTTTGCTGTAAATGCCACAGTTGAGAGCAATGCATCAAGGATGCATATTTAAAGCAGCCTTACTGTCACGACATCTGTTACATATGATCTATTTTGAGCATTGCTAGAAGGAGACGCTTCCGGCCACCTGGGGGTCCTAAAGCCTCCTGCTGAACCAATCACAGAAGACCATTTGTCTCCATGAGAGGAAGACAGAGGTGGACATGTAGATGGGCCATGAGGTGGGCGCAGAGCACTTAAAGTTACACCACTCCATCTTCAATGTGCTGCGAGAGAAGCCCTCGACATCCAACAGCAGCTCCTCTCCTGGCATCATCCAGCTTTTATTTGACTTTTCTGCTGAAAACAGACACCAGGAAGCTGCAAAATTAAATTTTGGTTCAGACAAACCCTTGAATATCCTGTGACGGTGAGCGGCACCTTACCCACAGACATTTTCAACAAATTAGAATATACGTCCCAAAGAGTCTCTTTTGTCAGATTGAAAGTCTCTTTTGAACAGATCGACATTTTAGCAGATAATAAATCTACTTTCATTTAAGGCCAGATTTCTGTTTCTTTTTATTGATCCAGTGTCATGTTCTCATCTCAAATGCCATGTTTTCATTAACTGCTAGCAGAAAATCATCAGTAAGAGAAATAAAGGTGTTGGAACAGAATTGCTTTAATTCAATAGGCACATACCATCTTATGAAGCTCAATATTTATTTCATCAGTCCTCTGAATATTTGCCCAACAGCAGTGCAGATCATCAAGATGTTTGTTTCTTTTTTTTTCTGACATATAGACTTTTGTGTCTTTCTTTGGATGACAAAGAGAAACACAATGGACCATGGACACCATTTTTATCCATTCTCTTTTTCTTATTGTTGAAAAATGAACATAATGAAAAATATAATTTGTATTTACTCAAGTTCTCTTTGCTTGAAGTTATTCATCAGAAATAGAATCTGTAACAGAGCAAATTATATACTTTGTCCAGATAAATTCTGTAAAAGTTGAAAAAGAGTAATTTTCTTCAAAAATGCTTTCGGCTGAACTTCTATATTATACTGTTGCAGTTAAAAATAATTTTTTTAAAAAGCGTAATTGTAGTGCATTTTGGAATTGCTGAATCCAGTAGGTCTATAAATGTCAAAAGCTGTCAATTGAAAATAAAGGGAGAGTGTTAAGGACCAGGTTTAAAGAGCTCTGATCTAGTTACACAGATCACTCCTGGTACTTTTACGCCATGAATCAACTAAGACCTGCATTCTTATGAGCAGGTTAGCAGGAAACTCAGGGGTTAAAATGTTGATTAATGGGACTTTGTCTGGGAATGTGTAGAAAACACAAAAAACTGTTTTAGCAAAAACTGTTTTAAAAGACACATGCACTCCCCTTCTTTTATTTACCAAAAAGACTCCAACCCGTCCCGCACACCTGTTTTGCTCCAACTTTTAGCTTCTTTTCTGCTTTCAAACGTAAAAAAAAAAACAAATTCCTGCTGATCTGCACAGATTCCTTTCAAGTAACCTCTCGTCAGGATCCTCCTGTTACCCATAACTGCGCGCGTCTCAAAAATTGCGCAGCCTTGAATGAATCTCTTCTCCCTTTTAGACTCTTATTCAATGCAAATCCAAGCGTCCAGAACAAGGAATTCATTGGTATGTTGCATTGTCTTTGCTCTACAAAACAGAAATGATCTCACATGTAACCACAGCATCTCTACCTCGGCGTTGTTTATATAACGGACTTATGTAAACCCTTCTCTGCAGCGTGGTTATTAAAACTTGATTAGAGCAGATTGAAGAATATCTTTTATTAGATTTCCTTTATTTATTTCTTCCCAATCAGGACTTTATATTTGGAATCCATGTTTCCTTAGCAACAGCTATTCTCAGTTCCTAAACCGTGAGCCAAACCTTCACACAGGCAGAAAGAAAAAAAAACTCATGACGCTGCCAGGGCAAATAAAATAATCTTGATAATGTGATGCAATCAAATGCAATCCCATGTAAATACAGGTCAGGCTGACTAAACCCGGCCCACATTAATACGCTCTGAGGCCTCGCCCCAATTCGTAGAACGGGTTAAACGTAGGGACTTTTTCCTGTGAGACGAGCGTCGCGATCCTTGACGTTAGCAATTTATTATTCATTCACTGTATTCAGTGTCTCTGAGAGCACAAGAGGACGTTCACCCCTGAGTACGTACGGTGCCAGATGCTTTTCGTGAAGGGCTCTTGAAACTGAATTTCAATTGATTTGCATTGGCATTCACTCTGCTTCCATGTCCTTGGGTAGAGAACCACCCACCGCCCCGCGCGCTGAGAGCCCGACACCTGCCAACGACGGCGGCATTCATGTCCTCTTTCACGGCACCATCAATACGCGCTGCCTCCAGCTATTCAGCGGCCTCATTGATAAGTGACGCAGGCGGACAATTGCCGGCAAACTATTGAAGTACATGTGTCCTTCGCTCCATGAACGAGGGGGGTTAATTAAAACTGTCACACCGGCTTTGAAAGAGAAATAAAATAAAATAAAGTAGGGACGTAGAGAGATTAAAAAGTAAATCTGAAGGAGACGGCCACGCAGGTGAGCGAATGTCTCGTCATGAAGCAAAAACACGGAGCGGTGGGAGGGGGAAGCTTGGGGGGTTAGTGGAGATGGGAGGGGAGAGAAAGAAAGACTGAGGTTGTGTGATGGACAGAGTCAGTGTGGAGAGGTTGAAAAGTATGTGCCTGAGTGTAAATAACTGAGAAAAAAGTATGAAAAACCAAATCAGAGTTCTGACTTTCCCTACAGGCATCCTTCAGTTGAGATATTGAACTCCTTTGTCAATGTTTGTCCCCTCAGAATGATTCCACCACTGCCATGTTTCACTGTGTGGACTGAAAAACGTATCTAAAAACAGTCTACAAATGTTTGGGACGGCAAATGGGATAATAACTTTAGGCTGAGAAATCCTTCAGCAGAGATCCTAAAGCACAACTCACAGACAGTCATTGAAAAACTACACCGAAGTGGGCGGAGCCAAGAGAGACAGAGGGGTCGAGTGCAGGGCAGTGGTCAGGACAAAGGAAAGCACTGTTGCCTACTTAGCAACCTTTTCAATATATTTAAGAAGCTTTCAGACCATTTGCAAAACCTTTTTTAAAAAGCAATACGAGACAAATCCAGTGAATTTTTTCTGTTTTACCGAGGACTTTAGTGACGATACGTGAAGCGCCAATCGCTCTGCGACAAGCCCTCCTCAGCAAGCCCCTCCCACTACCTGTAGAAAACCACCTGCAGTCAGAGCAGAGGAAACCCATTCCACTCCATGTCCACACTCCGAATGAACCACACATGTGCAAATGCTGTCGATTAATGGTCACAGCTGTCGCTCCTGACATGTCTGAGAGGGACAGTTTCATACCCAAACATGGGGTCAAACTTTATACAGTTTATCTCCACATCCAGTTAATTTGAGGTTTCGATGGGACTTTAAGGAGAACTGCTTGGTCAAAAAGCTTCCCAATGGCATGCTTTGGCCAAGCAGTGTCTCAGGATTTGCATAGCATAGCAGAACGCTGCTAGCACATTGTTTCGCTGTGGGGATGGGACGTTAAGAGGCTTCGCATTCACTACAAACAAACTGACTGCGTAAGTGAGTGGATTATTAAGAAGATTTATTGCAAAAAAGGGAGAAAAAAACAGCTTCAGATTGTTAGTGTGAATAGAAAATAGGGCAGGCTCTTCACACGGGTATCCGTAAAGAAAGACCGTAAGGAACTGTTTAGTCATACATTGTTCGACATTGATCTAGAGGCCATTAAGCCCACCCATCCATCCAGCCCCTGCTGACAGGACTTGCGTCTATTAAAACAGTTTATTAGGAGGTGAGATGATGAGGGGGCGCTCCACCAGCGCATCGGGGAGAGCAACCATCTCCATCTCTATTAACGCACTCCATTTTCTTGATTGGCCTGTCACACAGACACACATGACGTGCCAAGCAAAGAGGGTTGGCCGAGTGAGCGGCAGCTTTTACCCCTAAACGGAGCGCTCGCGGGTCACCCTGTTGCCATACGACGATGGATGGCGGGATAATGGCTGTGTTCTGTTTTTTTCACCTCAGTACCTTCCTGAATAACAAGCCAATCAATCGCGGACATATCCGAGTAGGAGGAATCGCTTTGCATTATACAGCGCCTTGCGAAATTACTTATTCCCCTTGAACGTTTTCAGATTTGTCACGTTTACAACCACAAATTTTGAATTATTCAGTATTGGTGTCACTTTGTTATTCTCCCTGTAGGGAAATTTGCTTTGCAGCCAGGTAGAAAAAAAATACATACAAAAGACAATGAAAGACATAATCTCTTTACAGAAAACAGAAATGCAACTGCAAGTAAATTGTGAAAGGGAGGGAAAAAGTTGAACCTCTCTCAAGATTTTATAGTCTTTACAGAGTTTCTTCCATTCGTCTGTCAACCATCATCAGCTTCCCTTTCTCTGCTGAAAAAAAAATAAAAAACTTCCAAAGCATGCTACTATAAGATAAGATTAGGTATTAAATTTGATATGCAGTGTTGGTTTTCTGGCCCACAAAGTATTCAGTATTTCACCATAACAATCTGGCTGAGACAGAAAGACACGACTTATGATGAAAACTGGTTTTACTCTAATTTTAAGAGTAACTTAAATGCTTAAATGTCCAAAGTTTTTAACATGTACAGAGCCAGACTATTGAAAAAACTCAAGCTATTCTGAGCTATTGTACATCCTCATACCTCGCTACGCCTGCAGGAGGATTTTCAAGTAGTTAAATAACATTTACATCCATTAATGGCTTGCAAACAAACAAACAAAAAAACAACCAAATACATCAGTTATCAACGTCATAAAAAGTTCTTTCTTGACTTTACTGACAAAATAAAAACACATGGAAATTTAAGGCGAAACTGAAAACCGATAAAGATCTCGTTGACTGATCTAAGTGCCCGGAGCGGCGGCGGCTCGGCGCACATGCATTTAATGCTCGGCTGCTATCATCCTAACAGTTCCTGTGTTGACATTTTATTATCCCCACTACTGCTCATTCAAGCGATCCTGCAACTGTATAAATAGGAGCTGGTAGCTTATCCCTCTTTGCATGCATCCCATGCGCGTTCTGTAGCATCCGTCCTCGCTCTCCATGCCTGCAGTAACACCGAGGTCTGGGAGTAAGGAGATAACACTTCCGTTGCCTTTGGACGTCCCACAATGACACCAAAATCTGTGCCATTTCCGCTACCACCAGCCTCCCTCCCTCTCCCTTTCCTTCCTTATCTGTTTTTTTTTTCTTCTGGTAAATCCCATCCTTTACCCGCTCACTTACTCAAGCAGATTGTTTTCCCCTAAATGCTGGAGGGACAGGGCTTGCCCAAATATTCCAATAATTTTCCCTCATGTCCACAGATTTAGGAGTCAGAGAAAAGAGCATAGGGACAAAAAGCTGGCCAAACAATTTATCTCCACTGTTGGTATTCTTTCCCTTTGGGTGTCTGAAAGGTGCCAGAGGATCGCCAGACTTTGCTTCTTTTTGTTTAGTTGGGGTGTAATTAGCTCGCACATAGAACTGTAGCTGCCATTTTGGGACATGCAGATATACTAAAAAATTGTATTGGCTTTAGAGAGAGAGAGAGGGAGAGAGGGAGACAAGGCGGCTTTTTTGTCCTTCTTATTTCAATCACAGCGCAAAGTCAAGCGGACCTACAGATTTCAGTGCTTGCAGTATATCCCCTAAATCACTGCTTATAAAATGTTACTTTATTTTTTTAATTCAAGCTATGAGAGTATAAAGCGGAGTTGTCAGACTGACCTTCTGTATGTTTAAATTCACAAAGGCTTGCAGAGTGCAATATTGCACGTTTTACTGCAGGATGTGTCTTTTAAGCTGAGTTTAAAAAAACACTAAAGCGCTGGACAGAAAATTAAATGACCCAGGGGTGGAGCTGTTTTAATCTTATAAGTCACAGTGTTTGGATGCTGTTATTTTTTTTCCCTTCAAGAAAAAACACTCAAACAGGTGTCTGTGTAAAAGAAATAAAGTAGCTCATGGAGTCTTTTTCTGAACAATCGCCAAAACACGAGCCAACAGCATTCTGAGAAGGATGGGGGGGAAACTTAGAAAATTGGATAAGGAATAAAGTCTGGAAATACAAATATGATTTTTTAAATATTCTATTCCTTTTCCACATTTAAACGTCAGACAATTTCAGCACTACAGATTTAAATAGACATGTTTTCAACTTGGCAGCTGTGCACAGATGCTTAACATCGTGTTTGTTGGAACTGAGCAGCAGCCAATTGTGACAAAGGGAATCCCATTAAACAGAAACAAGAGCAGAGTGCACCGTTTTCCACACAGCAGAGTAAAAAACACTGGGATTTTTGAGAACAGCTAAACGGCCACCACCTGATACAGAACAATGAGCATTAAATGCGGGAACGTTGACGTGGGAACGGGGTTGCGTTTGTTGGTGAAACAAACACAACAAAGAGCTGCTATCGTACTCGTCAGAGTGTTTAAAGACATGTCCACATGCCAATCAATTTAAAAACACTCCTGAATATTTCATCGCTAACATCCACTGCTTTTTATAAAGCGTGTGCCAATATATAACATCGCATTAAACCTGCACTTAGCATGCTTCAATTTAGACCCAAGTAAAACAGGGCGGCCGGGTGGGCGGGGGAGGGGAGGGGAGGGGGAAAATCCAAAAGATCCCGACTGTCTTGTTTACGAGCAGCAGGCGCGGACGGGCTTTTGCTTTCCATCAGGCCTCTCATTAATCTGGGAAATGTTTCAATCGATGGAGCATCATCATCCATCACTTGTCATTGTCAGACGCGGCCCGCTGGCTGGAGGCCTGAACAATCGGAGAGGACGAGCACAAACAACAATCAGAGCTCTTAGGAAGGCTGATGACGGCATCTCGCTGAGAAGGGCTGCATGTGTAACGACGTGTTTGCTTTCTCTCGTCCGTCGCTGTGTTTTATTGTGTTTTAGTTACGGGCTTCTGTACTTGTTTGTGCTTTTAATGAGATGTTTGTCGTCGCCTGCTGTGATAAACATACAGGCTAAGCATTCAGAAAACGTCAAATGTCCTTTTTAATAGACTAAGACAATGCATTTCTCAATGTATTTTCCTAATAAGCTTTAAATACCATTAGGTAGCCACAACATATGGCTAAAATTAATTTTATATATATATATATATATATATATATATATATACACACATATATATCCTTCTGCCCACCTCAGGAGGCCAGCTGGCTTTTATGAAGTATCTTTCTCAAAATAAATGCCTCAATTTTCAAAGCAGATTTTGTGAACTTCTATCCTGTTTCTCTTAGCCATTTTGTTTAAATAAAACCACCATATGAATACTGTGAATCGGCAGTCCAGGTTTAGTAAAGTAAAATTTCCCTGCTAGCCATTTTAGCTCCACAGTTAGAACAAATTCCAGTTCCGATTGGCTGATGATTTCTCTGTGACGGCTCCTCTGTCCTCACCTGTTGGAAAGCTACGTTACGTTTGAGGCGACACAGACAGAACAAGGCTCAGACTGAGTATCAGGGCTGATCAACCTCAGTGGACTGTGACTTAATGTTTGCTTTATATGTATTCTTACAATTGTGATTTTCAGACCTAAAGCTTCTGCACTTGGTGTATGTCATAGGTCTGGAAATCAAAACAGGTTCAAAAAGAGCGGCGCAACACAAAGTTAGGCATCTTTCACTTTCCACTTGCAAGACCTCTGAAACCAAAGTTGACGGATTATGCTAGCGGCTATGAAACTTTGGGCCTGCCTCGTTTCTCTCTCATCTTTTCCTCTCTCGACTGACAGGTCAGATCTCAAACAAAACCAGCAATCAGTATCACTTGGAGAGAAACAGAGGGGTGCATCTGAAGCTTTTGGTCCTGCTGTGGTCAAAGTTTATCTCCAAAGCTAACCCCACGTTCTCAAATAAAGAATAGAGTAGAGGTCTACACATGTGTTGCAGGTGTTTATATTTAAACTAAATAAAACTTAGCCAGAGCCTAACGCAAAAAAAAAAAAAGATCCAGTGTACAAACAGAAGCCAGTCTTGTGATATTTGTGGGACGCTGGTTATTTTACGACACCGTGCAAACGAAGGAAGGAAAGAAGTGTTTTTGTTGGGTGACATTTCAGTCGGGTCACAGAGGTAAAAACACAACCAGTCAGGCCTCCGGCAGGTGGGAAGCCCAGCGGTTCCAGACTCATCCTGGCAGTGATTGAGGTTTTCAGGGGGAGCTGAGCGCTTCAGACGCTGCCAATTAACCTGCTGCCACCTTGTGACATTTAAAAGAAAACAGCAGCAATCGGACTTGTCTGTGCACACGCACGCACGCACGCACGCACGCACGCACGCACGCACGCACACGCACACACACACCCGCACTCTGTGCACAAAGCAGTCATGGCTTTCAGGTGATAACAAACTTCCTGCCTCGCAGTTGTTATTGCTATTGAACTAGATATCTGGGTTTGGTGGGGGGGGGATGTATTCATGACCTTTCCCCATCCATTGGAATGCCTAATTATTTGCACTCTCTATGCCCTTATTTACGCTCATATAATTTAAAAAAAAAAAGTATTTTTATGTTTGAGGCGACACAGACAGAGCACATAGATATAAGAAAAAGTAGAAGATTACTGGTAGGTCACCTTTCTCTACTGTAATCAAGTTAACCAAACTCACTATAGTGGAAGACAGATGCAAACTTAAGAAAAGTGAAATTGTACTAAAAAGTTCTTCATCACAGTCAGGTTGAGCACAGTTTTCCAACCAGCTTACTTACATTTCTGACTTTTCCCCCTCAAATAAGCCAGCCTTTTTTTTGTGCATTACAAAATCAGACACTTTACTATGCATGCATCCGTTTCTGTGACTTCAATTTCAATGTGTGGCACATTACACTGCTTACATTCAATATCACGGCTGTTTGCCTCGAAAAGTAGTCCACCCTAACTATGCTGCTGTGCATCAAAATAATTCATCTTTATCCATTTTGCAGAGCATTGTTTTTTTTTATTTCATATTTTCTGCATGAGCGCAGTAAAAAAAACAAGCGGGCACTTATGAGCATTTCTGACAGGGATACTGTAAAGTAGGGCATTTCCAAACCAAAACAACAATGGGAGATGTCTCCGCTTGCGGTCCTCAACAATGCGGAGATGAATAATGGTATTATCTCAACACGTTGAACCACACTGATGGTTCAATTTACAAACAATCACACAGTCTGTCACTTCTCTGCCGCTCGCTTCCCTGCATAATTCTGCCCCAAACGCTCGCAGAACAGGCCTTCCTTCTAACTGCATCCTGGAAATGAAATGGTATGGAGCGGGAAAAAAACCGGGCTCTTTTTCTGCAGTACGAGAACACAAACGTGCACCTGCACGCACACACACACACACACACACACACGCACGCAGAGCTACACAAAGGCAGGGCCAGTATCCCCCTGAGTGTTCCCTACTGCTGTGTCTATGAAAAATTTACACAGAAGTGATCTCATCAGCTATTTTGAGCACATCTCTGACCCAGGAAGGTTTTTAAAGAGCTAGTATCTGTCTCGGCTCTCTGTGATGATTGCGTTCCCGTCTGACGGCGTTGCGAGTGCGCGCGCGTTTGCGTGTGTACATAAAACACGATCAGCCGGGTGCCTCCTTTGTCTTACTGCTCCCGTAATATCGCTGAAAATTGCCTCCAAGTTGGACCTTTCCGGCTCATCTCGCAGACGTCGCCGTTGCTGCAACTCCGGCGTTGAAACAGACCATATTACTCATCTTTTTGTGCATCTCTTGCAGCCACAAAACAGTTTATCAATTACAGCAAAAGAAGCATTTTGCTCTTCCACCTGCAGGATTCTCAATGATTTTGACAAGACTCTTTTTATTCTCCTCCTAGGAGACACACACACACACACACACAATCATTGAGCAAGTGAGTTACAGAGAGAGACAAAAAAAAATCAATTGCTTTTGAAAGAACTCCATCAGCAAATTGAGTCAATTTCAGGATTCTCTGTGAAGTCTCTGATGCAAAGGCTCACCACAAACACTGCAATCCAATTTTATAGAGGCAGCCAGGGCTGCTCTTGAGATGAATAGTCCGGATCTGAAGTGTTGATGTTGGAGGCACAGGTCTACCTGCTCGTACTTACTTTCCCACAGGTAATGAGACGGGCTCCTCCGTCCTTATTTCAACAACAAGGAACCTCGGAAAATGTTCGAGGAGAGGCAGCAATGAAAGAGAAAAAGAAAAAAAAACATGCGTATTTTCTGAGGGTTTTCAGTGGATTTGCAGAGATCTACTGGACATGTAACAAATGAGGCAGCCTTTTCTGATACAACGCTCTCATGCTAAGTTTATTTATACAGCACAAAACCCAGTTCGCTCAAAATCCTTTTGATTCAATCCGATTTATTCCAATATAACTCAAATCAGGCAGAATCAGGTGATTGTATAAAAAAATGAAAACATTACTGAATCTTCACTTTTCTACTCGCTTTCATCTGTAACAAAAGAAGAAGAGCGAGTTCCCTTTAGCAGAAAGAAACCTCCAAACAAACCAAGTTCAGCAACGATGACGACGACACGGACAAACAAAGACACTGAATCAGGTGTTACTTTCAGACAAATACAGTGCTGTGAAAAGTTAGATTCTTCTATTTTATACATATTAATAGATAATTGAATAAAAGTTAACATTGGACAAATTTACCCTGAATAAGTACAACAGATGAATTCACCTATTTGGGGGGGGGGAGCTATCCAAAACAGGTTAGTTCTTTGTGAAAAAGTAACCTTCCCCTTGATGCATTAGCCAAGAGTAACCAATATTTGGACAAATTAATTGAAATCTTTAGCCAGACTGAGGTCGGATTACTACCAGACCTGTAGAAAAAAGGTGAAACAACATGAAGTAGACAAAAATATCTAAAAAAAAAAATAAATAAATTTAAAAAAAAGCATCAGATCCTGCCACAATCTAAAGAAAAATCTACTTTTTGGAGCTTTATATCCTGCTATAATGTTATTCCATTACAAAAAACGTAGCTGGAGTGTTGCTTTGATACATTCATGCATGTTTGAGGATTCCTTGGACCATCCAGGGGCAAATTAAAACCTGCTCATACAATGTCCTGCCTATTTCCCCGAAGCTGCTCCTTGGAGCTGCGGTCTCCAGCCGAGCTCCTCAAGACTAGCGGTAGCAACAATTAGCAAACACCTGGTGGAACCGCACATCTGCTGAGCTCCTTATACAAACTACAACAATCCTAAAAACGGTTGTAAACAGTGTCATGGTGAAGCACTGTTGTGATGATGTGCTGAAGGGAGAGTGTTGGAAAGGACGTTCTTAAAAAGATTTGGCTGTGATGCAAAGTCCAACTTCTTTTGATATCTCCAGCAACTGAAGGTTACGGAGTTACTTGATTGTGCTAAGAAATGGATTTATGTGCATGGAAAACACATAACGCCCTTCCCTCCCTTAACAACTCTCAGTCTTACAGAGCCATTTGTAAGGCTTGAGACACCAACTAACCACAGAGAGCATTAGAGGTCCGTCTCAGATCAGAACGGTCTTCTGCTTAGATTTACATCCGGATTTTGATTAGCTCACTCTGAGACCTCGTTCAACTAAAAACCAACATATTAGCAGCTCAATGTCTGATTGTCTGATCCTTTATTTTCAGAAATATTGTGACACTTTATAATGGGACACAAAGGCTTGTCACGATAACAAATTGGTGCTGGATGATAAATTGTCTCAAAAGTTATCGCGATAAATGATGACATTGTTATTTTGAGACCATTTTAAAATTTCATATTTTCTGCACTATAAGGCACACCTAAAAATCTTCAATTTCCTCAAAAGCCGACAGTGCGCCTTATAATCCGGTGCGCCTTATATATGGACCAATATAGAGCCACAACAGGTCTAGCAACATGGTAAGCAGCCGCCGACTTCATTTTCCCCCGTAGAAGAAGAAGTGCGTGGTGCATGCTGGGATAGTTGTCAGAACGCTGGTTTGTTAATAAAGTTTGATAATACATTTAAAGCCAGGGGGGCGGAGGGGCGGAGGAAGAGAGACAGAGACTGTGGCAGCAGCGTGTCGGTTGGTCTGTGTTACCCAGAATGCAGTTGGGCACAATATCGCAACACCAACACCGTGAGTGAAACAACGACTGGGGCAGCCTACTATAGAAAGCACTCGGGGACCATCTCTTTACAAATGTGGATGTGTAATAATAGAGTACGGCACAAATTGGCAACCCGAACTGAAGCGTCTATTCTATACGCCTTATATATGAAAGCCGTTTTAATAGGCCATTGTGCGGAAAATACGGTAACATGATGGAAATAGCAAAATAAGGTAAGAACTCATTCTCAAAGATCTTAAATTACAATGAACACTGGAACTGAAAGATATTTTAAATATCCAAAATAAATACACAAAACGACACAAACAACAGATAAAAATGAATTTATGAAATCTCTATAAACAAAATTGACCTTCAAAATAAGGGATAGTTGAGACCAATGCACCAGACTGAAGACTTCTGTCTTCAAGTTTTTGGTAGAAATAGAAAGAAAAGAGAAAAGTGATAATAAATTATTTAATCAAATGAGCGAAAGTGAGATCTACATTGTTTTAGACGTCTTTCTGGGTTCTTCTCTCACCTGAATGAGGCATCGATCATTTTGCTCACCATGGTTTGTTGGCTTTGAAACAATTTCAGACCCATAGATGTTGACAACATCCACTTAATAAAACCATAAAAGTCGCCAAATGCAAAAAAAGACATGGCTGCAGTCCACATATGCTGCTAAAAATGAACTCATACGTCTTCATTTGAAACTCTAATTATGACAGTGAAAGAGGATGGCAGACGAATCCAAATAATGCGCTTTCTGGAGCCTGGGCCGGCTAATGAACATGTACAACAAATATATTTGCCTACATTTGAACAGCTGAATGACTTATAAAGAATGATGCATTGACTAGCACTTGAAATTAGCATACCACATTTATCTCAAAATAATACCTACCTAATGGTAATATTAATTATCTTGACTCAGAGCAAACAATGTTTTCAGTGCGACCATGGCTACGCACTGTTACGTTTAATTATGCGTTCATTTTCTGTCCGATTAAAACTCTGAAACCTACAGGTTTTCTTCCCCTACATTTACATCAGATCGTTTTGTGCCAAAGCAGATTCCCTAAAGCCAACCACCCGGGAAAACAGTCCTATCAGTAAAGTAACGTGATAAACCTCCGAATCACTGCATCTTACGTTCAGCAATCCGCACGATAGCAGCAGAATCCCTCTACGGCTTGATTAATGCACCAGCCTCATCTTGATAGAGCTGACGGAGCAGATCCGACAGGGAGTGTCTGAACTGCTGCTAACAAAATAGGCAGAGACGTTTGCCCGCCAACAGATGCTCCATAACAGCCCACACCACGAAAAGAGAAGATCAAGCAGGCTGTATATCGACAGGGCAGCTTCTCAGGGTCAGGAGAGGAGGAAGGAGAATTGCTTTGAAGAAGCCTCGTTCGCTCATTAATGCTCGAGACGCACGAGGATGGCAGTTCCTACGTTTTCGACTGCAGGAGTGATAAAGTTATTAGCTTTAATGATGCAGCGGGTAAGACTCAGCAAAGACGACAGAGGAGGAATTCGGTTTCATGCACGAGTATTTGAACCCGACGTCAACAGCAAGTGACCTGTTCATTGAGGGGTGGAGGAGGTTTTTTTATTGTTATTGTTATTTTCAGCTGGGTAATTTAAAATGCAATCAGAGAAAAGTTACATTTTTACCATACAAGACTACATACTCCAACCTTCTTATTCTTCTTCTCTTTTATCTTTTTGTCTCAGGAGTCTTCACAGCGAATCATTTAGTCCTACGCCTTCCATTCTCTCACACCAACTAACTTCATGTCCTATTTCACCGCATCCATAAATCCATAAATCCATAAATCTCCTCTCTGGCCTCCTGCCTGGCAGCTTCGACCTCTGCATCCTTCTGCTGATATAATTAGTAGCTGTGTTTTGATTGATAAATAGAGCTGCGCAAATTGGAATTACAAAAAATATGGTCCAAAAAGGATTTTGCGTGTGGATGAGGTTGTTTTTCAGCCCTAACAAAATTTGTGTATTTCACAAAACCGCAATGGAAACTTTTTTTTTCTCTTCTTCTTCCTTCTCCGCATCAAGTCAGTTTCTGTACAGCAGCAACGAGCTTATTCGTAAGCACTGGTTTCCATGTACAATTGCTAACTTCGATTTTCCCAAAAAGCCGCATGAGCAGCCGCTCCGAAGCGCAAGGAGCTTGTCGTTGTAAAATGCCTGATTGAGGCCCTGCTGTCTCTTCTGACTGATAAAAACTCAGGTCAGCAGACTTCTTCCCATTTGATTTTAATTGTTTCTTATTTAATGAAAACAGCACAATTTTTAAACTGTGTTTTGTCGATATTAGATCGAAAAAGTCCTATGCGCATTTGTAATGGAAACCCGTCTACCGTCTCTTCCCTGAACATGTCCAAGTCATCTCAATCTGGCCTCTCTCACTGGATCTCCAAAACATCTACAGTGAGCCGTCCCTCTGATGTACTCGTCCCTCATCCATCCTCGTCCCTCTCCAGGAGAAGGTCAACATCTTGACCTCTGCGACCTTCAGCTCTGCCTCCTCCTTGGTTCTGTCTCTGAACTGTACAACGCCATGATCTCACTACTGTCTCATACACCTTTCCTTTCATTCTTGCTGATGCCCTTTTATCACACTTGACACATATCTCCACCCATCTTAACCTGCTTCCACACGCTTCTTCGCCTCTTTTCCACGCTCTCCGTCGCTCTGTATCGTTGGCCATTAAAGTACTTATAGTCTTTTGCATTCTTCAAGTACTTCACCTTCAAAAATGGTTCTTTATAGAACCAGCAAACAAATGTAGTAAACACGCACTACTGCTTATGCTGACAATGACGCGATCTCTGTAATTTGAAAAGTAAGTGTCATAAATATTAAGGCACGGGCAACAATGTGTTTCCTGGAATGTGGAAAAGGATAAAGACACCAAACCCGTTCCAGTACAACCGCTTGAATCGTTTTTCTTCCACCTTGCACTACTATACCGTACTTCCAAATAAAACACAGCTAAGTTTTTGGCTCTAATATCAGAAATTGCGGAAAAGTTGTAGTGTCTTGAACACTTTGTAAGCCACAATACACACGTCCTCCTCACTAAACTCGCTTCGATTTTCCACCTTCTTATTTCAATGTCACCCACGCTGTTATATTTGTCTGCTGTCATGGATGATGCACAGGGTTATCCTGAGCCAGGACTGCTCTGTAAATCTTGGGGTGTAAAAATAACATTAGTTTCACAATGCCACCTTCTTCCCAGAGGGCACTCTTTTTTTTTTTCCTTTTTTTTATTCATACGACCTTTTCGAATGCGACTCACGCACATCAACACAAACAAGAAGAAAGAAAGCCCTGAATGCCCTCTCGTGTAGGGCAAACTAACTTCGGGTTAAAGCCGGGATGTTGTTATTCAGAGGCCTGTCGTACCTTCGCAGTAGGCGTTATCATCGCGCAGTGGGCGGAAGCCGTCCTTACAGACGCAGCAGTCTCCTGCCTCCAGGTTCACACAGTCAGAGTGCTCCGTGCAGCCGTGGCCCTCTGAGCAGAAGTCATGACCTGCAGCAGGCGCGCATCCGCAAAGGTCGAAACACACAGAGGAGACGGGAGGAAAGGTTTTGCTTCAGGATCATTTACTTTGCTTCGTGGTGTATTAACTGTCGAGTCTCTTACTGGCATATTTAGGCAAAAATACTAGTAGTTGCTCTAGAAACTAAAGAAAATGTTAAAAGTATGTATTTTCTACATGTCAGTTTTCACCAGAAAAAGTAATCAGTATATGGGAGTCTTTTCTTAATAAATAAATGTTCCCAAATGTTTTTGTTTTTTTTATGTATGATTTTTTTTAAGGGTGTTTTAGAGATATTTTCCAGATGTAGACGACACTCAACAATAAAACTCCTGGTCTATCTGGTTAGCATTATTGCAGAATAACGGGCTGCCTAAAACATTTACAGCAAGAACAATCTTCCGTACCTCTGCAGACTTTACAGCATCTGCTGCTCAACGTGATTTGCTCCGACTCCGGGCAGCTGAGTTCAGGACAGGGATCGGTGGGGACAACCCGATGCATGCTTCGCTCCTGTGAAGGGCACATCAAAATTCCCATGAGCTACTTCTCGGGTGAACTCTGCTATCCTCCTTCATTTTCTCAGGTCCTGAGGATAATTATGTAGGTAATTATTCATCTATTGTGTTTCCTTTTCCAATGTTCCGCTCTCCCTCTTCCTCCCACGTTCATTACAGTCCAATTACGGATTGGGCCACTCAGAGATTTTTCTTCTTTCTTTTCTTTTTTTACCCCCGAATCTATGTTTGGAGGTGAGAAAAAGAAATAGTGTGTCTTTATTAAAGGAGACAAATGGTGAATCAAACATTTGGATTAAGTCTGCATTTAGTCAGTGTGTGAAACTGATTAGAGGTTATCTTTTCCCCACATGCCTGTAGCCAGCTTCCCTAATGATCTAATCTGTGCGCGTCCCACTGATGCTAATTTGGACTCATTAAAATTCTGAGATAGCGAGGATGACAACAATCAAACATCTCAATCAAACAAACGTTTTACTTCATCTTCAGATGGTCTCCTGGTAAAAGCTGTCTGTGATGTTTCAGTTCATCGTAGTCTTGTGTGAAATCCTGATAAACTTTTCTCCAAAACATCTAAACAAAACAAAACAAAAAAGTTTCCCTGCTAGCAGTACTTCTCGCCAGCCACCCTAAAAACCTACGCCATCTTTCTCAGCCAGCAGGCAGACAGAAGATCAGAGGCATGACAAGCAGCTGTCAAGGGGAGCCCGGAGAAGTTTGCCGCGGTGGGCTGACTGACAGCCCTCCCCTTCCCCACTTCTTTGATCTGCCGGGGGGCTGCCAGTCATTTTTGCGGGGACTACAGATGGGCCAGGTGTGGAGCGAGCGAGCCAGACAGCTGTCTGGAGCGGCTCATTCCAGCAGTTCATTGGAACCCAGGAATCGCTTGGTTTGTTATGGCGCAGACGGGTGATTAAAACTTCAGATCACTTTTCTGTGATTGATTGAGCCTGTCTGGTGCAATGCCATCAAGTGAAGTGCTCCCAAAAGTGAGCTACGCACCCATCTGGTGCGGCAGGCGGACAAAAGTTAAACATTTTGAATAATTACTTAATAGAACTAATTTGAGTCAACATTGTGTCTGATGACTGGCTTTGAAAAACGGCTGCAGTCGGTGACAGATGCACCGCAGAGGAGCTGAGCTGAGCCTCTTGTCTACTGCAAGGCACAACTCAGCCGAAGTAGATATGTGAATTTGGAGCAATGTTTCATCAGGGTAAAGATAGGGGAGCTTCTAACACATATGAAAACACAATAGGAATGAGTGCAGTCGGGTTAAATTGCCTTGGTCTGATTCTTTTCTAACACACTCGATTTTCAGTTGTTGTTTGATTCATTTGACACTATTTTTGCAAACAGACTAAATGAAACTGTGTTTTCTTCAATTGCCGCATGTTGGTTTCACGTTACTCATCTGTCTGAATAAAGTGGACCAATCATGTTGGGTTACTTTTCTCCTTTTCTGCCAGTATCCAAGGAGATCCTCCGGGCTCCTAGTGTGGAGAACTAAAATCGTTCTTCATTTTCGACACAAATAACCTTTGTGATAAGTTATCGAACTTCAAATTTACATTTTATCCAAATGAAACAATGATGTTGGCTTACATCAATAGTTCACTGGATTTTTTCCAGTTGACTTTGGACGTTCGCTTCAGCTTCGCCCAACTTAACGTTTTGCTAAAAACACATAAAAAAAAAGATATTTCCAAAGATACTAAAATTAAAATTCATCAAATGGCCAAAATTAAGGTGGCAAAATCTTATAAGAACGTGGGAACTATTGTCAATATTCTATTTGATATTTAGAATATTTTGGTACCTTTGTATCCAGTTCTCCCTTGAAATCGATATTTTAGTATTAAGACTTTTACCTGGATTAATGAAGGATTTAATAAAACTACTAACAGCAAAAGAGGTTTGTGTAAATGTGCTCTACATGAAAACCAAACCAGTGATCTTAGATTTGCACTGTTTGTTTTGTTTTACACAAGTGACCCCGTGTTCTGACTTCTTTCTTTGTTTTGTGTCTCTAGGAGTTAAATGCGGCTGAGTAAATGTTTCTGGTGTGTTCAAATGTGAAGATTCAGAGCAGTGAGGGACTTAGAGTGACTCCACTTCACCTTAGAGTGAATACTGATGTCTGCAGCTAAAGAAAGAAGATCACGGTTAAGTGCAGCAGCACATTGCAGAGCTTAGAAAAAGTTGTTTGGGACAAAGAAGGCCAGCAAAATTAGCTCAAGCAGAAAAAGCAGCTCGGTAAGCCCGAATTTTGTAAAGCTAGCCCACTTTGGATATGCAATAAGCATTTAGTCAGACAGCAGACTGCACACTGTGACACAGACATCGATAGTGTAATAGCTACGACCTGAGTTACGGCCCAATTGTCTTTCAGGGGAGGATTTTGATTCAATTCTTTTCACTGAACAGGGTGCAGCGCGTGTTTCTGAGTGTATGTGCTGACTTGACTTACCCGGCATTCAAACAGCAGGCACCTGCCAGAAGAGTCGCGCACAGCCTTCTGATCTCCCTCCACCAACTCTCTTCCACCGAACAGGCAGACAGCTGGTGGGAGAAACACACACACGCGCGCACACGCACACACACACATACACAAGCACACGCACATACACAAGCACACGCACACATAAATGTGTGCACTATATAGTGCACTTGTATAGTGCGCTGAAGAAAGCGCACTATACAAGTAAACAAAGACTTAGCAGCCCAACTTCACATTTTTTTATGTTATACTTAAGATAAGGATCTGCCTTTTTTTTCCTACATACAGCATGTCAACAAGAAGATGTGAGCTAGCAAAAAATATTTAATTATATTACCTGAATTATGGGATTTTTTTTAGGTAAAGAACAGCTTGAATTATTCTGTGCAAACATGTTTTCACTGCTTCATAGACCAGAGCAAACAAGTTGAAAAAAAAACAACTTTAAGATAAACTGAGCTCAAAAGGAACAGCATAGCTAGTTTCCCGCTAACCCCACGACTGGACAGGAATAGTCAAAATGGCTAAATAAACAGTTTAAAGAATAAGATATGTGCCTTGTCTGTAAATAACTTAAGGTAATGCTCCAACGCATCCACTGGAACTAATACAGTCCATGCACCAAAAGACTGAAATGTCTGAATTCATTTTGTTTTGTGGTAAATTAGCTGAGATGGGACAAAGTTCCTGGATTTAAAACTGAGGCCTGAGGTTGAATAATATTTTAATTGATAGAAAGTATTGTGTTTGTTCCTGGGGATTAACATGAATAAATCCCTAATCTGATTTTTCGTAAAGTCATAACGTAACGGTTTGGTGACCTAAACTACAAACAACAACTAGAGAAAAATTAGGTTTTATTTTTTTCTTACGTTTTGAGTTTCTCTCCAAATTTCCCAACACCGAAGCCAGAGCTGCTTAACATGCCTGACATATTCCGTTCTTATCATCAGAAGCTCCTTAAAGCTTTTTAAAGCCTCAGGTAAATGAGAGTCAGACCAAATCAAGCATGTTAAACCCAATTAAGAAGTGCGACAGAAGAAGTGATGACATAGTTAATGTGTTGAGAGAGAAAAGCACTTCCCGGCGCTGCCTTAACAAGAATCTGTTTTAAATAATGAAAGAGGCCGGCAAGAGGGCGGAGGGGGCACTGCACAACAACAACGTGGGTAGAAAGAGCCCCGGCTTGATGATGCGCTGGGGGGGGGGTCAGACGGGTTCAGGCTGATGCGAGGGGCAGGGATGATCGACACCGCCGGTCGGGTACCATCACAGAGCGGTGGACGATGAAAGCGGATGGCTCATCAAGCGCCATGCTTGGCAGACAATCGAAAAGGAAAAAGACAAACAAAGTGCAACCCTCTCCCCTGCTAGGCTGAGTAAAATGAGATAAGTCTTTAATTTGGAGGATGAATCGTGTCTTTGTTGAGGAGAAATATATGTGGTGCTGTTCTCTCAAAAGCTGCAGCATGCCTCATTAGCTGCGTGCACCTCGTTCAGATGAGTGAGCTCAGGAGTGTTGGGTTTTAAGAGCGACGTGTTTATGTTAAGAGAAACCTTGCTGCAGACAGATTTAGGGTTAAAGTCTAACCGTGCTGCAACCCCCTGAAACGATGCTGAGGCAAGATGCTTAGAAGCCAGGACTAATGGCTTCCTTTCTGACCTGAATCTGATCTTGTAGCGCCTCTCGCAAAGGCAGCTGGAGAGCGGCAGCGCAAGTGTGTGGGAGTTCGTGACAAGCGAGTTCTCAAATGAAGTCCACTTGCACAACGAGAGAAGTCAAATCCATAAAGGAATAGACACATTCTGCAGCGGTATTTTCGTCTTTATTTGGTGTGTGAAGGAATATTTCTGTGTGTGTGTGAACCTGGAAATCCTTATCACACGCCATTTACATTAAACCTTGATCAACTAAGGACTTTCACTTTTTTGTGTTGTATTTTTCAAACAGTGATAATGATATTGATGTTTTGCATCATTGTCCTGCTTTCTAATGTGAGTACGCTCAGACTTCATTTCAAAATCTACTAGCCGTATTTTCTGACAAAAATCAAAATTTAAGGATCCATGAGAGATGGCGAAATGTTCAGGTCCTACTTTCCAAAACTTCTTGGGGATCAGCAACAACAGTGGCTTTCACCTTCAAATCCTTTCATGAACAACATTTTTGCTCGTCTCCTTCGTGCTTTTGAATAATGAACACAAAACCGGCCGTCTAGTGTTTCGTAGTGATTTTCGTTTGTGACCTTCTGTAGTTGTCTGTGTGGTCTTGGAGTAATTCTGGCAATGAGTAACGGCTGCCAAAGTGGTTTACTTTGTTCCAATGACTTAGAAATGGCTTTGTAGTCCTCTCCCCACTGACTGATGTGAATGACTTTGATTCTCATCTGTTCACGGATTTCTTTACATCAGGACATTTGTTGCTTTCAGCCCAATCCGTGTCATCAGACAGGTTCTGTTTAAGTCATATCTTGTTTCCAGCATCAGTCAAGGATTGAACTCAGCTTTCCGAGACAAAGGGGGGAATTACTTTTTCAGACAGCCAGGTAGTTTCAGGTTGCTTTTCCACCATAATAAATGAGTTCATCATCTGAAAAAGTCTCAGGTTTGACTTTGTTAGGTATTAAAATTTGTAAGGTGATTTTAAATGTTTAGGTTGGATATAAAAAGCAAACAGAACAAATCTGACAGGGAGCAAATACTTATTCACAGCACTACCAGGGTTTTAATTTAACAAACCCTGGATCAGACAGAGTTAAACTTGCCACTGGCGTACAGGGTATCTAAAGGTTTCAGCAAGTCAAATAAAAAAAACAAAATTTTTAATGCCATCATGAATCAAATTTAAGAAGTGTAAATATAGGTTATGGCTGAGGAAACTTCCTGGATTATAATCAGGTATACCAATAACTGAACTCAGCTTCATGCTTCTCATATTGCTCTCTACAGCCTTAAGGCCTCATAGTGATCAGGCTAAAAGATTTTTTTTTTTTGCATCTAGTCTTGTATGGATTGGCAGCATCAGTCAGCCAGTGGCAAAAATTAATGTCGTCCAGCCAACCGCAGATAAATTTACATGACAGAGGCATAAAGCTAGCTAGCTATAGCAAGTGTATATTAGTGTTGAGAATAAATAATTCTGTGTTTTCCTTCCATCTCTTTTCTTTAGGTTTAGCTAAGCTACAGCTAAGCTAAACCTAAAGGAAATCACATGTTAGGAAATGCAAATGAGAGCTGGGGTAAAGGATGGCGCACTCGGGAACGCCCTCTTTGGGGCGTAGCTCAGAGAGACAAAGGGAATGGGAACCTCTTGTGGGATGCAACTTTGACTGTTAGCTCTTAAAGGTAGCAGGTCACAATGGACCAGCTGTATTCATGAATTCAACTCTTCTGTAACCTCATACATAAAGAAGTCAGCATGGAGAACAGATAATTCTCCGCACTAGTAAAAGCTTCCTCAACCACCTCACAAAATGCACAGAATGCAATGAAGACGTTAGCGTGCGACTCAAACTTTTGTCTGACAGAAAAGTCCCGCAAGGAAAAAAGAAAAAAAAAAAATACATTAAATATTTCCACCATAACAGAATTTAAGATCTAGTATTAGCACATTTAAGGCCAGCTTACATTTTCATTTAGGAATTTAAGACATCTTAAGGCCTTCATTTTTGACTCACAAATTTAAGATTTTAAAGGCACGTGGACACCTTGTGATAAAAATTACGCATCTAGCAAAATTAATGATAGACTTTAATTAGTTTAACAAACAATCTTATTTTTGCTGTTTGAACATTTTAAAATGTGACGGGCTGCAACTGTTGTGAAATGCCGCTCAATGAGATAAAAAATGTTAAGGTAGTATCGCCTATTCTTTCCTGAGACCAACGGTTTCTTTTCCTGACAGAGCCGAACCTCGTCTTATGTCACGCATGCAAACGAAGCCGGAGAGCAACAGAAGAAGAACGTGGGAGTTGGTGAGGAGCGAGCTCTGAAAAGAAGTCGGCTGGCACTACGTGTGAAGTCAAATCTGCAACAAAATACTATGCAACCAACATTCTGTATTATTGTATTTTCATGTGATGTCTGATCTTATATAGATAAGGCAAATAATAAGAATATAAGCAATTATAAGCCTCAGAATAAGGTGATTAGAATGTATAAACAACATGTAAGCTGGACATTGATCCAGACACTGGCAGTTTTTTTCTAACATTTTACAAAAACTTTTTTTTTTTTAATTTAGAAAAAAAACTATTCCATGGTGTGAAAGGATAATATCCACTGAAATCCATTTGTAATGAGAGTGGAAATGAGAGAATATGAGATGCAGACTGCTGCTGTGAAGAGGCTAATAAGAGTTCATTGCTCAGCTCAAAGACTTTTGGAAAAGAAAAAAAAAAAAAAACCCGACCCTCTTTGTAGCAACGTGATGAAACAGAATTATTTATCCCCCCAGCCAGAACGCATGAGCGCTAAAAGTTAAAAAATGGACATTTATGGAGACGCTGCCAAGCGTGCGCCTCATTTTGGGCCTTTAACATTTAACACTTCGCTCCTCTTCACTTTCCTCAGAGCGGCAGCGTGTCGCACCACAAATAGGAAGTACTTTTCATCGCACGCAGCGATCCCAGATTCACTGGCTCACGTCTGTGTGACTGCTGGCCATCTGTGTTTTGAAGCCAGCTTGTGAATAATTGATTGGTCCGCGTATATGCCGAAAGGACGGACTCATCTCGAGGGACGTGTTAGGATGTAGCTTAGCAACACGGCGGAGCCCTGGTCAATTGTCAGGGAGCCCTGGTGGAGGCGTCGTGTTTGCTCTCTGGATGTGCTTGTGGAGGCTGTTCCGCTCTGATCTGGAGTGTGTGCGTGCGTGTGTGCCCGAGCTATAGCATCCGTGCTTTCGTAAGTGTAGGAAGGTGCAGAGGTTAAGAGTACTCCACTTACGCAGGCACTCCTTGCAGCAGGCTCCCTTCACGTAGGCAGGAGCCGTGCCTGCCGGGCACTGAGGGGGAGGGCAGGATATGGCCTCGCATTGCACCGTGCCGTTCTGCAGGAGATACAAAAATCATGTTGTTTGAACAATGACCAAACAACCACAACCCCCCCGCCAACCTTCCCGTGTCGAATTCTTAAAATATACGGCGCTGCGCACGAGTCTGCAAACCAATCGCCTCTACGCAGCTTCCCTTGCTCCCGCTGTGGAAGAGCGTCCTGACAGAATGATGCTGCCACTACCATATATCACCGTATGGATGGCTGCTACAGGGTGACGTGATTCTGAGCAGTGTTTTTGAACGTGAGCAAAAATATTCAACTCATGGCTTTTGATTTGACTTTGCTTGAAGAGAGAACCGTCTTCCATATGTGTGTTGTAGCCAGCTACAAACCAACCACAGCAGCCTTTTTTTTTAATTAAATTACAAAAACATGAACTCTATTTACTGACTGACTTCTGGGGAAAATTAGTACAGATTTCATTTAATGGTATCAGAGTAAATTACACCAATGCACAGGGTTTTTACTTAACATTGCAAAAACATATTTTTGGTTCTAGTGAAAGTATCTTAGTGTACTTGAAATAAGACAAAACTAACAGCAACAAACAGGAGATTGGTTCAAGCTAATAATAATTATGAAAAAGTACTAGTAATAAGTGCCAGTTGAACAAGACATTTTAACTCCATCTTGGACTTGATCTTGTTCAACTGGCAGATTATTTCACAAATAACTAGTAATTTTTCATCAATATTAAGGATTTACTGACCTAAAACAAGTTCCCAAATTTTGCTGAAAAGCTACTTATAAGTTAGTTTTGTCTTATTTCAAGTGTACTAATGTATTTTCTCTAGAAAGTAGACCAAAAATATTTAGTATGATTTTATGTTTCTGCAGTGTGTGAAAAGTTCTTAGAATGAGATAGCAATTGCTTTGCCTACTTCACGAACTACGTTGTGCTGACCTTTTCCACATAAGATCCCAATAAAATACAGCAAAGGTTTTGGTGAAATGTGACAAACGGTGAAAAAAATTACAAACTCAGAACCAACTGTGAACTGAGGAAGGAACTGACTGTATGAAGGAGCTGGAGGAGGCTTCAGCCAATCAAAAAGTTGTTACGCTTGCAACAACTTTGCTCACTTTAATCTACCAGATTTGAGATAAAACTCCTCAACTTTAAGGTTCCTATTTTCCATGAGTTATTTTGATTCATGTGGGTTAATGCCTTGCAAACAGCTGCACAATGCTATTCCCAAACCCATTCGTGAGAACAGCATGCGTAATTCAAAACAACCTGGTTGCTTTGATGAAACTCACACATCCTTAAAGAAAGTCTGCAGTGGCGTTCACAAATGCCGACTGCTGTTTTAACCAACCTAAATAAATTGGCCTTTGAGCATTTCTTAGCAGGAATATGGAGATAATGTGAATTGGGTTGTTAAACTGTTCCACTGCGATGGAGTCCTCCACATAAAGATCAGCATGCAACAGGGAGAGGATCAAACATTTACCTGATGAGACATTTTAAGTGGGTCTCCTAGCTGGTTCTCAAACCAGTTATTGTACAGAACCAGTAAAGAACTGGCCCATATTGTTGGTTTAGCAATGGAATACGGTAGGACAACATTTTTAAAGTTCTACAACAAAGCCTGAACCCTTCATTCTTTTGAACACCAGAGTTCAGCACAATAAGCACACTTTAGTTAAAAAGAAAATATCGTATTTTCCAGACTAAAGAGCACACCATACTATAAGACGCAGCTACAAATAAAAAATTTAAAAAATTGGAAAACGTACATATATAAGCCGCTGGTATCTCCGACGCTCTCGGTTTTCCATAAGGACCCAGCAGCAGAGGGCAGCAGAGGGCTGCGTCCTAATAAACCTGCTGGAGGACGCAGCCCTCAGTCTCCAACGCCGAACAGTGGTTCGTTCACGCCGAGTTTACGTGCAGCGGCTCTATTTCCCTCCTGTACTGCTAGACCGACAGCCCTCAACTTAAAAGCTGCATCATATGAATTAGAAAACATTTCTCCGTCGTACCTGCTGCTAGCATGTGCTTGTTCTGAATGAAAATTAGCACTTTCTTCTTTGATTTCCAAGTTTGACTTCCAATGATTCACTTCCTGCTAAAGAGCCCCCTGGTGGTTGAAGAAAAATCCACACCAGACTACAAGCCGCATGGTTCAAAGCGTGGGAAAAATGTACCGACTTATAGTCCGAAAAAATACGGTAAATAAATAACTGGTTTGTGAAAGCTATATTTTCTCAGCGCATGCAACACATTACAGTGGCGCCTACTTTCTGGCTGCTATGCCTGCAATTGACATCGTTTTCACGGCTGAGAGCTCTGTGACAGCAACATCTATGAACCTGATCCACATAATTGATAACATCTTAATGCCTCACCTTTGAATTTTAAAGGTCACATCTAATTGCTGCACATAAAGTAAGGAGCGCATCCCATCTAATTCCTTAATTGCAGCCGGGTAACGGCAAAAACAGCGTCCCTATAACGAATGTAGCTATTCCATTGGTTGAGTGGGTTGAACAAATTCCTGATGGTAATTATCATCTGTCAGGAGCAATTAGGTGCAGCACATTAAGAGATATGTGATTTCTTTGCTCTGTTTTTTTTCTTTTTTTTCTTTCCTCTCTCATTGCATGTTAGTTAGCGGTGCGTGAAGGTATCTGATTGGCTGGATCGAGCAGTTCAGTAGCTCCTTGGTGAGTGTCATGTTTCAAAACCGAGCGCGCTGACAAACGGTGAAATCTGCTCGCTGATGTGGAACTGGCCCAATATCTCCAGTCATTTATAATTCTTTACACTTTTTATATGGCAAAGTAAATGCCTGGGAGTATAATAATCCAAAGCGGAGCTGTTTGTGTTCAGCGTGGAGCACCATGGGAAGCAGTTTCATTTCTCTGGGGTTAGAAAATCTCATAATGTACTTAAAAAAAAAAAAAAAAAAAAGGCAATACAAGCTGATGACAGCAATTTGCAGCAATTCAACATCCAATCGTCTATCCAGCTCCAACATTTGCGAACTCAATCAAACATAAACGTGAAAAGCTAACTCGTGCATTTATAGCAGTGAACATGTGTGCGTCACATATGGATAACTGAGCCGTGTGCTCAAACAGCAACACAGACATGATTAAAAATGAATGTTCCCACACGCACACAAGCCTCACACTCTCGCACATAATTGCAGTGTTTATTTGATTACTCACTCAGATATTCGTAAACATAAGAACCAAGCAAATAATTTTTGATTATATTCATTCTTTTACACACCGGGAGATTAACTTTGAGTTTTTCTCTCTCTCTCTCTCCCTCCCTCACACACACACACACGCACGCACACACACACACACACACACACGCACGCACACACACCCACACATGCGCGCGCACACGCCCACACACACACACACACACACGCACACACACACGCACACACACACGCACACGCGCACACACACACACACGTCAAAGTGTGAAGTCCCACCGTGCACGTGCAGTTCCTGCAGCCATCTGTCCAGCCCTCGTCCTCCCTGTAGACGACCCCCTTGACGCTGCAGGTTCTCTCACAATAGCAGCCGTCCAGCCCGTTCATCTTCTCCTCAGCCCTGGACAGCTGCTCGCCCCGCCCGGAAAACACGAAGAAACAAAACGTTACGAGCCAAGAACGGAGGATTCCAGTCAGAGTTGGTCTGTTTCTATATCCGTACGCAGAAATTGGCGCTTCTGACACCTTTCGCGCACAGAGGGAGGCAAGCAGTGCGATCTCCTCGGTTTTTTTTTGTTGTTTTTTGGCAACAGCTTTGCACCGGACATTTACTTTATTTCTCAGCAAGATTTACTAAGGAGATTGAACTGTGTGAATAATATCTATGTGAAAGCAATTTGCTGCTTGTTTTTTGTTTTTATGTCAATTCTTAAGGCCACAAATACATCAGGTGCAGTGAACATGATCGTTGAGAGATTTTTCTTTACTTTTTTTTGCATTTTTAATTAACAGAGAGATCCAGTTCCTCTGAACTTTAAAAAGATTTATCTGACTAAAGACTTCAGAATGGTGTCTTTACATCAGAAAGTGAAACTGCAGATTGTTAAAGCCATTCCAGTGATGTACTCATCTGGAAATAACGTTACTTTAAAAAAAAAAAAAGTTAAAAATGTGACAAACACATTTGGTGATGTAGAGACTACACAAAAATGCCATAAAAATTGTATATAATTATTTTCTGATGATTTCATGTAAGTGAAGGTTCTTTGGTTTTTACTGCGGGGCGCAGTGGTTTGCCTGCTCACCTCCCTCTCACCAGAGTCCCTTGTCTCATTATCAGGGTTGTGTAAGTCTGATGGATCGTCTCTATCCTTAATTTATTTAACATCTGTTTATCGACCGTTGCTGTTGAAACATCGGCTGGTGTTTCCACAATAATAACACTTGTATTCTCTCTCTCTCTTTCAAAAAGCAATCACAATTTTAAAGACAACTTAAAGAGAAAATAGATGAATTCTACATTTTCTGACATGTTTTTGATTTTTTGGAAAGGCAAAACAACATCAGGTAGGTTTGTTTTGTTTCTTTCCTTTTTGTTTCCCAGACAGTATTTTTTGTGCAATTGGCATGATTCAAACAGCTCTGGTCTTTGAGAATGCATAGCTCTTAGCTCTGGCTGTAATACACCGAGATATACACAACTGTCAGCAGGCCAGTTAAATGTGGGCGTCGGTGTCAGAGCTGATGTTTTTGCAACTAAATTGAGAATTAAAAATATGTGAAAGCTGAGGTTTGCCTAAAACAGTAGCATCTGCAATTGCCTCCATAAATCTGTTCATCAGTATTTGCATCACAAGTCAAGCTGCTTCAATAAGAAACTCAGTTCTAACATAGGATTATATCTCTAACAGTCTTTTCCACTGATAGAAGAACATTCACAAGTTGATACTTTCTGTTTTGCTTTTTTTTTTTTTTTGCAGTTGCAACACTTTAATTCACACCTATAAATATACTCGCTTTGTTAAAAGACTATACGCTCGTCTTGTCCAGCAGGCTTGAATGTCAAACAGAAACGTGTCACATTACCTTGCTGGATGTTTTCGCCAAGATGTCCTGCAGCTCCATGATTTTCTGCACAAGTCCATGGAAGTCGTTGCAGGTTGGACATGCTGGGTCACAAAATACGACACAGAACAATTTTAGACCATGTATTCAAATACATTAACTGCACTTCTTGTTTTTTCATTAAATAATCACAAAGCAGGAATAAAGAACTTTGTTCTGTTTCTGTCTGAAAGCTTCTCAATATGGAAAAAAAAATTCATTTGAATTAAACACATGAACTGAGTAAACAAGTTTAAAAGAACAAGCAACACAGATCCACCGTGAGAAGCAATTTCAACGTGATATGTAAATTATACGTATGTGGATATTTGTGCAGAATGAGAATACCCTAAATGTATTATCTGCTGGTGCATTTTGTACAGTTTCACAGAGCGTAAACCAGCTGAAGCGACAAGTTTCTCTTTGTCTCTTGATAGCAGTTGAAACCATTGAAGAAAAAAAAAGAAAACATTATCAAAGTTTTATACAACAGGTACCAAGGTCTAAACCAGAAAATAATAGAACAGTCAAGTCTCACTAAGTGTAAATTAAGTGAGTTGTTATCCTAATAAAATAAATTTTCTATAACAAGATGAGAAAGACTTACTTCTGTTCAGATCTGGACACTGTGAGATGTATCCCTGCGGCATCACCAGGATCTCTACGTCCTGCATCACTCCCTGCATGCAGACATATAAGCAGCGTCTTCGTTAGCTTTCAGTGAACAGAGAGACTGTAAAAATTAGATAACAGAGGTTAATGCTAAGAACCTGATAGAGCTTTCTAAGCAGGCACGGGCCAGTTTCTGGTTTCATGATATTAACACCTTCAAAAGGTTTCTGTGCGTGCAATTTAAATCCCCTTTATTGACCTACCAGAGAGCTTTTTCTGGGTTCATAGAGTAGCCTTACTATCCCCCTTTTTTTTGCGCTGTTAGCTAGCTGCGTTTGATGACTACATAAAGGCAAACTCCCTGGATTTATTAGAAATGAGGTTGACTTAGCTGTTTAAAACTTCCAAAATACATTAACTGTACTTTTTTTTGTGCAATTGGCATGAAAAAAGTACAGTTATTACTCTTTTTAAGGTAACACTGTTTAAAAACAAGTATTTGTGACAAGGTATGAAAGTTAGCATCTGTTTTAGCAAAACAAAGAACCGCAGGCTGGCTAGCAGGGTGCATAGCTGAGTAGCTAACCTCAGTGCATAATTCAGTGCAATTCTGGAACAAAGCCTGTTAAGAGGCCACAGAAGATCTGTAGCCTTGAAGGAAAATATCCAGACACTATTCATCCAGCCTGACTAAGCTTGGGTTATTTTGAAGAGGAAAGGGCAAAAACTTCAGACTCTGAGTGTGCCAAGCTGAAAGAGGCATAACCTAAAAGACTTGCAGATGTAATTGCTTCGGGAGACAGTTCTCCAAAGTATTGAGGCAGCAGAGCTGATGTCAAATGTACATTTCATAGACGGAATTCATTTTTTCTCCCCCCCCCCACCACCACACATTTATGCATCTTTTGTATGTCTTTCACATAAAATCCAAGCATTAACCTTGCAAAATAAGATTGCTAAACTGTTGAAATCTTAAATATGTGCATAAAAATAACATCACTTAACTCCAGCTAAAGAAACAAGGTGCAAAAAAAACATTAAGTCAGCCATGACTCAATAAAAACCTGTTTACTGAGCGGATCTCTGGAATTAGCGAGCTGAAAGAAGGAAAAGGCAGTGAATCCGAGTGAGCAAAAACATATTTATCAGTCTGAGCGTTACCCGAGAGGTAACCTATCTCCTTGGATGTCGAGTCATCCCATGTATGGAGACCAGGAGGAAGTTAGGTTAAAAAAACAATTAGTGTGTATGTGAAATCGCTAGTTTTGTATGGCGTTTTCTCACATGCATGAACATTAGGCTCAGAGACTCGACGTGATGCATAAGACCCAAACTGATAGTCTTTTGTTCTCTGTCCAAACCCCAGCCACCCCTTAAACGTACACATCTAAACACAGATACTCAGTTGCCATGGCAACCTGGCCCAGTACACTCCTCGAGAGCGTTTATTACTCTTACAGAAGTGGAGCAGCACAACTTAGGAGAAATTGTTTTTTAAATTGTCTTGCCACTTCAATTTGCTGGCCATAAATTTAAAATCCAGCCGAAATGACGCGCCGATTGTTCATGAGCGAGCGCTAAAAATGAAAAAAAAGAAAGAAACGGAAGCAGATAGGGGATCAAAATTGTAATGAAACCATGAAAAAAAAGTACATTTGTTGTGGCCACGGTGCAAATTTCATATTTCATAACCTCCCAGCCGCTGTGATGAATCCTGCCTTGAACGGCAACATGCAGTAGAGTCACAGTGAAGCGTTTAACCAACTAATGTGACAAATTTGTGAGTGAGGTTGAGTAACCCGGTGGATTTATATGAAATTTGTCACATTTTATTGGAACATTTCGGGAGAGCAGAAAGGAAAAGAGCTGTCAGGTGTCTAATAAACGAACTGACGTATGAAAAATCAACCTCCTGGAATATTCTACCGAGCGCCAACAGTAAATGGAAAAATTACATTAAGCATACGGAGAGGAAAAGAGGAATATTTAACTGTTTAAAATATTTATTATTTCATTTTTAGCGCTATTTAAAACATAAAAGAACAATTAACCTGAGAAGAAAATCCCTGACCCTTTGAGTATTAGGATTGTTGTAATTTTAATTCTCTGTAACTGTTCATCTGCTTGGACATTTAAGACAATGAGGAGCAATCAACCACTTTCTAAACTGCTATGTAAAAAGTCACCATCTGTAGCGAGACAAACTGATCTCAGAGGCTCTCACAAGGCGCACATGATCCTGATTAAACTTTTTTTTTTATTAAAAAAATTAGACCATGAAATAAACTTTTTTTCACACTTAATGCTCTACAGATTATGCACAACTGAAATTAAATGAAAATTAAATTGGAAACTTATTCAGTCTTGCCTTCCATTCTAAATATTAGTCAGCTTGTCTTATCTGTGATAATTGATCTCTGGAGAGAAGGGTTCAAATTGAGCAAACGTCATATCCAGGCGTCAGTGCAACTGGGTGAATGTAAGAAGCACTGTAAAAGTTATGTCTTCTTTTTATTATTTATTATTTCAAATTCAAATTCACAAATACTTCATTGATACCAAAGGGAAATTAAATGTTGTTCATTCATATCCTCCAAAGTGTTATCATTTATACGATGAGAAAGGATAATGTCTTAATGTTGTTTAAAGTGACAGAGTGCTATACTGTTTTAAAACAAATACAAAATTATTAAGGAGATAACATTTTTAAGCTGTTTTTAGCATCTCAAATTAGCAGTTAGCAATGAAGCAGGAGTTACATGTATTCCTCAGTCAATGACTATTAAGACTGAGATTTTAGAAAGCCTTTCCAAATCCAGCATCTTGACAGAAACTGGATGAAACAGAAACTTTGCTGCGCTCCATTCAGCCTTCCCGTTATTTGCTGAAGGTCTTGTTCTCGCTCTCTCCTTCGGAAGACAAATCTCAACATATCACAAAAAAATGGTTTCTTTTTAATTACCTGATTTTATTTTGAAAATAAAATAATAATAAATTAGCACCAAAAATATCTAATCTTATTGACATTTACACCTAATATCTATGCACAATCTGGCAGCACAAGGGTGATTTTTAAAAAAAACAACAAAAAAAACTATAATTTCATCATCACCATTCACATTCTCGGGCCTCACTAGTTATTTTCTCATCACATGCATGACGTCCATACATCACATGTCGTGCGTTCTTAAACGAGGAGAGGCGTCTTGCTAGCAACCAATCAAGACGCACAAAATCAAAGAGGGACGCTGCTGGATGAGATCTGTGGCCGACCACCGGGGTGTCTTTGTTTAACCCATTACCACAGTGAAAACAAGCAATGGGTGAAGTACTGACAGGTACGTATATGCACAACACACCGAGCTGGTCAAAAGCTGACTGACTTTAATAGTAACACCTGGAGGTAGAGTGATATTTCTGCACCGAAGCGTCTCCCCAGGTGAGACATTCTGAAGCACATCGCTGTATGTAAGTGGTGATGTACTGTTTGTCTCCGACTGGAAAACAGAACCGTAGATTCTGGGCTTAATGAGCAAAGTCCACAGGCTATTTAATGATCTCTCTCCCAAATCAGCATTGTGGGAGTTGCTGAGATAATTGTGCTGGGCTTTGCTGCAGACCAAGGAAAAGAGAACAAACAATGATGAAAATAATAACAAAACAAAAAAAAATCGTTATTCTAATAGAGTGAGTCGAACAACCCCTTCAAATTAAAATGGCAAGCCTTGAGAAATGCATGCAATTAAATCCCAGAGCCGTAATAAATAACCCCGAATGAGACAAATGCAGAATGAGAAGACAAACCAAAATTGGGTTTGGGGAGGAAAGATAGCGCCCAAAGCATTAGCTGCCAGCTGATATGACAGATCAAGACGGGCATCAGCATTAATATATTCCTGGGGGGAGAAGTGCTGACCTTGAAGAAGCCGTGAGCAGAGTTTCTCTGTCCGAGCCAGAAGGAAGTATCCTCAGGAATGTCCATAAAGGGCGCCTCCACCACCCGTTCATAGATCCTAAAAAACAAAACAAAAGACTTAAAGTTGGCATTCTTAAACACACAATTGGTGGCCTTCGCTCTTTTCATCGCATCAGTTTCTCGCTGCTCTTTTAAATCCTCCTGTAAACTTTTCCCCCCGGAAGGACAGCACAAACAGTCACGGGCTCTCAGCAGCGCACATGGTGACGCCGTCTGCTTCCTTTCGCTGCGCCAAGGTAAGCATCGTTACACGCAAGCAGTAACACCCCAATAAAATTCATACAACAGGTGCGAATATAAAAAGAGGGACAATTCAAGGTCTCCGTAACAAGGAGGAAGTGAGGTCAGCTTAACCGAAACCTTGGTGACTGCCGATTCGCGTGAAACACTTTTGTGGAAATCAGAAGCGTGGTTTTTTTTTTTTTTTTTTTACCAATTTGACTCATTACGACGGGTCAGCGAGGCAGATTCTGTTGTTTGGGATGAGCAATATAAAAAATAAGATTGCAATCCCTCGAAAGAGTCTCACCTACATGTAATGAAAGCCGTGTTTAAATGGGGAAAAACCTCTGCAGACGCAAACTGAGCCGAAACCTCGGATGCTTTTTTTGTTGGCAGCCGATGTGATGATAAAATATATACGGTTTTCTCATCATCTCAGCTTCTATGTCTGTGTATGATTTAGTTTTAGGGCTACAAAAAAAAATTAGATAAGATTATGAGAATGCTCACAATATTACAAGAATGAAGTCATAATGATAATAAAGTCAAAATAATACATTTTGACTTTTATCATCGTCATAACACATTGCGCATTATGACGATGATAGTCATAATGCGCAATGTGTTCTGCTACTGATAATAATCTGATGCAAATGTGTCAACAGATTAAGTATTTCCTTATTTGTAAAACTAATACCAAAGTATAACTTTGTAATACTTACTTGCTTGCTTTTATTTATCTACTTTGTAATCTCTACATTCCTCATTTCACTGCAGTTGTGAAACTGACTTTTTTGTGTTGTAGTTTTTATAATATTCCGACTTTATTCTAGTGATATTATGATTTTATTCTCACATTATGACTTTGTTCTGATACCATGTCGAATCTATTCTCAAATTTTTATGACTTTATACTTGTACAAGTTTATCTTTGCAATATCATCACTTTATACTTGTCATATTTTGCCTTAATTCCTGTAATTTTATGCTTTATTCTCGTAATTGTATCTGCTTCTATTTTCTCACTCCTACTCTAATACTCTGTCACATTTGTAGCATTAATTCAATGCACACGTTCATTCAAGAGGGATTACTCTTTCTACAATTTTTTTCACAAAATTGAGTCGTTTCTGTCAGATGCAAAATGGTTTCTCCAATGAATGATTGTGTTAACATTTCAAACATAGAAATTACAGTTAAAGTTGAAAAAAATAAATAAAAAGCACGTATCATTCATTTCACAATTTCCGATTTTTCATTTTACTTTTACATCAAAAGCCGAGGAGTGAAATAGTTCAAGGACGAATATCTCTGTAAGACCCAGCCGACGAATCCCAAAAACTCTTACCTGTTGCAGTCGACGTGTAAAATGACGTGGGAGGCGCTGACGGCCACGGAGACTTTGTGCCACTGGTCGTCGGCCAGGCTGTAGGGGAACACCTCGGTGTGGTCCTGGTGGCTTTTGGTGCGGTAATGAAGACGCACCTCGCTGCGCTGGCCACTGCTCTCCAGCTCCAGAAACCTAAAAAATTTAAGTAGCACCAGTCACCCATCATAATAAAAAAAACAAAAAACATCCAAATATGTAATGCCATTATCAGTTAAAGGCCTTGATCGTTTGAAAATGTGTCCTCAAATTCCTCAGATCAGCAACAGTATTTTAAATGTAAAGCCACCAGCAGCTATACGGCTGATAGATGCAACATCAGCAGAGGCCAACAATGGAGAGCATCTACGTGTTCGGCTGTTTACATTGGAGTATTAGTATTCGAGGAGAATCCTCTTCTCCCCAGCACTGAGATTTACCAACCACAAGACATTAATGAAAAGAGCTGCCAGCACACTCACACACACGCACACACACACACACACACCCCCCACACACACACACATCACCTCTGCTTTTAAAGGCAGACTTGGTTAAAGAAAAGTTGCTTCCTGGAAACATCATTCAAAGTAAAAAAAAGAAAGAATGAAAGAAAGACGCTCATGAAAGAGTAGCAATAGAACTGATTTATCTGCAAACCACATCTAATAGATTTACTCTCCCCTAGCCATGCATGCACATTAATCCTGGCTCTGGAAATGCACTCGCTTACACTTCTGATGCTGAATTAGTCCTTGTCACATTTCCAAATGAAACCACGCAGCGCTGCTTTGTAGAATCTGAGCGGCCGGGAAAGCTAATCAGCGGTGGGGGAAAGTCATTAACATCCCTGGGAGCTCTTTGCTCAGGACTGACTTTAATGTACAAACTGTTCAATCAGTGCATTATGTGAAAGTCAGATTGCTGTTCTGATCGTCCAACGGCTCAGCTAGCACAAACTAATAGAAGCATTAGCATACCGGGTGCAGACAGGGTCTGCGGCTCGCGATTACAAACTCCGTGCTTGCAGCGTCTGTGGACGATGACGAATACATCAGCATTTAAATGGAGCTGCTGCGTTTGTTTAGCTAGTGTGTGAAACACGTAGATGCTAACTGATTGCAGACATTCAGCCTGTTGATATGACTAAATGAGATGTTTTACATTTTGAATGCAACTGCAATTACGGTCAATTAGTTGAATTTATCACAAGTATGTCGCATTTTGGCTACTGTTCAATCATCTACCTCACTAAGCTCTTTTTGATCACATGTAATGCATCTTTTCTTAAGTGCACCAGACCCTCCTGAAGCAAGATCCACACAGCCACCCAAGTTAGGAGTGTGTTCTCAGTCCCCCCCTCTCTTTACATGTATTATCAAACTTTATTAACAAACCAGAGTTCTGACAACTATCCCAGCATGCACCACGCACTTCTTCTACGGGGGAAAATGAAGTCGGCGGCTGCTTACCGTAGTTGCTAGACCTGTTGTGGCTCAATATTGGTCCATATAAAAGGCGCACCGGATTACAAGGCGCACTGTCGGTTTTTGAGGAAATTGAAGGTTTTTAGGTGCGCCCTATAGTGCGGAAAATACGGTATATGTGCTTTCAACTAGAATGGGTGAAACCCTACTTTACAGCTCCAAATATACATAATTAATTAACGCTCACACACATCTGAAAAGATTTACAAAGCTGTTCTTATGTATTCCTGCATCGAAATCAAACTGCGAGAGATAAAAAAGCTAGTTGGTTTTTACCTGTGCTCCGAATGATGGATGGAGAGAATGACTCCTGAGTTGAGATGATCCTGCTTGAGGGTCGCCAGCACAGTGAACTCATTCTTGCCTTTAAGCTTCTGGACCATCCGTTTAGAAACCGCAGCAGGAGCTTTTACCTCCCTGGAGGTTCCTGGAGTGAGAACAGAAAGATAAAACAAAAACTTAAAAAATTTAAAAAGTGACAAATTTAAAGAGATTAATCTTTAATAAGTACTGGGTCATTTCTCTTTAAAATGATGAAGACTAGAAAATATGGCAACCAAGTAAGGCAGGTGTGTGTTGACCTTTGTAAATCAGGAAGTTGCTGAATGAAACTAGCTCTGTGATTGATAAGACCAAGCAGCACAGCTCTTCCCATGAGGCTTTCGTAGCAGCTGATTTTTTTAATATATATACTGTATAGTTCCTTTACAAATAGTTTAGCGACACATTTTTAGAAAAGATAAAAATTATAATAGTAAATAGCAGCTTTAATTCTTTTGTTGCTTCAGGTTTACCAGACTTTCTCCAATCTTTTTCTAACATCTTGTAGAGCTGCAACGCTGATCTGTTCGCACACTGGACTTCGTTAATCAACACGTTGTTTTTAGATAGGAAAACAAAGGATAGCCCCACATGTGATCCATGACACGCAGTGTTTATTGCTGGAAAAAAATTAGGACTTAAACTTAAAATCTTTTTCAGGAAGTGATCGTATCACAACAGAAGATTCCTGATAAAAAAAAAAACCTAAAAAACCTGAAACACAAACATAGTCTCTGCAAATTTTGCGTGTTAATTTGATATTTTAAGAGTTTGCCTCAGAGAAAAGTCACAGATAAAGTCCATCTGACTCAGACTCAAACTCATATCAGTTCATTACTCTGCAAAGCATCAAACTAGACCCTTCTGTCCAGCAGAATATCGAGCAGAGATATGCAGGACAAGCAAATGTCACATACTTTTTTTTAAATTCATTTCTTTAGCTAATGGAACATGCTGTTCAAAGTTTTAGTATTACTTTTTAATGATTCAGAGCTGAAATATTCCCCATTTCAGAAAATATATCCTATTATATAAATATCTACGCCTTTTGTTTTTACTGTATTTAAGGGAGTCAGCCAAGTTGCAGTATATTATTCTGAACTTTTCAGCTTGTACGTCCCAGTCACGCTGAATTATTGTAAGCGCTAAGTGACTGCTAGTAACAAAGTCTGACAATTGGCTTAACCCTGAAGAAAATCAGTGTTGTTGTTCCTTAGTGTCGCTACGACTTAAGATATGATCAGAAGCTAAATTTCCCATCATTTTATTATTTTATTGGACGAGGTGAGCAAAGTGAAATTTCTTAGGTCGTGTATCCAGAAGTGATCTCTGTGAAGATGATGATGATGATGATGATGATGATATGAAGAGACAGTGCCACAAGATGAACGAGCAAGCTTTTTAAATTTTACATGTGCACTGATGATTTTAAAGTTGAATAAGTCAAGAAATTCGATACCAAGAACTATGACAGAAGTTGTTAAACTTCTATAAACATTGGAATAAATTTTGCCCGTTCATATAATTCTCGATTATATAATTCTCCTAGAGAACTCTGCATAGTTTGTGGCACGTTTGTGCAATCAGCCTCTGAAACATCCAAGGTGAACCGATAGAAGAAGAAATACAAGAAATATACCCCACTGAAAAAAGATTAGCTTGAAACGTTGCGCTGCTAGACATCATTTAGCACCAGAATGGATTTGTAAATCACCCAACAAAGCTTCATTTTCTTTGCTCCTCAGGTCCGCAATAACATAAACTTGCAGACAATTTAAGAGCCGCTTCGGGATCTGAGTGTATCCCACATTTACATGCATCCGAAAATGAGAGTAAAAATGTCCACACACCCGTTGTTCTGCTGTGTTCACCTGTGATAAATGAGAGCCTTAGTGAGAAATGCACTCACTATTCCTGGACAGCAATTGTTTTTGCAAGCTTTGCCATTTTAGCGATGCTCTGGCACGTCGACGGCCACGATCCACTTGACCTTGGCTTGAGTTGCTCAGGCCTTTTTTTTATACACATCAGTTTCTCTTACAACCAGTGTGAAGATGGTCTGTCAGAATATCCTCTCCAATAGCGCAAGTCGTTCTTCCCAGCTATCGACTCCCTCCGCGGTTATTTGTAAGACCTGACACATGAAGCCAGGTAACTTTAGGAGAAGAAGTGAAATGCTAATAACACTGCAGGAGATAACTTTTTGCCGGTTGTGTGTCACTCGTTCGTACGCCCTTCTCCCAGCCACGTGCCCCCTTTTCTCCTTTTCCAACAAAACTTTGTGCAACTTTAATGGAGGCATCCATAAATGATGACGTTTCTCAGAAGTAATCACATCAAAGGGCGCACTTCCAGCTATGGGAAGCGAGCAAGCTAACCCTGGCACACTCGAGCACTCCAGGACGCTGTGGCAGCTTTTCTTCAGCGTATATAGATTACTTCAAGCTGGTGGGAGTTGCCAATTAACCCGACGCAACGCAAGGCTGGAAGCCGGGGCCAGCCATGGAGTCGAAATACAGGGAATAATGAACACGTATATCGGAAAGAATAAAGTATGACTTGGATTTTAATATTCCGCTGGCATACTTCGGCGTTTTCCCCTTTTTTTAATGCTTAATTGCTATTCTGTCCAATTTTCTCTACGTTTGTGCTTCTTCGAAGGCTCTCGGCAGGAAACGCGTCATGCATTTCACATCAACAGACATGATCTTTGCCATTGGCTAACGTGGGACAGATGGTCCAATGACGGCAAAAAGAGTTCTGCCCAGCGTTAATCTGCCGCAATCTGCAGATCCTGCTTAGCAACCAAATCCAAATGGTACTGTTGGAAATAATCTGAGATTAATGGACATTATTTTATCCGAGGCTATAAATAGGTTTCCTTATCTTGTTTTTTTTTTGTTTTGTTTTGTTTGGTTTGGTTTTTTAGCCAGGCGGCAGACTGAACAGTGAGTACCATGACGTCTTAATCTTGAGCAAAATAATCACAGTGGGAGCAGGTGTCAGGGCGGGTCGGACAGACGGGGGGGGGGGATGGTGAAGACCAGGGTACCTCCAACACTGGGCTCATCCACGATTTGGCAACCAGGAACATTTCACCCACACGCGTCTGACTTTCATCACCATCTTTTACACGTTTAGGGCGAGGGGCTGCGTCAAATGGCGCGTTAGTGGATTACAGGGTTGAGGTCGGCTCTCGTTTCGCTGCTGTGGTAAGAGTAATCTACATGCGGCTGAAAAGCGCTTAAGATTGAGACAAGAGAAGCAGCCGACGTCCCTGCATTCTGAAAAACATACATAAATGCGCGTTTAGAGCTGCGATGAGCCAGTCAGCGTTTCCTTGTTGCCAAATCAATGCAGCCCCGCTGACAAGGCCTTTGGTCGATTATGTATTGGCAGGCGCCCGGACAGGACAGCCACCTGCTCCTAACGACCACCCGGATGTGAAACCCTGACACAAAGCAGCTATAAAAGGATGATTCAGTGCAGCAGATTCTGATCTCAGCATTTAAATTGTAATTCTCGTGATTTATTTTATACGTTGGTCGACTGGAGTTCTATCAGCTGGCCACAAATCCCAATCTCAATCGCATATTTCGAAAACAAAAGTAGTAGTCGTACTCCTTTAGCTTCCTTTATTTTTAAATTTGTTTCACTAAATACTCTCCTTGCATAAAATTGAATCTGAAAATATCTAAAGTCCTTTTGCAAAGGGCTCAGGGGTTTGTGAGAGAAATTTAGAGGAGAAATGCCATCATGAACACATCGGACATCAGAGGTGTGACCTCCCTGGAGGTCATGGAGGACCTTAATAAGGGTCAGGTACTAAATGGTCATACAAAAATGGGAAAAGGAAGACAACTGCAGACCTAGCAAGAGATGGCTGTCCAACTAAACTGACAGGCTGAGAAAGTAGCATATTGATCAGGGAAGCAGCCAAGAGGCCCTTGGAAAAATTTGGAGGAGCCGCAGCGACCCACGGCTCAAGTGGGATAATCTGTCGATGACCACTGCTTCTCAGCACTCCACGAATCTGTTCTTTAGGAAAGACACATTTATGAAAGAGAGACACAAGAGGCCCTGTTTGCGGTTTGCATCAAACCAGGAAGTTAAAACAGCAAACAAGCCATGGGTGGTTTAGATTCAAGCACATTTACGTGTTAATGGACCAGTCAAAGGCCGAACATGAATCCAAGAGAAAATCAACACTTTAAAATTGTGGTTCACCAATTTATTTTGTTTAATTTTTTTTTTATATTCAGTTCAACTGAGCTATTGTGCAAAGAGTAACAAACAAACAATTCAAAGCTGGAAGAGACAAACCCAAGGTGTAATTGTATCATTTTATTTCCACTTCACAAACAAGTGTGACTTTGTATTGGTTTGTCGCATTATCATCCCGATGTGGTCGCAATAATTCATGTCAAAAGGTTTATGCATAAATCTACACTTGTGTAAGACTAGGGGTATCTCCGATGCTTGTTTGGAGAAGCAGAAGTTCACCTCGGTCGTATATTATGTCTCATATTTCTTCCTCTACTAGGAGATATGTTGCTTAAAACAGTCTTGCTAGCTTGCCGCTACTTTTGTAGGCGAATAATGAGGACTTTCGCTCTCAGTCACCTAGTGGTTTCCCAGAACAAAGCAACACCTCCTACAGCTTTCCCACTGCATTTTTGCTAATAAGCTATCTCTCCACCAGTGAAGACCGGGTGAGCCATGAGATGAGATTAAAAACCCAAAGCCAAGACTATTCTGCATTACATACGCTGTTGAAATCAGACGTGGAAGGAAGACATCACTGCCCTAAAAGCATCTGAAGCCACACTATTTTCCCAGGATGGATGTTTTCTATTAAAAGGAAGAACTGAACTTGTTCCGAGTGAGATATTTTATCTGCCGGATGCACAGGAACACGCCAAAGCCAGGAGAAAATCTTGCAGGGGGATTCACGGCGACGATAAAACCTCCAAGTCGCAGCAAACACAAAAGCTTTCATTACTGTCAAAGCTCACACACGCTGCTGCAAGTGCATGCCTGGAGATAAACAGGTGCCGACTGGAAAGATGTGCAATAAAAGGGAACTTTTTCACCGCCCTGCAACTACAGAGTCAACATAAAGGAAGAGAACAATGCAGCGAGGAGGGTTTCAGCTCATATGGACTCACATCCAGACAAAAACTATTATTGAAATGCTGAATGGAGTTCTGGTCAGAATTACCGGGTCATCCTGAATTCAATTTGTACTGATGCTGCAGGGAAACTTTAACAGTGAATTATTTGCCAGCATAACATTTGCAGTGCATAAGAGCATAGCGTGACAGTACTTGCAAGATGGTTTCTGACAAAATAGTCAAGATATTTATAGGCGGCAGTGTTGAGAAATAACTCAACGGGAGAAGCCTGGTGTGCACGTTAGAAAGAAAGAAAAACAACCAAGCTTCAGACCAACAGCACTGCAGTGAAAGGAGCGACAACGGGAAACGATAACGATTGTCAAATATGTTTTAGAGAAGAGCTCAAAAGTGAGGGGAAAAACAGTAGGCTGGAATTAACTAAGATTTTCAGAGCAAAAGCTGAAAATGATGATTTAATCTTTCCTAGACAAGGCGGAGCTTTTCTGACAGTAGCACAGAACCTAGCGTAAACCATGCTAGTGGTTCTGAGTTTAACAAAACATTAGCAATGAAATGACCGATGCTCTTTTTGACTGGCTCAGTAATACTTTTATAACAAATTTATATCAGTAATGATTTCTTGGTTAATGTCAAGTTGTCATAACAAAGACATTTTCAATAATGTCAACTTTGTATTAAAAGTGTCATAATTTACTGAATGACGCTTTATGACAACAGTCATAAATATTCATGAAGGCTTTTTTATGTTCACAACAGGAGTTATGTCATGTTTATGACTGTGTCATGTCAGTCTTATTCACCCCATTCAAATAAAATGTTACCAAAACTCCAGCTACTTTGCGCCTCCAATGCAAAACTACATCAAAAGATTAATAAAATATAAGCAATGCACAAATCAATCAGCCAATGACCAAAATCAGCCAATTTCCCCTAATCTGCTCGTGCTAAAGATCTTTAGGTCCAATACTAAAAAAAAAAAAATCACTTGTTTTTCTGCCTGCAAACTCATCAACAATCAACATGCCTTTTGATTCACTTTGTTTAGTTTTAGATTACAAAAAAGAAAAAGGTTCTAGACATAAGCTTTGATGCATAAATGGGGATAACCATATAATTCCTCCATTTTTCTTTTAGATTGAAAGCTACTGTCTTCACAAAGTTATACAGCAGTAGATTTTCAGTGGTCATTGTTACATTTAATTGCTAAGCAAAATAAGGTTACACAGAACAGTTTATGAATTATAAACCTTCAAACAAAAATCACGAAAGCAGGTGATCAGACATAAAGGAAAAACTAAAATGGGCATTGGTTATTTAAAACTGGATCGGTGCAACTCTTCAAGATAAGAACGATTTTGACCAAGTTCAGTCAACTTTAGGGGCTTTGATTCAAGCGTAGCCATAACTCAGTCCAAGTCCGTCCAACAGGCAATCTGCATTTTCTGAAGCCCACCTCCCCCCACCACCACACCGCCCTCCCAAGGCTTCACTCTTCTGGAACAAATAAACCGAACGAAGGGCACCTCTAGGACTGCTTCGGCCAGCAATTTCTCCCCAATTCTCAGATCGCCTCTTCAGTGTCTGCCCGTCTGACATTCACACATACACAGAGCTAATGACAGCATTCCAGCCGCCCAACTGTATAACTGCCCCGAGGGAAAAGAAATCACTTTCTCTCCATGGTCACTCGCTCTCCTGTGTGGATCGGCTTTGCCTCAGAAGTCAGCAAGCAAAGATGACTTTGACCACAGGGAGTTGGGGATAATGTCAGTCATAAGATTGGAGAGATTGGCTAACTTTTTTTTTTTTTTGGTGCGGGGGAGTGCAATGCGACAGAGTAGAGCACTATGTTGAAGAGACGAGAAAACTGTGTTCGAATTCAGCTCGGCAGTTGTAATCGAGGGCGGGCGGCTCTCTCAAACTTGCCTCAGGATGTAAACATGTAGATGTTTAGGTCTTTGAAATCAGGAAAATAAACATGTAACGGAAAAAAAAAGTTGCAATAAAATGTGTTTCTCTACAACTTGCACATTTTTATCTTATTTTGTTTAAATAAAATGAACTGTCTTTAGTTACATTTTACATTCAAACACACGTCGGACACCTCGTGACTGCGAAGCATTTTATGGTGAAAGGTGAAATGTTAGTGCAAATTTTATCAGCAGACTTCAGCCTAAAATTCATGCATCTGATAGATTAAGTAATTGGTTTTATTTTTTACCAAAATGTTTCCTCTGACTGGAAGTAGTGTTAACGTTTTGGACAGAATCCCAACTTGAATCTGCTGTAGATACGTAGAGGCTTTTTAAAGATTAGGGTGATGGCAATGAGGGCTTACTACCTTTAAGACTCAAAACTCATCACCAAAGATTAAAATGATAATGGTTTGATTGCTGATTGCAGATTTTTTTTTTCCCATTTAGACATTATTTCCTAATGAAATGTTGTTTAAATATATACATATGGAATATTAGTATAGAATTTTTTTTTTCTTTTCTCATCTCTCTACAGTGGTGTAGCCAGTGAATGTTTCTGTAAAAGTAAAAAGAGGGAATTTCCCACTAAGGCGACTTAAACTAAAGAAAAAAAATCCCACTGATCTACTCGACTCCATCCTTAAAAGCTTAAGTTTAACTTTGAAATTTGTTTCCCACCATCTTAGAAAAGTCTAACTCTCTCTGTAGTCAGCACCACAAGGGCACGATGAAGAGACGGCTCGAAATAACCCTTTAGCTTCAACAGGCTGCTCCTGCAGAACTTAACATCAATTAACTCTTCATTATTAGTCGCAAAAGGTCAAAGCACTTTTGGCTGCAATTATTATTATTATTTTTTTTTTGCAGTTTGGTTTTTAATTGGAATAGTTGTGAGTAATTTTAATGATGCCACTAAAGACACGTCAGTTTCAACTACCGTTAATTAAAAGCTGAAGAGCTTTGAGAAATTAGTGAATATTCTACTTTTTTATCTACTGTACTAAAAATCAAACGCACTCACTGCACCAAGTTGTATCCGTGAAACATACATGTAGTAAATAGATAATATTGATCGATAAAGTCAAGCTGTGTGTGAAATAATCTCAGTATAAATCCAGCTGGTTTTGTGAAGAACATTACCTTAAGAAACAGAGTAGTGAAGCGCTCAGCTGGTTAGTTAATCAGCTTTTAATGTGTTAACCTAACTAACTTAGACGTGGTAATCTATCCAAAACGACAGGGGAGCTTTAATCAGAGAAGCAGCAACACTGGAGGGGCTGCAGAAATTCGCAGCTCAGGTGGGAGAGTCGGCTGAAACTATTAGTCGAAAACTCTACAAAACTGAAAGAAAGTCAGAAGAAATCCTGCCATAAACCATGGCGGCAAAGCAACAAACACTTGGAAAAAGATGCTCTGGTTAATAGATTTTTTTCTTAGACCACTGAAAATATATTTTAGAATATGTTTACATTTTGCATTTTATTTGAAATGCAAAATGTAAATATTTTGTTTAGCTCTAGCTTAATTACTGCCTTGACTGTTGTTTCCTGCACCAAATAGCTTATTTTTGTATGCACACTTCAATTAGCAATTCATCAATTACTAAATTAGTTCATGATTATTTCAATAATCGATTAAACATGATTAATCATTGCAGCCCTAATATTGTTTTTCACCTCTAATAGATAAATAAATGAAAACGTTGAAAACCATGTATCAGTTTATTTCTATACGTCTCTCTTAAGTAAAATCGAAATAGAATAAAATTAAGGTTTTAAATGTGTGCAGGTCCACGGTTTATCTGCCTCAGGAGTCAAAAGAGCCACCAAATGAGCAACACTCTTTCAGATTTCCCAGCATGCCACAGGTCCAACACGCATTACCGTTCACTGAAAGGCTCTCGCCGTACTCTCTTGATGGTGCCAACAAAGCCAGCATCGCAATGTGTTGCAATATTATACAAAACAACCATGGCGGTTTTCTCACTGGACTGTTTCATGGTTCATTTAATGGTAGTAACACAAACAACAGGTTGTTTATCTTTGAAGAAGAATAGTAGCGTGTGAAAAAGAGCCTTGATTTAGTGTTTACCGAGAGGATTACCACTTTAAAGCTCCGAACCAACTCAGATATATTCAAACAGAAAGTCTGAATCCTTCCCATGCGCTTCCACACAATGTCAACATTGTAAGGATGAACCACACTCTTACTGCTTTTCACATGAACACACACACGCATACACACACACACACGCATACACACACACACGCACACCCGCACACACACATACACAGCACGGCTGTATAATAAATGAGCCTCTTCCGTCCTGTTGCACTTAACTGTCACTGCAGTCAGCGACATCATAAGCACAACAAACACAGAAACATCTCACTGTTGGTGTTCAGTCGGTGTAAAAATCGCTGCTTCAGAGACTGACAGGATTCATATTCACAAGCCACAAACACACACACACACACACACACTGCTGCAATTACAGCGAGCCCAGCGCCACGGCTCAAAGGATGCTTTTAAATTGTGCTGTTTGCACTTCAAATGAGTTTGATCCATCCACACAGGTTGGGCGTTTGCTGGGGGAGGGGAGTGCTTCTGGGTGTGGCCCCCCCATCCCTTTCCCCTCTCCTCCCTCCTTTCTTTTCGTTATTGTTGCTCCTACAGAGCAATAATGTGGATCCTGAAAACTGTGTGGGAGGAGGGTTGATGTGATCATTTGTATCTGAGCATCACCTGGAATCGGGACATTAGAGAAGCATGGCCTGGGGGGGCTTTTCTCCCCCGCCTCTATCTCTGAGGACTCCTAATGCCATGCAATGTAGCACTGACAGCTCCCTTCAAAAAACAAAACCTCAGCACCAACAGCCCCCCACCCCCACCAAACCTTTCCAATGCTCACAGCCGTCTTCTTCCTTACTCTCGCACAAATAAAACCCTACTTTGACAAAGATCCAGAGTATCACAAATATGCATATATTCGCTCTACATTTCGATATGAAGAATAAGACTTGTCCTCCTGCCTCCACCCAGCCACACAGAGACACAGCCTCCCCCCCCCCTGGCAGCAGGCAGGCAGGCGGTGGAGAGGACAGCCATGGATATGTTCTGCCTGCTATCTAATGAGCGTCGGAATGTCACTGTGGGGGCCCTCTCGGCCGGTCCCGGCCAGCCAAGCGGGTCCATACGCGAGGTATCAACACAGTCTATCAAACAGCTGGCAGACAGCCTACCCTGCTTTTCCCCTCTCATCATCCCCGACTCTGCATCTCTGCCGAATGAGCCTCTCGCTGTCTGCTTCTGATAACAAACAAGCAGAGGCCCAGGTTTGCTCTGCCTCGCATCCCTCCCCAACTCCTCTACTCCTCCTCTTCTTCCTCACCCAGCAGCATCAGCACCACCGACTTTACACAGACATCCTGAATGAAGGATGGAGGCGAGCTCTGCCATAAATAACACACACAAACCATCCGCTCTACCTGACTGCGTGTGCTCAGTGGAGGTAAAAAGAGACGGAAAGGTGCCAGACGAAGTACAGTTTGTGCTTTATTTTTATTTCATTGGTTAAAAAAAAAAAAAAGCAGTGGGAGATTCTTTCAATAAGCATCTATGTTTAACTCCCTTTCTTTCTTAGCCCTCTCCGACTCTCTGCCTGGGTGTAGAGCGCACCTTTTGAGTGTCATCTACACAGAAGACATCAAATAACACGCCTTCGCAAGGATGCCGGAGCTGCCGCCGCAGCAGCACGGCAACGCAACGCCGCCTCAACGGGGGTGCTGGGAGATGAGAAGATATCAGCGAAGAGACGCGCTTGGCAGCTGATCAGCGCTGCTTCCCTGGCTCCAGGACAACAACAATCCCTTTAAAACGTCAGGAGATGTTCAGTTTTGCCTCGGCTTCCAAGTTATCTCTGTCCTTGTGATTAGGTTTGTCGGCAGCAATCACATTGGATCACAGTGGGTTGTGAAGACGTGACACGGGTGTGGATGGAATTAAAAACTCTAAATGTAGAGCAAATGCGGCTCTGGCAACTCCAGTTTTGCCCAACTAACAAAGGCATTCCCGACTGGAAACGGACGACGGATGACTTACTTCCAGAAAGCCTTCCAGAGAATCACCAGTGAATTCAAGACATATCTTTTCAGATCTACATATTGTATCTTTACCTTCACATAACATGATCAAGATTAACATACTCTTTGCACAATCCCCCCTTTCTTGCTTTGCCCTGGACACCCCACTGTTTCATGACCTAGTACTGCCTATTGTTCTGGCAGGTGGGACCCCCTCCTGAGCTCATTCGTGTTACAGAAAAAAATCTATCAACTGTGGTGTATGTTTACTCTGTATGTGATGTTATATAGATATCGGCATATGATGATATTTGAGGCATCACTGGCAGACCTGTAAGGAAAAATCTACATGGGTCAAATTTCAGGATTTTAGGGCTGCATTATGTTGGTCTTGAAAGTCCCACAAAGAGGCAGATGGGACTGTCTCACAAGATCATTCCTGCTGCGGACAAAGCAAATAATCCAGCACGATGCAGCTACATATCGAAGTATAATATCCCCAGATTATCTGACAGAAAAATCCAACTTAAGTATCTCAGGGCTGTACTATGCCCAGTCCTGAAAGGCACAGGACTGGGGCCCTTCTGTTGTTTCACAGAAGGGCCCCAGATCATGCATGTGTTTTTATTTATTGTATTTTAGTTCTATAACCAGATAGAAACATGCAGCAGGAAGTGTGTTTCAAGTACCTTGAAAATGGAACGCTCTAGACTCGCTGTGGAAGCCCTGGACCTGAGTAACTCCATCAAAGCCTCCGTCTCCAAGTGTTAGTTCATCAAAGACGCTGATGCGCAGGGCAGGGTCAACCCCAAAACCTACAACTTATTTCCAAACAAAGAAGATTGTTACTGAGGTTGTTAGCTGGATGGTGAAAATCCTTCATAATAGTACCTGTTTTTTTTTTTGCACAATAATATCCAATAAATTGAATTTTGACAAACTTCAGCAAGATTTTCTGGATGCAGATTACGCAGGATGCATATATCCTGAAAAGCTACATGTTGCAAGAGGTTGCAGAGGCGTCCTACCTGAGGAGGTGCAAAATAAGCAAAGAACCAGAAATAGCTGTATCAATCCCATATTGACTGTGTTGAAGCGAAGGTTTAGTCCATGTTTTTATCCGCGTCCAAAGGACCGTGTCGTTAAATCACAGGCTGACAGGATATCACCCTTGCACATGAGGCTGTTACAAATCCCAAACGCCGAGCGGAGGCATCATCACAACTTTAGATGCCTCTTTCATACGCCAGAGGAGGAAAGACAAAAGGTAACAAAAAAAGAAATGATAATAATACAAATCCTCAGGAGAGACAAGAAGTAAGCGATGCAGAAACTACGCCATGTAACGCCAGGTCCGCTCCGGCTGCAGCATCCGCGGCACAGGTGGATGAGCTGCCCTGCTTCACAAGCTCAACAGACGCTCCTTCAGCGGGCTGGGAGCTCACACCGCTGAACGGGGGGAGAGAGAGAGAGAGAGACAGAGAGAGAGATGGAGAGAGAGAGAGAGAGAGAGAGAGAGAGAGAGAGGGAGGAGAAACAGGGACCATGACGCCCTCTGCTGGACAGATTTCAATATTAATCAGATTAAAATAAAATGATCATAACTCTATTCGATACTTGGAATTTTTATTATCCATCCATTTTCTTGCACCCTTGTCCCTCAGTGGGGTCGGGAGGGTTGCTGGTGCCTATCTCCAGCTAACGTTCCGGGCGAGAGGCGGGGTTCACCCTGGACAAGTCGCCAGTCTGTTGCAGGGCAACACAGAGACACACAGGACAAACAACCATGGACACACACACTCACACCTAGGGGCAATTTAGAGAGACCAATTAACCTGACAGTCATGTTTTTGGACTGTGGGAGGAAACCAGAGTACCCGGAGAAAACCCACGCATGCACAGGGAGAACATGCAAGCTCCATGCAGAAAGACCCCAGGCCGGGAATCGAACCCAGAACCTTCTTGCTGCAAGGCATCAGCTCTACCAACTGTGCCACTGTGCAGCCCGGAATTTTTTTTTTTTTTTTTTCTTATTACAAATTCTGTTTGACAGTAAATGAGAACTCCAAATTTAGCTTCTAAATAATATAAAATACTGACACAGAATAAATTTTTTTATAGGGTTTTCTTGGCTCTAGTGGCCTTTATTTGAAAGTAGTTCGACAGGAAACAGGGTAATGAGAGAGGGGGAAGACATGCGGCAAATGTCGCCAGGCCAGAATCGAACCTGCGAAACCGTCATGAGGACCAAGGCCTCAATATGTGGGTCGTGCTTTGCCCCTGCACCACCACAGCATCCCTGACAGAAATATTTTTTGTCCCACACACAGACAATGGCTGCCTACACAGTGGAGGGAGTGCGATGCTGCTTATTTTGGTATTAATCCGATACCACTTACCGTAAATACAGGCCAGGACCGATACTTGTATCATCAACTCTACCGGTTTCCTTTTATTTATTATCTTAAAACCTAGAACAGAATGTAGATAGCATTTATACGTGTCGGCAAAATTTACAAGATAAGCAGAAACAATAGAAAGACAAAACAAATGTTGTGTGGATTGTTTTCTAAATTAACAAAAATGCAAAAGAAAATGTATTGAGAGCAAATCGAAACAAAAATGTTTTTACAACAGAGTTAGAAGTTACACAAAAAAACAAAATAATTTTTCAAGAAGGAACCTGAAATTAAAGCATCGATTCCAGTGTCTATCCAATACTGATAGTGACTTGATATTGATAATATTGATATTTTGGATTGACCCACTCTCCTTTGCTTGATCATGGGCCAACAGAAAGCTAGTGAGATCCTATTCAAGACTGGTAAGCTATGAAATGTCACAGCTAAAGAAGCTGGCTGTTAACAGACTGCTTTATCCACATGTGTCCATAGAAAGTAGAGTGAAAGGAAAAAGTTTGGAAGAAAAGCAACAGGAAAAACTCCACCCCAACCAAGTACTGAGTCTATATATTGGTCAGTACACTGACATATTTTTCAGCAGGTTTACATTTATATTATAGATTTATAGATTTTCTTCCTTTGTTTTTTGGTCTTATGTATTTCACGTGTTGAGAAACCATATTTGAGGTTTTTAACATAAAAGAAAACAATGCAGTAATGTCTTCAGTCAGGGGCTTCTTCGGATTCTCTGCAAGACTGACTGCTTTCATACCTTCCTGGTGGCGGTGCCATCAACATCCACAATCACTCTTTGAAGATACTTGGATGAAATGAGTTTCATTTCGCTCTGTGATAAAGTATTTTTGAACTGGCTGAAATACAAATAACAAAATCTGCAGATGTTTAAAAGTGACTATCTACCTCTGCTTAGACTGAGAATCTGCTTCCTTGGGGCTTCATGTGTTCCGCTGATCAATGTCGGAAAACCACGAAATTGATGGTTTCATGTTAATGTTACATTTTGCCCGAACCGCTGTGACTGAACAACATTAGCGGCAATGAAAAAAATTGATGGATGCGTAGCACCTGAGAAGTTGACAGTGTTGGAAGTCTGATTAATGGCTGGGCAAACGGCGGTGAAACGGCCTGATGTGGTTCTTGCAGCTCCCCCACCTTTATTTGTCTAAATGTTTTTCTTTTCAGTTTGACTTTGAAGCGGAGTTTAACAGCTCCTCTAAACCTTTCTACCCTCCTGAGGTTGCTCTTTGAGCAGAGTTGTGTGGCCTCCTGCAGACGCGCAGCTTTATTCCTTCAAAACGCTCGAGTCATCTTTCAAAGTTGAAGTTTAGCTGTTCAGCAGGTGGCATGACATAAAACGTTCTTGGCTGCCTGGCTCACTCTGCTCTCTCTTATGCTTCGTATCGCTTTTGCGTGATTTTTGGTTAATATATGGTGAATTTATTCCATTTGGTTGCATAACACACACAAAATTCAACGTACTTTATCAGGAGTTTAGGTGACAGTAAAACATGCATGTGAAACTTGTAACAAATCACATATGAGCATCTGTACCGAGTGGCACGAATATATATTTGCACGTTTTTTTTCTCTCTTACACTTTAATATATTCCAGTGAAATCAATTGTCTTCAGAAGTCACCTAGGTAAGTGAATAAAGCCCTCCTGAGTATAGCTTCATATCAGTACCAACCAAGCAGCTCTGTCAAGGCCACACAGGGTTTTCTTTTTAGGAAACGTTAGTTAATAAAAGGATTGACGATCAAGGATCACAGCAGACGTCTCGGGGATGAGGTTGTGGGAAAAACATAATCAAAATTGTAAAAGGTAGTTTTGGAAGTGTCATGCTGTGGGGATTATTTCCTAAATTCAATTAGAGACCGCAAAGTACTTGAGAAAGGGATGTTCGTGTGTTAGGATGGCACAGTCAAAGTATAGACCTAAATATAATTGAGATTCTGTGGAAAAGCTTGAAAACTGATGTTCTCTGGTAAAGGTCTTGAACATGAGCTATTTGCAAAGAGGAATGGGTAAAAAAAAAAATTTCAGTCGCTAGACGGCCAACGATAGTGACGTCATTTCCCCAAAAATACGGAAGTGTTGACTCAAACCAAAGGCACGCCGTTTGCGTCCAACTCTTCAAGGTCCGATCCAGTTTTTACCTCACAAATAAGCTCCACCGCCAACAGCCCCTCTACGGACGACTGGACTTGCGAAATCAAGTATTCATGCAAGAGTACCAGAAATCCCACCAGCATAAACACAAGGCTTTAAACTCAGAGCTGCTCAAACCAGCTCAGACGACACTTTTTAAATGATTTTTCTGTGCTTCTTAGGTAAGTACACTAGTTTTTTTTTTATAATGTGTTTCACTTTGCCACCGTGTCTCACTTGCTGTCTTACTCATTCAAAATTTACATTAAATTACTGCACAGTTCGCTAGCAGTAGGCGAGAGAAGCCTTTAACTTTATCGAGTTAAATGTTCGGATACCAAATCAGACCTGGTACGTCTTAGCACTTCAAAGTGGCTGAATATAAATGTGCATCTTTTTTTGTTGTTGAAGTTTTTGGGCAACATTTTCAAAAACTGGTTTTATACAATTTCCCCAATTAGCTACTTCTCTTGTCCACCATTTTGTGTTGGTTTATCACGCGCAATTTAAAAAAAAAAAAGACATTGAAATTAGTGATTGAAACGTGTCAAAACGTGAAACGTGGTCTTGGTATTTCTGCAGAATAGTGGGATTCTCAACGACAACAGTGCAAACCCCCTACACTACAGTGTACTCTTCATTTCCAGGCCATGTGTAGCATTCTTCCACCAAACTGTCTTTCCTTTAAAGCATAATTGGCCAAAGCGAATTAATGTGTTTTATTAGGACTTATGCAAAACAGATGTACTTTGGCAAATAAGTTATCTTTTAATGTAGCTCTTGTAGCGCTTGCAGTATGCACACACAGCGAGGGGCTAATGGATAGCTATTGTCAGTGAAACAAAGGCGAGCAGGGGCTCTTCATGCGGTGTCACATCTGCTGAGAGAAAGGGCCGCCAACCCCTCTATTCATAATTAATAAAAGTAGATTTCTTCTGGGTGCAGACACAGGGAATGTAATTACTTTCTATTGCCCACAAGTTGTCATTTCCTAAAGTGCCATCAGGAAAACAAGACTCATTAAAACGTGCACTCAGGAAAAAAAAAAAGTAATAAAGGTGCAAGACACACACACACACACACACACACACACACACACACACACACACACACACACACACACGCACACACATACTGCAAATCTCTTAGGGCAAGGACAGAGCAACAGTGGAGGTCCTTTACTTCATCTTTACATGATTCAAATAGATGATGCATTTCAAAGCTCTGAAGGGCTTATTCACTGTGACTATAAGTCAGCTATGAAGACATGTTAATGGGACTGATGAAATGAAACAACTTCCTGGATAATCTAAGAGGTTTCACATATGAACCAAAAAAAAACAAAAAAAAACCTGATTTCTACTGAGATCCTTTTACTGTAGAATTCTGTGACATTGACCTTGTCCTTTCTGGACCACAAATCATATGAAAATTGTTACAACTCATTGTATTGGTGTGCTCTCTGATGTGTTTCACTGCCTGGCTCTGTTAGAAATGAATTCACATCAAGAGGAAAGATTTGACTGAAGTAAAGCTGACAAGGCAGAACTTAGTAATAAAATTACAGATGGATTCATTAGTCGGCCTAATGTATGCGCTCATTATTAAGTCCATGTTTTGCTCTAAACTTAGCAACAACTGTGCTTCTTATCCCGTCAGCGCCATCTGGTGGAAAAGACGACAACTTGCAGTACCCAGGTGAAACAGACAGTGTCACCCTCAGGCCACGTTGAGGCTGAACATGATCTGATGGGAATCTTGAACACGAGTCAAAGCGAGCTCCTTCAGAATAAGAAACTACTACTGCAGGCTCTTTAAAAGCAATGAGCGAAAAAAAAAAAAGAGTCTGTTTCTGGAGAAGAACAGACAGAGATGAACTGAGCCTGCAGAGAGATTTAACAAATTCAGGGTTAGTAAGTTACAGATATTTCTGGTTTTGATTTGGCACTAAAAACCTTCTCACATTATAGTTACTTGCTTTTCTATTCATTTGAAAGTACACTCCTTCGATTTTAATTAATGAATCAATCTAAAAGCATAAATATATTCAAAAAAGGTTAAAAAAAATATTTCTAAGTAGCTATACAGAAGTCATAGTAAACTAATATGAGAAATTCTATTATCTACTATTTTTATCTGATGATTCAGATAAAAATAGTATTAATATTGTTGTTATATAACAATATTGATATATCAGTATATAAAATAATGGTAGAACAGTATGAAAGGATGGGAATTTTAAAAAGTGTAAAAAATTTTCACTCCTTTTCAAACAAGTACGGAAGCTAAAATGACTCATATGTTTCAAAAACCTTTTTAATGTATTTATATGCATTTGTGTTTGTTTTGATTTTTTTTCCGGACATGGGAAGAAAATCTGAGTAATCTTTGACAAATATAAATTCTGACAATCACACAGAAACAACAGTTGTAAATAATCAAACGCCTCATTGTTTAATAATGAGAAATTTTCTCAAAAGCCACTAATGACTCAAATCCAGCTAAACACGGCAAAACTAAACAGACATTTTGCAGTCCGTTTGTAGTCTCCGACATTCCCGTTGGAGACTACAAAAGCAGTAATCTCTCAAGGAGAAATAGTCTTCAACTGGAAGACGATCAAGCTGCAAGACGCTAGTACGAGTCTACAGAAACACTAAAATGTCAGATAGCAGGCCCTCGACAGACTTCCATTTGTTCTCTATATAAAAAAACAACATAAAGTCCAGACTGAAGTTATACAGACAGAACAAAGACCATGACCACTAGAATAATTTTCGCTGGATAGATTCAAACCATCTAAAATTGAATTATTTGAATATGAGAACAGGGAACGTGTTTGACATCGATAAAGTGCAGCGTTCTTCAGGAACGCTGCACTTCCTGATAAAGCCAACGGCGAAGTGCTGAGCGGGAACTGTCGTGGTTTGGGGAATGCTTTGCAGTTTTTGACCAAAACCTTACTAGTAAAAGGACTGAAAACTAGGAAATTGGAGGGAAAAAGAAGGACGGATGAATGCCGGCTAGTGACGTCAAATTGTGATTTTTTTGCTACGACTCGTCCACATTAGTTTTAGGTTTTTTTTCCATATATATATATACATATGAAAAGCAACTGATCTGGAGGCACCGAGTCTTTCCGTGCAGATCAAATTAAATGTAACCATCCCAATGTGGACCTACTCTTAATCAAAGCATGTATGGTGAGCTCTACTGGCCTACCTACGGCAGGGCAGTTGCTCCATACAGTCACTCCCATTCCACCCCCCACCCCGCCCCCCCCGCCCCTCCTGGATGCCATTGTGAATGTGTGCAGTGAGCTGGCTCATTGGGCCCTCACGATGAATAGCCTGCACCCATTCACTCAGCGCACAGAAGCTCATTAGAACTCTATAGACGCACAATTGTGAGCCGCACATTAGAAACTTCCTCCTGTGGGACACAGACACCACACACAAAGTGCCAGTTTGCTGCTATGCTAAGCGCATTGTCCGCCTGATTCATAGAACCTGGCCCTCCATTCACAATATTAAGTTCGAGTGGTGGAATATCAATTGCGTGTGCAATGGCCCGGTATCTTTTTAAGAGCTTTTCTGGGCTTGAAAAAGAGAGAGAAAGGGGACGTTAGCCGGTCTGCAGAGTGCTAGCTTTCAACAGATCCATTGTGAGCTGCTTGAATGCAGGGACCCCTGTTTTTTTTTTTTTTTTTTTCCCTCCATTCTGGACGAGAGGTGGGCATCAAATAAATTCACATGAACTTGCTTCAGGGTGTTTCTAAAGCCTACTGTTTGGGAATAGCCTAATTATACCTCCCCTGTTCTGGAGAGTTTTATTGGAATCTGGTTAATTACACAGTGGTGAATCTTAATAATGATACGCTCTTAGCTTTGCCTTTTAGCAAAGGCAAGGAGTTTCATGAGATTAAATCTGACTAAAATGTTGGGTAGGATAGAGAAGTATGCACGTTAAACATCGACAATGAATACTACGACGACTAACATCTGTACAACATTCAGAATATTACCGTGAAACGGGACAGGGAGGATTGTCAGGGTGGCTGTGTTCAGTTTCCTCGCAAGGTAAAAAGTTTAATCCGAGGACGAAGCCTTAAAAATGTCTTCACTAGCAGGTTTTCTCTTCCTCTTTTCTCATCATATGACCAAATGACTCATCACTCACACAAAAGGCTGCGATGGCTTATGGAGGGCCATCGCAGCCGCCGCTCTATTTGTGGAACATGTTAACACACACACACACACACACACACACACACACACACACACACACACACACACACACACACACACACTCTCCACACAAAAGTGGATGGAGCATGGAGTCTCCTAACACTCGCGGTGTAAGGAGGCACAGAGCGTCGTGGTTTCTCCACCAGTCTGAGGAATAAAAACCTCAAATTTGATTACAAGCAACCTTTGGCTCCCCAGCCATTATACAATAGGCCGAGCTGTCTGGGCCAATTTCCATGCTCAGCATGAGGTATCTACACGCGTGGCTCTATCACACACCCGCCTCCAGACACACATCCGCGCGCGCGCACACACACACACACACGCACACACACACACACACACACACACACACACACACACACACACACACACACCAAGGATCATTAGTTGTAGTGTGAAAGGTTGCACAAGCCTTTCGTTGGATGTGTTTATTGCAAAACCTGACAAACGTGTGTGTGTGTGTGTGTGTGTGTGTGTGCGTGCATTCTCTAACAACCAATTTATTTTAAAGTTGCAGCACATTTAAAGGTTAAAGCTACTAGCCAGCCATTTCCAAAAAGTCAAACTCACTTTGGACATAGTTTCCCACATTATACTATGTACTATGTTCTGACCCTTATTTAATAAAAAAATAAAGTATAAACACAGAAAAAAGGCTTCCATCGCAAAAGGCAAATGATCAGAATTTTTGCTACATTTCTATTTCTTTCCTACTCATTTGCATGCTTTAATTAAAGTGCCTCCCTGACGTGTATTTACTTATTTACTTATTTTGCTGCAGGACCATGTCAGACCTGTATATAAGACAACACCATGGAAACATGGATTCCCAGAAATTTTAGCAACGGTAAAACACAACAAAGTGGTTTGTGAAGAGGATCAGGGCAAATGTCAATGCAAAAAAAACCAACAAAAAACAACTTCAGCAACAGTTTCAAGACAGGTTATTAAACTTCTCTACAGAAACACTGCCTCAATCTGCTATGTCAGCTGAAAGTTATAACCAGGCAGACAAACTTGTAATGAGGCGACTTCTATCAGCTACCACCATCATACCTACACATGCAACACAACCTGCATCATTACCCCAGTTCCTGGGAACACTCCAGGCGTCAGCACATCCTCACAAAGCCTCAAATCCATGTATCTAAAACTAAGGCCTAAAAATATCTTCATTTCATTCTTAAAAAGTACGTTGGCATTAAAAATGTTAATCACAGGTCTTAAATTTTGCCGAGACTATTATAGCTCATAAATTAGTAGATTTTTTTTGTTTTGTTTTTTTCTCATGGGACTTTTCAGTCAGTCAAAAGTTTGAGTCACATACAGACATTTTCACTGTGTGACTCAAGGTGGTTGTGGCTACCGGGAAGATGTTGCTAATACACTCTTACCAGCTAGCTACTTAGCAAGATTAAAGCTAGCTAGCTTTTTTTCTGTCCCCCATGGATACGTGCAGATTTATTGCCAGTCGGCTGGAAGTTGTTCGTCTTAGCCATTGGTTCACTTTTGTTGCCAACTCATACAATTTATTTATTTGAGATTTTCTTTTGTACATTTCTATTGCAATACTGCTCTTAAATTCCATTTTAAAAGTCTTAAATTTGAGTTGGTGAAATACTCCAACAACGAATGGAAAATATTTCTTAAAAATCCAATCGCTTTGCAAATAAAATGATGATATTTAAGGTACAAGGCTAGCGTAGCATTTACTCAATTAACAAGTGGTGAATAGCGTGGTGATACACCAAACAGGTGGAAATACTGAAAAAAAAAACATTAACATAAACACATTTGTATAAGTTTAAGCTTCAGCATCAGTGTTTGCTTCTGTTTCTCCATTTATGACAGCGCTCACAAATACAACTTGAACCCCTCACAATCTAAACGTATCAAAAGTTCACCATAATCGTTAATGATGGCTAAACAGCTTTAGTGTTTCCTGGGAAGTCATCAACAAAAATACTCACAAAACAATCTTTTGAATTTCGAGGAATCCTGCACTGGAAATGAACAGTGAGTCCAAAAAGTGTCCTCACCTCATACACCTGTTGATCGTCTTGCTTTGGGCAAGCAAACCAATGAGAGCACAGCAAATCAACACGTGGCATCTATATCATCCATTAAGAGAAATAAGCATCTGTCTATCCAGCTTTCCATCCAGTCTACACCATGGACAATTCACTGATTGAATACAATTATGGTTCAGCTATCATTGTGGATTTTTTTCTAACTTTTGCTCATTTGTATCCTTCACAGAAGGCCACAGTTTAGAGAAAGATAAAAAGCCAAAACTGGACTGGAACAAAGGTAAAAATCAGGAGAAGGGTACAAAACAATCCAATGCATTGTATATAAATCATAGTGCAGTGAAGGCAATCATTGATAACTCGAGAAAACATGGGACAACAGAGACATTTGAAAAAACCCAACGTTTCGCCAAAATGTATTTAAGAGGATGAAATTAGGAAGCGAGGCTGACAGGATCAGTAATGAAGCTGCAGAAATTTCTACCAAGCACTGATTATGTCCTACATGCAGTGGTGGGAAGTAACAAAGTACAAGTACTTCGTTACTGTACTTAAGTACAATTTTCGTGTATGTGTACTTTACTTAAGTAGATTTAATAATGGATACTTTCTACTTTTACTCCACTACATTTTACAGTAAGTATCTGTACTTTCTACTTCACTACATTTCTACAAAACTGCCGCGTTACTCGTTACATCCAAGTCGCGTTGCGCTTTTTTTCCATTAAAATGTGAAGTTCAGGGACTTCAGGTGGCGCCGTAAAATCCAAGCAATAACGTGACTTATGTGTCTGTTGTCACCCATCACCTCCTCCTTTACTCCACACGGAGCTCCAAGAAATGTGCTGTGGTTTTCTCTGAGCGGGAGAATATGTCTGTGTAATCAATAATAGCTGCATAAATCATAATATATGGCGACATGTAAAATCAGCAGCGCTTCGCTTTCACAGACGGTGGGACTTCGTCCAACTTTTAGCGTCACTTGGAAGGAAAGCTTAAAGAAAGGTAAGATCTGTGGAAGTGTTGCTAGCTAAGCTAGCTGTACAGAGACACATACGTTGCATCTGCGATGAAAAAAAGTTGCCACTCATGCGCTGAATTATTGTGTGGAGGTGTTGACTGAGGTGTCGCTTATATGGGACAACGCTGTGACCAAAGTCTGCATTGATATGACATTCAGGAACGATCCGATTCTTCTGGACAGATCTTTACTCATTAAATTTATTTCATCTCTAAGAATTGAATATCTAGGTGTTTTATGGGAATGTGGATCTTTCAGATCAATTTGAGAAGCAATTTTGATGGGTAAAAGTTCATTTTTTTGTCACACAGCACAGGGTGCTGGTCTTGACTTGGTCTTGAGTAGGTGGTCTTGACTACAACTCTGCTACTGTCTCCTTGGTTGCCTGTCCTCTCCCACCCATCTTCTTTCCATCCCCTTTCTGTTGGATTTCTTTAAAAATAAATGTCACTAGTGGCAACAAAAAGTGAAGTTCATGTTATGCTAGGACAGGAGACAAGATGTTTCCATCCCTGAAATTAAGATGCATAGAATCACATATCTAAGTCTAAACAAACACAATAAAAACATGCTTCATGTGGCATTGTTCACTAAAATGGCACATTTCTAATGTGCTCAAATTAAATACGATTGGTTCACTTAATGATATTGTATTAGCGATATTAGGTAATGCATTCAGCAAGTACTTTTACTTTTAATACTTAAGCATTTTTAAAAGCCAGTACTTTTTTTTACTTTTACTTAAGTACAAATGTTAATGTGGTAGTTTTACTTTTACTTGAGTACATTTTTGTCTATTTGTACTTGTTCTTAAGTACATTTTTTGAGTACTTTTTCCACCACTGCCTACATGTGACAATATTCTCCTGTGTTTTCTATGTCTATAATATACATAAGACTTGATTCATCCAAAGAAAACACAAAAGCATGACCAGTTCAAAACACCAGACAATTTTTAACAAAGATTTTAAGTTTTGACTAAAAAGCTAAAAAGACAGGGAGGAATTTTGAGAGGCTTAATAAAAAGAACGTCAATGTTTGACTTCAGATTTCAGACTGACTCTATGTGATACTTTAATAAGCAGGTATATTTTTCATTGTCAGTAGGCATTTGTTACTGAAAGAAATAAACTACTGGTTATTTTTCCGTGAAAGGGAAAAACAAAACAAAAGCCTAAACTGAAAACAAAAAAATCTATAAGAAAAAAATTACATTTCACAGATATGTTTATATCTTAAATGGCAACTCGAACATACACGTTGGAAAAAATTTAATTTCTAAACTAAATTCTGTAACTGAGAGAAAACTAACAATCCCAGAATTTGTCAAGCTTTATATAACCACAAACATTTGACCCGTTTCAGATACATTTCTCAACCAAGAAAAGCCCCACAAAGCAAAGTGTCTGAAATTACGTTGAAAAAGGACACAGAGTGCATTTCCAATGAACTGCTGAGAAGCTTTGGGCACAATGGAGCTCTGAGGGAGGCTGGAGAATAGAGAAAACTATTTACTACTGCAGAGGACTGTTTGGTTCATGTTAAACTTCGGCCAGCACCTCATTGTCTCCGGTGTCTATCATTTAATAGGCTATTTGACATAATGAATGAGGCAGACCCACCTTCTGCCACTCCAGAAAGGCCCCAGCCTTATCTGAATTGAGAAACACATTAGAGCCTCTCAGCCAATCGCATCACAGCCCTGGAGCAAAGTACAGGCCCGAAAGAAGACGACCAAAAAACTTTTGTCTTCCTCAGAGTTTAATGAAGTTGGCCCGGGTCACCCAGAGAAGGATTAAAACGGGATCCAGAGTCACCGAACTGCGACTGCTGAGGAGGGAACCGGAGTGAAGGATGGTCTCGGTTCAGAGCTGCAGCAGAAGGAACATGGCTGCAACTTTACCAGGGTTTGGAAGCTCCGGAAAGAGCTTTCTGATCGACAATCTTTTGAAATCACAAAGTCCTCCTGTCCATCCGGAGGGAACAGCGTGTGGACACCTGAGACAAGCCGCATGTGAACGCCCCAGGAGACCCTGGGGCCAGGAGCGTGGAGCCCATCAGAGCCTGAGCCCCCCACAGGGAAAAATCATGGGTGGTCCACTTCTACCGTGCTCAGGTATTATTGTTATTTCTGACTGATTAAAGCAACATATGTTTGCTTCAAGCCATTTTACATAAAGATTAAAAAAAAAAATTCTAATTGGCAAAAGGTGTGCAATCATTATCTATTCTAAATATTACTTTTAGAAATAGGGATTGTTGGACAACTCAAATATTTGCATTTAAACTAATTTCCAAAAGAGACGGAAGAATGGTGATGCATTAGAAACAGCTGTGATTCTGAGTTGGACCTGAACAGCCACATCGACTCGAGGGTTTTTCTGAACAGCTAATAAGAATGACGGCATGTCGATGTACTCACAAATATAATTAATATTCTAAAAAAAAAAAAATGTTCTGATCCATGTTGGGCCGAAGTTCGTTCACGTCGGACTGAATGGCAAAGAAAAACTAACCTGTGGTTTAATTTTTCGTCATTTCAAACCACAGATTAATTTCAGGCAACAAGTGCTTCGTGTAAAAATGCGTGCCTGTGCTCAGTGTCATATAGGCTTGTTGTTCAAAACGACAGCATGGAGATGTCAGCGCATTGTTAGTTTTCATGTATGCGATGGCGCCCGCAACACAGAACTCCTACGGTTACTGCTAGTTCTTGTAAAGATGTGTGAAAATCCTTAAGAATTCTTCTGTTGCAGTAGAACAACTTGACAGTGAATGTTTTATTGGAAAAAAAAATCTTAATTTGAGCACATTTGTTTGTGATGGTAAAAATAATCCCATCTTAAAAATAATTGTTGTTGCCAACATTGCAGGGGGTTTTTTTGTTGTTTTTTTTTTTTTACAAACTTTTACTATTAGCTGACTGGAATGACAAAGAACCTGTGATGCAATGTTTTATTTATGCAAAAAAACCAAAGGAAAACTGGCCTTTCACATTCTTGTAATCCTTTGGAGGAACAGTTTACAAAAAGGAGAACATAAGGAACCAATAAAAACGCTTTAGTTTGACAAATGACTTTCACTCTTTGCCACAACTTTGCTGAAGACTTTTTAAAAGGAAACTAATTAGATTTTTGGTTCCACAAAGCGAGACTGTAAACGTCCTTTCCTGTTTATTTCCATCCAGAAATAATCCATCCGTCCATTATCTTACATTTATTCCCAGTGGGGTAGCGAGGGGAGCTGGTGCATATCTCCAGTGATAAACAGGTTACACCTGTCGCCAGTCCATCCTGTCCAGAAATAATATATTGTTATAAATTGTAAACCTCAACCTAGATAAATTTTTTGCTAGTGCGTAGGTTTATATAATGTTCAAATGTTATGTACCATTATTATGCTTTCACTGTTACAATTTAGCAATTCAAAGCTTCATTTTGGCTGCAGTAGCAGGACAACCAGTCCTCCTGTTTCCACAATTTTTTTCATTTTCATAGTTTGTCCTCAACTGATCTCAAACCTCGGGATTTTGTTGAGGCAAAAATACTACTGTTGTGCAAGTTTCGGTTGTTTTTAAAATGAGGAAAAAAAAGAAAGATTAAAGGGACTGATTTTTTATTTTTTTTTGCTTACTTTTGGTAATTTAGTTGTCTGAACAGCAATGCCCTAAGCTTTTCAGTAACATTTTTAGAGTACTTCCTCTGGGGGGATTAAAACAAACTTGCTTTATTTCAGAGATATTGCTCAGTGTTTTTCAATTAAATAAGATTGGAACATTAAAGGTGGGTTATGACCTTATAGCAATCTCAGTTATCGGAAAATCGGAATTGGCAGGTCAGGTTTTTTTTTAAAGATGATCAGCAATAATTTGTGCAACCCTACGATCAGCAGATAAATGGGCCGCATTGAAGTAAAGCTAAATTAAAGAGTACAGATTCCTTCAACAAATACAACGTTTGGTCCCCCTTGAAACGACGTTGCTGTTTTGTGAGCAAACTGAGGTTCAGATTTTCTTTACCGCAACTTCGTCATTGTGTGCAGCATCCAGATAAACTCGCTTTAAAACTTTTAAAATCCTGCTAAGTTTGAATGAGGCATCGTTTAGACAGGGAGCTTTTCTTGCAGCTTAAGATCAACGGACATCTACTTTGGCTAGTTGGATGCTAAAGAACATCTGTTTAAAGAGGGATGTGAGGAAAAAGGGTTACTCTGTCACATTATGTTCATACCAAAAGCAAACATGTCTAGAATGGTCTTTATGTGTTAAGATATAAAAATAAGACAGAATCTTGATTTTTTTTGTGTGTGTGTGTGTGGGTTTTCTTTTTCATTTTTGGAGGGGTGAGGGATTTTTTTTATTTTTTTATTTGAACATAATGTTTTACTTAATTTGTAAAATATTCAGGAAAGGTAAAGGTTTATGAGATTGTCTATGACTGTGACATGTCCAACATACACATCAACCCCCATATTAAGAGCTAAAGCAGTTGTTCCTTCCCAATTCTCTGTTTCTTTTTAAGTACAACCATTTTAGATTTGCAAGATTGAAATAATTCAAACTGACGTTTAGCACAACAAAACTTTTAAAAACTTCGATCACACGTCGCTCATGACTGCATGTGTGTTCACAGGTGTCCTGAGCGGCGTCTTCCTGCAGACCCCGCCGTATCTGCTGGCATGCTGCGGTGGGTCCAGCCCCCCTCCCGTCTTCTCCAGTGAGTTTTCTATGCCTCAGCTGCTCTCTAAGCATTAAGCAGTGAGGTCTTCCATACTTTCCACAGCTAATTACTGATGCAATGCCAGAGAGCTAATTCTCTGTTCATCTCTGCACCGCTCTATTCATAACCATTCACGGCTGTTTGGAGCGGGTTTGATGGGGTGGGGTTTAAGAGTCCCAAAGGGTCAGCGTTTTGTAGTTACAAATACACTTGTTTACCACTGCATGCGTGCAGAAATAGTGAGCAATTTGTCTTTGTTATATTTAGACAATAATGTGACAAGAGTTCTTACTGCTAAATAAGACATACAATGTCTTTTTTTTTTTTTTACTTTTAATGAGACTTCACCTTCAGGATCAATTAAATTTGATAGGTACAAATACAAATTAAATGTCGCCATTTCATCTAGGTAGAAAATGCGTTTTTGTGCTCCAACTTCTACTATCCCGTACCTCCCATAAATTGACACAGAAGCGATTAAGTCAAACGCGCGTCCTCTTTAGCCATTGTTCCTCGGCAATTGGAAGTTATTAGTTGCAGCGATTCACGATGGCTGTCAGGTGTTGTGGAGAAAAGCACAAATCAGGGAGAGCCTTCATCCCACAAGTCGCCGGAGTCTTCTTAGTGGGGTGACACTTTCCCACAGTGCCCGGCAACAAAACAATGCCAATGGCGGCCGTGACCAATCGGCACTTTCACTCCACCATCCACACGCGACCTCGCTGCAATTTTTCACCGCCGCAATGAACTCCTCTGAGCGTGAAAAAAAAACAAAAAAAAAAACTCGGCCATTCCTCTGCAGGAGAGGGCCGGGCGAGGAACATCCCCCGCCCATTGTATGGCTAAAGAGCTTGGCTCGCAGACCCCCCCTCTTTTCTGCTGTCCTTCAACGCTCATTCCGGCCCATTGGAGACCACTTGACTGGGACATAAAGCACTCAATGAAAGTGACTTTTATAGACTTATTCGAGCTCATCTTCACATACAAACTGGCTTCGAAGCAACGAGAGAAAAGATTTAGTGTTGGGCCACTGAGCCATCGAGTAATGGCATTTCCATTGTACGGATGCATTGTTGGTGTCCCGCAGGGCTCAATTGTTGGCCCACTAGAAAAGACACACATTACCCAGGAATGACCCTGTAATCAGCCATTTGGGTAAAAGCTATTGAGGTCCAATTGAGAAGTGAGAAGCATATCCAAACGCGTTTTGTGCTCCCCGGAGGTGGTCTATGTGCAGATTTGTCGTACAGATTAAAAAGGCAATGCTGAATGTATCAGATAAATCGTTTCACTTGACTTTTGTTGTGCGTGAACCTGTGAGTGAGGCACCGTGGGACTGGTTCTTACAGGTCAACAAATCTCTCTTTTTCTTTGCAGAGGCATTGCTCTGCTCAGTTTACTCAACCCAAGTTTGTTAAAGCCGACAGTCGGAAAGAAGGGAGTCGAAATGAGTGATGGCAAAAACGGTATTTGACTTGGTTTAAAGACAAGGGGACAACAAGGCTGGCATGAATTTGTATTGAGCCCACTTTACTAAAAATAAAAACCAAGAACAACCAAAAGCGTTTAGAAGCAATCTAATTGATAAGTAGTATGCAATTATCAATCAATGATAAATAGTAGTAGGTAATTTCAATTTGGTATCAGTATACATCCTGTCTTTCATACAAAGCAATAGTTAAAAACCAAGGCTGCAAACTGGTGAGGGATAAAGTTGTTGATAAAGGGTTATTAAACAATATAATGAGCTTTAAATATCTCATGAAGTCCAGTCCAGTTAATTATCCAGTGAATAAAAGACTATGAGTAAACTATAAAACCAGCCAAGACCTTACCATCCACAAAAATATACTGGTCAAGAAAGGAGAATATTAATGTTAAGCAGATCCACAGTTTAGTTAGAGAATCTGTTGATGGTGCAAATACTAGTTGTCCACTAAAAATATGGCCTTTACATATTGGTGGCATGATTGTTACATTTTTAAAGAGCATCACAGGAAGTCCTGTTTCCAATGTTGGGGGCCAGAAAACATGAAAAAGAAGGAGCTCTGATGAGGGCAAAATTGAACTTAAAAATTATTTGTGTGGAAAACATGATCATACTGAAATCATACTGTGGGATTGCTTGTCTTAATAGGGTACAGGCTGGAGTTAATAGCATGACTGTTGGAGATACGTACAGAAAGAAATCTTAGCATAAAACCTTTTAGAGTTTCACCCACAACATGAGCCATGAGCTAACCTGGAATGGTCAAAGCATATTCATTTGTCAGAAAGGCCTAGTCAAAGACCACACCGGAATCCAGTTGAGAATCTGAGGCAAAATGTGAAAATTGATGTTTACAATATAATGTCTCGGTCTTACTCAGTCACTAAACTTTCCATTGAAACACATTGAAGTGTATTGGTGAGACAGGAGGGAAAAGTTGAAAAGGCAGAGATGCTATTGCAAGTCTCAAACAACATACATCTATTGATTTTCAGAAGGAGGAAATGTTCAAATATGGTCGTCGAATTCAAACCCCAAATCCCGCAGAGGGATCCTCAGGAGGGCTGTTTTCTCCGAAGAACAAAGAAAGGAACTGGAGAGAACCTTTCGGAGGCAAAAGTACATCAGCAAAATGGACAGGAACAAACTGGCAGCTGATCTTAGCCTGAAGGAATCACAGGTAATGGAGTTGATGTGATCTGAGTTTTTCTTTCTACAATCCCAAGAAAAACAAGAGTTAAAGGCGTTAAATGACGCAAAATCTTATCTTCTTCCAGCTTGGGGTTACGTAATTAATAACCCCACCGGAAGGCAAACTGAAACATTTCTCCGCTTTCTTGCTCCCTCAGGTGAAGATCTGGTTCCAGAACCGTCGTATGAAATGGAGAAACCACAAGGAGAAAGAGGTTCATAGCATCCGCTCCCCGATGGATGAGCTATTGGCCAGAGGCCGTCCTCCTCAGGACGAAGTCCAAACGTCCCACAATCACGCGGACATGAAAACAGACGGCTCAGCGCCACAGAAGAGCGCCAGAGACACATGAATGAGCCGATGCTGAGCAAGTGACTTTCTCATGTCTGCAAAATTCTCTGCAAAGACTCGAATACTGACGGTACACACAATGTTGTACAGGCTAACACTGAAAATGCATCTAAAGGTCAAATGAGCTTTGTATACAATTACATAAAATTGTGAAAATCCATTCTAGAAACCTTCTTCTAATTCTTTTTTTAAGCCAGTTCCATGTAGGTAATATTTTCCTCAATGTCTTGAATGGATGGACAAGTTGTAAATTAAATGTTTTATTAAATCGTCACATTGTAAAATAACATGATATACTTTTCTACTACACCTTATTATTAGGGACTAATGTTAACTGTAGTATACAGGTATTGGTGAATCCTCCACCTCTTTAGTACCTCAAAAACTATCTGTATTTTATCATAAAAACATTATGAATGCATGGAAAAATTTGGTGGAAATTGCTGTTTAAGTGTGCGATGGTGTTTTATAAAAGACGCAAAATGTATATTTGGGTCATGATAACTGCATGCTCACAATTAAGATACATAAATAATATAATACGTTAGAAGACTAAGGGAATGTTTGAAAAAAAAATGCTCAAGTAAAAAGCTTTGACTAAACAGTTTAATATTTAAAAATCAAGACATTTCTTTCATCAGGGTTCAAATAATTCATAAATCACCCATGTTAATGTTATTACGATTTGTTGTATTGTTTGCAATAATGCTGCTGCTGGCACTACCTGCCCCCACTCACATGTATCAGATTTAAGTAGATAATTTAGGCTAATAATGTGAAGTGCAAACTAATCAAAAATAAACAGATATATTGTGAGATTTGCTATTTTAACTTCAGCTAATAGTTGGACTATGAAGGGCAATTGAGTGGATGTTTTGTTAGAGAATAAAGGAAAAGATTCCCAACTCTTAAAGCTGAAGTATGTAACTTGTATAAAAAAAATGAAAATAACTGTTTTTACATGTTTGCTAAAATTATCATTACGTCGTCACAGTAGAAGACAAACAATCTGAACAAAATCAAGCTCCTCTGCTTTGCTCCTCTTATCAAGACTTTCATGCAAATATCTTCTTTCTACACGTAAAGCCGTAAACTTATGCTTAAACATTTAACATGAACATTTTGGCCTTTGTGTGCTTGTATCTAGTGCTGTTATCCCCAATGTGTGGCACTGTTGCACCGGCAGACTAACTGCTCCTCTGCAGAGAGAAAAATCCAAAGGCGGCGTCTGGAAAACAGTCGACTCCAACACGGGTGATTGATGATGAAGGAATTTCTGACAAAGCTGTTTATGTGGTGATGGATGATACTATGTCCAGCCTGACAAAATGCTCAAATTCAGAATGCAAATGCCATAAATTAATTTAGATTGCTTTAAGACTTAATCTTTCAAAGAGGAGGGAAACTTTCCCCAACTATGCTACTGCTAAAACAGCAGCCTCCCAAAATCCATAGTTATACTTTAGGACTTTGGTCACGTTTCTTTAGTTGGAAAGGCAAAAAAAAAAAAAAAAAGAGGTGAGAATAGCACTTTTCAAATGAAAACACATTTAATTTGAAGAATAATAAAAAATAAAAACTGTTGAAATAGGAATTGTAAAATGTTTGATAGGCAAATAAGTGACAAACGTTTCCCTCAAATGCAGGCAGATTTGTTTTAATCACAATCGTTTCAGCCTTACTTTCTACCACTGGGTTGGCAAACAAAACAAAAAAGATCAGACTTCTTATGTCTTCCTCATTGTACCACTCTTCCACAAAGGCCAGGTTTGCTGTGAGCACAACTAAAAGCCACCTGTCCTGTCAGATTGTCCCACCTGAGCTGTGGTTTCTGCAGCTCCTGAGGCTTCACAGTCATCATGCAGCTTCTTGAACGCTCTCTTTGCTCGTCAGTTAAGATGGATGGGCTTGCCTTGGAAGTTTGCAGCTCCATCTTAAGACCGCTGTCTTCAGATGATGGATTGAACAGTGTTCTGCGAGATGTGCAAAGCCTGGGATATTATTTTGAAACCTCACCAAAAGTCACTCTGCTGTACGGCACTCCTGACAAATTCTGGGAGTGTGAGTGTTTCATGCTCCGTCGCTGACCTGTTGCACAGCCTGGACATTAGGGCTGTTTTCAACTACTTCTACAAAGAGAAACTTGTCATACTACATAATTTGATCCCGCATTTTAAATCACAGAGATTTATTATATTTAGGTTTAACAATCTAAAATGTACAAATTGTTGTTTATGCTGTTTAGGACTACAAAAAAAAAAACACGTAGAATATAACACTTATGGTTAGCGGATGCCTTGGTGACTGCTAACGCCCACAGCGATTTGTGTTGATATCACTGCCAATAACAAATGTCACCATATTTCAGTGTTAAAAGCTACCATAAATGTAAATATCTTTATAAAGTAAATGTTACTTTGGGAAGAAAAAAAAAAAAAGCTGACAAAATCTTAAAACTGCCAAGAGTGAATAACGAGAATAGACTTCTTTAACGTTACTTTGAAATAAAAACGTCACACGTTTGAGACAATTGGTGCTTAATGGGGAGATTAATCTACAAAAAAAAAAATCAATCTGTTTTCATTGTCGAGTTAAATTATCAGCCCGTTTTGAACTGTGCAACATAAAACCGAATAGGTCTTCTTTAAAAATAACTTTTTTAAAAAGGCGCTGAACAGAATCCTTGTTCAGTAATGCCAGATAGACCCGCTCAGTCGTGTAGAGAAAATGAATCAACTGAGATGCAAAATGGAAGATTTGTCTCCTCATTAGTGCCACTCTGTACAGAATGTCCTCTGTGAAGTCATGACTCGTCCACAACAAATGGACGTTTTCTTCAGTGACTTTTGTGACAAATGAGAAGTTTAAATGCGTTTATAAACTAGTTAGAACAAACCACAACAGACTTGTGGTTTGTTCCAACTGTGCCACCTTGTGATTATAAAGTATAGAGTGATAAAGAGACCAACATTTTGTTATTGTTTACATAAACCCATCATAGGCATTAATGTCAGATTCTTCTTAGAGCTTTTTAATAATCTCTAATACCAATGTCTTAGATCACACTTCCATGGAGAAAAGATTAATCTAGAAATGACACTGATGCTGCTCTAAATGTTTGCATTATTTTAAATCATTACATTTCATAACTTGAGGATTTTGACAGTCATTTTGTATGAGAATCTTTTATGATGCAACTTGTTTACAATCAGCGATAGTAAACAAGTTGTGTTAAAGACTGGTTTACACAGTAAGATCCTTTAGAATCTGTGAGCAGAACCTTGTCCCCAATATTTAATTTTTTTAACAAATCTAGGAGTTTATATGCCAATACTTTGACGTTCCCTTTTATATAGTCAATATGCTGTTTCCAGGATTTTATCATTAAAACCCTAAAAGCCAGAAATGTTTTCTTGCACAAAAAGTGACTTTTAGAAGTTTTTACAATAGCAAACTACATTAGTCTCGTCCGCAAATATATATTTAATTATATCTGTAGTAACACTGGAAATGTTATTTGTATAATGCAAGAAATAATTCTGGACCAATAACCCCTCCTTGTGGCACGCCAAAGTAAGCCACAATAAATCTTAACCCCTAAACCTCTTTACTTTGCTCACTCGTTATGTGCATTGCAAATGACTTTCTAGCCATAAAAAGACTATACTTGTTTTTTGTTTTGCATTTAGAATTATAAAAGTTAAAAATGACATTCATGCTGATGAGTGTACGCAAACTTATGACCAGAACAGTATTTGCTGAAGGACACAAACCATTTAAAATATTACGCATCATTGCAAGATATAAAATATTTTATTTGTCGTATTTGCACAAAACATAAAAAAATGTGATAAATACATCAGTATCCTCCAAGAAAATAAAATATATGAATTTACACTTAATACTATTTACAGGTCTTAGTGCATAATATTACAGCATACAGACAGAAAAAGCTGAAAAGTTACAAATTAGTGAAGAGAGTTATACGCATGTATGTACTTCAACATCTGTGATGTTTCCATTTGCGGGTTGCCAGTGCGATGCCTGCGTCTTTTTTGTGCCAGGGGAAGAAACGAACGAGAGCGATGCTGCCGTCAGGCTGCACAGAACCGGTCAGCACGTAGAGCTGCGAGCGGCCCGGACGGACCAGGGCGCTGGCGCAGCTCAGGTTGATGAGGAGCCAATCCTGGAGGAGATGCTGAGTGTCGTAAGGCAACAGAGGGCCCTGACGGATAAACTCCACACGGCCCTCGACCTGGAACTCTGGCTCCCCTGCCGGGTGGCGAAGGCGGTGGAGTTTAGCGGTGACGGCTGTGGAGGACAGAAGGACGTTAACATCTGGGAAAAACTGAGGACCTGATATAAAATCAACAAAGTGCATTTTGAGTTCTTTGACAGAATCTGGACTCCTACCAAAGTCATGATGACAAAAAGCACTGATTACTGTTTTCATTGCAGGAGCCACTTCCACAGAATGACACTTCTGGCAAACAGCTTTTGGCAAGTCTGCCAATTTAAAGAGAAAGAAAAAAAAAAGAAGTATTTTTTACTAATTGTTGACAGGAATAGGAGGCCTTAGGAAGAGCATTAAAATGAAGGATTAAAAATGTCATTTTATGCTCGTCACCTTTCAGAAAGTGGCTAAATTTTGCAAGGGGGGTTAGACACATGTCTTCCTCAGCAGCAAAGCGGTCACAGTTGAGAGCCTCGGGCCACGGATGTCCCTGGCAGGCAAGCACTGGGGCACAGCTGTCCCTCACTGCCACACACAGACTACGACAAGGCTGGATGAAGCTGAGGGAGAGAGAAAAAATTATTTACTGCAATCACAGAAAAAAAATAAAACCGGAAATTTTTTGGAAAGCTAAAAAAAAAAAAACAACTTACGTGTCGAGACAGACGGGTGCAATGATGGAGCAGAGGAAGGCTTGGGCTTGAGGATGGCAGCCGGTCTGCAGCAGGGGCCTCCAGTCCTCAGAGCGTGGCACCACCTCTCCTTCAAGGCTGCTGTGGCCTAAAAAGTTTGGCAGCCTCATCTCAGAGTATCCGACGTCTTTGCAGACTTTCATCTGGTTGGGGATGGTAACGCACCGAGTGGACTGGCCCAGGTCGAATGCCAGTAAAGGAGACGCAAAAAGAGCTACAGCCAAGAGAGCAGCCATAAGGAAAAGTTGACAAAGTCCCGGGAGCGCACAGGAGGACGAGAGGAGTCGCTTGCTTGCCCCTCTCATGAGCTTCTCCTCTTATATACAGCCAGGTGGGCCAGCTCAAATCAGCCAGCAAGTCTGTTATCAACTACCTATCAAAAGACATAGAGACGATGTGTTTGGAGACAACGGCTTGTTTTGTGATTACTGCAGACAGAAAGGAGGCAGCGAGCAGATGGAGGGTGTGTGAGACGGGGGAGGGTGACCATGGGCAATCACACCCCAGGTTTCACTGAGTGAAGAGCAGCCACAGCAATCCGCTACACTGGCTTCGAAAGTTTGAAGAGGGCGACAAAAAACAGAACATGGCACTACTGAACCAACATGTGCTACATTGTTTTATGCCCCTGGAGGCTTGCATTTTTGGAATGAATCTGAAATTTTCAGAATTTCAAAAATACAAGTTTTTTTTATGACTTTTTGGCTTTAAAATTACTGGGTTTCATTACAAGGGATTCCAGTAGTCATTTACAACCCCAATCATTTGTCCAACTAGCTGTATATTCAACCTAAAATAAAATATGTTTTTGTTACAGACTCGATGGCCATTATGGATGCTAAATTTTATGCCTAGGCCCGGTGAAATAAGAACGCCTCACTATATACAGTGAGGCATTGCTTAGTTTTAAAGACTCAAAAGTCTTTAAAACCACAAACCTATAATGTGTTTAAATTGAATTTTGTGCGACAGACCAACACAGGGGCCTCTCACTTTAACCTACAACAAGATCCTGAGGAATAACATAGCCTAGCAGCTTCCCTGCGAAAAATTAATTATTGCAAGGATGTTGTGGTCAGGGTGATATGATCAGTGCTAGCTGTCACAAATAGTTCTGTTTTGGTCTCTTATGACCAGATCATACATGGTTGAGGTGGCTTGAGCCCAAACTGAGATTATCCCACCTCTGCAGCTCCTCCAGAGTTACCAAAGGACTTTTAGCTGACTGGTTCTCTCAGCTTTGGGGGACAGCCATGAATAGGTTTGGAGTTGTGGCATAGTATTCAACTGTAATTTTTGATTATGAACAGGGTTTTGTGAATTGTCTAGGATCTTGTTTTGTAACCTCCAATAGTTTCCATGACTCCATCCATGGCTTTTCTTGTGTTTCTTGGTCACTATGTTGCCTTTTTTGTTACTGTAACAAAGCTGTACTTATTACCCTGTGGTGAACTCTAATAAGGTGACTATACAATAAGCTGTTAAGCTGTCAGGAGATGTGACTCAAAGTCTGAGAAAAAAACAAAAAAAAAAAACAGTTAAAGAGCCTGAAAATAAACCAGTCTGGATCACGAGCATGAAACCTAATTCTGAAACCCCCAATTGCATAATGCGACATTTATTTTTAGTGATTGTACATATACACCATATTTTTATCGTTTTCCTCAAAACAGCCACATCTGGATGCCGTTAACCTGATTAATATGCCAAGAGTTACACCCCATTCTCTTTAACTCCTTTATTCAAACCACTTAATGCAGCTTGATCCAACTACACTTCATTTCAATGTTTTTGTTTAGAGGTCGTCTGTCTCCAGATTTAGATGTGTATCTAAATCATGGCCAGCTCCTTCAGGCCTTTTTTTGTTTGTGAACCAGAGGTATCCACTGAACCCAGTCTGTTGGAGTTGCCCAAGTAGTCGACTCTCGAGTCTACTCCTATGTATGCGACTTCACAACAGGTCTGTCTGGAAAAGGGACAATGAATATGTAACCGGCCACAGCCGAGCCACGTTTTACGACATGATCTGAAGACTGGAGGCTGGTTCCAGATTGGGTAGACGAGTTCAGCCCATTAGAGGGGACTAACTGGGCAATTAGAGCCACAGGCCAATTTGGCTGAACAATAGGTCCACACATTTAACAAGCTCCCCCTGCCAGGAGCTCCACAGGGGTCTGTTGTCGGGCCTAATGGCCGTTGCGTAGACAGTGTGTCTGTCTTGGTAAAGGGCTGCTTGCCCCAAACTCGGTGAATGAGAAGGTTAAGCAGGAGTCAACCAGTGGTTCAACTCCAGACGAATTTTTCCAACCCACAAATGTTCATGTAAAGTTTTCAGAAGTTTGGAATCAAACTCGAAACCTAAAACATATGCTCATCAAGTCAGTCTTGAATTTATTTTGCTTTGTGACCGACATCATTGCATCTTGAGGAACATGATTTGGATGGAAAAATGACGGAATCCGTTCAGTCGTTAATGCCTGGGTACATTTTAATACGCAACAAAGTGCGATCCTATAGCACTTCATCAGAAAGTTTCAGAAATTTTCGGTATTGGGTAGGTCTTCTGTAATGACCTAAGGACAGCCTTCGCTCGGCATCAGAAAGCTTTTGCTGACCTTTTTCTTTTGTCTGCCAAAGGTATATATTAAAATGTAAATGTAACACTTATAAGTTAATGACCAAAAAAGTCTGTTGATAAACTATTTTCAGATTTGCCACTCTGTTTTGCATCTTTATCCCTTTTGCTATACTTAAAATGTGTTTAACCTGAAACTTCTAATGTATGAAGAAAACATGAATAGTAATTTTTAAGCGATTGCTTTTGTAAAAGGAACAAAAAAAAGTCATCCAAACCTGGCCAAATTGTCCTAATAACTAGCAGCAGGCATTCATGCTAGCTGGCAATGAGAAATTCACATCACCACTTGGGAATTTTGGTCCTCTCTGTTCAGCAACACTAGAGGGTTTTTGAGCATTTGCATGTTTAAAATCATATCTAAATTGCATTTAAGTCCAGATTTCAGTGAGGCCAACTCCAAAACTACTACTTTATTTCCTTCTGCTTTTTTTTCTTTTGCAGTAGTTCTCAAGAGGCGACTAATTTTATCATCAGTTTGGTGCTGAGCCAAAATGTGATTGTGCTAAAAGGCCTGTACTGACAGCGAGACATTATGCAGTATTTCCTGGTGGAGCAAAATTCATAATACTATCGTTTAAGGTTAAAAAGTTCCACATTTGTTTTGTCAGTCCACAGAATATTACCACTGAAGTTTTGGGGATCACCGAGATATTTTTTGGCGAATGTGATGAACTGATTTTTTCCCCACAGCTTATCTTAATCAAACATTAAATTCTATTGGTGACAAGAAATACTGATGTGTATTTCTTGTCACCAATAGACAAGAAATGTACTTTTTTGCGGTAAAAAACTCTGTAAGGAGGCAAATGCATTTTCACACAGCTAAATATTTCAGCATTTCTTTCAAAAACTATTAGTCGCCTTTACGTTTATGTCTCACGTCAGCCGACTATCACAATGCAATGTGATAGTCAGCTGCTTTCTGACCACGTGTTGGAGCAAAATGAGTCCTTGCAGCACATCAAAGCCTAAGGTGTGTTTAGGAAGACGGGGAAGAGAACTGGGTGTCAGCTCTGCAAACTCAGATAAAAGTTGTCTCCCCTTGTACACAGGAGACTCATACACTGAACTCCCATTTGTCCCACCCCACCCCCTCCTTTCACCACCCTGCTGGGCTCCAGCAGGACTGACAGTCCCTGCACAGACTGTCAATAGCACTCAATTGTCACATCCAGTCTCCAAGCCTTATGGGCAAAGACAGTCTGACTGATCTGAGCAGACTCTCTGCTCCCCCAAGCTCAGAATCTGCAGACAAATCCAAAAACTACCATACGTCAGATTAAACTGTCCTGCTTCTGTCTTCATTTACTGCAATATAAAAATAAAATGTCACATCAAGCACAAAAATAACTGGAGTACAGACATAATCTTTCATTTTTTTAAATTGCAGGCATCTTTCTCTTACAAAATCTAAATGTTTTCCCTCAATCAGTTATGAGGTAATCCCAAGTTTAAGAACAGTCAACACAGAAAAAGCCAAAAGTATACAAAGGAAATAGAAAAAAAATATGTAACAGAATCAGTGACACCATGTCCTTTTTACGCTCTTCACTGGTTCTCTGAAATGCTGTGGAAGTTAAAAGAGACAAAGATGATTAATTTACAGGAGAACGACAGAGATAAAACTTAATTTAGCATAAAATGATCTGAGATTTATTCATAAGTACTTCTAATCGGAAATGTGAAACAAAACTATGCAATAAGTTTCCTTTTATAAAAATACATCTTCACAAAGTTAACTTTAATGATGTCAGTTTACACACATCTGGGAAGTCCTTAGGGCCTGTGGAGGGTCGCAGCCCAGATACGCCCCGTTGCTGAAACAGTACTGCAGCAGAGCCCTGAAGCAGGGATCCTACAGGGAAACCAAAACGTTTGGAGTGTATTTTATTGGTGAACACACTGCAGTCGATGGTAGTGAGAGTAAAAACAAATACACACACGACAAAAAAGAAAAATCACAGATTTACAAAGGTTTTTCTCCCCACTCACCCTGATGAGAGTGTGGGGGTTTCCAACAATTATGAGCAGAGCTTTGGGACGGGTGATGGCCACGTTGAAGCGTTTCGGATTGGCTAGAAAACCAAGCGAACTCTGAAAATCCTCGCTTTCCACTGATTCACTAGAGCGCACCTGGATAATTGGATGATCAAAATCAATCAACTGCAATGTGGTCTTTTTGTACAATCAGAAGTACCTTTGAAAAACAATGACATGATGGCAGTAAACCATAGCAATGCCGTTGTTACGAATACTGAAGTTACACAACTGGATTATATCATAACAAAGACCAGTTATTAAACAAATATAGCATCCGAGTGCAAATCTACTAAAAATTGACCTCTTTATCCAGGTCATTAATGAAGAGTAGCATTCAGTTAAACTACTTTGAGTTTAAGGTTGCTTTAACGTGGCAGAAATCTGCACAATGGCTGAACACCGACTCATCACTAGCTGGAAAACTAAGCACTGTTACTTCAAGGGAAGATGCAAATAAGACATTTAACATAAAACAATAACTCTACAAAGACACGCTTTAGCCTTAATTATTTGAACAAGCAAAAGGACATTACAAAAGTTTTCCAAACAGTGAAACTGTTTTCTTATCCCTTCAAAATTCTTGGTAAATATAACTAAGTTTAGGTTGCAATTAAATTTACTTATAACTTATTTTGACCTACCGTCGACAAGATGATGACCAGAAACTCTTGTCCCTGGAACTCCTCCACTGAGCCCACTTTGATGTCAGACAAGCCCACCTTACCCAGCAGCACTCGAATCTTCTCACACTGGACAGCAATATGACAGCTCATCTTAAAATCTACAGTAAGTCGACCTGCGAAACTGATTTCAAACAAGTCTCTTAACCTCAGAGAAAAAGTGAAACGTACTTGCTTCCTGTAGGGGGCGATGATGCCGATGTCAGAGGGGTGCACGGGGTTGTAGAGCTTCTTTGCCAGCTGGCAGCAGTAGAGCATCACCTGCACAGCCTCTACTGGGTTGAACCATGACGGGTTGTTTCCTTCCCTCATTTCTGTGCCCTGGGACACAGAAAACCCAAAAACATGGGAACTTTCCATCCCTTCAACCTACTGCTGAAAGCGAGTAAATAAACGGGTTGCAGATACACTAATGCTTTTTTTTAAGAGCAAACATTGTGATTTTATTTGTGCGTTATTACCCTAACACCGTGGAAAAAGAGGGGGAAGTCTTTTTTGGGCAGGTTTTTCCACTGGCAGAGGGAGTCCACAATCTCCCTCTGAGCCTTGAAGCGCAGCTCCCCCAGGTAGAAGAGCTTGGAGGGCAGAATAAGCAGCGCCTCATGGGAACGGTAGTTGTAGATTAACTTGGTCACCTATTAGAGAAAAGCATGCTTGTACAAACAAAGGGGCATTCAAACAATTATCTATGTAAAGAAAAAAGAAATAAATTGTTCTTATGTGGAAAATTTGTGACATTGGTCCTCTTCACGCTTTTGTTTCTGGACAAACATTTCAAATAGATTTTTGGACATTATTGTGATGCCGGTTGGCAGAAGAAGAAAAAAAAACACCCTAAAATGTTTATGACGTCATAAATGTTTCCCAATCAGAGAACTAACCAGTTTAGGATTATATCCCCAGTCCTGTTTGGTGTATAGTGGGTTGGTCATCAGCCTCTCCAGTAAAGACATGCCCAACCCAAAGGCATTGGCAAGGTTGGACTTCACTATGGGACCCAGTTGGCAGGGGTCTCCAGCCAGCACTATCTGAGGAGGAAAGCAGGAAGCATCATTATTCAACAACAAAGCTAAGTTCATTCCCTCTTTTACAATAAATATATAGTGGTTACTCCAATCCAATACGTTACTATTTCTAAACAATTTGAGAATGTCTTTGGTTTGGTTATTTCACATGAATCACATTGGATTTAATGAATAAGCACTTTTGGATGAATTTTCGGACAACACCTAAAACGCATCACTGTTTCCTTGGTGCCAAATGTGCTCAAACCTTAAAATGAAAAACTGACTGAAACTAGTAAAATGTTACTGTTCACAGTAAAACCAGTCCTGTATTCGCCACTCAGTGAGGAAAAAGCCAACAATTCAAAACTATGTAAAAGAAAAGGACCAATAATCAGTTGGAAACGCAATGATGGACAAACCTTCTGCTTTAATTCATTCAAACAGGACATGACTTACAAAAATTAAGTGTTTGGCCATACAGGGTTTCTGCAGGTTTCACCAACTCAATTTAAGACTTTTTGAAAGGAATTTAAGACCTTTATCTCCACAGAATGTGTGGATATATTTGAACCATGATAGGTGCAAAAAAGGTAGCTAGCTTGCTAGCTAGCAAGGATATGTTAGCAGTGAGTTACCAGTAAACTCAACAGTCTAGAGACGTCGGAGATCAGTGCGACTCCAACTTTTGCCAGACAGAAAACTCCAGAGGGGAAAAAATACACAGAATATGAGATTAAATGGTTCTGTCAAGACTAAATTTAATATCTGTGATTAACACAGTAAAGGCCATTTCACAGCCTTAATTTTCGATACAAGAACTTAAGACTTCTTAAGGCTGTGCAGACCTGCTATTATATTAAGAAAAAAAAAAAGAAAAAAAATTGGCAATTTAAAACACTATTGTTATGGTGTGTTTTGCTGTAAGAGGGACTGGTGCACTTCACAAAATGGGTGGCATCATAAGGAGAGAGCTTGATGAAGATAAAAGTGTGTGTAAGGCAAGGCAGCCTACAAACCTGGCTCAGCTACATCTAAATAACTGGTTAAACTGAAGCCTTCATGTGTTTCATCCTGGAAAAAACCCTCCAGCTCAAACGCATCATAATGAGGTCAAGATTAATACGACATTTATGCTGATGAGAGCATTTCCGACCGGTGTGGAAAGTAAGCTCATTTGCTCTAACCTGTCCATCTCTCTCCGAGATGAGGCTGATGGGGATCAGAGACTCGGGCTCAGTGGCTTGGCCAGCCTCATCCAGAAACACATGAGTAAAATGTCCCTCTCTGAAAAACAAAGAAATTAATATTCAACTAAGACAGTACATAATGTGTATATGTATTCACTTTAATCATATCTCAAAGATTGATCTTACTGTATTCCAATATTATGGAACATGCCAGCACTGGAGCAGGTGCTGACGACAATCCTATGGAAAGCAGCATGACGGATGTCTTCTCCAGCCCGGGAGTACGGCTGCAGCACTTCAGGAATAGACTAAAAAAAGTAACTGGTAAATAATCCGCCATCTAAGCAACACTGTAGATATACAGGGTGGATATAGTGACTTGCAAAAGCTACACACATCCCTTGAACTTTTTCCACATGTTGTGAATTTAAATGTTTTCGTAAAGAAAAATCCAAAAGGTATGTTATGGATTTACATTCAGCCTCCCAGTGCAGGATCACTTCATACAGTCATGTAAAGAGATCAGATTTTACCAGCATCAGGTTTGCAGCTTTATACACCAAAGTATCTGCTCAATCCTCTTTGCGAATTAGCTGAAGCTCAGATCAAGCATCAACTTTCAAAGTCCTGCCACAGTTTCTCAACTGGATTTAGAATGGGACTTTGAAAAATTATAGCACATAAATACCCTATGATCTCAACCATAATACTGAATATTTGGCTGTATGCTTAGGGTTATGACCAGTTTGAAAGTGAAATTCTGTACTGGTCAAGTCCTATGCACCACTTAGGTAATTTCTAAAGGCAGTTTAGTTTCACTTGATTTCATTTACAGGAATCGGAGAAGAAAGGGCTGAATACAAATTTGTTAATAAAAAAAAAAAATATACCATCTTTAAATTCCGTCCCGTAAGCTTTACAATTTTTTTTGTGTACGCCTACTACATAAAATCCCCAAAATACGTTATGGTTTGTAGTTGGACGGGGCCGTCCTCATGAATTATGAAAGCGGTCGATGAGGAAACCATTAATGCTGCTGTGCAGTACCTCAGTCTCCCTAGAGGAGGCATTAACACGGGCCAGGCTAGCGGCATGCAGAAAGCCGCTGTGATGCAGACGCACGCAGATGAGGTCAGCGGCGCTGTTGGACGGCGTGCAGACGAGCACCCGACAGCTGGGCAGGAAGTGGTAGACCTGGAGGTCGAGAGGCTTCATAGGATTATCCAGGTAAAGGAAAATAATTTGTAGATGATAACACGCACAAGAGTTGAAGAACCTAGATGGATAATTAGTGAATGCACCTGCAGTATGATTTCAATAAGAGTGATGGTCTTCCCGGTTCCTGGAGGTCCAAACAGCACGTAAGGAAGAGGGCGACATTCTGCCTCCAGGACCCTCTTCACTGCCTCCTTCTGACAGGGGTTAAGGTCTGGGTTAAAAAACTGCCCTTTTCTGGGCATTGGTTTGGAGGTTTGTTTTCCTTTGAGAAGAAATGTTACAATTGTTATGTTAACTTTTGATTCAAAAACAACAAAAAACAAGCAGATTCTGTATAGATTTAAAAATCTGACACCTTTGCCTTTAGTCTGTGTGGCCTTCGACTTTATATCGACACACGCGCTCGACGCGTCTCCATTTTCCGCTGGTGGATTCTGGTGATTATATGGGATTCTGAAGATATTCTCTTTTTAGATTTGGTTTAATTTGAAGTCTGTTAGTTACGGCCTACCTCGTCCATCCATTCTCCAGTCCACAGGTGGGTTTGAGGCGACACTCTGGAGGGGAAGAGAACTAAACAAGAAATTAACACCTAAAACCTTACTTTTTCTGTAAAAGTGATTCAAAACGCCAGTGAAAGAAAGAGAGGGAAGAATGATGCATTCACTTTGAAGGCTAATGCTTTTTCTTTCCTTGTTTGTTCACCTTAGAAGAGGTTAAATGATACAACTAGCACCCCCTGGTGGGTAATGTAGTGATGTGCCACTACAATGTGCCCTCCCACAAAAAAATTACTAAATAAAATAATCCAGACTGTTACACACATGAGGATTTTTGGTGATTTGATTAAAAAAATGAAAAATTAAAAGCAAAACCTATTGTCTACATCTGCTAATCCTTACAGTGTTTGGGGATGGAGGGGGACTGACATTTGGATTCCCAAAGAAAAGAGATGACCTTTCAGAAATGTATCTTACAAATAAAAGTTTCAGACTGTGAGTAAGATTACCGATGCCAAAAAATATTAAAAAGACCTTTTTGAAACACAAAGGGAGTCATCATTGCTACTTGTTTGATATTTTATATGACATCAAAACATGAAATTTATTAAGCAACGGAAATTTTCTGTAAAGATTACAGATGTATTCAAACATGTATAAAAATAAAGTTAAGCATTTTTCTCCAGACAATAAGTGCTGTGAAATTAATCTTTTGCAGAGTGGTCACAATTGACGATTTCTGATGAAAATTTTCAAAGAAAATTTACCAGGAAAAAGTTGCAAAAAAAAGTAAATGATTAAATGTTTATAAAACCGCAAATAAGCTTCACAATTGACCACAGACGTAATGATCTCACATATATTCACTTTGCCACCATTAATAGGGTTCTGTCTAGAAAAATGAAAAAAAAAAAACACTACTTACTCTCCCCAAGATGCTTTGTCAGCTCAAGAGCATTGTGACATCGCCTTATGGTTAACCTAAAAAGAAAAACAATAAAATAAAAATCCCAGACATCAGAAACATTCCAAATAATCCCTAATCTATTCCTTCTCCTTACCTGTTGTAGGTGAACTCGACGTCAAGAGGCTCGCCGAGGTAGCTGTGGTGAAAGTTTGAATTCACTCTCAAACTCACGTTCTCGTCACTGATCTGAACAGGACCATAAAGGCACTAGATTAGAACAGAAGGAATGTGCAGAGATGCTCCAGAGCCAAACAAATGGGTTACCTTGGTGACGTAGCTGATGTACTCCATCTCCAAACCGTCGCTCTGTAGCTTCTTCAGTAAAACTCTGTCTCCTGTGGAGAAAACTCGTTAACAGAAACCTACACGACATTCAACGGCCATGCTGAAGGTCGCATCACCTGTGTTAAGATTAGGTCTGCCTTCAGCCAACCCAAGCACCTCGAGGTGCAGGCAGATGCCTCCTTTGCGCAGGAGCGCTCCACTGATGGAGAACTCCCTTAATTCCTTTTCTGCATTCAGCTCTTCAAGCCACAGAAGAGTCGAGAATCTTGAAAACATGTTGGACGGTGAGAGAGCCTGAATGTAGGAGGACAGCATGACACTTTACTTGATCTGCAATCTACTTTTTCTCTGCATATTTCTTTGGCGATCATAAAATCTCACTAATATAGGTTTGAAGGAAACACCAAACCATCTACAAAAAAAAAAAAAAAAAAAAAAGTTTTGAGAGACATCGTGTTCCCTAGCATTAATAGCTATTTTGCAAAAGCATGAACTCAAAAGCCAAAATCGTTTGGCGAGCTTGAAGCTCTGTTGTAATTTATGACTCGGAAAGTAGAGGCTGGCTCAAAATGATCTGGACAGGAGATGCATAGCTACGGATTCGTTTCAATTAATGAAAAGTGAGTTTCAGTAATTCGGTTCAAAAAGTGAAACATGTTTCGCACTTTTACTTCTGGTTATATTCCATATTCAAAAATACTTCATTGATTCCAAAGGAAAGTTAAATGTTAAAATTAAGCAATAAAAATTTTTTAATTCACTTTCCCCGGATAGTACATACAACACTTCTCGTTACAGAAGTGTTGTGATTTGTCCTGAAAAACTGTGGGGAGGAGTTCGACTGGACTCTCTTCAAAAACATGTGCCGTGTCAACAAAGTTTATTGAATGAGACTCTTTTTGAGTTACATGTACAAGATCTTTGTGGCCATATCTATGATAACATTCAATTTAAAGCAAAAACTGTTGATTATTAAAGAAATATGTTGTGCTCTGACCAATATTTTCTATTTGAAAAAGGTTTTTGTCAATAAAAACCCCCAAAAAACAAAAACAAGTCCATATCAACCGCTGGGGCTGTCTAGCCAAATTTATTTTTACTGCTCTCACATTGCAGTCAAAGGGTGAATAGTTAATCTTTATGCATCAAACCTAATGATGGCTATGCTCACCTCTCCTAAGCATGGCTGAACAGCCAGCACGTCCTTCTCTGACTCCACACAGTCTCTCAGAGCCTTCGGCACCGGAAAGCTTGGCAGGAAGTTTGGCAACCGTCGCTTACTGAGCCTGGAGGTGGGAGAGTCGAACAAGAATCAACATGGATAATCTTGATCTAAACAGCTTAATCTCTCAGAGGATGGAAAATAACACCAGCCGCTGAGGTCGGCCATACTAGGATTAAATATCGATGCCAGAAACAGCAGCAGAAAAAAAAGGAAGAAAAAAGAAAAAGAGCACAAAAAACTAAAAATATTTTGTATTTTTATCCAACTAGTTTATCCAGCATTTTGAAAATAAACCTAAGTCTAATTACTAACTAATAACTCCATGAAAACAAATTGCAAACTGCATAGCAGGTATAACTTCAGATCTGGATAAGTTTAGCAAAAAAAAGAAAACATGCATTATACATCTTTCTTTAAATATTTTCTAGCATTTAAAGAATATAACAATTTTGAAACTTGCATTAATTTCCCAAATCCTTACTTATTGATTAGTAACAGGTTTAATGAGCTCTTTAGTTACCTCGGCACACTTTTTGGAGCCGAGACTGTGACAATGTGGGAGGGGGCTTTTGAGAGCACCTTGGCATTACTGGGACAATAAACCTCAGAGGGCTTCAGCAGGTTTTCATCCTCACTGCCCACTGTGACCAGAAGACGCCTCCCGATGGTGAAAGAAGAGAAGTGCAGCAACAGTAGTTCAGTGCAGCATCCAAGGCTCCTGGAGGAATCCCAACATGCACAAAAATATAGAATGCGCCACACAGAAGTATTCATGCAAAATGATTTTCTTTTTAAATTTTGATGCAATAAAAATTTGTTCTATATGAATGAGCAAAAGAAATTATGACTGAAATAAAGCTACAACACATTGGAAAAAATATATATTAAAAATTGTTACCCATCCTTGCATTAGGCATAACGCCAGACTTACAAACGCATGTCACACTTTTACGATTCTTATTTGCATAAAAATGATTAAAAATAATGTATCCTCCCTCCATCTGTTACAGCTATGCACTACTTAGTGCTGGACAATCACATAAAATCCCAACACAATAGTTAGTGGTTGTAAGCCAGGAGTGAAATTTTAAAGGAATATGAATCATTCTGCAAGACATGATGCGTATTTATATGCACTTTTAGGGACACCTTACTTTGCTTTACAGGCGATAACAACAGACACTCTTTCTCCTGGGGATATTTCCACCTCTCTCTCCTTTCTTGCGTCGTGAGGTAGGACTGCGTCTGTCTGCATTGCACTATTTTCTCTTTCTACTTCCTTTGCATCTCCGACTTGTTCCTCTGAGGACTCTGGGAAATTTTTGTGAACAGGTTTCTGTCTCTGGTTGGGTGACGTGCAGACGGTAACCATGGTAAACTGCTCTGCAGAGTCCCACCCAGCAAAGTCGCAGCACTTCAGTGTTTGAGACTCTGAGCCATTATTTCTGTTACGGAAAAGAGAGACAGAGATGAACAAGCATTCACTCCGTCTTCAAATTGCTGGCATTTATACCAAAAAGGCAAAACCAGCTCACTGTATCCACAGCACCAGCTCACATCTCTCCCCCAGCATCAAATCCCCAAACTGTCCGTAGTCTGATACGTCGATCCCGCCTTTGTTTTCCAAGAGGTGATTCAACTCGGCCTCCAGGAGAGGCTCAGCAGTAAAATTCATACTGCAACCGGAAAAATAAAACACAAAGATCAGCAAGACAGAAAAAGACACATTTAAAAAAAAGTTAATTTGGTTATTTATCAGTCTTTTATGGCCGAAACAATTAATCAAGATTAACTGTGATCAAACAATTATTGCAATAATTGTCAGCTAATACATAACTCATCAACTTGTGTACATGTAAAAAAGCCATTTGCTGAGAGAACGCTCTCAGAGCAGCAATTGAACTAAAACTGTAGAAAAACACATACACTCTGCATTTAAGATCAAATAAAAAAAACTCAAGGTACATAGTTTTAGCTTCACCTGGTTCAAATTCTGTATGAAGTCTTCTATTAATCACCTTAATTCAATTGTTTTTTCACATTTTAATGCATTTGTAATATCACATAAGAGGCTTAAACGAAAAATCTGCTAAATGTGACCATTTTATTAATCTTCTTAGCCAATCTGATATAGATCAAACAACCTGATCTATATTTTCAGTGGTACCTCTGATGGCAGGGCGCAATGCAGAGGGCTCTCCAAGAGTAGAAGGACTGACAGCTCTCCACCATCACCAAGTTGACCAGATCCCCTGGTGAAGGCTTGTATTCGGCTGGCAGGAGCAGAGAGTCCAAGCTAAAGAAAACACTGTCCTCCACCACTCCGCTGTTCCCATACACACTAGTCACTCGCACCTGGAAACAGAGAGCCGCTCAGATGAGGTCACAAAACTCAACTAAAGGAAATGATCCAGGTTCAACACCACAGATTTATGTAATGAATATATTATAAAAATAAAAATGATAAGCACCTGGTTTAGGCGACTATAGCGTAATGGAGCCACAGAATGAGCTTGGGTGGTCCACTGGGTGGGGTTGATGTAAAACTTAGCTTGAATCCAGTCACCTTTCATTGGTTCATAACCTGTCAGAGAGAAAAGAAGCTCACAAAGCAAATCCCTCTGTATAAACACAGTCAGCATAACAAGCTTTTATCAGATTTGGAAATATTCTATGTTTTTAATCAATGACATCACCTCTTACTTGAGCTGGATAATATGGCTTAAAAATACAATCTCAGATTTGTTTTTTTTACTTTTTCTTTGACCTGTCTTTTCTTAAAAAGGACTGCACCGTGCAAAATCCACCTTTTAGCACTCAAATACATTTTGTTGTGTTTGTTTGTCTTGAGTCTTATGGAGTGCAGACATTTAATTTAGTATATTTAAAATGAATTGTAGAAAAAAAAAATAGAGAACTTAAGCTCAGAGAACATAGTCTATATCATACATTTTTGTTTAATTTTATGAGGCGACAAAATGGGAGACAGTACAAGCAGAATGAAAAGTTCTGCTCAGTAAACAACTTTGGTAACTCGATTTAACTTGTGCAGTGTAAGCAAGATATCCAAGGGCTGTGAACTTCAAAGTCTTATTAAATTAAAAGTTTATCTCGCTACCTTCTGAAAGGCTGTAACGTGTGAAGTATGTGGTCTGATTGATGTAGCCACTATCGCCGTCAAACGACGTCACGGTTCCTATGAGAGGGCGCAGCTGCATGCTGTCTGCTTCTAAGGAGGTCCTCCCTCCGTCTTCCCAGGCATCTGCAATTTTCTCTACCTGAATAAGAGAATGCTGAATTTTGCAAGCCTGACAAACCAAAACCTCATTGCAAACTTGATCTGTAATTTCCGAAAGGAGCCAATGGCCAACCAACAAGAAGAGACTGATTTAAATTAAATGATGGATGAGGGGGTCCTCACCCTCAGAGCTTTCCATCCTTTCTCAGCACCATCTCTGATTGCGATGCAGTTCACCTGGTCTCCCTCTTCTAGTGGAATTCCGCCCAAAACCTCACTGCTTGTGAAGTATATGGCATCGTCTATCATCCCGTAGTCCAAACACAGCTGCGTCACCACGCTGCCCCGCAGATGGCGGATGTCCTCTGTGCCTGAGCAGAAAACCCACACCAAAAATAAATAAATAGAAAAACAAACAAACCCGACAGACTACTGTGCGAATGTGTCGCAATCTAGAGGAAGACTAGCTGCGCTTACCAGGGCTTTCCATGAAGATGTTGTCTCCACCTGCATCAGCTGTTCTCCAAATCGAAGAAACTAGCTTGGTTAGCACGCAGCGCACAGATGTGAGCATATCTGCGGGAAATGGGAGCAGCGTAGCTAGCTATCCGAGCTACGAAAGCAAATTCAACATTAAATATGCTTAAGTGTTAATACAGTTTATTGAATGCACAATTTGTAGTGTATTTCGGTGTGAAAATAAGCAGCAAATGACAGTTACTGGAATAAGAAAATAAGCTTTTCAGTGTACTCCAGTAGCTAATGTCGAGACAAAGCCAGCCTCGACATTAGCTACTGCATAAAACTAGATAAATATTGTGGAAAAAAAAAATAATAATAATAATAAATCTCCAGCGGAAGTAGTGAAAATATAAGCGGCTTACCGCGTTTCATACAAGTTATTAGATATTAAAGAACACTTCAAGCGTTGTGTCAAGATTTTTTGCAGATTTCGGCGGCAGGTGTGCGTGAGTGACGAGCGCTGATGAGGGTGGGGTCATCAAGCATGCGGCCACGTTACCATAAGGCGGCGCAAGAGCAACCAAAGTGACGATGAACGTGTGAGGTAAAAAAATAAAGCGAGGCAGCACACTCTTTTTTTTAAAGATCGACCATTTTATATATATATATATATATATATATATATATTTGTTTGTTTGTTTTTTTAAAATAAAAATAGAATACATTTTCTTATATCTGGTTTTATTTGTAGAAAGTTATGTAAAAAAAAACACATCTAAAAACTTGCCATTATGTTCTGTAAATGTAATTCTATCATTAATGTAATGTGTATATAATATTATTAATCTAAATCTATTATCTATTTTTATTTACTAAGCAATCTTGATTACAATATTTAAGTCATAGCACAGTCAGCTCTCCTCACTTGAATAGATCAGCTTCCATTGTATGTCAAAAAGTTTTTGCTTCCACCACAAGAGGGCAGTGGTGGCGCTCTTTGAGCACAGGACAGAGTCCGTCTCTTCAACACAGAGCAAATGAGGCCAAGCGAAGGAAATAGATCAGATACTCATCTCATTCTGTTGCTATATGTAGAAATTCAACTAATATTGTTTAGCAAAGACATATAACATGTAAAAAAAAGCTATTTTATGTAACAACCAGAGGAAATTGCTCACTATATGATGTTGAATAAGTCTCTTTTTCCTGCAATGTCTGAATTTCACAATATACAAGGACACTCCAAAAGGCATGTGGTCACTTGGGAAAAAATAATTAAATCTAAGCAAAGTTAAAAAAAAAAATTGTAATTTTTTACAACATCTCCTCTAACAATTCCCTTAAAATAAATGGAACTTAAGCATTTATTTAATGTTCACACAACTTTTTTTTTTAAGTTGAGTACTCCATGATTTCATGTTTTATCGGAGCACAAATATCACATTACACAGATGTCCATTTTTATTCACCACTGATCGCTCGGGTTGATGAGAAGTCATGTTTATTTTGCACCAAGCAAAGTGAGAAGAATGGTACTGTATGAGAGGGCTAAAAAAATTCTAGGAAGTAGCAGTCAAGAGTGGCATCTACCAAGGGTCATGTTGCCAAAACAGCTGCTAGATGCTGCCTACATGCCAACTGGTTGTTTAGGAGGCATGCCAGGAAAAAGGCTTTTCTGTTCTACCATCCCAAATGTAAACATGTGGAGTTTGATAATCTAACTGGACTTTGCAGGTCAGACTAAGCTTGAGCCGTTTCTTACAAAACACCGCTGGTAGGTTTGGTGTGGAAAAACAGGATGGGAATCTGGAAAAGCACCTCAGACCAACTCGGAAGTGTGGTAGTAGAAGATCTGTTGCTGTAATTTGTAACAAAGCTCAGATACCTTCTAAACAAAAACAGAAACAAATTCACATTAAGTTGGATCAAGTTACTTAAACACAGGTGATGAAGACGATAAGATGATTAGTTGTGTCTCTCTGTACTGTAAATGTAATATGGCTGATTGACAACTGTTATCGTCTTCATGAAACACAATTTAACTGAAATTATTGCAGCACTGACGGCGTCGAGTTGTTGTTTTCCAGACTTTCTCATGACTCTTAATATTTTCCTTTGAACCTTGACTATTTTATCACGTAATTTTCTGTCCAGTTTCTGACAGTTTGGTAGCTTGATGTCTGTCACGTGCTAAAATTTTAGCTTCATGACAAAGAAAGAAAGGGAGAAAGAAAAACACTCTAGAAGGGCTTGGCATGAAACAAAAGGTGGACATGGAGAAAAGCACCTCAATACAAAATATAGTGTGAAACCTGTAATGCCGTGGATCTTTTTCTTTTCTTTGGCCCTGGAAACCTTGTTTGGCCTGATTTATACCTCCCTGACAGCTGTATTGTCCACTCAACCGCAAAGCCAGTGTAACATAAATTTTACCATTTGTACATGTACACGGAGGTCTGCTTGGACTCTCTGAGGACGTTCGCATTGGAGACTGTATGGATTCAGCTACAATAAGACTCCCATTCAAATGGGGGCACCAAATGCACAATACAGTTATGTTTTGCGCATTTGGCCCCGCCCACACAGAGACAGGATTGGTTATGTCGCAAAGTTTATTATTTTTACTATTGTTTAGGATTTACGTCCGCGTCAATATAGAAACAGTAGTGTTTGAAAAACCAGAGTGGGAAAATTTCAAAATGCCAGTTTCATGTTTCGGTATCTACACGCAAGATACCGACGACAACATTGGACCTCCATCCCTCTATCGTAAATAACAAACCTGGCACTGTTCTGCGTTGTTTGGTATTATTGTGCCATTCTGAGGCGCCACAGATTGGTCTGGTCCATCCTGCTGTGTGGATGCACACTTTGTCTCGTTTACGGAAATCTACCATTCCCAATACGCCTGTGGGCGGGGCCTTGTGACAAGATGTCCGACGAGGTTTGTTTGCAATTTTTACACAATTAAATACCATCCCCATTAGGTCCATGTCTGTATTAAAAATATTTGTTTTATTGTTCTGATGTTATTTTCCAAGAAAAATAAATTAAGGGGGAAGAATGTCATTTTAACAGGAATTGTTCTGTGTGCAAAGTATATTTCATTTAGTGATCCGAGTTACTAAAATAAATTATGTAAAGTATTCCAATTTACTAAATATGACTGATATTGAATGTTACCGTGTCCAGTCAGATCATAGGTAGAAAAATAAAAACTGAACAGTGATGCTTTCCTTTTTAAAGGTGCAGTATGTAACTTTTATATATATATATATATATATATATATATATATATATATATATATATATATATAAAGTTTTTTGTTTTGTCTTTTTACATATTTATTAAAACTGTCACCATACAGTATGTCATGAGACAAGTAATGTGTAAAAAGTTCGATCTCCTCCACCTCCTCCCTGAGCCAATCAGAGCCAGGAGGAGGGGCTTAACACTGTAAATCAACGTAAAGTACTCGCTGCTAAATGTTCTAATGGCAAAGACACAACAAATCGTTACAGAGATCCCGTCATCAGTGTCCATGCTAACCAGCCTAGCATTCACAACAGGAAAAAGCTGTAGCAGTAGCAGAGAACAAAGGGGGGAGGTAGGATGAACAGCATCACAGGGGATTGTGATTGATAAGCGCAAAGACCCGCCTCCTGGCTCTGATTGGCTGTTTCTAGTTAGCTCTGGGAGAAAGCAGAGGAGCTGAATTTTTCACAGACCGTCTGCCTCATACCATACTATCATGACATAGTGACAGTTTCAACAAATGTCAAAAACTACTTTTAGTAAAAGTTATATACTGCAGCTTTAAGAAAATCAGCATTGTTCACCCCCTTTATTCTCTCCTAAAGTTTTCAGATTAAGATTGTGCCACTGCAATGGGAGATAAACGGGGCAATTACTGTAGCCAACAACACTGTAATACCTGGCTACGCCCCTGCGTGGTCATGTCAGAAGAGGGCAAGCAGCGTATGTGGGACAAGACCGCTGGAAGGAAAGGCAGGAGAGAGCAGGAGGAGGTCTGCCGAAAAACTCCGCCTCCGATCTCGGATCATCTCGCATTCCTTCTTCACGGCCCCTCACGCCGTGTATAGAGAGAGAAAGGGAAGGAGAAACACAAGAAGGGCACACGAAGAAGGAGAGGGGAAAAACAAGAAGGGGCGCAGCGAAAACGACCATGGCAGTATCCACAGCGCGTCAGCGTGAGACAGAGTCCGAGCACAGCGTACTCCCACCGCCGCCGAGCAGAGCCCGGAGCATGCAGACGCACAATAGACAGCCTCTTGATGAATGAAGGGAGCTGTGTACCTGGGCCGTGGACACAATGAGGGTCATCTTCACCCAAAACGCCGGTTTCGTCGCAGCTTTTTCGCCTTTCTTGTGATGCTGGCAAAGTGTAGGACGACAGATGACGTGAACAACATAGAATTGACCACAGTTAGATCGTGCCAGTTTATTTATGTTTTTTTTTCTTCTTTCTTTTCTTTTTTCTTCAGCATGCAGAGATAATATAGCCAGTATTTGTCAAAAACGAAAGCGTGGTCAGATTGCGACATGCAGCCTTGCTGTCGAAATCTGAACACAGAATAGTCTATGTTTTATTAGCTACATTGCTGGCATTATAATTTAATTTGTATGCCTATTAGTTATTATAGAGTGACCATTTTAGATCAGCGCGCCTCATTAGTAGTCGATTATAACGCGATTATAACATAAAATAGCTAAGAGAAGAAATGTTTGTTTTCTTCGATCAAAGACAATCAGTAAATATTAGATTCCATATGTGATAATATCATTTGCTTTATGACTTGTAATTTATTTATTTATTATTACTATTATTAGGTCTTTTAAGTATTATCGTATTGATTAGTTTAAGTTAGTAGTTTAAATATATTTAACAGTTGAGAAGATTGTTTAAAACGCCTCCCTATAGTAAAATGGAGACCGCTTATTTATCACCCCACCGGGGCGCCGCCCGTCCCGAGTCCCTGAGAGGTCAAAGCGCAGCGGGCAAACCGGCGGCGGGTGTCCCCTCCCCTCCGACTCCACCTCCGGCCTCACCTGCCGGCGCCTCACCCGAGGAGACCCCGGCACAAGGCGACGGACGGCGGAACTCGGGCGTGAAGAAGCACCACCACAAGCACAACCTCAAACACCGCTACGAGCTCCTGGAGACGCTGGGAAGAGGCACCTACGGCAAAGTCAAGAAGGCCATTGAGCGGCACTCCGGCAGAGAGGTGAGCCCACTTAACAAGCCGCCCCTCAGCAGCTGTAAATAACCTCTCACTGTGGGGTTTTGTGCGCCCCAGACGCCGGTTCTAAACGCATACTGTCAGAAATCTCTGCAAACGACACCGGTCTGGGAGGAAGTGCAGTGTTGCAGTCAGAGGCACACGCTTGTCCCCTTGCCACCCCGTCGGGAATTTCCCCTACGCTCAAAAATAAGACCCGTGGGGCCGGGAAGCTGTGCAGCACACGCCTTGTCCTGCGCGCGGCCTCCCGACCGGATGTTAGGGTTCAAATCCGGCTACTGACAGACTGATGCGACTGCTGTGAAGTTGCCCTCAATATGATACCTCAGAGGTCATTTTCCTTTGTTCCGATGTGGTTACGTCCAGCGCAGGGGCGTCGCTACACACAAAGTAGTACTGGGCCACAAGAGCTGAATATGAAACCCAGACCCGTACTTCCAGTTTATATGCAAACGTTCTGGTTCTGTTGTCAGTGTGCTCCAAGCAAGTAAACAACAATATGACTAATAAAAAAAAAGGAGGGAAACACTTCATAAATAGAAGAAGAAAGGATTAATTTTCTGCTACATTTGTGATCTAAATGAGTAAAACCATACTCCACTTAGAAGCTGAAGGAGATATTTTGTTAAACTTTACTACTTCCAGATTCACATATGCAACATTTCTGTCTTTTTTTTTTTAAACCAACTTCACAATGCTACCTACAAATGCAATGTATAATTCATTAGGGTTTTTTTATTATTATTTTCCTTTATATTTTTACTCCATGAATCAGACTTCTTTATAACCTTTTCAAGTGAATCTTTATAGGCTCTTTAAAAAGTGGCAACCTTTGGTGGAAATTGCATTTGGAAGTTTTATTAGGCCACAGAAGATGTGTCTGGTAACGCCCACGGTCTGATGGTTCTCAAAGACAACACTGTAAATATCAAGTATCCCAAGTTTTTCCACACTGTTGCTCAAAAGTACTACAACAGAACTTGGGCTTGTTGTGTTAGGTCATAAAAAAAGAAACAAGAACATTAAATGAAAACGTTCCCGGTTTCATGTCAGTCAATTGAACAGAAAGTTCCTCTGATGCCAAATTCCAAATGGGAAAGTTGAAGGTTTCCGACCAGCCCTGACTCCAAATCCAACATGGCTGCCTTGGATGTCAAGCTTAGTGATAACCTCCATTAACTAAGTTTATTTGCAGTTTTGACCAACCTCCTTCAGTGGACATGTGCCTACTGTCATGCAGTGAAATACATTGGTATTAACATATATAACAACTCTTATCAATTAGCAAATCCCACTGGTTTTTGAACTCACCTGAAACTGTATTTTAAGTTTAATGGCATTTCCAGATTCAAGTTTGAAATTTTGAGTCATTAATCTTTTCGGCTGTTGGTGCTTTTTAGCTTACTTGTTTCAGATATTCACTTGAAGACCTATTGTTGCTACCCAGGTATTAAAAGTGTTACTTGTACCACAGTTTGAAAACTATAGGCTTAGAAAATGTCCAAAATATGCAAGAAACTAATGCCACTGTCTAAATGTTGTAGATTATACAAGATGCTGGAGACCAGTGTGTGTTTATTTTTAAGTCAGCAGGCCACTTTCTGTTTCTTTTTTTAAGCCTGATAAGCTGTGTGCATCATATCAAACCCGCCCATTGCTGATATATCCTTACAGGCTTAGACATCATGGCAAAATATGACCCCTGTCCCCACTCTAGCAGTACATGTGGAACTTTCCGTGAAAGCCTGCATGCACGCAGGTAATGACCTGCACGCAAGGTCATTACCTGCGTGCCATCCCACCTCCCTCCCAGCAGAGGGAGGTGGGATGATGAACATCTTTTGACATGTATTTGTCTTTGTCGGCTATTCAAACTGTGAGAAACGTGGGTTCAGGTAGTAGGTTTTGAATGTTTCTTCATTAAAAGCCCACCTGGAGTGTTGCTTTGATTCTTTCATGCATGTTTGAGAAATCCTTTAATCGTCCGTGGCAACCACTGAGCTGTGCAAAACACACGGGTGGACTGAGCACCGCCTTTGAGGACAAAGCTCTTCCTCAGAGCTGCAGCGTCCAAGCTCCCACCTCACGGAGCTTGGACGTCGCAAGGGAATGGCAGCCCTGCACCTCCCCCCGCTCAGCTCCTTCAGACTAGTCAGCAGCAATTAGCAAACACCTGGTGGAAGTACAAGTCTGCCGAGCTACTTCTCAGCGTGACGCTGGTAAAAGCGTTGTTGAAGGGTTAGTAGTGGAGCCATGTTGTGATGACTTCCCAAAAGCGGAATGTCGGAACAAGTTTCTTAAAGAGACAGAGGCACAATTTCAAGGTGTTAAAATTCAAATTCAGCTTTCTTTTAAATCATGTTTGATATATGCAGCATTTTAAGAACAACTGAAGGTAACAGTTTTTTGATTGTGCTATAAAATGGCAGTATGTGGCTGGAAACCAAAGATCACTGCCCCTGTAAAGACAATGCATCCAACTAGCCCACATCAACATGCTGAGCCCTAATGCCTAAAACTTGAACTATAATGTACATTGACATTGTGATATTGCACAGAATGCTATTGTGATGATGACTGTGATTTGATGTAGTGCAGGATAGTGTTTAAAGAGATAAAAAAAGCTGTCTGGCAGTGTACAGCAACAAGAGGGCTGAGGGGGAGTGCTGTGGTTATCTATTGCCCAGTCACTAACACACTGTCTAGCATGTGAACCATAAGCTGTAGAACTTTATTTTTTTATCATAAAATCATCACAGTTTTAACTTCTTAAGACTTTAATGTACCTCATCACCTTTTTACGTAGAGATTTTCTCCCCTCATGGAGCATAAAGGGTCTGCACACGCAGCAGTAACAGAGCATGACTTCCTCACCACGCGCATCTGACGTTACACGGTCAGAGCTTACTCGACCTTTAACCCAGAGGAAGTCCCTCGTGTCCATATGGTAGATAACAACAGTCATTTCGAACTCGACTCATTCCTCAGATTCAATCACAGGAACTGACAGATGAGATAAATGGACGAAGCCGTGATTCCATGTGTGTCTGTGCGTGTGATGGAATTAACAGTATGGCTCTGGATGAAGATTGATTAGATGCAGGGCATTTAGTGTGAAAGTAGAACGGAGCGTCTGCTTTAATCTGGACAGCCATATGTTGCAAAGAGCTGGAATCCAGCGACTGCACGAAGTTGAACTCTTTCATCGTGTGAAAATGTGACAACCTTGTTTGAGTTAGCATGCCCTGAGAAGATTGGCTTAGCCCCTAGATGTATTAAATGACATCTGTAGTAAAAAAGACGTGGTGACAGGCAAACCTGAAATGAACACCGACACATGAAAGGCCATCCTCAGCAGGAAATGAAATGGGAGGGAAGGTTAATATCCTGTATAGAGGAATCATCAGAGACAGGAGGAGGTGAGCTGTTAGCACAAGGGATGAAGGGAACCCCAGCACAATAACAAGAGGCGGGCTGCCTAAGTTGAAGGGAATACAGAGCTATATAAAAGTGATCTTAAAGCACCAGATTACATCATTCTCCAATAATGGCTTCAATGGGGAGGTGCAGAAGGGGAAAGAAACTCTGACATTCCTCTGCTATATGTGGTGCCGTTGATGAGGTATTATGATTCCTGGCTGTGTTTGAGGATAAAGTTCTCTGGAAAAGTGACGGGCCTCTTCCTCCCACTCTCGCTCTCTCTCTCTCTGCTCAGTGACTCAGACGTGCAGTGAGCACAGCGGATGATCAAGACCTTCAGACAACACGCGGACGGGTCAGTTTGTGATGAATACTTTATCTGTTTTAATAGCCTGAGAAAGCACTGGAAGATGTCAGGCTCTACTGAAGCGAGGCGCGAATTTTCACTTCAAACAAGCTCCTTTTAGAGCGTAGGTCGGGTTTTGGGGGCTGGAGGGGGTAGGGTGGAGGTCTCCCCCAAATCTTGGCATGGGGCAACATGGGCAGCAGTGCCGAGGACTGTTTACTGTGACTGATGGTAATAGGGGATCCACTTAAGAACAAGCGTAGTTGTGTCAGCCAGCCTGGCAAGGAGTTGATCCACAATCCTGTTAAATGATCCACGTCGAGTCCTGGGCATGGGAACATGAGGAGCTCCGGGATAGTAATACCTGGCATCGTCTCAAGCCCAAATGAGGGAGAAAAGGGTCATTCAATAAGTTAGAATAAAATTGCAGATGAAGATTGATTATTGCCATTCTAGCAGGGAAAGGCACTGTGCTGTGAAAATGTAGTTTCCTCCTTACAGATTTTTTTAATTTAGCTTTTTTTTTTGTTTTGCCACACTTAAATATTTCAGATAATTTAAGCGTGACTGTCTGACAAAAGTAGTGAATACAAAATATGTTTAGAACTGATGATGCAAACAAATCTAGGTCAATGTGTATAAAATAATTACCCCTTAAACTTAACCAACTGGTACAATTTCCATGAAGCTTTTGTAATGTATGTCACTTCTTTTGTGACCTACTGGATGAATGGTCAGGCTTTGGATTGAATTGATACATCGACCATTCCTAGAAAGTAGTGCTGAACAATTTCAGGAAAATATTGAATCCCATACTATTACTCAAAATTGTGATTACAATGTTGACTTACATTAACCCTTCCCTTTCCTGATTCATTTTCTTTCTTTGCCATTGCCCCACATTCCAAGCATCTCAGCCACTACAGAAATATGATTTAAGTGGCACTAAGGGAGACGTATTGGTCAAATGATCATTGGTCAAAGGTTTTAGATATATATAGATATGCACTAAAAATTCATTGATTGATTGAGATTGAGGGTCTACGTATTATGCAGCTCTACACTATTGTTGTGTGAAAGTCTCTTCCTGAAGTCTCAGAGCTTTAGAAATGGGTTTGTGATCATTTCCGGACTAATAGATGTCAGTGATGTTGTTTTTCCTCTTTGCTTATTTTGATAGTTGAGCCTACTTCACGTTGTCTGGCAGGTTCTGTTTAAGAGATTTCTTTTTATTTTACAGGTTGGGTAGTAATCAGGCCACAGTATGGCTCGTGAAAGTTAAATGAAAAAAACGCTGTTATTTTTTTTTTTATGACAGCATTCATGATTTAACAAGGTGGGAAATTACCTTTTCACATTTGGGCAAATTAGTTTGGATAGTTTTTTTAAATCATTTATTCAATAATACCACATTTTGGACTGCTTTTGCCATTTAACAAAAAAAACAAAAACAACTCAAAGCAACAAATTAGGAACACAGCATACAAATCCGCTGCTACGTTTGTTATAGTTTAATGTCTTTAAATTCTGTGTAATCAAGGCATGGTCTGGAAGGGAGTTATTCCGGATTGGGGTTATTTTTATTGATGTACATGGTAATTAGCTTGGCACTCGCTACCGCTTGTGGTTTCCCCTCCGTGGGCTCCTTTCGAAGGCAGCCGCTTTGCAAGGAGAGGACAAAAGTTTAAACTAACAGTATTTAGAGCGAACAGACTCTATACAGGCCTGATCAAAGAAAGCCCAGGACTTGATCCAGGATGTTTAGGCTGCAATTAGTGTGATGTGCTAGCCTGCGCGCTCTCAATTGGTTTATTTGAAGAGTGCCGCTAAGTTGTCATTTATGAAGAGCATAGGTTAGTGGTTTTGATGCCTACGGTTGTGGCTGTTGGCAGGCCAGCAGCATTGAAGAATCATCAAATCAAGTGTTGTTTGTAGCAGCTGGATTTCCGATTTCAGGCCCATTTAACAAGCCAAGTGAAATGAATCACTTTCTCAACGTCCGCTCATTCTTCTGATTCCTGCTTGAAACTCCCAGCAGGACAGCTTTAGCAGCTGCTTTGAATTAAGGTTCTTTATTAGAATGACTAAAAGTGGGTTGCCAGGTTGTGATTAGTGTCCTCTGAAGGACTTTTTGAATAGCAACACATTGTCTTTTGGAGGAGTCCGCTTACTTTTAGCACATTGACATGATGATCTCTCCTTTAATGGATTCATTTGATGATAACCTTTTTTTTGTAGGTCCTTGAAGCATATGCAAAACCTGACAAAGACTGTGCAGTTTGGATGTTGAACATCATCCTTTATTGTCATACTACAAAAGTTTGTTTGAGGGGTGCACCGACTGCAATTTTCTGGCTGATCGCCGATCTTTTAAAAAGCCTAACTTATCGATTCCAGTTTTTCGTCTGTAATGTAGCTCAATATATCAAGAAAGTTGCTGAATTGGCAACAATGGGGTGACTATTGTTAACTGTAAATGTGCAGACATGACCTGGTCGACCGGTTTGTCAGTCAAACCTCTCTCACAGGAGAAAAGAAAAGGACAGTATTTGATTTTAGGACCTTTGCTGAGGTTGATAACATTGGTGGATAAGATCGGCTTCACATGTAAAAATCACTGATCTTCCTAAATTTAGGCCATCGGCACCGATAAGTCGGCTGGCCGATAAATCGGTGCACCCCTAGTTTGCTGCCTATTTCTGATATTTGTTGGTAAAGTGCTGACTTTCCATTGTTTCAGAAGCTGAGTTGTGCAGGTCAAAAGAGAGAAAATGATCAAATAGCTGACAATTTAAACTTTCTCCAACATCTTGTAATAGTAATTAGCATGGTTAGCATTATCGACATTAAAAAGCACCCGGAAACGTCAAAAGGACAAACACCTTGCTTTTATTTTCTGAAATCAAATGAAGTGTAAATTCAGATGACCAGAAGTTAGACGGAAAATGTCCCAACATCAGACGCCTCCTTTTACTTTGGGGATGATACTACCAAAACTGGAACATAGCAAAGGTGCATCTTGAAACGATCAGTTCTCTTCAGGCTTCAGCTAACTGTTGTAAACATTGCCACTTATTATGATGTGGAAAAATGATGATCTGCTAACGTTAAATTTAAGGAGGGTGCTGGGATTATGATTATAAATTCCATTTAGCACCGAGCATTACTTTGTGCCAGAGTGACTGTAAAACAGCATCTAGAATCAGTCAGCAGTGCTATGAGTGAGCGGCTCAGCGTTTATTGGTATAAATGGAGCAGTAGATAAGTAAAGCAAGTGAGGTTTTTTTTTTGTTGTTGTTCTGCAGCTTATTACCCAAGGCTCCCATGTAGATCGCTGATAAGGAACCCAGTGTGTTTTTTTTCCTGTGAATGTTTTCGTTAAAAATGAATTGGGGGACTTATCATAGCTTAATTTGTATTGTTGATTGATATCTGCTTAAATATACAAACAAGGTTCCATTATGTGTTTTATACATATAGGTTTATATGACCTATCTTTTTCTGGGGCGCATATTTTGACTGAGACTGATTGATTTTACACAGCGTGCCGCATGCGTTGTGAAATGACTGCGTACATGTTAAAGGTCACTGATAAGATAATGCGTGTGACTTTAATTTGTTCCTATTTAACAATTTCCTGCTAAAATTAAGCTTATTTGCTAGGTTTAGAGGGGGAAAAACAGGAAATCTGACTTATTGTGCAGAAGCCAAAAATATCTATTTTAAACTTCTTCAAGTTATCTAATGAAAGTGCGTGGTTCTTTTCTTTTCTTTTTTTTGTCCCTTTCCAGGTGGCGATCAAATCAATTCGGAAGGAGAAGATCAAGGATGAGCAGGACATGGTGCACATCCGCAGAGAGATCGAAATCATGTCATCCCTCCGCCACCCACACATCATCTCTATATACGAAGGTGAGAAGCGAGCGCAGCGTCTGGAAAATATATATTTAAAAAATCAGACACTTGTACATCCTGAAGACACATGAGAAAAAACACACAAATCCAAAATGCATATTTCCTCCAACACATGTAGCACTTGTGGCCAAGCTGCAGGACTGTCATTATTTTGACATGCATATGTCATAATAAGTCCCAGGCTACAGATCTGGGATGTTATTCATCTCCTCTGTCTGGCTGCCTGGACCAGTAAAAGCCAGGAAGGTTTTTGGCAGTGTGTGTCTGGATTTCTCTTAATGTGTGTGTGTGTGCGTGTGTGTGTGTGTGTGTGTGTGTGTGTGTGTGTGTGTGTGTGTGTGTGTGTGTGTGTGTGTGTGTGTGTGTGTGTGTGTGTGTGGGTGTGTGTGTGTGTGTGTGTGGGGGTGTATGTGTGTGTGCGCGCGCATGTGTGTGTATGTGGGGTGATATTCTAAGGGATCTCCTTTCCCACATCCAAGCGGTCTCATCCCTTGTCTTCTCTGGTCTTGATCTCAGAGCCAGACATCTGCTGATACTTAGAGACAACTGCAGCTGGGAGCCAGACTGTACTCGGGCGTGTGTGTGTGTGTGCGTGTGTGTGTATGCGTGTGTGTCCCGGTGTAACTGTGTCAGTTTAAGAGGTTTTGTTGTTGTGTGTGCGTGCCTTTGTGTTTAAGCGTGTGTAACTTATGTGTCACTGGATTGACCTCTGTGACCTAGGCCTGCTCCCAGTTTGACTCTGGTCCAGTGCTTATGCAGTGGGAGGAAAATCCTTAAGTCTTCCCTGGAGCAATGGCAACCGTCAGCGTACTTCAGAAAGCAACTCTGTAAATATCAAAGCTTTCACATCAGGCCCAGACAGCACAGATATTTATTTTTGTGGAACTTCCGGGTTTTTTTGAGCCCTTTTTGAATGACCTTAACCTCAAAGAAGGAAAACAGAGATTAGAATTAATGGTGACTCCACTGAACAATTTGCATTGAATGCTTGAAGCACTGCTCGTAGTTAATCATTGCTTTTTTATATAGTCTGGCCAATGTGTAGTTAGTTAAGGTCACAGGGCAGGGGCTGTATAAGTTACTTGTTGTGACTTTTATTTTGCCTGCATCAACCCTATTTGAGACAGAAACCCCAGAACCAAAAGGTTCGGTGTCGTTGCCCAATCAGACTTGCCCTCTGTCCTTTGACCAAGTACAAAGTCCCCCAGATCATTATCACTAATGTGTGCATAAAAAAACACAATTTGTCATGGGAACGTGCCAGTAATCAGCTGCTAAATAGCAGCAGAGTTTTATGTGTCTTTTGAGGGAATGATTAAAAGAACACGCAGCTCTGTAAACTCCGAGGAGCCCATATCGGGCTTTTTGTTAGTCTCGACCTCATTTATAAGCGACCAGCTCCGCTAGCAGTCTCGACCAGACTCGTTGCTTTCACTCTTTGGTGTTTCTCCCCAAAGCCAGCGTTTACTGTTGTGGCCTGGCCTCCACCCAGGCCTCGCTCACTTGTAGCACATATATAGGAGGCCCAGAGATTTGTATACCCGGCAACACCCTCTTACAACAGCCCCTGCTAACTGCCTTGTGTGAAGCAAAGCTGAACCAGATGTGTGCGTGAAGATGGATTTTTACCACTCCCTTATATTTTTGCATTCGTCAGCATGCTGAGTGGGGCACTTAGAAGCGAACGTTACTCCGCTGCGCGTTTGTGCCCTACTTTTTACACAAAGTGTCGGCTTTGTGGATTTGTGTAATTGAACAAACTAACACAGTCTGAAACAAAGTGAGATTAGAAAAATCTTTGCTTACACGTCTTCTTCCTAGCTGCATATGATGTTTAAAGTTAGTCATTTTTACTCTAACTGAATAATATGACATTTAAGAGAACAATTTTGTGTAGCGATGACCTACTTCAGGCTAAGATATGCAAAGTTATCGCTGAGTACGTGCAGTGACGGTGTTACTGGATTGCAACAAGTACACCGATATGAGGATTTATTTGCAACATTAATTTTGGTGTGACTCAGTAGTAAAATTTGTGACTCACCAGTCAATATTTTCAGATCAATTTCCGTTTTGCGCCTTTTTCTGGACAGTACCAGTTTCAACCAATTATGATTTCTCTTTAAGAATAACAATATAAGAAGATATGTGTCGGCATCAGATTCAAAATGAGGAAAAAACTATTAAGAAGATGGCTTTTAAACTGTCTTTTGCTACAGGCAAACACCAGTCTATTTCTCCTTCACTAAGCAGATCTTTAAAACAGCAGAAATTTCCAAAAATCTTGATCACATTTCTAAAAAAAAAAACAAAGTGGAAACCCCAAAAGGATAAACAGGCCAACTGTTCAGCCTTCCTGTTATTTGCTATGGGTCTTGCTCTCTCTTTTACGAACTGCAGATAAGTCTTGATGTCCTGCTTCTCACGTCTCTCTGCTTCTTCCGACCTCCTTTTTCCTGAGTATAGTTTGTTAACTGAATTATGAACTTCCAACTGCACAGTCAGCATGCGGGAATTATAATGCAAAGAATGGTTCAGTTGCAGTCACAAGCTAATTTATCTGTACACCTTTGTACTTTAGACTTTGACACACAAAAATAGTTTGACAAGACAAATGAGGTTTTGACTGAGGAACTGTTTAATCAAGCTCAGGTTGAACAGCCAAGTCCAACAAGTTGAGCTGCCTTAAATAATTATGAACCTTACATACATATATTTTGTTTCTGTTACTTCCTATGTTGAATCAGCTATTTCTAAAGTTGTGCACCAAAGTAGGCCAATAAGTAAAAGTGGAAAGAAATACATTAGGGATAATTCCGCAAGACATCGAAGCGGCAGGAATGTAAATATTAACAACTTGTTTTCTTTTCACATCCCAATCAGCGAAACCCTGCATTACATTGTGACTAAACATTTTTAATGTCTGTTTATCATTTTATTGTAATATATATTTATCTCTTTGAAAGTTTGCGACAGAAGCCTTCCATCAACACAGGCAAATGAACAATAGGTGCAAATTAGTCAGATGTGAAGGTTTGACATACGAACAAAGCTCAGTGAGTGATGAAGAAACCGTAACGTCGGCTGGCATTCCCAGCAGACCGTAACAAACCTGACTTATGTAAGCTAGGTAATTACTTCGCCACCAGAGGTTAAAGGTAAATGGGAGTGCAAGCTGAGAATTGGCTCGCCAAGCACAAGCCCATCAAGGATCAGTGTGAATGTCACCCCAGGTCCCCACTCTGTCCACCAATCAGACGGCAGGATCGTCTTTGCCCTGCGGAATGCAATGGCTTACAACCGTCTGCTGTTTCCCAAGCAGCCAGACAGTCACAATCAGGGAGCATTAACATCACTCAACAACCGTGTGTTTTTGTAGAGGATTATATATTTAAAAGGACCCTGGGAGAGGAAAAAAAAAAAAAAGACAGGGACAGACTATGAAGGTGTTCACTCAAGGGTGCAGAAAGTGGAGGTCTTCACCCTCAGTAACCCTGCTGTGTGGGAAAATCAACACTCACAATACACAGCAACATGACTGACTGTGCCGTTGTCACGTACTCATTTTTTTCCCCCCCTAACCACTGTCATTCCTCATAGACCAGCTACATTTCCAAAGCTGAAATCTTACACTGATAAGCCAAAGATATGACACACAATTATGTGTTTAATGATTTGCAGTGGGGTAGTAAGATGCTGCGTTGCCACGATTTTACTTTCGCATCATAAATGGAACGGTTTTGGAATTTAAACTCTCAACTTTAGATACATCTGTTCTCTTTTTGTGAACTGCTTCAGGCTACTCAGTCAATCAGTAAAAGCGCTAGCATAACTTTGGGGATATGAAGTTAAAAATGCGATATGAGCATGTGAATTTGTCAGGTGAAAAGACACTAAGCAGATATTGTGAGCCGATAACATGAAGATTTGTGATTTAAACCTTATACCTTGTTATGTTTGAGTACTTCTTAAATTGCCACATTGTGGAGTCAACTAAAAGGTTTCTCACCGGTACTTTGCAGCTGGCTAACCGTTAGCCACTAACAGTGCTAATGATTATTTTTACTACACACTGTGCTAAAGATATTGTTACAGTTGTCAAGTCTGGACCGTTTTCATACATCCTCAGTCCAAAACCTAAAAGTCTGCATTTGAATCTTCAAAATAAAAACTACTTTTAAGGCTGGCTGTAAAGAAACGTTCACCACTTTTTGTATCAGCATTTTTAGATATATGGTAGTAAAACTAACTGCAACAAAGTGGCACACAACTTACAAACAATTTGACAACACTGTGAGAATGCAGTGTGCCTAAACATTAGCCGCTAATAAACCTGAAGTCATAACCTTTAGTCAGAGCCAAATAAAAGACTTGTTCTCTTAAGGTTTTTAGAGTCTGGAGACTGCAATGCATCATAGATATTTTAAAGTCCAAAATACATTAAATTGGTTGAAGCTGAACAATATAATAGTGTTATTCTAAAAGGGAAAATTTTCAATTATTTTTTTTAACTTTTGTCAAACCAAAAGAATTGCCAATCTTATTTTTCCCCAAATTTTCTTTAGAGAGATCACAGTATGGTTAAATGTAAAAGTTGTTTTTTACATGCTGTAAAGTGGGTGCCTTTAATCCACTATTTATCTCATATCATGCTGACTCTTACCTCATTCATTTGTTTTCTTTTAGTTTTCTTTTCTCCACCTGTTTTCTTCTGTGAATATGGAGCTTGATTGAATTAACAGCCTCCTTCTGCAATGTTGTGTAGAAGCCAGGCATGTGAGATGGGGTTTGGATGACGTAACTTTGGGAAAGCTGTCAAGATAATGTGCAGCTCTGTAATTTTGAGTTCTGCTCCAAAGCTAAAATGGGGCTCACAGGATTGGTCATATTCACCGTTTTTTGTTTGTTTTCTTTTGTCATTTAATTGTTTCTAGTCTAAATTCAACCTGTTCAAACCCTAAAAGTTTGCCTCTGCTCAATTTACGTTTCAGTGTTTGAGAACAAGGACAAGATTGTGATTGTCATGGAGTATGCCAGTAAGGGGGAGCTGTACGACTACATCAGCGAGCGTCGGCGCCTTAGTGAGCGGGAGACACGACACTTCTTCAGACAAATAGTCTCTGCTGTGCACCACTGCCACAAGGTGAGAAAAGCATATTCAACCAGCGTTTTATGAAGATAAACACACACAGGTGAAACTCTTTACCTCTCACACCCCAACACAGGCTTTGGTTTCCAGGCTAATTGGTTGGAACAGGAAGCTTTCTGCGCAAAGTTAGCTGTGTAGTCAGATAATCTGCCGGCACTGCACTGCGTGCTTTTCTTGGCACATTGGGGTTAAAGAGTCATCTGTTTTAGTTAAGTGAAGAAAGAACATGGGCCAGCTTAATTCAGGCTTACACTCCTTTTATAGACCACACATTCATTCTGTGCTCACACTCTTGATAGACACTCCAGGATCTCCCTTGAGCTCCCCCCCCTCCCTCCCAGGAGATTTAGTGCCAGCCACACCCCCATTTCAACCCACACTCCACACCGAGCAGCATGGAGCCCATTGTGAAAACCCCCCCTTAGGTCACACAGCTTGTTTGGATGCTCCCGCCCCAAAGCTGTCATGCTCGTCCCAGCTGGAGATGGGACCTGATGTCATTGTCCTCAGATAGGAGAGTCCCAGACAACCATAAATGATGACTCATCACCAGTGAGTGCAGCCTCCCGCCGGGTGGGATGGTGTGAGTCACTGACACGACAAGCAAGCAATCACTTCTTCCCTCACATCCACCAATCAGAGTCATGTGAACACGAGCGGAGTGCTAGACGACAACCAATGCGAGATGCCTCGCAGATCATCGGCGCAAGCTGGCGGGGGGGTGGGGGGGGTTGGCGAATGAAGTCATTCCTCCACATCTGAGTGCGGCTCTGCGTACCACATGTTAATTCCTAGATGTTTGCTTAAACCCAGCCATTATCAGGATTGTTATTTTAATACCATGTTCTCTAAGTGCTGTGAGAACATCATTTGCACAGGCCCCATAATTACAGGCTTATGTTTATGTGACACATGTGACTTGATTTAAACTGGAAATCGCAGCAGATGTCAACAGAAGGACCCCAGAGGGCACAGGAGCAATTAAAATTGAACTAGACCAACAGGACGCCTTGATTTCCCCAGAGAGTCACAAGCTACGCTAGTCAGAGTAAATCATTACGCAACAACAATGGGAGGATGACGGATAAATAAATGTGTTGATGCATCACTCGGATTGCTTTCTTTGATTTTCCAGAATGGAGTGGTGCACAGGGATCTGAAACTGGAAAACGTGCTACTGGATGAAAACTGTAATATTAAGGTGAGTTGCTCTCCTGTACGTACGTCAAAGGGTCTGCGAAGTTTTATCAGTCGCACAAGAATCACTTAATCGTGTGTCCACAGATTGCTGATTTTGGATTGTCCAACCTCTACCATAAGGACAAGCTGCTGCAAACTTTCTGTGGAAGCCCCCTTTATGCTTCACCGGAGATTGTCAATGGAAGACCATACCGTGGCCCGGAGGTGAGGCTCAGTGAAGCAAGCAATGATTCAGACTGTTGTGATCTACGCTCAGTCGTAGTCACACACTTAATTATAGGTTTTGGTTTGAAGCTTTCACAAACGGTGCCTTGTAGAAGTATTTACAATACATTTTGCATTGCAACCACAATCTCACATTTATCTTGATAAGATTTCAGTGCATAATTAAAGTGATAGTTTAAAAATTTGTGTCCATTTTATGCGTCTGGATTCAGCTTCTCTTGGTCAATACTTGGTCAAACCAGTGGCCAATTACAAGTTTTCTTCTTCTGTGATGAATGCTTGTCTTGTGCAGCTTGTCTGTTTAGACAATGTCCTCTGAAGAGGTCGCATACTTTACTTCCATTTCACAAATATGTACCATCTTGTGTTGATTTATCTCATAGATTCTCAATAACATACACCAAAGTTTGTTGCTGCAAGGTGACAGAATGCGAAAAAGTTTGGGGGTATGAAAACCTTTGCAAGGGGACGGCATAGTTCCACACAGAAGATGATTTTGGATTAAAGCTGAAATTCTGGATCTCTCATATATCTTGCCTTTTGTAAAAAGAAAAAAAAAAAAGCCTCCAAAAAGCTATATAAACTATAACTCCACTTGTGTCTCAGTTGTAAAACCTGTTCAAATCTGTTCACTCTCCAGATTAGTGTGAGTCACTATAATTTACTCAGGGATGTGAAAACCCATTTGCTGTCGAAATTACAGAACCGCACTCGGGGCGAGGCTGCAAATCAGAACGAACACGAGCATCAAAAATAGAACACCAGAAAAGTATGCACCCGGTCTCGCCTCCAACACAATTGACCAATGGTGACCGAAGAGCGGGGCATTCTTGATGCAGGTCCAAAACCTAACAGGAAGTACACCAGCTCTTTTACTGGTCTTATCTGATTTCCTCTTCCTCGTCTACTTCTTACAACCTTAGCTACCCCCCAGAGGAAAGCAAATAACCGTGTGAGTGTTCCCTGCAATCTGACATCAACGCACAGAATCTGTCGGTTTCTGTCATGGACACAGACGCCTAGAAACAGGTCATGATCTTTTCTCCAGTAAAGCCGCGAGGAATTCAAAATATCCCAATACAGCTATCTCCTTTGGTCTTATTATTCTTGCGCTCCCACCACTTTACTCCGTGCCCCCGTACCTCTTAACGTCACAAAGCATAAACTCTTATGTAACATCTTAGAATGTCACAATGCATTAGGCTGGCGCTTCGAACATTTTTGCTCCTGCCTGACATGGCAGGAGAGAGAGAGGGGGCGACTAATCTGAGAGGAAGCAATTATTTTCCCACCATATCACCATCATTTGCCATCATTTCATCTGACAAATGTGTCAAAAGCTTTTAAACAGCAATGTTGTTGTAGGATAGTGTGAAAAAAAAAAGTGAACCTAGTGTTTATTTGGTTCTCTGTAAACATCTAGAGGGCCACTCGGAGCTCCAATCTGATGTTGAGCAGAGCTGAGCTCATTCCACATTTCCATGCCATGAATCACTAATCAAAACAAGGCCTGGATGACTGCATCTAGCTTGCATAACACACCTCAACTTCTTTGTGTATTTTTTGCTGACATCCGCCATATATACAGCACGTCAGATTGTTTCGCACTAAATGGATAAGTCTGTAACCGGGTTTTTGTATTCACCAGGTGGACAGCTGGGCTCTCGGAGTGCTGCTGTATACCTTGGTCTATGGAACCATGCCTTTTGATGGGGGAGACCACAAGAAGCTCATTCGTCAGATTAGCAATGGTGAATACAAAGAGCCCACTCAGTCTTCAGGTATGACTTTCCACCTGAGAAGCTTTTAAAAAATATATATTTCAGGGCAAGAAGTTGGTGTGGGTCATAGACATGAGCTAGTTATTATAATGTTTACTAGCTCAAAAGGTTACATCGGCTATTGCTGGAGAGTATAAATCCTAGCCTTATCTCTGACATTTCCAAAAGGATGTCAACATTTACAAATGCACCATGTTCCACAACACAGAGAGTTCGAAAGATCAAAGACATAAAACAGGGCATAGAACAGCCTTCCTGGTATCTGCTTTACATGCTACTCTCTCCTGCTTTCTCTAACCCTAACCCAGCCTGAATGACGTGTCTGGACATGTCGCTGAATCTTTATACCTTTCAAAAATCTTCTTGCATATCTGTTGCATCCTTGAATTTTTAAAAACATTTCCCTGATACTGAAAATAGTTAACTTTTGAGTCTTCTTCCCTCCGTGACTGCATCCAAATTGAATCATGTTGTTACTATGACCTGGTGCAGTTTATGGTACATTCTCAGATAGGAAAAAATGCTGTCACCGTTTGGGGACAGTGAAAATAAAAATAGGCTGAATCTGGTTATCTGCCAAAATCTTGGTGCATCTCTTGTTGAAATACATTCAGTAAGCTGGACATTCCCATATGTTTTTGAAATTATTAAGCTTCACTTCACATTTTACATTTGCCTGTAATTTCAACGTTGGGTACAATCTAACACAATATTGCGTCGCTTATAGATGCCCGTGGACTGATCCGCTGGATGCTGATGGTGAACCCCGAGCGGCGAGCCACAGTAGAGGACATAGCCAATCACTGGTGGGTAAACTGGGGCTGGAAGAACAGCGTCTGTGACTGTGAGGCCCAGCGCGACCACGGTGGCTCGCCCATGCTTGCCCGTTTCATCGACTGGCAGAATCGCACTGAGCCACGTAGTGCAGGAGCCAAAGCTGCTGCCGTGCCCCAGATCCTGCGGCAGAGGCCCAAGAAATCAAAGAAGGAAAATGTTGAAGCTAGCCAGTCCCAGGAGGGCGCAGAGGATAAGCCAGGTTTGAAGAGACCCAAGGGCATTTTGAAGACAAGGGTCACCGAGGAGCAAAGGTCCACCAGTCCTGAAGATGTGGAGCTGAGTCGAGGGGCACTGCCTCAACAAGCTGACGGTGGCGAGGAGGCTGCGAGCCCTGACAGAGAGGAAGACGAGCCAGTGATGGGAGGTGGCTCACCAGCCAAGATGGTACCGTCTCTACCAAAGAAAGGCATCTTGAAAAACAACCAACAGCGGGAATCAGGGTACTACTCTTCCCCGGAGCGCAGTGAATCCTCTGAGCTTTTAGGAGGTGCCAGCATGTCTCTGTTGGCTACTTCCCCTCCTAAGCGAGCGATGGGAAGGAAGGGCATTCTGAAGCGAAACGGCAAGTACTCCACCTACAGCGGGCTGCCCTCTTCCGCAGCAGTGGCAGGGGTCCTAGGCGAGCCTCCTCCCACAACCGACTCGGGTCTGTCCCGCAGTCAGAGTCGGCCCTCCAGCATCGTGGGGGAGGACAGCTCTGTTCTGTCGCTATCGCCGAGTTCCCTCGGTGGAGCCGAGTGGCATCCCTCCACCCCACACCTCCGCACCAACATCAGGGCTTGCGTCTCAGCCGAAAACCTGCTGCAGCTCGCCAACTTCAAAGGTCTGCAGACCACGCAGCCCATCCAAGGTCCAAAGTTTAGTCGCGGCTCCAAAATGAAAGGCTCCCCGGGGGACAACGGCAGCTTCTCCCTGCTTGGGGATCTGGAAGACATGACTCAGGTGTACCAGCAAGCCCTGGACATCAGCAACAATCTCACCTAACAAGCGGGTGGCAGAGCATGAGGAAGCAGAGGGATTCGATTGTGACTCTGTGTGCGCAACGAAGAGTGTGCGCAGCATTAACGACCGGTGTGTTACTGGGATACACCTTTAGGAGGCTGGGGCTGAAAGATGCAAAAGATATGGCTGCGCTCACACACTTGCACACACAGATGCACACATGCAGGTGTACTTCTCTGGTCAGTGGGAATTATGTTCCAGGCTTTGTGAACAAGAGAGACACTCTAAGATGGCACATGAGAAAGAGAGAGAAAGAGAGAGAGAGAGAGAGAGAGAGAGAGAGAGAGAGAGAGAGAGAGAGAGAATGCCACCCAGTCTGCTGTCCTGCCCCGCCGTGGACTCTGCTACGTTGAACATGTTTACATATTTAGCAAGAAGGCAAGTTAGAATCACAAACGCAGCAACCAGAAACTGGTTGGCTCTCCTTTTTGTACACTACCCATGTCTGAGTCTGAGTTTACAAAAGCACCTTAAAACTCACACAGAGCACATGCTTTTGTGATCTTTACTTCCTTTTAAAAGAAGAAACAAACCAGGGTCTTGTTCTGAATTCTAAAAAAAACAACAAAAATCCCAAAAAAAAACAAGCAAAAAAAAACAATGATTATTTATTATTAATATTTTTAAGCTTTAGTTGTAGGTGCCAAACTGGTGGGTGGCTGGTTGATACTGGAATCTCCTTGTCTCCAACTCTTTAGGTGAAACTGACATATATAATTATATTACTCAGTGATAAACATATTATTAACCAACATATATAACCATGCTTGTGTCTGTAACACATAGGCAAGTATACCTTCTTAAAAGTGTATGTCCTATATATGCGTATGATATGAGGAATATGTAGGAAGTGCCTTTTTTGATTCATAATAAGAATTATGTATGTTGTTTCCTTAAAAGAGAAGGAAAAGCCAGGCCACCCAGAAACCAGTTTTATTTTTCATATGTTTGTGATTGTGGAGAAACCCAGGGCCTTCAGAGCATACCTGACTGACTTTCCTTATTCTGTGGGTTTAAAGGTTGATCTCTTAGGTAGCAGAGATCAAATACTTCTGGTTTTCTGCTTTTCTTTCCTTCTACTTGTAAAATCATATGCAGCTCAGATTCAAAAAGGGAAAATTAAAAGCCGCCTCCTTGTTCTTTTTCAGTGCATAAGGCCACCACAGTTAGTCGCAGCATAGGCTCTACTGAACACACTTTCTGCTGGAAGCACAAATATTTCAAAGGTCCTTACGCAGTAGGACTATTCCTTGACTGGAGGTGGCAAACCCTGGATAGAGGTGCACCGATCAGAACTCTGGGGATGATATCCGATACTTAACAATAGCTGATATCGTCTTCTTCCCTCAGTAACACCAACAACACTGAAGAGTGTTGAGGTTGAGGTTAGTGGAATCATAGCACTTTGACCAACTGAAAAAAAGATTGGATTTCTGTCCGGTCGGTCACTGGTCAGGTCCGATCCAGCTGAAATTCTCAGATTCTGGTCTTAAGTCGTCCACTAGTGCCAAAACATCCCTGTATGCCTTAGGATCGCTGTTTGACCGATGTGGTTTTACTTTATTTCACGTTTTACCAAAGACATTTCAGGTGTTTTCCATCGCGAGACTGGTTAATATTTCACCCGCAGCTTTTTCAAAGAGCTAAGTCAAGTTCTTTTTTTTTTTGCCGATGACACAGCAAATTCCTCAGACAAAATGCTGGAGACGTGTTTGTTCTAGAGGTCCCTTATCACCCCCCCTCCACCCCCAAACCCGACTCAGCACAGGTGGAATCTGCAGTCTGTGCTCAGCCTCCCAGCTGTGTATACTTGTTCATTGTGTCCACTGAGCAAAATTAGCCCGCCGTTGTTTTTATTCGAGCGTGAGAGAGAGGCAGCGCGTAGAGAGTTATAGCTGCAGGCGGAAGAAAAGTGTGTGAAAGAGAGAGAGAGATGTGGTGCAGAAGACAAGAGTGGACGTTCCTGCGGGAAGCAGGAAGGGTCAGAGTTCTAGAGGTATTTTTTTTTGACGGATTTGCAATGTAGAATAGCGGGAACAAAGAAAGTGAGTAGAAAGAGTAGATGGAAAGTTTTTTTTTTATTATTGTTTTGTACCAAAGATCTGACGAGGCTTTGACAGGATTCAATGGGCTTTAATGAGTTGCTTTGACTTGGGGAATCCCCCATTGGTGAATAAATCCATCGCCCACAATGGCTGTACCTCACGTATGTTTTATTTGTGCTCATTTTTTGTTGGTTGAGATGCTGGAGGCTGTTGATACAGCTTGTCTGAAGGTTCCTTGCATGACACATTTCTTCTGTGCAACCTTAGGAAATATGATACTCTTTTAAAACAGCAACAAAATGACTGGAGAATTCACAGCGTCGGATGATGTAGAGGGAAAAACACGCAGTCGGTGACCCCAAATAAAAAAAAGAACACATGTTGAATGTTTTCAGTGGTCAGCTCGCGTGAAGGAAAGATCCCGGGGTACTGAGTTTAATGAACGACCCACTGCTTATTATATTGTACTTTATTGCCTTTTGTATTGCATTTTAATGTCAACTGGATTTACAGTGAAAAACTTATACTATGTTAGTATTTTTGGTTTATTACGCTTCTGTTTTTGATTTTCCAAAATGTAAGGAATGTTGTATTGCTTTATGTACGGCAGAAGAACAAATACTTCCTTCCTCGAAGTATTAGAATTTCTCTGAAGTGGACGCACTAATCCGACGTGAAATTGGTGGTGTAATTTCATTTTCCGCTGTTTTGGCACACCGAAATGTCAGAGTGGCAATAAACTTTATATATATATATATATATATATATGTATATATATATAAACTATTTGGAAAAGGTAGGGGGGAAAAATAACTCCTTTAATTTGATAAAGTGTGGGAGATCCAAAATAAAGCAACAACATAAAGCAATAAAAATGATTTGATAATAAAAGCTTAACTCTGCCAAACTGGAAATAACTGGTGCATATTAGTTAGTTTGAAAATCTAATCATAGGAAAACTTGACTGGATATTGTTATGACAATAATAATAAATTTAGTATTATTATGTTATTTAAGTATTATTTTTGTTACTGCTCATTACTTTTAATATGTTTTTATGATTTTGTTTGTGGGTAATCCTGGACTGCCGAGGTTTATTTTATGATTTTATTTTTTTTTGATAATGAAAATGATTGTCTTTTTTTGTACTTATATTTATTGATCAAGCCATTTTAGACGGTGTGTTAAGATTTAGACATACTGCATTCAAAGAACTTCATAGAGAGTAGTTTCATCTCAATCGGAGAAACAATTGTTTCTGGAAATCTGGAAACGTCTTAATTCATTATTCAGGTCAACACAATGCCCCTGCAGTACTGTATCAATCCAAATAAAAGGATCTCAACATTTTCTGTGTTTTTTGTTGTTTTTTTCGGGGGGGAGGGCAAAGGGGAATTTGGTCTGTTTAGTTCTTTTTATATCCACTCAGTGACAGGGTTTTATCAAATTAAGCAAAATTAGCTTTAGAATAGATGCAACAAAAAGAGCTCTCCAATCTCAAACATTAGTGATGCGCTGACCTCACAATACACAGTTTAGTTGCTAATGATTTCTTGTTAGGAATTATAGATTAATACCATTAAAAAAATGACTTTATGGTTAAATTTAAAAAGATATATCTTCACAATTCCTTCCTACAGTCATTAAACTTGGCTGACTGATTGTAGTAAAATACATTAAATATGTACTTTACCCATCCAGAAAAAACTATGTCTATTCCTCAAACCAGTACAACACAACATTAGTAAATTTTAATACCTTGAAACTGGATACTATCGCATCCCTACTGGAACACGAATGAAGAATGTTTTAAACCTACTGTGGACATACATTGGTGCTGTAAATGGCTCTTTAGCTCACAACTTGCCTAGTCATTCCTTTTTCAACAGCCGAGAGCCCAGACCCAGTACGAAGCAAATATTGTCGGAGAGAGGGGCTGGTTTTTACAAGGTTAGCTCGAAACGGATTATTCTGGCTAAGAGGCTGAGTTCTATGAAAGTTGTTATTTAGAAAAAGATATTTGGTTTTATCCAGTGGCGGATGTGTGTTAAACAGACCCAGAAGTTTGACCACATATGGGTAAGCCATAGTTAGACAGATGCCCTGGTTTCCTTTCTATATTAAGAGAAAGTGACCCAGAAACTCACTAAAACTTAGCGGAGGTCCACAGTTGTGTCCTTGTTTCATCCTTCATTCAAAGTGTAAAATTTGCATTCTCGGGGGGGTAAGTGGGGTTTCCATACGAGTGCATGTCAGTTTGATGCATTTCAAAAATTTATTTGAACGTCTGGGTTTGTTAAAGAGCAGACTGCCAGCTTGTCCGAAAAGGACCAACCAATGAAAACGGGTCTGGTTTTGGGGCTGAAATAGTCAGTTTTTCCACGCTGCTTTAGCCAATGTAGTTAAAGTGAAATTAACTTGATGGATGTTAAAGTGATACTCCACCCACATTCTGTTTTATTTAAGTATTTACAAGTCAGTCAATGTGGCCTTGGAAGGTGGCTGTGAAATAGCTCAGTGGTTATGGTCAGCATCAGTTTACAGTGAATTCCAGTTAAAACCGATTTATACAGAGGAAACATGAATCAAAACAACTCAAGCCGGGCGGGGGGAGGGGATCAAAACGCGCTAGCAAAACAGAAGTTTATGCTTATCTTAAAAACATATTACAGAAATAATTTTCCACATGCTTACAATGTTCCGTTTACTCATTAATCCAATGTTTGTATTTTATAATGCGCTTCTCCCGGTCTTTTCACCAGTTGAGAAATAGATTGTAAGAATATTGTTTTTTAATTGTCGGAGCTGTAATTTAATAATAATAATAATAAAAGAGTTAACTACATTGTGAACAAGTGAAAACGAGATGAAAACTTTTTTTTTTTGTACAGAATTATCACGCCCGACCATAACTGCACTGTTTCTGTGGTATATCAAGGTACGCAGGTGTAAAATAGAAATATGTAAACGTAATCATTCCCTACATTTATCCAACAGAGTCTAACATACATAAACTTGAAACCAGCTTACTGAGTAGTACAAGGATTCAACTTTTTTTTGTTTCCGTCTGGCGTTGAATCTGACCAAACATTTTCTGTTTAGATCAGGTAGTGTTAGCAAAATGTTACCTCAGTGATTCTTGAGAATAGGGACAAAACAGGTCATATGGATAAAGCACAAAATTTGAATAAAATATACACAAAATATGATTTTTTCAAATATCTGACTAACCTGGGTCATGTGAGCACAACAATGTATATTTTCCAGGTATTTGCTGAATATTTTTTTATTTTAAACATTGTAGCCAGTGGATGATGCCTGTAAAAGCCCTTGTCCAGGAGCAGAACTCAATACATTATAATAGTTTAAAACAATTAAGGAAATACTAAAATTATATATTTTGACAATTAAGTACAAGTAGTCATATAAATAATTATAAAAGTACCAATAAATTGATTTAAAAATCATTTTTATATATTTTCCAACTCCATTGAAATTTGTCCCTAGTTTTTGTCAACACCGTCAGATATGAAAAGAATGTACAAAAATCAGGCATTATGACCTCTTCCTTTGCTAAGAGGGCTAGTTAGCTCTGGTTAGCTTATGTTATTCTTTAGATTTTCTTCTTTTTATTCCTAAGTTGTTTGTCACAACCATGATGTGTCAACACCATAACTGACAATTTACAAAACTTTGACGAAATTTTGTGAAATAAAAGCTTAATTTTGGTAAAATGTAAAGATTTCATGGACCTGATTAGCTACAATATGGCTTCCTTCAGAATAACATCATATAAATTGAGGTAGTTTGGCATTTCGTCAACTCCGTCAGATGTCAAGTCCATCAGAGTTTTTCTGACTCTTTAAGTGAAATTGTTGTCAAATCTCACTTAAATGTGCAATTAATTCATTTTAATGTATTTTACATAAATTGCACATGTACCAAATTTTTCATTTTATTCACTAGTTTGTCAACACCTTCAGTTCTGTGTCAACTCCGTCATGCACTGTCAACTCTGTCAGATGGAGTTTTTGTTGTTTTTTGTTTTAAATAATATCTATTTTGTTTCTTGAGAAGCATTTGTCGGTAAAATGAGTAAAAATATCACCCTTAGGGTATTTTAAAAATCCTTTTAGATTTATTTTTGTCAGATGTTGATGACAAAGTTCTGGGTCAGGTCGATTAAAAATGTAATTTTTAAACAAAATGTTGCAACTGGGAGCCTGTACCTTAGCATCTTTACATTTCCAAAACATTATTTGTCATATTTGAATACATAAGGTTGCGAAATAATAATAAAAAATAAAAAAAATGGGAAAATTAAAACCCATTTTGTCCCTATTCTCAAGAATCACTGACCTATTAGCTAAATAGCATAAAAAAGTGCATGTGGAGTTGTTTTACTTTCATTGAGGTCCCACATTTTTAGCTACTGCTTCCATAAAGGCCACAGCTGAGTTGGTCCCTGTGTAGAAAATCACATTAGTTGGATTTGAGTGTATGCGGTTCCAGTCTTACAAATCTCAAGTGATCCCTTATTTGTTGACACTCAAGACTAGAAGAACGTTCTGTAATCTAAACAAAGAGGTTTTGATCAGTCATTTCTCAGGCTTTCTACACATGTTTAGCACATTTACTGTTGATTACAGCACACCGTTTTCCTATTGCATGCAGAACAGTAATATGTCACTTAAAACCGTTTTACCGTGTTTGGAGCGTTTGGCAGCGGATTATGACAAATGAAAAATATGTATAATTTAGATTTGTGTATCAGTGTATCTATTTACACAGCAGGATTTTAATGTTTTTTTTTCTTTACTTTATATTTATTTAACCAATTTCCGTTCAACAATCTACCAAGCTTTGGTTCATACAATGACCCCCATGACTGGTTCTGGTTCTGCAACCCCAGAACCTAAACATGGAGAAGCAGCATTCTGCTTATATTCACCACAAATCTGGAATAAACTTCCAGAAAACTGCAAAATAGCTGAAACACAAAATTCATTTAAATCAAGACTTAAAGCTCACATCTTTAGAGTCTGCCTTGATTCGCAGTAACTGGAACATTGATCAACATATTAGAAGCGTATCGATTATTTTGATGATGGCACTTGACTAAACGTAATGTTTATTGCTACTTTCATAATTTATGACTATATGATGTTTCTGTACATCATGAAAATGTCATATATAAGCACCTTGAACTGCCTTGTTGCTGAAATGTGCTACACAAATAAACTTGACTTGACTCCCACCTGAAAAACGATTCTACTGGCAAGAAATGTGAAAATTGTGAGATCAACTCTAAAAGTAGGCAGATTTTTCTTCTTCTTTCAAATTGTATTCATCCCACCTGCTGGTAATTACCTGAAAGCAAAACAAACATACTGTATGAGTATTTTCTGTTCTCCGGAGAAATGCAATTTAGCGGTAATTAGAAAATGGACAGACTCAAACAAACAGCAGCAGACAACATGAACGTCTGGCTCCGGGAAGAAACAAGAGTGTCTGTTTTTAGGAGTTTGGAGAGTCAACTGATTGTCGAGGGAGAACATTGCCGCTGCTGGGTTAATTTGATCCACATTTTGTGCCGGAGGGGGAGCAGCGGGCCTGGAAGGTCTGTGAGTTTTTCAAGATTTTGGTTTTGATGAGTGGGGAAAGCGTCCGCAGCCCGAGCAGAGCAGAGCAGACACGAGCAAAACCTTTCTCAAGAACCAATATGTCTTCAAAACAAAACACAGAGAAACCTTGGGCGTAGGTTTGCTATGACTTGGATGCGACACAGTCTTCTTCAGGGATCATTCACGTTTCTTTTGATTTGAGTAAAAATTCAAGTTACCCAAGAAAAGTTGATGTGATAGGAGATGAACATCTGCAAAGTAATTATGCAAACGCTTTTATGATTACAGTAATTAACTTTCATTGCAAAAGCTAAAATGGAGTGCCATAAAAAGGAATATATATATATATATATATATATATATATATATATATATATATATATATTTAAAAAAGCCTCTTTTGAAATTTCAGCTGCTGCACCCTTGATACTGATATGATCTTGGCTTCAAAGGGATTTTTAATGCCTTCGGAACAATTTCTGCTACACTTTTTGACCCTTAAATAAAGTCCAGCTGCTAGACCCTCTGAACTATTCCCCTCCCTCGCTCTCCTTCTTCCCGTCTCCAGAAGGTGAGCACGTTTGCCCCTGGAGGCGAGGGCCGAGCATCGCTCAGTTACACGGCCCCGATCAACCAAATATTCTGTCCCCCTGTTTTGGCGTGACCCTTTCTCCATGCCCTCCAGACGTGGAAGTCCGCGAAGGATGTCGAAGGATATAACCTATTCTTTGCTTTTGGCCTGAAGGAGTGACTTCAAAAGAGGTCTCTCTCTCTCTCTCTCTCTCTCTCTCTCTCTCTCTCTCTCTCTCTCTCTCTCTCTCTCTCTCTCTCTCTCTCTCTCTCTCTCTCTCTCCCTTTCTCTACAGCTTCCCTCCAGTTTAAAAAAGACAAAACCAAAAGAAAAAGAAAAGACAACACACGCAGACGGATTTGGAACTTGAACGCTGAAGAACTTACATGCACTCTAAATCAGTTTATAAGTCATTTCCTCTCTTCATGGATGCAAACGAAGTAAAAAAAAAAAAAAAATGGAAAAGAAAGTTGTGAAGGATTTGGCGAGACCACCGCTGTCATTTTCCGTGTCAGCGCCGCTGCTGGCAGGATGTTTCAGGGTGAAGGTTTAGGGTGTCTGTTTCAAGCGGAGCTGCACTTTCATTGCAGAGAAAAACAAACGGCGGCCACGAGTAGAGTCCTGAGTACAGTAAAAGCATGTGTTCAGTCTGTTGTAGCTGACACACCGCTTTAGGAAAAACAGTCCGAGAGGCCGCTCTCTCTCGGTGCGTTACACGGCTTTTACGCGCTTTACGTGTGCGTCTATTTTATTTCAGCTTTATGTGCTTTTTTTGTTGTTGTTGTTGTAACTGTCGAGCCTGCAGGACTCCTTCTCCTCTCCCCTGCGCCGCTGTGATAACATTGTGACTGGATGTGGAATGGAGTAAACCGCCTCCCTTTTCCTGCCCAGCTTCCCACTCCCTCTATCATTCGTCCTCCATCCAGCGGACCCCTCCGCTCGCCCGGCTCTCCAGCCCTCCTCTCCTGTCCAGATGACTATTTTTAGCGGCGGCACTGCTATTCTGGAATTTGTTGCTGACTGGCTGCTGCTGCTGCTGCTGCTGCTGGGTGTCTGGGCGGCGATCTCTTCAGGAATGTCTGGCCTAGTCTCAAAACCACTCCAGAGTCCCAGAGCAGGGAGGATGGCTCAGGGCTCTGATTACAACTTTAAGCCCACTGTGGCTGAAGCTCTTTCTTCCTCGCAAAGCTGAAACAGGAGAAGACATTGTTTTACTTCCACGCCAATAAAACACAGAGATGCGTCGCGCAGGTATAAGGATCCGTGGCCGGTTTCCAATATGTAAAAGACTTATGTAAAAGTTTTGACCCACTGATGCCAGTTTCCCCCTGTAAAATTTGTTATACAAATAAAGCATTCAAAATGGGGTTTATGTGATCTTTAATGCTGCAATTTGTAGCTTTTATAAAAATATTTATTTTTTTTCCACATATTTGTTCAAATTGGCACTATGTCGTGACAGTTTGGTAAGAGACAGATAACCTGTGAAAAGATGGCGCTCCTCTGCCTTCTCCCAGTTCTGCCAGTGCTAATTAGAAACAACCAATCAGAGCCAGGAGGTGGGTCTTAGAACTGTCAGTCTTGCTTGTGTACATGCTGCAGCTTTAAGTAAAAACGAAAATTAAAATTGATGTGTTTTTATTAATAATTTGAATCAAAGATGACATGGTTTTGGAGTTTAAGGACCTTGAAATGTATTCCCAGCTAAGCATAAATATTTAACTTGAAGTTGGGGTATGCAACTTTTAGATGTTTTTTTTTTGTTTTGTTTTGTTTTACATATTTGTTAAAACTGTCACAATGTGACAGTGTAATGTGAGCCAAATAATCTGTTTTGAAAAAAATCTAGCTCCTCCCAGTGCTGCTATATTGTGGTCTCAAGAAATGAATTTTCTGACTTGTAGATTATTTATATACTTGGAAAATATATATATCATCATCCTTATGTTGTAATCCCTCAACATCAAATACTGTTAGCCACCATGTGTAGATTTTTAGGGATATTGGTCTTTACCATAACAAAAACTGAATCTTGGCACTCAAGAGCTTAGGTCATGTCTGACATTATTTATTGACTTCTTTATTATGAAGTTAGTCTGACCCAGATTGACTTGCTCCCCTTATTTTTATGTTGCCATGCTAAGAAAAGCAGGCTGGTTTCAGAAACCTCAAATTCAATAGACCAAAACAAAAATCATAGCCACAAGACTGGAGGTGGGGGGGAACTGTCCTCCCAAATTGTTGAACTTTTCTCTCTTCCTTTAAGGTTAAGCCGGTTAGTTGCTTAAAGTCTGGTTGAATCTCCAGGGATTGAGGGAAAACTAGGCAACACTGCCTTACTTAGACGTTTGTGTGTGTGGTCCAAGAAGAGAAAATAAGCAGGACTAATGGGAAGTTTTTCCTGCCTTGAATCAGGCTTAAGGGGGTTCCTAAGTACAATTGTTTTCAGTGAAGGGACTCCAGTTCAAACCCACCTGTTGTTCATGACTGCAGAGATCTGTCGGAGCCTGGGCCTTGTCGAGTGACAAGCTGGCCTGTGCCACTTAGAGGCATCAATGAGGTAGACTAGTCTATTCATTCCTCAAGGCTACCCAAGTAGAGACAATGTGCTGCACTGATATATACACATTTCAGGCATGCCTAACCTGTCAAGCAATGGAAGTTAAACAATTAGCAGTCATGTACACCCTTCTTTATCACCCAAACATGACAGAAATATGTAGAAGACCACTGCTGCCTGTCAGCGCAGTAAATCCCAGATGCTTAGGCTGGTTTTTTTACCCTTAGGTCAAAATTTGAATCCAAAAGATTCTTAGTTTAACAGAAAACAAAATACCACGTCGTTCCAAATGGCAACGAGGGTTTCCTTGAGTCGAAGAGATTAGTGCTTGAACAGGAATTTTAGGCCCTTTGGGGTACCAGGTAGAGGAACTGACTTAATGGTATGCAAATATTTTATCGCAAATCAGCGTGCTAAACCCTAAGCTGCCGATAAGAACTTCCTTGACCTCGTTTCTTCTAGCTGTAGGTTGTACACAAGCATGTAAAACCGAGGTATTATCTGTGTGATCGGGAACATATCTTACTGCTCTGACTTCTAAATAAGGGGATGTGGGTTTAGCTCGAGTTTGGTGGGGACACAGTCAAGGCTGTGCAGAGGCAAAAAAAACAACAAAAAAACCTGAAACCACAAGGAAGCCCATAAGAAACCATAGCTGAGCTGTCCCGTTCGTCGGCCACTCAAGCAATTAAAAGACTGCATGAGAACTCTGTCTTTGCTAAAGGCTGAGGCCAAAGCTGGAGAGCAAAGTCATTCTTGGCTGACGCTCAGAGATGTGCGGCCTGGCTGCTCCAGGACTCAGTTCCACTGGTTTAGCGCTGCTGGTTTAATGCAGCCTTCAATTTGGCTTTTGTCTGAGAGATATTTTATTTTACCACCCCCACCCCCACACAATTCTCCCAAAACTTTAAGTAGAAATGCAGCAGAAAGGGCCGCATGGATGGATGTATCCTCCAGCTGGCCTACATTCCTCTGGTTTCCACTTGTGTCTGCTTCTTTTGCTTTGTGGGGTCAGTGTTTCTGTGATTAAATCCCACCCCCTTTCCAGGTTAAGCCGTCTTTCCATTCATAGTTGTCTCCTCTTAAACATTTTTTGCCTATGTGATTTTTATGTGAATTTAAATTGCCCCAGAATTTTTACCAGGGAAACTCCCATCCAGTTTTGGCCTACAGTCACATGTGGGAGTGTGCTGTATTTTCTTGCGATTCTTCTCCGACACATCTTCAACAATATTGTGGTGTGGGGTGTGGCGATCTTGCACCAGTACAATGTTGTGACTTTAAACTTTCTCACAGTCTGCTGCCTTTTAACTCTTCCCATGGCTTTATCATCATCATCCCAGCTGACTGGCCATCCTCAAAGTGACTTAACAGTGATTGATATGAGCGCGGTTGGTGTGTCCTTATCTTGCTTCCTCTTGCTTTGATGCACTCCAGAAGTAGCTGTTTCACATGAAGTCGGAGCTTCACGAGATTCCCATGTGAAATTGGCTTTTCAAAGATGTGCCAAAAAAAAAAATGGATCTATGATTTTTAAATCATGTTAGGTTTTTGATGAACATTTATCAGTCTCATTTTCATCCTTCACGGAGCTGTACATCAGTATAACATAATAAGGTGTGGTAAGTATAAAAATGACAGCAATTTTATTTTGTCAATAATAATAATAATAAAAAGATTTATAAGAAAATTTGGGTACAACTTTACTTTCATTCCAATTTCTATATGTACAGTATGTAAACAGGGGTGAAAATAGTTTTAAATTGTTGGGGGTTCTATCTCATAAGTATATATATATATATATATATATATATATATATATATATATATATATATATATATATATATATATATATATATATATATATATATATATATATATATACTTCTTTGTGTGCTTTGGAGTTTCTGTGCTGATAAAATTTTTGCGAAGCGATAAAAGCTGTGTAGCTCTTGAATTGCTACAAAATGGATCTGTATTTCCCTCACTGGCTGCAGTGTTGGCACCTTGAGATGCTGTGAGATCTAAATTCTGATCATAGTCGTCCACATCAGGTTGATGGAGTAACTGGTCCAAAAGGGAACTACAGACATCTCTCCCAGGCCAGGCTAGACACACAGACCATCTTCATCAGTTCATTTTAAATCCTGCGTCGTATTCAAAAACAATCTAATTATTATTACTGTAAATATTTCCAAGCAGTAGAGGAACTTTCTTAATCTAATGAACATTATGTCAGATCAATGTCACGGCTGTACTGTTGAGACAAAATGTCTATATGTCTAAAAAAATGAAAGACTGAAGTACCAGACTGGAAGTCTGTATGGATAAATCTGTAATCTTAACTGACTGAGAGTCGTATAAAACAATATAAAGCAAAATATGGACTAAAACACAACACAAAAAATATGTTCCTTTTTACCTTTCTGTGTTACTTATGGTACTACCTTTACTTTTCAGTGCAGCTATTAATTAATTAATGTAATTTCTCATTTACAGTATTTTATGTATCCTTCGTTGTTTATGCTGTTCCTCTTGAATTGAACATAATTCAAGAGTCCTTCAGTCTCTATTTCTGTGAGACTGAAGGACTCGGTTGCCATCAGTTTGTTCTTTGGTTTCCCTCCACAGATTCTTTATGAGATTCAAGAAAATTGAATCTTAAACAGAGCCAGGTTATTTTGCAGACTGTAGATCGTCTTCCAGCAATCCTAATCCTATCATCTTATTTTCTTCAGATAGCATATACATTGGCACTACTCAAAAGTCCTTAATTGGTTGGAAAGTTTACCAAGGCAGTAAATTCACACCAGGATGTCAAAGACTGTGGATTATGTTCAAAGGGTTGAAAAGTTTTCCATTTGCCAAATGAAAGCCTCAACCCAACCCACAACAATCCAACCACAGAGAGATCAACAGTTTCTTCTACTTGCTTAGGTACCTTTTGCAAAGCACAGGGAAGCCTTTAATTATTTTCTATTTTAACCCTTAGTTAACTATGAAATTGAATTGAAATATAAGTCAGCAGTTCATTTCAATGGCACTTTAACAGTCAAATTTTGCACAAATACATGATTTCACCTTTATATAAGTACTAAAAAAAATAATAAATCTTTGTAGTATTTCCGTGGTATACTGTATTATTGAAAAGCAAATTATTCAATTTACTGACATGTATGGATTAATTACATACAGAATGCTGTTTTGAAGCATTTATTTTTGTTAATTATGACAATTAACATCTGCTGAAGTGTCGATGTTAGCAGCTTGACATAGGTTTCCTCTAAATGACCTTGGCCTAGTACACTCTTTCGATTTTCTGATATTTTAGGAGTTTCACTATTTGTATGTGCTTTGTATTTTTTATTTATTTTTTGTCCTTGTTCTCTCTCACTTTCAAAGTTAGTTGGGTGAACTTATATTCAAATATCTACCTTTTTAACTAACTCAAGAAAAGTATCTGAAATGGTAAGTTTACCAGTGACGACTGAACTGCTTTTGTGCGGCGTATCAAAGTCGTTCACAAATGTGCTTACGTTAGCAACGCTGGTTAGGATATTTTAAGGCAACAACTTGATTTCGTTCTCTGACCAGAGGTTGGGTGCAGTCAGTTCTTCCAGTATCAGTCGTCAATTGGAACATATGATACATGACATTGGATCAAAACTACAGCATGAAAAATAAAAAGGTATCATTATCACCCGACGTGTCCAACACATCTTTTCCCAGTTGTTTAAATGCTGTTTCCAATTAAAAGAAAAGTTGTGGTCAAATAGTGTCTACAAATCCAACTTTCCATCATGGCTGAGAACAAGTTAGGGTTTTATGTTGTCATTTTAACCCTTGTGTGTGCAAGGACTGAGCCAAACATAGAGGACTATGGAAAATGATACAAGTTTTACGTGTGTGGTCGATTGAACCCCATTTCTACATACAAGGGTTAAGCTTGCTTATCTAGACAGTAACTCAACCCGGCGGCGTGTTTGGAAAGATTAATTTACATTTGATCTTAGACCGTTTGTGATATTTTTTTGAGCTGACCTTCACAACACTTGCCTAAAATTGGTAATTAAAATAAAGAACTTACACTACTACAACAGGGTGGTCTTTCTACCGTTGTCCTTTTTGTAACAGGAAGGAGGAAGGAAAAACTTCCCAGAAGTATGTGTGGCCTGACATTTGCTATCCCATTACAGCCCACCTAAGACATGGCAGTGCACATAAAACAACATGAGACAGAAGGTAATGAAGTGCTAAGCACTGAGGTAATCATTCTTGAAGCAGTGACCCTTTCCCTTGTCATCCCGACACCACGGTTCCTTCTTGTTCATTCCGCTCTCCCCGTGTGCTTTTACAAGAATGACAAGAGATTCCAGCAGACAAATGAAAGCGCCTTTTCATCCCCGGTGTGCTCGCAAGATTGAAGGCAACTATATGAGGCGATCTTGTGGTTCTCTTCTCATGATAAAGGGATTAAAAGCTCCTTCAGGGGGTTTGGTGGGGGGTTGGGGGGGTGAATGAATTGGATCGGTTTAGGAAAAGAGGAACAACCCAGGCAGATATTAGCGCCTGTGCTGCCTGCCAAGATGCCGGCGAGGAAATTCTTTTGGGAAGGAGTCGAGTTTCAAGTAAAACCAAGTGTTTTGTAGCTAAAGGTGAGTTCTGTTTGATGCTCACTTAAGGTGACATTTGGACGGCTCTGTGCTTTTTCTCTCAGGCAGAGATACTAATCTCCCTTTGGCAGCTGCGGTTTAGTTGGGTGGGCGTTTGCTCAGGGTGTCTTTCATTGAAGTTAGACCGAAGAGTCGTCTCCCAAAGATTCTTTTTTATGAGCGGTGACCATCTGGGCCATTCCTTTCCGTGTGAAAATATGCGTATACTTTCCCTTCTTTCTTCTTTTTTTTCTCTCCCCAGTCCTTTAACCTCAAATAGCAATGATATGAAGAAGGAAAAACAAATGAAAAGATAGTGCTTTGAAAATGGATCGGTCCCAGCAGTGTTCTGCCACCTCCCTTTTTTTACTTTTGACCCTCTTCTTCCATCCACATGTGCAGGCTTGACCAGAAAGGAAACTGTCCCACTTTTTGTTGCACGCAACGAGGATTTGAGCGATGACTGCTAAAATGCTGAGGGGGGAAAAAAACAAAGATGAGTAAATAATAACACGAGAAGAAAGTGGTGGTTAAAAGAACATTTATCTGTGGAGCCTGCTGATAGAAAATGTAGAACATCTGGGAAGCCGATAGCAAGACTGAACTGAGTGAGTGAATGCAGAAGTTATATGAAGCGAAGAACAACAAGGAGAAAGTCGAGAGTTCTTGTTTTGGACAGATGGTTTAAAACGGGGGGGTTCAAAAGATCGGACTTTCATGCAAGGGGAAATGGGTGGAGGAGCTTTGAAGAGCATTGCAGTGGTTTACCACAACACTAAATGGAAAGAGGAAAAAAAGTGTCTAGTGGTCAAAAAGAGTAAAATAATGAGAGGGACGGAACAATTTGTCTGAAGAGCAAGTCAACGAAAACACATGAGCGCAAAGGAATATAAAAAAAAAAACACTTGAAACAAATTACAAACTAAAACTTAAGACTCATTGCAAGGAAATATTTAAACTCTTTTACGAATTTTTGACAAAACAAAAACAAGCCTAACATTTCTTTCCTTCAGAGCTCTAAAGATGTTTGATGATTTTACTTCTTCTGATCATCTTGGTCATCAGACTGATGAGTCAAAAACGTTGTTTTCTTTGGATAAAGCCTCCACATTTTTTTTTTACCTGGCAGCACCTTTGGTGCGCTGTAGAAAACCACTGACAACCACTTCTCCACGAGTTAACCGGCTCTGACCGACAGCAGACTGCATTCCTTGATTGGTCTTGGCTTATATCACTGCCAGACAGTGCAAACTCCAAACAATAACTTTTCAAATGTCACCACCACAAGTGTGCCATCTCCATCTCATCCCCTGCTTCCAGCAGGATGAGGCACCAGGTCAGCTTTAAAATGTAGCGGAAAGAGCAGATCTGTGTCACGAATGTTCAGCTGACAAATCTGCTCTAACTGTGGGACGCTGCCATTACCAGTTTGGACCAAAAACTCTTAGATATAGAGATTCTACTGCACAAAGAAGTAAGGCAATCCTGAAGGCAAAAGAAGGTTCAAGTACCACCAAGGTGTAGCTAATGAAGTGGCCAATGAATATACAGGGTTGGCCAAAGGTTTCCATACATAGAAAAAAATAAACATTTTATATTGGACAACCGTTTTTATTTTTGTGGGACTCTGTGTAATCGCTGCACGTCTTGGACCACTTTGTGGTTGATCTGCAACATTTTCAGTTTTCTGAAACTTGCAAATAAGTTTTGCTACAGTGTCGTGAGTGTGATGCTTGTTCCATATTTTCTGTTTGTGCAGCCATGCGGCTGCTTCCTAATCCAGCCGTCAGTATCATTTCAATTCTCTGCTCTTTTGTCAAACGCATCTGCTTGGGTATCTGAAATATAAAGGAAATATACATTTTACATTCTCCTATGAATAGAAACGTATGGCCCACCCTGTAGAAAACAATTACATTCATTCATTCTTTCATGCAGGACTACACTGTTTTATTTTCTCCATGGCAATAATGAAGTGTTTGGTTTTTTTTAGCTTCAGATAAGTGAAAAACCAAAAACTATTTACGCAGTGTTTTTTTTTTCTCCTGTTCACTTATAGAAAGCTTCGTCTTGTATCGTTTCATTCACACCATAATAAATCAGCACATCCCAGCAACTAAAGAAGCGATTTTGTGTCGCAAAAAATGTACCAATAAAATCTTCGATGCACTGATTGAAAAAAAAAAAGCAATCGTCCAGCATGTCATAGCTTTAAAATATGACGACCGATCGGCCATATTATTTTATGTGCGTAAAACTCCCTCACATGCTACACAGCAAAAGCAACCAAAGCGTTTTTAAGCAGATAATTTTACATGGCGCTTTAATGCCAATACTATTTCAAAGTAAGTATTTTTGTGTTTATAAGGGAGCTGCCAACAACTGTTCCAGTGATCAATGAAACCATTTCTCTCTGAAAAACTCAGCACTTTAAAACATCAAAGACAGCATAAAAGGCATTCACCCTCCCCAAAGCCCTCTTCTCACAACACACATCTTTTGCACTCGGATGACACACTCCAATAGCGGGCCATCCACCGAGCCACGGCGAGATCAGTGAACTGATAGACATTCCTCACAACTTATGTCATCTCACAATGACAAAACATTCTCAATAAGACGTTTAAAACTAAAGTGAGGACTCCTCGGACAACGTGAGAGCTGATATGTTTGGACAAGGGTGGTCCCCCACTGGTTGACCCCCGGGGGTCAGAATCATAACTCCTGAGGTAGAAATCTCTCAGGACTGGCTCAAGTGGGAACTCACAGAGGTGAGAGGCACACTTGGACACCTTTATCACCGATTCTAAAAGTAAACTAGCCAAAATAACTGGTTTACGGACTTGCTGACCATAAGGGCACATTCCAAGAATTCCTCCCGTAGACAGGGATGTCCTACTGAGATTACAGAGGACAGATGTCCCTCACACAACCTGTGTGGTAGAGAGAAAAAAAAGAAGAGTGAGCAAAATACATTCTTAGACAATAGTCTTTAAATCAATGTTCTTTTCAACTTATCCCAGACTTAATGGGATTCGAACTCTTGTGAGTCACACAGTGTGATTCCCTGAGAAGCTCATCTATCTAAATGTCCATATTTAGAGTCCAGTGTTAAGATCAGAAAAAAAGAAAAAACAAAACTTCCCCTCACAGGGTTTGCTGCTTGTGGTTTTGGGGTCAAGTTGGCTGAATTAAAGACCAGAGCTCAAACTAATAAAGTAAAAAAATAAAAATAAATAAAAATAAAAAAACAACCTTTGTTCAGCAACTTGAATCCAGTTATGCTCATTGGTGGAGTCTTCAAAAATTCTGAATTGTTTTGCCTCCAAATAAGATTTATTGTCTGACATTTGTAGCTATAATGTCAAACAATAAATCTTCATCATTAGCAGAGTTATTGGTACTGCGTGTTTACTTAAAAGTCACAAATAGTTCAATTGCTGTAGAAATTAAATCAAAATGTGGTCATATTTCATAGAATAAGAAATAATAATAATAGTTATTATAATAAAAAAACAACTAAAACTCAAGTGATAATAATAAATATTTCTTCTAAGGCTTTTAAGTTGATTCCAAATTGTACCTAACCCAAATTTCTTGAAAATGAACATCTTGATCAGATTTCTAGATCTGATCAAGATGGTGGAAACATGTTGAAGTAGCTCGAATTTTGTTCTGTTTGCAAACTTTGTTCATAATTTTTTTGGAGGGGTTGCATGTTTAGTTAGTTATTCCCTCCAGGTTTTGCATGCTGTGCAGCTTTAAGGATCTTTGCTCTTGCAGCTCTACCTTTTATAAAAACAATACCTCGTTGCCCCGGCTACGATTCATAACAATTGTTTTTTACAACTCAGAGCAGCCGATTAGCATCTCAAAAAATACCTGAACTACAACCACAAATCCCAGAGGAGTTTACAGGGGAAACTTCATGGATGCAGATCAGAGAAAGAAGGACGAAGTTCAAACCATGTCTTCCATTCATCATAACGGGCGAGGATCAAATCCCCAACTCGGATTCTCTGCCTGGCTTAAAGCACAAACATGACAAAAAAATACAGCACTTAAAAGAGCTAATTAGAGCAGAAATATCCCATTTTGATTAAAAGTGATGCATGTTTTCTTGGGGATAACAATGGAGGATTTTATGTGCTATTTCCTTTTAAAACAGCTTATCAGATTCAGTCACAGTCAGAGGTACTGACTGAAATACTGAAATTTAGGTTAGGTAAAATTTGGAATCAACTTAAAAGCCTCTGACTGTGACTGAATCACAGTCAGAGTGAATCAATCACAGTCAGAGTCCTTTCCTTGTTAATACTTTAACCCCGAGCTGCAAACTACAAGTCAGCACAATGGAAATGAATTTAACTCTAAATACTTCAGCACACCAAGAAAATTCCTGACTCTGTGGGAACAACAAACGATCCCCTTTTCCTGTACATGACACAAAATTAAGGTCCAAGTTTGATGTGGATCAATTTCACTAACTTGCACGGCGTCCTGTCTGATAAATGGGACGGGACGAATTAGAACAGAGGATGCGAGTCACACCTTCTCACCCAACATCAGCGTTTGACCTCCCAGATGATCTTCTTAATAGGGTTATATGCCTGGACCTTTGACAATACAGTAACTATTTGCCCAATTGTAAAATTTTACCATCACAGGATATGTGACTGTTGTGTTATAATATGAAAACATTTAAGAAGTAAAATTGCTACTTTTCATGCACTTTTTAGTGCTTTTGTAAAGCTGAAATGTTACTGAAGTTGATAGCTTCAATAAAAAAAGGTATGTATTTTTAGATTTTTATGTCTACTTCCTGTCTTGTCAGGGTTCATGAAAGTACAGTCACACATGATTACATAACAATTATTGAATTGTGTAAACAAAGAAACTGTAAAAAGTAAAATGATTAAAAAAATATAAAAATCCTGTTGTACTCCAGGCAGTGGCGGAGCCAGAGGGGCCAGTGCCCCCCCTGTCATCTGATTGGCCCCCCTAGTGGCCCCCCCAGATGATTGACATGTAACAGCACCAGGTTATTCCTGTACATTATTTGGAATCATTCTAAGTCAACCTAATATCTAAAGAAGAAAAACAATAATAAATATATCAAAAGAAAATGTATAAAACTTTATATAAGTCCATGTGATGACATAAATAAATAGATTTTTATCAGGTGCGATACCAGCCTCCTTTATACTCATAACAACAAGCTGATATTCTTCTCCTGGGTGTTTCAGTTGCTGCGCTGTGGTGCAATTCAAAGGCTAAAGCACTTCATACCTGGTGGTTGTAAAACACCAATAAGTTATTTATTGATCCTCCGCAAAAAAGAGAAAAAACGAAGAGGGGCCGACAATGTTCCTAGTTTGGATCAGAGGTGGCGCTACAGTTTTTTCGTTGTCCGTCAAAGAAAAAAATCATTTTATTTCCAATTTGTAGTCATCAAACGAACATTTATTATTTCTCTGCTAGAACGTTTTTGAAATCAGGTAACATTTCGCAAAATTATGTGATTAGAAGACGGCAGAACTCTGATCGTTTCCTGATCCCTCAGCGGGAGAAAAACCAGCAGAAGCGGATCAGCTGCTGGACGCTCCAAAGTCTCTGGTCCGTTAAGGCGACCAGATCAGAGGTGATTCTCTGACTGATATTGTTCTTAGTCTGATTAATAATGAAAATAATAATAATAATAAAGTTGAAACTGTCTGCGCACCAAGTGGTCAGCTGATCACATTCTGGACAGAAACCAGGGAACTGCTCTCTGTTCTCATCAAGACGAGGCTGAGGAGGGAATCTGGCATATTAACTAGGTTAAGTTTTTACTGGTTTTGTTTTTAAAACACCATTAACGTAAGCAGTGTAACTATATATTGTATATTTGGCGTTTGTCATCTCATGTGTGATTAATTGGAGCGTAACCGTGGAGCATTTATTGCCCAGCGCTCTGCGCTTGTTTCTGCCTAACGGATCTGCACTTTAATTTCTTTCCTCTCTCAACAGTCAGCTGCTATTCCTCTACTTAAACTACAATAAGTAGATCACATTCTCTTTAGGTTTTCTCTGTGTGCTGCAAACTCATTAAATGTAAACTCATTAGAAGCCCGAACCACCATCAGGCAAATAATTCTGGTCCGACCCGAAATATTGTTACCTGTCAAATTACCTATCAAACCAGAGCTTCCTAACCAAGGTGTCCATAACTCTTCAACACGCTGTCAGCTCCCGGTCAGAAAGATGCATTTAGTTCAGTATCCATGAGATGATATTCAGAAAGGATCTTTTATTTGATTGATTTTAGTTTCCTCTGCGATGAACTCTGCATAAAGTCTATCATGTCTCCATGTGCGCCAGTCAAAGGTGTTAATTATAACATGTCAAATGACAGAGGGGCCTAAAAACTAACCAAATATTCAGTTTGGTTATTTTTTTAAATTATATATATGTGCACACACACATTTAAAATTTTGCCCCCCCAGAGGTAGTCCTGGCCCCCCCTTGGCCCCCCCCAACTTTAAAAGTCTAGCTCCGCCACTGACTCCAGGTAAAATGTTAAGATCTGACAGAATCTTCAAGTTCATCATCTGACTTTGCTCCTGCTGTTTACTCACCACAGAGACATTAATCAAGTTGAGGGAACAAACAGTCAGCTCTTTCTTTCAGGTGTTCGTAACTGCTCTGATTCGGTCTCCTGGGTCATGAGTCATCAGGCCATTCAAGAGAAAGACTCTGAAATCAACAAGTCTTCAGTAATTGTAATTATTATCCAACATGCGACTCGGATGCAGTTGTCTGGGTGGAGCAGAGGGCAATGTGAGCAAATTTTACTGAAACATTTCAAAGAATTCTGCTCCAACATCTTTTTCATTTGATGCAGATAGATTTGTTTTAGTGTTAACTAAAATTTATTAGTTTAGTTTTTTTAATACACTGTTTCACAGAGCTCTTCAGACCTCTGTTTACTTAGTAAATTAGTGAGGGAAGAAGTTGTTGGTTAAAATGTGAAAACTTTTTAAATTGAAATTACAGACATATGCTTCATACAGCTTCACTTGTTCGGTCATTGCTGTTTTCTACACATTGAACCTTGTGAGAGAATGACTGTTTAAATGGCTTACCCTGCGTTGTACTTTATTGAAATAAAGACCCAGGTGAGCCAACAAACACAGACGTAGTTCCTCCATGAACAAATCAAGAGTCCGCATTTGAAACCCTCGTCCAAGTCTCGTTTCAGCACCAAGTTACAGGTCGTTCTTATGCTGTGTGTTCACAGCTGTACATGAGACTGTGAAAATAAAGGCCGCCTTATTATAACTCAGTAAGGTTACTATTAGTATCAGGCATGTTAAGATTAGGTTATGTTGATAAACTGTTACAATGGGTCAGAAGGTTCTTGCATCATATAAATTGTAAGTTAGTGGATTGTACATACATACAGATAGTTAATTTTCATATTTCTGAAATGAGAACAAACATCACAGAGTAAATAAAAGTGACGTTTGCAACAACAAAAAAAATCCAATTGGGAGTTTTAACTGAAATGCCTACTTGCAAACTCATTATTGGTTGTTGTAGCTTAGCTTAAAAACTATATAAATAGTACTGTTCTAAATTTGTTGTCAGAACAAATTATTTCATTTTATTATATATAAAAAACAAAACAAAAAAACTAGTTTAATTATTGGAAGACTTGCATGTTTTGGTGTTTCTATTTCTTATATGGTTATTTTATTTTCTCTCCTCAACAGCTGCATCCAGACACTCCTGAACATTTCATGGAAAGCAATTAGGCATCTTTAAAATAGGTGTGTACATTTGTTTTTGTTTTACTGAACCTGTTAAACCTTTAGTTTAAATTAGGAAGTGTGTGATGTTTTCTGCAATAACATAGGCATAATGTTTTGTTATGCGTCTTTCTAATAATATCTAATACAGCACTATGTAACTTATGATACATTTTTTACATATATGTTGAAACTCTCTGTGGTGCTGCTCATCCCACTTCTCCCTGATCTCTTGCATTTGGCTACGGTGCAGCTAACGGAACCTCTCATGAATGTTAAGGCTAGTTAGCATGGACACCGATGAAGGTGGATAAACAGTTGATTGACAGCATAAGAGGTTGATTGACAGCGCTAAGACTATCCTCCTATCTCTGATTGGTTGGTTTTGGTTGGGAGTGATGGATTTCTTCAGATGGAAATAGTAGCTCTGGGGAAATGGAGGAGTTTTTATTTTCACAAATTATACGTCTCGTGACATAAAATCATGACATGGTGACTTTATTTTAACAAATATGCAAAATCAGTGTATGTTTTTATTTTCAAAAGAAAATATTTGTGTATTGTGTATGTTAGGGGTGCACCAATAATCTTCCCCAAATCCTTAATTTTGAAGATTGGTGATCCGCCAATACATGTGAAAGTGATTTCATCCACTGATCTTATCTTCCTCAGCAAATATCTAAAAATCAACCGCTTTCCTCTCCTGTTAGAGACGTTTGACTGATAGACCAGCCCACCAGGTCAGGTCTCCATGTTTGCAGTTATCAATAGTCACCCCACTGTTGCCAACCCACTGACGTTTTCTGCATTTAGCAATATTCAGACAAGACGATCAGTATCGGCCAAAATCAGAATTGACAAGTCAGATTTTTAAAGATTGGTCAGAAATCTGCAATTGACACACTCCTAGTGTAGATTTTTTTAATCAAAATTACTCAATGTTGTTATTTGTGAAAGAGGTATTAGCAATTGGTGAGACGCTGATGAGAAAGGTGATATGCTGCTGTAATGTAATTTAGAAGCGTTTTGTAAAAAGTATGTTTATAACATGAAGTGTTTCTGTGTTAAACTTGAGTATCCATTCTCTTTGTTTATAGATTTTCTGGGCTCAAACCCTGAATAAAGGTCGACTGACATGACGCAGACAAAAGTGAAGAAGCAGCTTTGCATTCCACCAAAATGGTTCAAGTCCCTTAATGAACTGAATGACTGGGAATTCATGGAAAATTTGAGCCTTTTGAAGTTTAAATGTGATTGTTCATCTCATCAAACCTGGTGCACCAAGAACCTATGCGAAGCAGAAGAACTGGTCAGACAACATTTCAAGCTCTTGGTAACTGGACCTAAGAGTTGGATTGACCTTTTTTTGCAGAACATAAACATAAAATGGACTGTTTTGTTTTATGTTCACAGCAACTAGAGGTAATGAGAGCACACACTCATGAATACAGTGTCTTCCACTGTCGTTGGCATTAGGCTGGGTTTATGTAGCATTTGATTTTTAACTAAATATTTATACCTGTATTTCATTTATTTTTTGGCATTTATTTTGAAGTATGTTGGTACTGTTTACAACTATGATTTTTATGTTCCAAAGCAATTTTTTGTATGTTCCATCTTATAGTAATTATCAAAACTGTTTGACTACAAAGACTAGTCAAGATTGCTTTACATTTAATTTATACGTTGAAATTTGTATAGTAAATTGCAATAAATTAGTTGTGATGTGCAGAAGATAAACATTAGCAAGCCCAAGAATATGTTTAACTCTTAACATTTAATAGCAAAGGTTAGTTATAAAGACTAGATGACATCAATTTATGGTCTTAAATTGCAAAATAAAGTCTGCAAATTGATTGTAGAAAGGTTTCATTTTTACATCAATTTGCAAGATGAGCTACTTTCAATCTAAGTGTTTTGTGTTCTACAACTACATTTACTATGGACTTAGAATTTAGTTTTGTTTCAAAATTATGTTAAGAATATATTAAATACATTAACTTTAATACATTTACACTATAATTAATATATGGTATAGAATACAGACTTCAATGGTTTGGAAGACAAACGTATTTGGAAATGTCCAAAGTTTAAAAAAAAAAAGTTTGAATATATCACAAAAGAGTAAAAGACAGAGAATTTCAGTTTTGGGTTAACAAAATATTGATAAATTTGACACAAAAACTGTTAAATTATGGAAAATATTTTGATGGAAATTCTGAAAAAAAAATAAATAAAGAAAGAAAATGTCCTGGTAATTCTCTGCCAGGATATTTTCCAGTTTTTTTTTTTTTTTTGCAAAATTTCCATCAGAAGTGTCCCGTAATTTAACAGTATTTTATTTCAAATTTTTTCGTAAAAAACAGGGAAATGTCCTGGTAATTTTCTGCCAATACATTTTCTGGTTTTTATGGAATTTCCAGCAGAATTTTTCTGTAATTTAACAGTTTTTTTCCCCCGTAATTTAACTTATACAAACTGTTAAATTGTGGCCCACCACTTCAGGCGACATTTACCATATTCTCAAACTCAAAGCTTGACAACGTGAGAGTTCATCTATTAAACTGACTGAAGATGAATACATAAACTAAAAGCTGGATCATAGACAATTTTAATAAGCGTATTTGTGAGCCTGCCTCTTTTTATTACGGTAAATTGAAATTAATTTTAGATTTTTGTATAACTTGTTGTCAGGTTAATTTAGAAAGTGAGCTGTTATTATTACAGGTTAGTTTTCTAAACTACAAAAAAGTAACTGTTAGGGAAGTAACACTGCTGTTATGCCAGATTTATCAATACTTTATTTTGTTACATTTTTTATACGATTACTCGATTAATCGTAAGAATACTCGATAGATTACTCAATTACTAAAATATTAATTTACAATAGCCCTAATTGTATAAATAAAATAGCATTTATAAGGGGATCGGGGGGATTAATGTCTCTCCTTCGCTCCCTGCTCCTTCGCTTCCCCCACCCCTCTAACGATACATCAGCTCCCCACCTTTTCTCCTTCTTCGTCGAACCCCTTCTAATTATACTCTAGCCCCCAGTCCGCAGATTAACATCTCTCCTTTGCCCCTTCCTTCTACAGCCAGACCTCCTCCCCTTCTTGCAATACGCCGTCCGTCCAGCCCCCCCAGCACTCAACGGTACGCTAGACCGGCCCCACCCTCTTCGACCCCTCACACTTCTAATGGTACACTAGCCCCCCCTCAATGTCTCTCCTTCGCTCCCTCCTTCTTTGCTTCCCCCACGCCCCCAACCCTTTAACGATACGTCAGCCCCCCACCTTCTCTCCTTCTTCGAACCCCTTCGAAGGTACTCTTGCCCCCCAGTCCGCCACCGTTCCCTCAGCCCCCCATTCTGACTCTTGGGGTCAGAATGGGGGGCTGATCCCCCATTCTGACCCCAATGGGGGGGTCAGCCCCACAATGAACAGTCATTCGCTGAATGACTGTCAGAGAACAGTCATTCGCTGACTGTAACAGCGAATGACTAAAGGTTTCCGCTATTCTCAGATTGAAAACTTGTAAGCAGGAACTTAAGGCCATAATCATACACTCCAGCAAGTTGAGAAGTTCTGCTGAAGAAACGCATCCAGTTTTGACACTTTTGGCAACGTGTCACTCCGTTGGTGAGAAAAAATCCTGAAAACACCGTAAGGCTTGAGGACTCAGAGGCAGGCCCTGATTCGGAGGCGGGTCCTGTCTCGGAGGCGGGTCCTGTCTCGGAGGCGGGTCCTGTCTCGGAGGCGGGTCCTGTCTCGGAGGCGGGTCCTGTCTCAGAGGCTGGTTTAGACTCTGAGGCGGGTCCTGTCTCGGAGGCGGGTCCTGACTCGGAGGCGGGTCCTGTCTCGGAAGATGGTCCTGTCTCAGAGGCGGCTCCTCACTCGGAGGCGGGTCCTGTCTCGGAGGCTGGTCCTGTCTCGGAGGCGGGTCCTGTCTCGGAGGTGGGTCCTGTCTCGGAGGCGGGTCCTGTCTCAGAGGCTGGTTTAGACTCTGAGGCGGGTCCTGTCTCGGAGGCGGGTCCTGACTCGGAGGCGGGTCCTGTCTCGGAGGCGGGTCCTGTCTCGGAGGCGGGTCCTGTCTCGGAGGCGGGTCCTGTCTCAGAGGAGGGTCCTGTCTCGGAGGCGGGTCCTGTCTCGGAGGCGGGTCCTGTCTCGGAGGCGGGTCCTGTCTCGGAGGCGGGTCCTGTCTCAGAGGCTGGTTTAGACTCTGAGGCGGGTCCTGTCTCGGAGGCGGGTCCTGACTCGGAGGCGGGTCCTGTCTCGGAAGATGGTCCTGTCTCAGAGGCGGCTCCTCACTCGGAGGCGGGTCCTGTCTCGGAGGCTGGTCCTGTCTCGGAGGCGGGTCCTGTCTCGGAGGTGGGTCCTGTCTCGGAGGCGGGTCCTGTCTCAGAGGCTGGTTTAGACTCTGAGGCGGGTCCTGTCTCGGAGGCGGGTCCTGACTCGGAGGCGGGTCCTGTCTCGGAGGCTGGTCCTGTCTCGGAGGCGGGTCCTGTCTCGGAGGCGGGTCCTGTCTCGGAGGCTGGTCCTGTCTCGGAGGCGGGTCCTGTCTCGGAGGCGGGTCCTGTCTCGGAGGCGGGTCCTGACTCGGAGGCGGGTCCTGTCTCGGAGGCGGGTCCTGTCTCGGAGGCGGGTCCTGTCTCGGAGGCGGGTCCTGACTCGGAGGCGGGTCCTGTCTCGGAGGCGGGTCCTGACTCGGAGGCGGGTCCTGTCTCGGAGGCGGGTCCTGTCTCGGAGGCTGGTCCTGTCTCGGAGGCTGGTCCTGTCTCGGAGGCGGGTCCTGTCTCGGAGGCTGGTCCTGTCTCGGAGGCGGGTCCTGTCTCGGAGGCTGGTCCAAACTCGGAAGCTGGTCCTGTCTCGGAGGCGGGTCCTGTATCGGAGGCGGCTCCTGTCTCGGAGGCTGGTCCTGTCTCGGAGGCGGCTCCTGTCTCGGAGGCTGGTCCTGTCTCGGAGGCGGCTCCTGTCTCGGAAGCTGGTCCTGTCTCGGAGGCTGGTCCTGTCTCGGAAGCTGGTCCTGTCTCGGAGGCGGGTCCTGTCTCGGAGGCGGCTCCTGTCTCGGAAGCTGGTCCTGTCTCGGAGGCTGGTCCTGTCTCGGAAGCTGGTCCTGTCTCGGAGGCGGGTCCTGTCTCGGTGGCGGGTCCTGTCTCGGAGGCGAGTGCTGTCTCGGAGACCGGCCCTGACTCCTCCGAGTCAGTACCGACCTCTGAGTTGACCAAATTTAGAGGCCCAGCTGAGCGTGGACTAAACAACACAGCGTTCGGTCCACTCTTGGTGGGTTCTTGCCTCTCTTCTTCGTTTGAGTCGTCCTCACAACAAACAGCCTGTTTGATGAGCCCCCATGCCTTTTGAAAAACGGTGTCTCGGAGATTGATTTTACGTGGTCGTGATAGGGTTCGTCTAAAGCACTCCAAAACCTTATAAATAACTATTGGGTTATCGCTTCTGATCATTTTGAAGAGCAGTTCTCTTACTGCATCGTCATTGCCCCAGAGAAGTTGCAAGATGTCTCGGCAGGCTTTTTCCTCCATTTTCTCATAAAAGACGAAATCTATGTCCTTTACTTCTTTCCAGATTTTTGGAGCAAGCTTTCTCTGGACAGGTTCGGTGTGCTTCCTCTTGTAATGCCCATAGGTAGATCTATAACTGGACTTGTAAATCAATCTCCATAGGATGTTTCCCACCATAACTCTCCTTTCGTCTTCGGTTCCTCGTCTGAAACCCATCCTGTTTGCGTCCCTCAAAAACTGTTCAGGGTCCATGGCTGCCTGAGTATAATCCTCACTCAGGCAGTTTTCATCTGCGTACAAATCTTCAGTTGGAAAAAAAGTCGTCCTGAACTTTCTTTTTGTAGACGCGAACATTTCCTCTTTAGGAACAGGATTCTCCAGGTGCTTTTTAAATTTCTCTACAATTACTTGGTGTCCTTCTGGGTGTTCAAGGAGTGCAATTAAAAGCAGTCCACTGGCAAAGTGAAATTCATCTCCCGTAAGACTCTGGAAAATCCTTTCTCCTAGCTCTTCTGACACCTCGGAGAGTACGTCCACGTTTAATTCTCCAGTTTTTCTCAAAAGCAAGATCAGAATTTTGCTGTGTTGTTCCTGAAAGGTGTGTCTGACAAGATGCAGAGTTGGTCCATCTGCAGCCTTTTCAATCACTTCCCACAGAAGTTCACTGAGAAAGTTTCTTTTCTTGTAATCTGGGCTTCTTTGACCAGGGTGAACTTTTTTGGACAATGTTTTTTTCACTTTAGTCCAAAAAGAAACGTTAGGCTTTACATCCATTTCTCTCTGTGGGCTTTCGTCGTTCATCTTTATTGTGCTTAGCTAAAACGTCCAAATGAATCTTGTGCTGACTGACTGAACTGATTTGTGTTAACTGATCAGAGAATTAACTGATCAGTTGGTGATGTCATGACCTCTATGACATCACAAAGTCAACCTTAGAAGGGCCTCATGACACAGACATCATTTGAAGTCATGCTGATGACATCTTTGTCAGCAGCATGGCAACTGTTGCTAGGGCGAATAATAGCACGCAGTGATTATGCGCTATGAAAAAAAAATAGAATCTGTGGGCACTAAATACATTATTCTCTCAAGTCTGAACTGGCAGTGATTTGCGCAGCGTAACAGGACGGCCAGGGAACCATTGGCCCCTCCACTTTACCGCCCTACCCTTTTTTATTTGTTATTTGGGTTCCATCTCCTAACAGCAGTGGCGGAGCCAGAGGAGGGGCCACGGGGGCCAGTGCCCCCCCTGTCATCTGATTGGCCCCCCTAGTGGCCCCCCCAGATGATTGACATGTAACAGCACCAGGTTATTCCTGTACATTATTTGGAATCATTCTAAGTCAACCTAATATCTAAAGAAGAAAAACAATAATAAATATATAAAAAGAAAATGTATAAAACTTTATATAAGTCCATGTGATGACATAAATAAATAGATTTTTATCAGGCGCGATACCAGCCTCCTTTATACTCATAACAACAAGCTGATATTCTTCTCCTGGGTGTTTCAGTTGCTGCGCTGTGGTGCAACTCAAAGGCTAAAGCACTTCATACCTGGCGGTTGTAAAACACCAATAAGTTATTTATTGATCCTCCGCAAAAAGAGAAAAAACCGAAGAGGGGCAGACAATGTTCTAGTTTGGATCAGAGGTGGCGCTACAGTTTTTTCGTTGTCCGTCAAAGAAAAAAATCATTTTATTTCCAATTTGTAGTCATCAAACGAAACATTTATTATTTCTCTGCTAGAACGTTTTTGAAATCAGGTAACATTTCGCAAAATTATGTGATTAGAAGACGGCAGAACTCTGATCGTTTCCTGATCCCTCAGCGGGAGAAAAACCAGCAGAAGCGGATCAGCTGCTGGACGCTCCAAAGTCTCTGGTCCGTTAAGGCGACCAGATCAGAGGTGATTCTCTGACTGATATTGTTCTTAGTCTGATTAATAATGAAAATAATAATAATAATAAAGTTGAAACTGTCTGCGCACCAAGTGGTCAGCTGATCACATTCTGGACAGAAACCAGGGAACTGCTCTCTGTTCTCATCAAGACGAGGCTGAGGAGGGAATCTGGCATATTAACTAGGTTAAGTTTTTACTGGTTTTGTTTTTAAAACACCATTAACATAAGCAGTGTAACTATATATTGTATATTTGTCATCTCATGTGTGATTAATTGGAGCGTAACCGTGGAGCATTTATTGCCCAGCGCTCTGCGCTTGTTTCTGCCTAACGGATCTGCACTTTAATTTCTTTCCTCTCTCAACAGTCAGCTGCTATTCCTCTACTTAAACTACAATAAGTAGATCACATTCTCTTTAGGTTTTCTCTGTGTGCTGCAAACTCATTAAATGTAAACTCATTAGAAGCCCGAACCACCATCAGGCAAATAATTCTGGTCCGACCCGAAATATTGTTACCTGTCAAATTACCTGTCCAAACAGAGCTTCCTAACCAAGGTGTCCATAACTCTTCAACACGCTGTCAGCTCCCGGTCAGAAAGATGCATTTAGTTCAGTATCCATGAGATGATATTCAGAAAGGATCTTTTATTTGATTGATTTTAGTTTCCTCTGCGATGAACTCTGCATAAAGTCTATCATGTCTCCATGTGCGCCAGTCAAAGGTGTTAATTATAACATGTCAAATGACAGAGGGGCCTAAAAACTAACCAAATATTCAGTTTGGTTATTTTTTTAAATTATATATATGTGCACACACACATTTAAAATTTTGCCCCCCCAGAGGTAGTCCTGGCCCCCCCTTGGCCCCCCCAACTTTAAAAGTCTAGCTCCGCCACTGACTCCAGGTAAAATGTTAAGATCTGACAGAATCTTCAAGTTCATCATCTGACTTTGCTCCTGCTGTTTACTCACCACAGAGACATTAATCAAGTTGAGGGAACAAACAGTCAGCTCTTTCTTTCAGGTGTTCGTAACTGCTCTGATTCGGTCTCCTGGGTCATGAGTCATCAGGCCATTCAAGAGAAAGACTCTGAAAATCAACAAGTCTTCAGTAATTGTAATTATTATCCCAACATGCGACTCGGATGCAGTTGTCTGGGTGGAGCAGAGGGCAATGTGAGCAAATTTTACTGAAACATTTCAAAGAATTCTGCTCCAACATCTTTTTCATTTGATGCAGATAGATTTGTTTTAGTGTTAACTAAAATTTATTAGTTTAGTTTTTTTTAATACACTGTTTCACAGAGCTCTTCAGACCTCTGTTTACTTAGTAAATTAGTGAGGGAAGAAGTTGTTGGTTAAAATGTGAAAACTTTTTAAATTGAAATTACAGACATATGCTTCATACAGCTTCACTTGTTCGGTCATTGCTGTTTTCTACACATTGAACCTTGTGAGAGAATGACTGTTTAAATGGCTTACCCTGCGTTGTACTTTATTGAAATAAAGACCCAGGTGAGCCAACAAACACAGACGTAGTTCCTCCATGAACAAATCAAGAGTCCGCATTTGAAACCCTCGTCCAAGTCTCGTTTCAGCACCAAGTTACAGGTCGTTCTTATGCTGTGTGTTCACAGCTGTACATGAGACTGTGAAAATAAAGGCCGCCTTATTATAACTCAGTAAGGTTACTATTAGTATCAGGCATGTTAAGATTAGGTTATGTTGATAAACTGTTACAATGGGTCAGAAGGTTCTTGCATCATATAAATTGTAAGTTAGTGGATTGTACATACAGATAGTTAATTTTCATATTTCTGAAATGAGAACAAACATCACAGAGTAAATAAAAGTGACGTTTGCAACAACAAAAAAAATCCAATTGGGAGTTTTAACTGAAATGCCTACTTGCAAACTCATTATTGGTTGTTGTAGCTTAGCTTAAAAACTATATAAATAGTACTGTTCTAAATTTGTTGTCAGAACAAATTATTTCATTTTATTATATATAAAAAAACAAAACAAAAAAACTAGTTTAATTATTGGAAGACTTGCATGTTTTGGTGTTTCTATTTCTTATATGGTTATTTTATTTTCTCTCCTCAACAGCTGCATCCAGACACTCCTGAACATTTCATGGAAAGCAATTAGGCATCTTTAAAATAGGTGTGTACATTTGTTTTTGTTTTACTGAACCTGTTAAACCTTTAGTTTAAATTAGGAAGTGTGTGATGTTTTCTGCAATAACATAGGCATAATGTTTTGTTATGCGTCTTTCTAATAATATCTAATACAGCACTATGTAACTTATGATACATTTTTTTACATATATGTTGAAACTCTCTGTGGTGCTGCTCATCCCACTTCTCCCTGATCTCTTGCATTTGGCTACGGTGCAGCTAACGGAACCTCTCATGAATGTTAAGGCTAGTTAGCATGGACACCGATGAAGGTGGATAAACAGTTGATTGACAGCATGAAGAGGTTGATTGACAGCGCTAAGACTATCCTCCTATCTCTGATTGGTTGGTTTTGGTTGGGAGTGATGGATTTCTTCAGATGGAAATAGTAGCTCTGGGGAAATGGAGGAGTTTTTATTTTCACAAATTATACGTCTCGTGACATAAAATCATGACATGGTGACTTTATTTTAACAAATATGCAAAAATCAGTGTATGTTTTTATTTTCAAAAGAAAATATTTGTGTATTGTGTATGTTAGGGGTGCACCAATAAATCTTCCCCAAATCCTTAATTTTGAAGATTGGTGATCCGCCAATACATGTGAAAGTGATTTCATCCACTGATCTTATCTTCCTCAGCAAATATCTAAAAATCAACCGCTTTCCTCTCCTGTTAGAGACGTTTGACTGATAGACCAGCCCACCAGGTCATGTCTTCATGTTTGCAGTTATCAATAGTCACCCCACTGTTGCCAACCTACTGACGTTTTCTGCATTTAGCAATATTCAGACAAGACGATCAGTATCGGCCAAAATCAGAATTGACAAGTCAGATTTTTAAAGATTGGTCAGAAATCTGCAATTGACACACTCCTAGTGTAGATTTTTTTAATCAAAATTACTCAATGTTGTTGTTTGTGAAAGAGGTATTAGCAATTGGTGAGATGCTGATGAGAAAGGTGATATGCTGCTGTAATGTAATTTAGAAGCGTTTTGTAAAAAGTATGTTTATAACATGAAGTGTTTCTGTGTTAAACTTGAGTATCCATTCTCTTTGTTTATAGATTTTCTGGGCTCAAACCCTGAATAAAGGTCGACTGACATGACGCAGACAAAAGTGAAGAAGCAGCTTTGCATTCCACCAAAATGGTTCAAGTCCCTTAATGAACTGAATGACTGGGAATTCATGGAAAATTTGAGCCTTTTGAAGTTTAAATGTGATTGTTCATCTCATCAAACCTGGTGCACCAAGAACCTATGCGAAGCAGAAGAACTGGTCAGACAACATTTCAAGCTCTTGGTAACTGGACCTAAGAGTTGGATTGACCTTTTTTTGCAGAACATAAACATAAAATGGACTGTTTTGTTTTATGTTCACAGCAACTAGAGGTAATGAGAGCACACACTCATGAATACAGTGTCTTCCACTGTCATTGGCATTAGGCTGGGTTTATGTAGCATTTGATTTTTAACTAAATATTTATACCTGTATTTCATTTATTTTTTGGCATTTATTTTGAAGTATGTTGGTACTGTTTACAACTATGATTTTTATGTTCCAAAGCAATTTTTTGTATGTTCCATCTTATAGTAATTATCAAAACTGTTTGACTACAAAGACTAGTCAAGATTGCTTTACATTTAATTTATACGTTGAAATTTGTATAGTAAATTGCAATAAATTAGTTGTGATGTGCAGAAGATAAACATTAGCAAGCTCAAGAATATGTTTAACTCTTAATATTTAATAGCAAAGGTTAGTTATAAAGACTAGATGACATCAATTTATGGTCTTAAATTGCAAAATAAAGTCTGCAAATTGATTGTAGAAAGGTTTCATTTTTACATCAATTTGCAAGATGAGCTTTCAATCTAAGTGTTTTGTGTTCTACAACTACATTTACTATGGACTTAGAATTTAGTTTTGTTTCAAAATTATGTTAAGAATATATTAAATACATTAACTTTAATACATTTACACTATAATTAATATATGGTATAGAATACAGACTTCAATGGTTTGGAAGACAAACGTATTTGGAAATGTCCAAAGTTTAAAAAAAAAAAAGTTTGAATATATCACAAAAGAGTAAAAAGACAGAGAATTTCAGTTTTGGGTTAACAAAATATTGATAAATTTGACACAAAAAACTGTTAAATTATGGAAAATATTTTGATGGAAATTCTGAAAAAAAAATAAATAAAGAAAGAAAATGTCCTGGTAATTCTCTGCCAGGATATTTTCCAGTTTTTTTTTTTTTTTGCAAAATTTCCATCAGAAGTGTCCCGTAATTTAACAGTATTTTATTTCAAATTTTTTCGTAAAAAAACAGGGAAATGTCCTGGTAATTTTCTGCCAATACATTTTCTGGTTTTTATGGAATTTCCAGCAGAATTTTTCTGTAATTTAACAGTTTTTTTCCCCCGTAATTTAACTTATACAAATTGTTAAATTATGGCCCACCACTTCAGGCGACATTTACCATATTCTCAAACTCAAAGCTTGACAACGTGAGAGTTCATCTATTAAACTGACTGAAGATGAATACATAAACTAAAAGCTGGATCATAGACAATTTTAATAAGCGTATTTGTGAGCCTGCCTCTTTTTATTACGGTAAATTGAAATTAATTTTAGATTTTTGTATAACTTGTTGTCAGGTTAATTTAGAAAGTGAGCTGTTATTATTACAGGTTAGTTTTCTAAACTACAAAAAAGTAACTGTTAGGGAAGTAACACTGCTGTTATGCCAGATTTATCAATACTTTATTTTGTTAAATTTTTTATACGATTACTCGATTAATCGTAAGAATAATCGATAGATTACTCGATTACTAAAATGTTAATTTACAATAGCCCTAATTGTATTAATAAAATAGCATTTATAAGGGGGTCGGGGGGATTAATGTCTCTCCTTCGCTCCCTGCTCCTTCGCTTCCCCCACCCCTCTAACGATACATCAGCTCCCCACCTTTTCTCCTTCTTCGTCGAACCCCTTCTAATTATACTCTAGCCCCCCAGTCCGCAGATTAACATCTCTCCTTTGCCCCCTTCCTTCTACAGCCAGACCTCCTCCCCCTTCTTGCAATACGCCGTCCGTCCAGCCCCCCCAGCACTCAACGGTACGCTAGACCGGCCCCACCCTCTTCGACCCCTCACACTTCTAATGGTACACTAGCCCCCCCTCAATGTCTCTCCTTCGCTCCCTCCTTCTTTGCTTCCCCAACGCCCCCAACCCTTTAACGATACGTCAGCCCCCCACCTTCTCTCCTTCTTCGAACCCCTTCGAAGGTACTCTTGCCCCCCAGTCCGCCACCGTTCCCTCAGCCCCCCATTCTGACTCTTGGGGTCAGAATGGGGGGCTGATCCCCCATTCTGACCCCAATGGGGGGGTCAGCCCCACAATGAACAGTCATTCGCTGAATGACTGTCAGAGAACAGTCATTCGCTGACTGTAACAGCGAATGACTAAAGGTTTCCGCTATTCTCAGATTGAAAACTTGTAAGCAGGAACTTAAGGCCATAATCATGCACTCCAGCAAGTTGTGAAGTTCTGCTGAAGAAACGCATCCAGTTTTGACACTTCTGGCAACGTGTCACTCCGTTGGTGAGAAAAAATCCTGAAAACACCGTAAGGCTTGAGGACTCAGAGGCAGGCCCTGATTCGGAGGCGGGTCCTGTCTCGGAGGCGGGTCCTGTCTCGGAGGCGGGTCCTGTCTCAGAGGAGGGTCCTGTCTCGGAGGCGGGTCCTGTCTCGGAGGCGGGTCCTGTCTCGGAGGCGGGTCCTGTCTCGGAGGCGGGTCCTGTCTCAGAGGCTGGTTTAGACTCTGAGGCGGGTCCTGTCTCGGAGGCGGGTCCTGACTCGGAGGCGGGTCCTGTCTCGGAAGATGGTCCTGTCTCAGAGGCGGCTCCTCACTCGGAGGCGGGTCCTGTCTCGGAGGCTGGTCCTGTCTCGGAGGCGGGTCCTGTGTCGGAGGCGGGTCCTGTCTCGGAGGCGGTCCTGTCTCAGGCTGGTTTAGACTCTGAGGCGGGTCCTGTCTCGGAGGCGGGTCCTGACTCGGAGGCGGGTCCTGTCTCGGAGGCGGGTCCTGTCTCGGAGGCGGGTCCTGTCTCGGAGGCGGGTCCTGACTCGGAGGCGGGTCCTGTCTCGGAGGCGGGTCCTGTCTCGGAGGCGGGTCCTGTCTCGGAGGCGGGTCCTGACTCGGAGGCGGGTCCTGTCTCGGAGGCGGGTCCTGTCTCGGAGGCGGGTCCTGACTCGGAGGCGGGTCCTGTCTCGGAGGCGGGTCCTGTCTCGGAGGCGGGTCCTGTCTCGGAGGCTGGTCCTGTCTCGGAGGCGGGTCCTGTCTCGGAGGCTGGTCCTGTCTCGGAGGCGGGTCCTGTCTCGGAGGCTGGTCCAAACTCGGAAGCTGGTCCTGTCTCGGAGGCGGGTCCTGTATCGGAGGCGGCTCCTGTCTCGGAGGCGGGTCCTGTCTCGGAGGCGGCTCCTGTCTCGGAGGCTGGTCCTGTCTCGGAGGCTGGTCCTGTCTCGGAGGCTGGTCCTGTCTCGGAAGCTGGTCCTGTCTCGGAGGCGGGTCCTGTCTCGGTGGCGGGTCCTGTCTCGGAGGCGAGTGCTGTCTCGGAGACCGGCCCTGACTCCTCCGAGTCAGTACCGACCTCTGAGTTGACCAAATTTAGAGGCCCAGCTGAGCGTGGACTAAACAACACAGCGTTCGGTCCACTCTTGGTGGGTTCTTGCCTCTCTTCTTCGTTTGAGTCGTCCTCACAACAAACAGCCTGTTTGATGAGCCCCCATGCCTTTTGAAAAACGGTGTCTCGGAGATTGATTTTACGTGGTCGTGATAGGGTTCGTCTAAAGCACTCCAAAACCTTATAAATAACTATTGGGTTATCGCTTCTGATCATTTTGAAGAGCAGTTCTCTTACTGCATCGTCATTGCCCCAGAGAAGTTGCAAGATGTCTCGGCAGGCTTTTTTCTCCATTTTCTCATAAAAGACGAAATCTATGTCCTTTACTTCTTTCCAGATTTTTGGAGCAAGCTTTCTCTGGACAGGTTCGGTGTGCTTCCTCTTGTAATGCCCATAGGTAGATCTATAACTGGACTTGTAAATCAATCTCCATAGGATGTTTCCCACCATAACTCTCCTTTCGTCTTCGGTTCCTCGTCTGAAACCCATCCTGTTTGCGTCCCTCAAAAACTGTTCAGGGTCCATGGCTGCCTGAGTATAATCCTCACTCAGGCAGTTTTCATCTGCGTACAAATCTTCAGTTGGAAAAAAAGTCGTCCTGAACTTTCTTTTTGTAGACGCGAACATTTCCTCTTTAGGAACAGGATTCTCCAGGTGCTTTTTAAATTTCTCTACAATTACTTGGTGTCCTTCTGGGTGTTCAAGGAGTGCAATTAAAAGCAGTCCACTGGCAAAGTGAAATTCATCTCCCGTAAGACTCTGGAAAATCCTTTCTCCTAGCTCTTCTGACACCTCGGAGAGTACGTCCACGTTTAATTCTCCAGTTTTTCTCAAAAGCAAGATCAGAATTTTGCTGTGTTGTTCCTGAAAGGTGTGTCTGACAAGATGCAGAGTTGGTCCATCTGCAGCCTTTTCAATCACTTCCCACAGAAGTTCACTGAGAAAGTTTCTTTTCTTGTAATCTGGGCTTCTTTGACCAGGGTGAACTTTTTTGGACAATGTTTTTTTCACTTTAGTCCAAAAAGAAACGTTAGGCTTTACATCCATTTCTCTCTGTGGGCTTTCGTCGTTCATCTTTATTGTGCTTAGCTAAAACGTCCAAATGAATCTTGTGCTGACTGACTGAACTGATTTGTGTTAACTGATCAGAGAATTAACTGATCGGTTGGTGATGTCATGACCTCTATGACATCACAAAGTCAACCTTAGAAGGGCCTCATGACACAGACATCATTTGAAGTCATGCTGATGACATCTTTGTCAGCAGCATGGCAACTGTTGCTAGGGCGAATAATAGCACGCAGTGATTATGCGCTATGAAAAAAAAATAGAATCTGTGGGCACTAAATGCATTATTCTCCCAAGTCTGAACTGGCAGTGATTTGCGCAGCGTAACAGGACGGCCAGGGAACCATTGGCCCCTCCACTTTACCGCCCTACCCTTTTTTATTTGTTATTTGGGTTCCATCTCCTAACAGCAGTGGCGGAGCCAGAGGAGGGGCCAGGGGGGCCAGTGCCCCCCCTGTCATCTGATTGGCCCCCCTAGTGGCCCCCCCAGATGATTGACATGTAACAGCACCAGGTTATTCCTGTACATTATTTGGAATCATTCTAAGTCAACCTAATATCTAAAGAAGAAAAACAATAATAAATATATCAAAAGAAAATGTATAAAACTTTATATAAGTCCATGTGATGACATAAATAAATAGATTTTTATCAGGCGCGATACCAGCCTCCTTTATACTCATAACAACAAGCTGATATTCTTCTCCTGGGTGTTTCAGTTGCTGCGCTGTGGTGCAATTCAAAGGCTAAAGCACTTCATACCTGGTGGTTGTAAAACACCAATAAGTTATTTATTGATCCTCCGCAAAAAAGAGAAAAAAACGAAGAGGGGCCGACAATGTTCCTAGTTTGGATCAGAGGTGGCGCTACAGTTTTTTCGTTGTCCGTCAAAGAAAAAAATCATTTTATTTCCAATTTGTAGTCATCAAACGAAACATTTATTATTTCTCTGCTAGAACGTTTTTGAAATCAGGTAACATTTCGCGAAATTATGTGATTAGAAGACGGCAGAACTCTGATCGTTTCCTGATCCCTCAGCGGGAGAAAAACCAGCAGAAGCGGATCAGCTGCTGGACGCTCCAAAGTCTCTGGTCCGTTAAAGCGACCAGATCAGAGGTGATTCTCTGACTGATATTGTTCTTAGTCTGATTAATAATGAAAATAATAATAATAATAAAGTTGAAACTGTCTGCGCACCAAGTGGTCAGCTGATCACATTCTGGACAGAAACCAGGGAACTGCTCTCTGTTCTCATCAAGACGAGGCTGAGGAGGGAATCTGGCATATTAACTAGGTTAAGTTTTTACTGGTTTTGTTTTTAAAACACCATTAACATAAGCAGTGTAACTATATATTGTATATTTGTCATCTCATGTGTGATTAATTGGAGCGTAACCGTGGAGCATTTATTGCCCAGCGCTCTGCGCTTGTTTCTGCCTAACGGATCTGCACTTTAATTTCTTTCCTCTCTCAACAGTCAGCTGCTATTCCTCTACTTAAACTACAATAAGTAGATCACATTCTCTTTAGGTTTTCTCTGTGTGCTGCAAACTCATTAAATGTAAACTCATTAGAAGCCCGAACCACCATCAGGCAAATAATTCTGGTCCGACCCGAAATATTGTTACCTGTCAAATTACCTGTCCAAACAGAGCTTCCTAACCAAGGTGTCCATAACTCTTCAACACGCTGTCAGCTCCCGGTCAGAAAGATGCATTTAGTTCAGTATCCATGAGATGATATTCAGAAAGGATCTTTTATTTGATTGATTTTAGTTTCCTCTGCGATGAACTCTGCATAAAGTCTATCATGTCTCCATGTGCGCCAGTCAAAGGTGTTAATTATAACATGTCAAATGACAGAGGGGCCTAAAAACTAACCAAATATTCAGTTTGGTTATTTTTTTAAATTATATATATGTGCACACACACATTTAAAATTTTGCCCCCCCAAAGGTAGTCCTGGCCCCCCCTTGGCACCCCCAACTTTAAAAGTCTAGCTCCGCCACTGACTCCAGGTAAAATGTTAAGATCTGACAGAATCTTCAAGTTCATCATCTGACTTTGCTCCTGCTGTTTACTCACCACAGAGACATTAATCAAGTTGAGGGAACAAACAGTCAGCTCTTTCTTTCAGGTGTTCGTAACTGCTCTGATTCGGTCTCCTGGGTCATGAGTCATCAGGCCATTCAAGAGAAAGACTCTGAACATCAACAAGTCTTCAGTAATTGTAATTATTGTCCCAACATGCGACTCGGATGCAGTTGTCTGGGTGGAGCAGAGGGCAATGTGAGCAAATTTTACTGAAACATTTCAAAGAATTCTGCTCCAACATCTTTTTCATTTGATGCAGATAGATTTGTTTTAGTGTTAACTAAAATTTATTAGTTTAGTTTTTTTAATACACTGTTTCACAGAGCTCTTCAGACCTCTATTTACTTAGTAAATTAGTGAGGGAAGAAGTTGTTGGTTAAAATGTGAAAACTTTTTAAATTGAAATTACAGACATATGCTTCATACAGCTTCACTTGTTCGGTCATTGCTGTTTTCTACACATTGAACCTTGTGAGAGAATGACTGTTTAAATGGCTTACCCTGCGTTGTACTTTATTGAAATAAAGACCCAGGTGAGCCAACAAACACTGACGTAGTTCCTCCATGAACAAATCAAGAGTCCGCATTTGAAACCCTCGTCCAAGTCTCGTTTCAGCACCAAGTTACAGGTCGTTCTTATGCTGTGTGTTCACAGCTGTACATGAGACTGTGAAAATAAAGGCCGCCTTATTATAACTCAGTAAGGTTACTATTAGTATTTGGTAATGATGTTTAACATTTTTCTTTTTTTACTTTATTTTGTTTACCAAATATGAGAGGTCATGTTGATGTTTAGTAGTTTTAAGTCTGAAATATACTAAAGCTTAAACCTTTCTTGATGCTTCTTCTAAATATCATTAAAGTGAGATTAGTTTACTTTCTCCGAACCTTTGAACACTGTCCTGAAATTCATCTTGAATCGTCGTAATAATAAAAAGTTGCTGCAATTTTGCTATTAGGTTAGAAAAGCTTCAGTTTTTCTGTAGCAAACTTTACTGCAACTCTGCCAAGTCAATAAGTAGCTCCTCTATCCCATTTTCTTCTTTTTGTTTTTTTAACATGCCAGCCCCCTACCCCATCCCTTCTTGACATTTGTGCCACAGGTTCGGCCCTCACAGGACTTTGATTGAGCTCCACCAGGTGCAAGTGCAGTGTTTAGCAGCCTTGGTATTTTCCTTCATTTAATTTACATCCTGAGAAGGCTGATTTATCTGGATTTTTTTCTCCAAATAAAGCAGCTGTATAAACAGGAAAAGTAATTTGTGTGCATGCAACGCTGAGTGCCGCAGCTTCCTTCGACACATTTGGCTCTGAGGGAAATGTCAGCGACAGGTTAGCGTTCTATTCTTGATTCAGCTGCCCTTTCCTGAAAGGAGAGTTGCTTAATTCGAGGCTTTCTATAAAAAGAGAAGCTTAAGCTAATTCGTCTGTCGATGCAGATCGCAGCTTTTGGCCGGTGAGTGTGGCAACACAAAAACCTGCTAAAGATGCAAATCCCATGAGGTTTGTAGCAGACAGGCTTTTGTGACTAAAGATAACAGAATGATTTTAAAGTTAATGTATTCAACCTCTTGTGCTTTTTCCCATTTTTGTATTCTGCCTCCTCTACTCTGAAGTAAAATCAAGCAGCTACCTTCAGAAATGATGTTAGTGAATAGAGTAAACTTGTGATGAAAAGCATAAATCTCTCTGAAAGGCTTCAAAGGTACGTTAGAGAACATTAGTAAAGAAACACTTTCATGAAGACAAAGGAACACAACAGAAAAGTCAAAGCAGGGTCAGGTTATCAAACAACATGCAAGGTTTTTACATTTTCAGATCTCGGTCCAGTCTATCCACTGAAAAAGGAGAACTATGGCACAGCTGTCAATCCGCGAAAAAAAAAAGGCAATTCTTGAAAGAAAGCCAACCTCCGACGAACACGAGTGCAACTTCATTCTCCACAAAATGTGAGCAAAAATAGAGGCATCACGTTTTACCGGTTGTAAGGTTTCTCTTTCGTCTTTGGTGGAAGACCATGACCTATTTCTCCCTCTAGTGTTAGACTCTTGCGTTTGTTTTGGTTCTATTTACCCAGAATGCTCTGCACTATAGTTTGCTTCCTGCTTTCGAAGCGGTCTCTGGTCCGCTTGCATTCGCATAAGTATTTATGCACATGCAAATGTGGTGGGTAGGTTTACTTCCACCTAACCGAACCGCAGGTTTGAGTTTGCTCCTTTGAGCCGCATCAGAGTTCGACTGCACATCCCCGAACAAAATAGACTTTTTATCTAGGCAAACAAACTAGAGTTTGACTGAATGGGACTGAGCAGGGCTGGTGGTGAATGCACCCTAGATGTGTTGTAGCTGTAAGCAGAGTTTTCAGATTTAACACAATGTGTCCTTTGAGTCGGGGCTCAACCTCTAAATTTGAACAAACTCTTCTGCAGAAGTAGTTAAATTGGAGGGTTAAACAGAACAGTGAACCGCATAAACAGGCACTCTCATTCATGGCCTCTGTTACTCCCTCATTGCTAAAGTCTGACTCACAAAACATCTAAACAGTTCTGTTTAGACCCCCTCCTCCGAGCCCTTCACCCTCTTTGCCTCCCCCAAATATTTTCCTTCAGCCGTTGTGGCCGCAAACTCTTTTACTTCTATGAAACAACTCACCCACTGCAGAAAAGGTCCGTCTGTTTTTATAATCACCGTCCATTCCCGTGCACTTCTCACACACGGGGGTTTCTACTGTACCGAAACCGTGCGCGAGCGCAGACATGCTTTCCACTCACAGTCAGCGCGCGCACAGTCAGTCTTCCCCACGCGCCCTGAGACGGAGCGGAGGGTCAACCTTACTACTCCTCGCTCGAGAATGATAACACGGGGACCGGTGTGTTGCCATTGGAAACGGGACGGAGTCATCTTCTGTGAGCTCAGATGAGCAATTATCCTTTTCAGCTCACAGGAGGTGGAAAAAAAAGACCCTTTTTCTGGGAACGTGCCTCCCTCAAATATTTCTCTTTGCGGTCACAGGAGTACAGCGGCAACTTTCGAGCAGAATAGGCAAATGTCAATCTGTCACAGCGCAGGAATGTGTTATTTTTACCGTGGCTATTTTTACCTCCATTTATTTCCATGGCGCCAAGTAACAACATTATGTTTGAACACGTAACAGCTCGACCACAGGAGCCTCTTGAGGCATTAGTTTATAGATGGCTGCCGCACTTTGCATGCAACCTACAAAACGTTTATGGAAGGCTGAGGGTTTCGAGTTGTGAGGCCTGCTGCTCATTTCGGTTTACAATCCGATCTTGCTAAGATGTGGTGATCAAATAATTTTACGATATTGTAAATAAACAGTAAAGAAGATATGCAAGCTATAATAAAAAAAAAAGCAACATGACCAAAGCATCCCTGTAATACTTACTAATTGTAACAGATCTGCATAAAAGACAGAGTGCAGATTTATATTTGTTGAAAGCATAATTATATGCAGATTAACTCTTCGTTTAATTGCTACCTAGCCTCTGCATTCTCACATAGCCTTTCAAAATTACGCTCCCACTTTGTCACATTGTAAGCTTTCGCTTCAGTGTGTTTGGAAGTTAATGTAGCGCGTAGCTGTAAAGTGGGAGAAAAATGATGCGTGGTTTCTAACGTCTTTTACAGATAAAGTGCTTTGCCCATTTTTCTTTGTAAAATATGCCAAGCAGCATTTGGATAGAGAGCATCTGTGAACATCAATTCTTCAAAGTTTCGCCACAGATTCTCAAGAGGATTTATGGTTTAAATTTTTACTAGGCGATTCCAACACATTGATATGCTTCGACCCATTATGTTTAGGGTGGTTGTCCTGCTGGAAGGAGACCTTTGAACCGGTTTAGATCCAAGTCTGCTTTACATTTGTCTCATCTCCATCTTGCCACGAAACTTTGACAGCTTCCCAGCTGCTGCTAACAAAAGCCTTCCTACAGTCTGCTGTTGCCACCACCAAGTCTCACCATGGGGATTCTGTGCTCCAGATTGTTGTGTATGATACACTAGGTCAAATAAAAATAATATTCAAGCAGATAACTGGAGATAGCACATGGCAACGTTTATTCAGGAACGGGGAACTTCATCTTCCTCTTTGTTACATGTTCAGCTCACATCTCATTGTGCACAGCAACAGCGCCACCAATGGCGATTTGTTATATTGCTTTTATCTTCACATTTACAACCAAACAGCCTCCAACACATAGGAGCATAATCATACCCAAAAATGTGTAACAATCTTAAATCTAGAGGTTTGTTCTTTTCTGGAACACCACACAGATGATAATGGAGTTAGTTTTTAACCATGAGTAGCCTGTTGCTTGAAGGCCATAAGCTTTGGCTTTGGTCTCATTTGACCACAGCAACTTTTTTTTCCCTACAGATTATCCCATCAGAGCTGTGGATCTCTGCAGCTCCTCCACAGTTACCTACCACTCAGTTTTTCTCATCAATGCTCTTGGTAGTGCTGAAGTTGTTCCATAAGCTGTTCCCTTTTATTTATTTTACTAAACACAATAGATATATTCTTTATTCTTGATGTTCAAAGTTTGGTCTTATTAACCAACCCTTTAATGCTTTAATATTACCCACAACTTAGTCCCCGCCTTGTCTGCGGTGGTTCTTGGTCTTCACAATTGTGTTTGTTCACTGTTATTGTTCTAGCACACTGTCTTGTTCATAACCTGATTGCAGATGAAGAGACTGGCAACAGAGTTGGACACGATGAACTTTCTGGCAGAGTCCAGCAATACTGGGGCAGAGGCCTCTCAGCAAGCGTTCTCGCCCATATTTGCGCCCACGCAGTGAGGAACACACTCCCAACAGAGACACACAACTTGAGGACTGAGTCAGACATTAACCGGGTAGAGTGAGACTTAACAATGGATGAAAGGGCTTAATCAACGCAAAAGGCATTGAAGTAAGACTTAAAAGGAACATCAAACCAAGAAGAAACCACTGACACGGATCTAAGAGCTACTAGTCACAAAGAAATGAGCTAACATCCTAACATATTTATAGCAATAATATAGAACATAAATGAGCTGAATACAATCAAAACAAGAGCAAGAAAAAGAGAAGCCTAACAGCCAAGGATTGTGACACAAAATGTGAAAAAGTTCAAGGTTGTGAATAAGTTTGTAAGGCCCTGTATGTACAGTAAATACTGCATGTCTGCACCCACTTGTTGATCCTTCATGCGTTTCTGCTGAATGGCGGTTTACGACTCGTTTCCCACAGCTTGTGATGCTGGTACAGCTATTTGTGTGACGGACTTGTCTGCATGTACGGGTGGCTTTTAATGCCACTACTTTGTTTATATCTTTGCACCCATCTCTCCTGTTTCTGTGTTTGTGTGCGCATGTGTGCGTGTGTGTGTGTGTGTGTGCGTGCGTGTGTGTGTGTGTGTTTTCATCCCGTACGTGCAGCTATCCTGTAATTTGCCAAGAAACTATTTTCTGTTGCCGTTTTCTGGCTTTCATGCTCAAAATAGAAAATTACTCTGAAGAATTTAGGTATGTAAAGTCGATTTATTCAGCTTGCAACTGAAAGTGTCCTAGCAATCTCAATAAATGAAGAAAAAGGGGGAACAAATAAGGCATAAAAGGTTGTTGCATGTCTCAAGAATAAAAGAAAGGGTTTATTTTTGCTCGAGAGCCGTTTCCATTCTCGATATTTCTGTGCGAGAAAAAAAGCTAGCACAAATAACTTTAGTAAACAGTGCAGATTAAAATAATTACTCCTTGACATGGAATAAATATTTCCAGATGAAACCTAAGTAGGACCTTTCCCCAATATTCAACCTTTTCCAAAATAAAAGACGGAAATATTAATAGGCATCACGGGGATACTACCTGTTTGGCTTGTCTTCACTCTTTAGCCCTCCTCTTTCTTTCCCTATGTCCGTGTTTTAATGACCGTTGGCAGACACGGCCTAGTGTAGAAAGAGACATAACCCCTGCAGACAGGATGGGAGCCCTTATTTACTTTGCAGATAAGGTTTGTGGGTAGTGGATGGAGCGGAATGTACTGGAATGCTGGATTGTTTTGGGGAAGCTTCTTGGATGTCTACGATAACAAAACAATGCAGAGAAGTTTGGAGGGGGGAGGGTGGGCGTTCAAAAACAATTAAGATTACTTAAAGTACCAGCAGTTGTCCCAGAGGGTCCTAATGCTTTAAGGAGTATCCACAGGACCAGAGAACTTCCTCCCAAAGTCATTCTTACCCTCTGGCATTGCTTTCTTCAGGAGCTCTGAGCGGGTTATTAACCTTCTCACGTTGAACGAAATGTAAAGTTAATATTTCTTTCAGAAGCTTCCTCATTTTGAGGTGTCTTTGGTTTTGTTTACGTCCACCTTTCTCACTGTCCCGCCAGAGTGGATGTTGGTCCTCTCACCCTTTTGGTAGTTTATACTTTTGGAGTTTTGGTTGTTTAGTTTCAAACTTTTCTAAGTTCAAACGGGAGTCGCCTGTGCCGCCGTGAGGCTCAGTGGTGGAACAAATGTTTTGGGGGTTTTTTAGGCTGCGCACTGTTTATTGTGCTCATGAAATTAAAGTTTCTTTGTATAACCCCAACGGTAAGATCCAAAAGACTTTTACATTACATGCCAGATATGTTCATATTGAGACTATTACACAAATAAACAAATTAGGAGCAATGCAGGGTTAAGAGGCCAGGATTGAGCTGCCAACTACAGACGGTTTCTCTTTGGCAACTTTACCAAGTGTTTTCCACTCGTGGATAATTTCCCTTTACTTGGATGTTGTGTCAGCACCGTCTGCATAAAAACTGCAGTGAAACGTTGCCCGTTCTCTTTGACCTTGTGCTTAATTTACTGAATGCTTAAGACCAGCAAACTGTTACAGCTTCTGCTTCTATGGTCAGATTCACTGATGAACAGTTAATGAAGTGCATCTGATAAGATGTACCTGACTGATATTTGCCCCTTTGCACCTGATGAAAACATCAGATTCTTGCTTAAAAAAAAAACAGACCATGATGTGGAGAAATTATCCAAGATCAAAAGAGATTTAAAAAAAAGTTCATAAATATGCATGGTCACATTTACAGTCTGGCTTGATAATACTGAATGTTTATTTGACGTTACCTTGGCTTGGATATTTGCACCATGTCCTGACTAATTAAAAATGAGAGAGGACTATGATTCAATTACAGGTTTTCCTGTCTGTCTTGCTTTAATTCTCTCTCTGGGCCTGATATTTAGAGCTACTATTTAACATTTCACTGACCTTTACAGAGTATGTTTTGTAGGGCATTACTCATGCTATTATGTGTTCAACAATTACAAATACCCGATGGACTACTCAACCATCAGTGAATAAATACACCACACCTCAAAAAACATGCATTCACATTAAATTAAAGGGGGGCAATAAATGCTTTTAGGAAATGCAATCATTCCTTTAGAACCAAATGTGTACTGATGTTAAGTACAAAACCTTGTAAACCTAAATTTAGTCAAATGGTTTATCCTCAATTGATAGATGCTAAATGTATTCAGAAACAGACCTCTTAGAATGTTGTGACATTTCTGGTAAAGATGTGTAAAAAGTCCTAAAATTAATTTTGTATTTTAGTGTCATAGTCCCTTTATACATTTTTTAGAACCAAATCAAACCTTCAGTTTTAGTCAAGTTAACTATGTGTGGTTCAGTATTCATAGATTCACGTATTCATATATTATTTTGTGGAACGTGACTCAGTTATTAACAGGTTTTCTACAAAAATATTCAATATTCAAATGCAGTTTGGTCAGTAGAACTCCCAAGGCGCAATGCTACTTGACAATTGCTGTTGCCTTGTGTTTGCAAAACAGTCCATTCAGGAGCATGTGTTCAATTTCCTTAATGCTAAATATTCCACAGTCAAATGCTAAAGGTATTATCTTAGCTCAGCAAGGCAGCGATGGAAAAATCATGCTTGGGGTTACAGTGTGCTGAAGTCACCAACATTATGCAGGAAATAGACACAGACCTCCACTTATAGGGTGGCCTTCTCATCCCACATCAGAGTCTGACCTCGTGAATGTGCTTCTGAATCAACTGATCCACAATTTGTATTAACACACTCCAAAACCTTGTGGAAAAACTGTCACAGAAAAAAAGAAGCTGTTATAGCAAATGGGCTGATATCACTTTAAAGTCTTTTTTATTAAGAATTTGACGGCACTAAAGTTCAAGTGTTTGTAAAGGCAAGCAATACAAATGACTGTGTTAATTTGGAAATATAGGTTTTGATGAAAGGATTGATTCTCAGCATTTGTAAATAAAAAAAAGCAGATTGCTGACCTTTTACACAATTTAAGACAAATCACATAGTGTTGTCATTAACTGGCAAGAAGAAGTGAAGGGAATGACAGTAGATGAGAGGCGTCACACAGCTGTTCTTTTTGTTGCTGCAATGTGTTCATATGTTTTGTGAAAAAGCTCAGGGTGATGTTGAATCATGTCTTCCTACTTCTTCATGCCACTTCGTATTCGGTGTTGGCGTCACTAAATCTGGCACTTTGTCAGCAAATATCACACAGAGACTCCTCTTCTGAAGATTTTACTGTAGAAAAACAGCAAATGCTGTTGAAAGCAGTCACTTTCATGTAACCCCAAGAGAAATTAATGCATTAAACTCTGCCTTAATCTTTGCACTCTTGAGAGAAGGAATGCACTTTTATTGGCGTGGCGTGTCCGTGCCAGCCGGCGAGACCGAGAAGTGTTAAAGTTAGTGTGTTAAGTGAGAATTACAGCCATGTGTGATAACTGTAATTATACAGTTCAGTGGGGGGTGGGGGGGAGGATCTTGCGCGGCATTTATCATCACTTAGATGTGGGGTCGCATCGTTCCATCTCCGATTGGAGGATGAATGCGTGTGTCAGAGGGAGTGAGACTTGGTGGAGTGTTTAATCCTGTGCAATTTTCATACTCAAATATTATCTTTAATCTTTATTTTATTGTCCCCATCTTGGGTGTGATGATGCACGTCAAGAGTGATGGGGCCCTCTTTTATTTCAGGGAGTGACGCTCGCGGGGGCACCGCAACATGTGGGAGTTTGAGGGTTTTAAATGAGGCATGTGACAATTCGAGTTCAAATAAGCGTGGCCGACTCCTGTGCGGGGTTTAACTTCGGTCACCATCTTCGCTCCCGCTCGTCGTTCCCGCTCATGCTTTACTCCCTCCGCTTGAGTTACGGTCGGCGTATCCGTCACCGAGATGCATGCATGCAGGGTCTCAAATGGATGCGGGACAAAAACAGGGCCCTGTGGCATTCCCGAACACCCCGCGCAAGTCCATTGCAAGGTCACTCACCAAATCAGCGATTCATCTGACAGATAAGGCGGGCGGGGAATATTGACGGGAACACCTGCGAGGGGAGGAACGCAAGGCATGATTATCTTCACACCAAGTTGGTTGTGCGGAGGAGGGGGAAAAAAATTCCAAACATTCTCACTTTTCCCCAAACGGCATGAAATTATGAAGGTGTGTGCGTGTGCAAAGTGGAGAGGGCAAAGAACAAGGATAGTGAAATGTCTGCTAATCTTTGCTCACTTTGATTGTCTAAAAGAAGAATAAGAAGAAAAAAAACATACTCTTTTCATTTTATAAGCGGGCTGCTGTGCCCCTTTGGAGGAAACGAACCGGGTTACCCAGCAGAATCTCATTAAGATCAAAGAGGTAAGTCAGGTGCAATGCAGTTTTAACTTTTGTTGTAACACAAATCAGCAATTAGCTCATTCCTTTGCTTTGGCATCATCTTCCTCCTGGTTTAATTTAACTTACGTAAGAGTCAACCCCCACCCCCAACATCCCGCCACAGCAGACTTTCTTTGTTTGCATGTTTTAGCCATGATAATGTGGGTGAAACTGACCTTGTGAGTGTTCATGCCCTGCAGGGTTTACATGTTTACAAGTGTGTGTTTGCAAGATAGTGGCTGTGATCACTCATCGGATTAAAAATACATGACGGCAGAGAGTTTTTCCTTTTCTGTGAGCAGATGCAGACACACACACACACACACACACACACACACACACACACACACACACACACACACACACACACACACACACACACACACACACACACACACACACACACACACACACACAGAGTATGTTTTCCATCTGCAACAAACTGAGCCAGAGTTACTTTAAAGTGCATGTGTTATGATCGTTACAACCTTCGCCCTTCCAATTCCTATATCCAATCACATGTCAAAGGTTAAGAAAGACGGTAAGAAAGAAAGAAACAAACAAGACTGATAATCCAGAACTCTGACATGAATTTTCTTTAAAGATTAAGAAAGTAGGGCTGCACAGTGGTGCAGTTGGTAGAGCTGTTGCCTTGCAGCAAGAAGGTTCTGGGTTCGATTCCCGGCCCCAGTCTTTCTGCATGGAGTTTGCATGTTCTCCCTGTGCATGTGTGGGTTTTCTCCAGGTACTCCGGTTTCCTCCCACAGTCCAAAAACATGACTGTTAGGTTAATTGGCCTGTCTAAATTGTCCCTAGGTGTGAATGTGTGTGTCCATGGTTGTTTGCCCTGTGTGTCTCTGTGTTGCCCTGCAACAGACTGGCAACCTGTCCAGGGTGAACCCACATCTTGCCCAGAACGTTAGCTGGAGATGGGCACCAGCAGCCCTCACGACCCCACTAAGGGACAAGGGTGTAAAGAAAATGGATGGATTAAGAAAGTATTTTTGAATTTGTATAATTCCCAAACGAGAATATGAGTTTATAAGCCAAACGCATATCTGGCAATGTGTCTTGTAAGAAATGGAAAGCAGCAACTTTAAGATCTAAAAAAAAAAACTGTACCCAAAACACCTTAGAAAAAAACTGCTACTTGATTTTTTTTTTTTAAGAATTTTTTTATGATTGTTGCATAAATTTACAGTTTGTCTTCCATGTGAATTTCGGAGCATGACGATTTTTTTCTGTTTTATTTGTCATTAGATAAATTATATCCTCCATAAAGTAGCCTAATTTGGGAAATTCACCATATTCCACCAGAGTGACACCCAAAAACAGAAGAAAGGAAATATAAAATGAAGATTTGACTCTGGGATCATCCTTCCATGTTTTCTACATCAATTCACTTTGTGCAGGTTCTGCAAGGAAACCTTTTTCCTTTTTCTCCATTAAAAATAGACCACAATGATCGCCGTTGGTTTGTCCTCGTCTGCCATGTTTATTTACACTTGCAAGGTTTTGCAAGATTCGCCTTCTGACTTTTAAATGCTCGTGAGCAAAATCTGTCCGTGTGTGGTCCGACTACACATGACTCACGGTGATCGCTGAGTGGCAAAACTGAGGCGAATGCCTATTGTAATTGCAAGATTTCTTATTATTATCCTGACACTTTACACAGCGTATTGGAGACCTTAATTGTTTTCATAAACTCGTCAAGCTTCACCAAAAACTGACTACCGCAGGAAATTATCGGATTTTAATGGAATCCTAAGTGGGCGTGAAAAAACTGCTCTTCAGCACTAAACTGAGATAGGCCGTCCATCGTAGAGATCTGAAACTTGGTGTGTCGATGCACCAACCCACTGCATGACCAAACCTGGTCTACTCATGATTTCTTTTTATTATTATTGTCACGTCTCTCAAGATTTGAAAGTCTACCGACAATTTTAAAATCTTACCATGTGAACCAGGACTGTGGAAAAACAAAAAAAAACACTTGACGACACAGGAAGGACCTTAGCTCTGATTAGAATCCAGGACCTTTGAGTTGCAAAGCAGCAGTTCCAACAGCAGCTCTACCCTGCAGCATGGAAAACGATTTACTGTCAAATATTATGCAACTGCTGCTTTGAGCGCAACATGCACTCATAAAGGCTACCGTGAGTCTGTGCCAAAGAGGGAATATTGTTTGGTATATCTGTTTTACGGCATTCTCACTGTCGGGGGGTCGTGCATATGGTCACACATTGAAGGAGAAAATGTGGCTTTCGAGGATGCTCATTGGTTGAGACAGAAATCTGTGCTTCTAAGGTCTACATTATGGCCAAGAGCCGTTCCTTCGTGGATTTTTTTTCTCGTCCAGTATTTCCTTTCAGCATCGTTTGTTTACACATCTTAAATGCCATGCTAGAATTATGCACCAACGTGATTAAGATTGGTAGTAAATAAAAACAAAAACAAGAAAAAGTGCAAGATTTAGCTTTGTAAAACATGTGGCCGTCACGGTGCTGTTTTGTTGGTGTGACAAGTGGCAGGATTCGGCACATAAACATCAAGTCGTTGCCTATGATCAAAGAAGCACATTCATTACAGAAACTACACTCATGTCAAGCTCTGCTTTCCTCTGAAAGCTTCGCCTTTCTTTTCCAAACACTGGCGCTGAGTACCCGGGAAATAAAACAAGTTTCAACCATTAACAATTTTTCACACGTGCCTTTCACACGTCGCAGGTGTAACTATTACTTTAACTATTTCCATTTCGGCAACAGTACAGTATGAAGTCTTGGCACCGGAATATCTGAATCGAATTGTAAGTCCTGGGATTAGTTACACCTGTGTTTGGTGTTGGAAAAAATATGGCAGCGGCATATTTTTTTGGCTGGAAAAGTTAATATTAGCTTGGCAAAGCATCACAGCCCCACCATCCACAAGCTTTGATGGGCTTCGCTGTGAGTCAGTGGAAGAGAATCCACAGTTCCCAGATGTGAGCTTTTGGAAATTGGACCCCATCTAGGAGCACATTCATTGGCATATTCTCCATTTACTGAACTGAATCAGAAGCCTCTACAACCAAAGTTATTTATGTGCACATAAAATGTTACATATGTAATGAGTACCCAAAATGCAGGACTTGGCAGCAAAGACAAGGAAAGGAACAAATTTAGCTTTATTTTGAAACTAACCAAACGCACTGCCGCAGCATGTTATTCTAAATTACAAACCCAGAAAAGAAAGGAGTGCAAGGAGGGAGCGGGGGATAAACAAAACTTAGCTTGGCACAACTGAAGTGATCAGCGTCAAGGCTCTCACACTAAACAGAAGAAAAACTACGACAGTATTCTGTATACGGATGGAAGTAAAGACTTAATGTAAAGCAGGTTTAACAATCTGAGACACAAATCAGGTGTGACTCAGTGGCAGGATGTGAAATGGAGTGAATGTATTTTTTTTATTTTTTTTTTACAGAAACCAGGACAAAGTTATCTAGAACAGGGACAAACTAAAGGAAAGACGTAGGCAAGCGGTAATGAATCTAATCCAATGAAATAAAACTAAAGTGTAACAGAACATATGAGCACAGTAATTGTATCCTAACAAGACACAATGAGCGTCTTGTTGCTGAACGCCGTTAGGTCCAGCCACAGGAGGAAACAAGCACATGGGGATAAACATCTCGATATCCCTGGCCAAATAAAAGACATTCATCTTTGCAGGAACCTCAAATCCAAAGTAAAGTGTTGTGACACTACCCCAGCTGAAAAAAAAAGAAAAAAGATTAACCGTCTAGTGTCTTAAACAAGGATGTTGACCCAATATGAAGACCCTGGAGATTAGTTTGTCTTCACAAACATATGGTGAAAACTGAAATGATGGAAAATACACTCTGTCTCAACACGTGGAGAGATGTTTACATAAATAAAGTCCATCATGCTCAGTAACACAACATTTCCGAAAAATAAGCAATAATATCCAAAGCCATCGGTATAAACTGTCAAATAATTCAACTAGCGGCCTTCCTGTTTGTTAATTCAGCCTGGATGGCATCCGATTACATTCCCATACTTTGGTTCCGAGCAGAAACTGGAAGTGCGCGACCAAAACCAGAAGTACAATTTAAGGATGATATTTTCAAGCAAAAACTTACATAAAGCATGAACTGATCATCTAAACAACTTGCAATCATTTTTAATTACATTGAAATATTTATAGATACTTAAACCTATGAACTTATTTAGAGAAATGTCTTAAGGGCAGCACAAGCTGCCTGAACCTCACTTAACTCCTGTGCAAAGAATCAGATTATAGATTCCTCAAGAGGAGATGGTGTCTCTGATTATGTTGACAAGGCAGTTTCCCCTCCTGCCTAATGAAGGAGGCATTGAAGCTGCAGGTCTGAATAAGTGTACCAGTGCTAGTTAACTCCAGATGGAGTTAACTAGCACTCCATCTGGAGTGCTAGTTAACTCCAGATGGAGTTAACTAGCACTGGTAGTTAACTCCAGATGGAATTAACATCTGTTATCTCCAGATGTTAACTCCATCTGGAGTTAACCATCTGCTCCCAGAAGAAACCGCAACCCAACTCACTGGCTAGTTGGATGTGCTGAACCCCAGACTTGTTTGTCAGAATGGTTCACAGTAGGAGGTTGTGTCTGGGCAGAGATACTTACTTTATGAATTAGCTTAAAACAACCTTATTTATGTGTGTTTTGCTCTGTTTTGTTGTGCTTTAATTATTCAGGGCAGAGCCAGCCCATAGGCAAAACGCCCAAAGCTATCAGCACTGCAGGCTGTTTTGGAAAGTTGACTTGCAAAGAGACATTTTACTCCAGTAACTTAAGCTGGTGCCATTTTATACGTTTTTCCTTCCTCGCAAAATAATATGTCTTCAAAGTCTTATTTACAATGTTGTTTCTGGTATCCCAGCCGCTAATGCTAACATGATTGCCACCATTAGTTCTGCCGTGTTTACAGTGTTTTGTTCTAAAGTGGTTGCTAAACAGCATCTCATCTGCTGTCTTACATTGTTGGTAGCTAAACCACTTATTCACCATGTGACATCTGTGAAGGCTAATTATCACAACGTTAAGAATCAATTCCTCAATTGATTCATTCCTAATTTAGTAAATTATTTTGGAGACATTATTTTAAGAATAATGTTGAATTTTCCCTTCTGCTTTGCATTGTGGACTGGTTGTTTAAACACAACTTTCAACTTTTAAAGCTAATTTGTTCCCCATCAATCAAACCTTAGTTCTTAAATGTACATATTCACATCAAGTGATATCGGTGGATTGTAATTTTATTAGTTATTAGTGTTTGAGTGTTTCTTAATCAGTGCTTGTATTTTGGAGAGAACTTGTTGATGTTTATTTTCTACATGTTTAAAGCGTTTTCTGTTCAAAAAACTCCAACATTCAAAGCCTCTCCATCATATTGTTTTATAATACCAGTCTAAAGATTATTAGACTGATTAATATGAGGTTCTTATGTACGGTAGCTAAGTTTAAAGTAACATCCCAACTGTTACATCTTTATACAAAAGAAAATTAGATTTTTGCTCATAGCACATGACCTTTACAGCCAGCCTTCATGTCAGCAGTTAAAAAGAAATTATTAGCGTAAATTCAGCATAACACGTGTAGGTAAGACATGCACATGTTTCTTTAGCTCATAAAGTGAGGAGGGGGCATAAATATACACTTGAGTTCTGTCACAACTGGATAAAAACCAGCCTCCTTCTGCGTGTGTGTGAGCAAGTTAATCTGTGCATGTGCACAAGACACATAACCGGCAAAAATTTCAAGCCAAACCAGAAGGGATCCGACAGGATTCCAGGCCATCTGTCTCTGCCAGAAGAAACGATAGAGGGAGCAGTGATAAATTATTTCTCAGCTTGTGATCTTCGTGGCTGCATTCTTCCCTCTCCACAAGCATATGTGACCCTTGTCATTTTTTCTTTTTTTTTGCAGTGATATACTGCCTTCCTTTTCCTACATGTTTCATCCTCTTCCAAATGCACGGGCTCCTCACCCATGTTCATCTGCGGTCGGATCTGCGCGTCGTGTCGTGTGGCCTTTTCCTCTTTTTTCAGATGCCTCCCAAAGTCCTCCATAAGTAGCAGATGGGTATAGCCGGATTGGGGAGTGCTCCGCGTCTCACATCCAATAACATATGATGATGCGACACCCCAGGGAGAACAAAAGGGAAAGAGTGATCTCATATCTTTTTCCACACAAATCCGCTCCCTTGTTTAGGCTGTGTAAGAGTGGGAAAAGAAAACAGATGCCGAAGCAATTTAATGTGGAGTTAGTTAAGAGTTCGGAATGAGAGTGCTCTGCGGTGGCTGCACCATTAAGTCAGACCCACACTGGTCTCACATTAACAGACTTGTCTCCATAATGCAAATGTGGTGTGCCAGTACAGGCGAAGAAACGGGCCAAACCAACTCTTAAGAGGAAACAAAGCGTGTTTGCTTGGAAGTAAGACAGCAGGTTTAATTAGTCAATCTTATTAACTTTTACTGGAATATGTGCGAGTGATCCTGGATCTGCGTGATGTTAGGTTTTCTGCATGAAATAAAAAAGAAAGAGACAAACGGAGATGAATCATCGGTAAGAAAAAAAAATTATATGGAGAACAGAAAATTATTTCTTAGAATCAGAAACACAAATGTGACAGGAGAAAGAAGAAAGAAGTGAAAATGTACCCATAATTGACACACACAGCTCTGTAAAAATGCTGGGTAGCTAAATGAGATGATAAATAATTTCAAAACGTGTCACACGGATTTAAAAAGCAAATAAATCAGAAAAAAAGCTTCAATCATTTTTAAGCGTTCAGGTTTCTGTATTTCACTCCTCTCGCTTTTCATTTTGACTCTGATTAGCATGATATCAAGCTTAGCTGTCCTGGGTGAGTTTTTCCAAGTTCCACACTTTTCTGTCACTTACGTAAAACTATAATTTCCACAGAGGCGACAAATGATCCATTAGATTTATTCATACAAAGATATCATTCCCAAGAAGGGTTGTGAGGCATTCTACCAATTATCTATTGCAGAAGGAAATCAATTACCAATAGTTCAAGAAAATGTAGAACAGTTAAATGAAATCTTATGGAATGTTGCGTTTTGATGAAATTATACTTGAAGTTTTGGCCCAAAACTTATTTAACATATGAATTGTGATCATGAAAGAAACAAAAGAAATCAGTCATGAACATTAATATCTAAAGGGTTTATTTATTGTGTTTTTTTCCCCCAACAATCTTATATAAAGTCCATCTCAGACGTGAAGTAATGATTTGGTTTCTGCGTTCTCACCTGCTCTAGACTGGAGTTTTTAAGATCAATGTCGACTTTCTCTGGTATTTTTATGATCTTTAAAGTTATACCACCTTGCAACTGAACAACAGTGACAAGATAAATTTATCCTCGACTTCAGGGGCAGTGACAGTAAGTCACTATTTTTGCTGCACATTTCTATGCGTGTTTTTGACCTGAAAAGATTCTGTTTTCCCTGCATTTCAGAGCATTTCATAAATCACACGGATTTGTACGGTTTTGTTTCAACCCATTTAGGCTCTGAAAAATGTTAAAGTGAATTTTGTTTGTTCACACGTTTTCTTTTTTATTGTTTATGCAGGAGTTTGTTTGTTTTTTCTCATCAGTCTCTCAAAGAACACGTTTAAATCATGTCCATGGTCCATTTCCTCCCACAAGACAAAAACAGGAATGCTGGGCTAGTGGTGGTTTTAAATTTAACTTAAACACTCGTCACAAAATTAAGTATTTGTGTTTTGCATTTTAATGCAGATTTGAGCAATTAACCCTGCCGCATCCTGTTTCTAATCCGCCGATATTTACATCTCTGAGGTGACCTCTATCTAAGCGAAGCTGCTATTCTTTTTTTTTTTTTCAAAATAATCAGTGACATAAATGGTGAAAATTAAGCCTAATTCATACCTCATAGTCAGCTTTACTGAGTCAGAGGTTTGACTTTTCAAAGTCTGTGTGACATAACTCAGCTAGGCTAACAATAGCATGACCAGAGCCACATGTTTGTCACAGAGGTCCAAGCGACCCCACACACATAGAGAGGTTATTTAAAGCACTTTAGAGAGGTCATACCACACTTATGCATCAATGTCACAGAGTCAACCCGAGAGCTACTGAAATGCCAAAGCAGTGACCTGACAATGATTACTTAATCCCACGCAGACACTCTGTCTGCGCTGATGAAGATTCACTCAAACCGCCCGGCTTGACGAAATAAGAAAAGTCCCATCATGTTATTATGGGCAGAAGATCTCAGACGGACGTTTCAGACACAATTATAGGTCCAAGTCAGGAAGAACTAAGGAAGTCCGTGAAAACATGTCAAAGCTGCTCGTTCCCAGGGAGGTCGTTATGTCAAACTGATTGGCAAAACTATTCACTTATTTTATTAAATAGACTCATACTGACTCACTGAATCACCTGCACCTACTCCGTACATGCTGTTCTATTCCAATGCAGAACCAGCCATAGGACAGCTGCTGTGCAGATCATGGCCAGACGTCTTGTCTGGTCATTTTGTTCTCGTGTTATTTACATATTGTCGAGGAAGGAAGAAAAAAGGATGGCTACCTGAAAATGAAAGGAAGAAAGAAAGAAGAGAGACATATTTATAACTGCCTGTTTGGCAGTTTGAATAATTAGAAATGATACAGAGTCAAAATATTAAGTGATTACTTAAGGTAGGTGACATTTCTTGCCGGTAATTTAAATTTGACCAAGTATTTATTTATTTACAGAAGTTCCTATCACTTTACGTTCTTCACGTTATAACTTAGAACAGAACCAAAACATAAAGCCCTTACATGCCTCAAAAGACCAAAACAAAAAAAACAAACATGTTTATTAAATCAAATCTCTCACCAACCTCCCTGTTTAATCTAATTTATTTATGTCCTAAGTTGGGAATTCCCAGTATAGCTTTAATTTAAATTCATAAAATATATATTTTTACCTTATAATTTTACAAATGGCTACTGCCCATCAGCAGGCATCTCCATCATATATAATAAATCAGCCCTTTTTCTATAAACAATAAAATGCGCCCAAATTTGACCAAATTTATGTTTTTTTCTAAAGAACTCATCTACTATACTCATAAAACTCTATACTATAGAACTCATCTTCTATAATTCTTTTTGACAATAGTATGCCCAAGTAAATAAATATTTATTGATCTTTTTACTCAATATTTTTCAGGATAAAGCCTAACATAAATAAGTTTGAGGTGAAAGGTAACTGAATTTTTAAAAATATTTTAAATGCATAATCTCACCGCTGACTCGCTGTGTGGCCAAACACACCGGTGGAGTCTACCTTTCATCCATTTCACATTTAATGTTGGTCAGGGACACCCCTGTTATATTTGCTCAGTTGTTTTGAACAGAATTACGTAACTCTGTGTCATACTTTTTTCCATGTCAATGCTGAGCAGAATTTGAAAAAGTTACTGATTTGTTTGTTGATAGAGTGCTTTACTCACTCAAAAAAATAACAGAAAAAAGATCTTAATCAATTAGTGGTAACATCTGATCTGGGCACTGTCTCTCATTTTCCAGCTTTAACCCTCTGCCCCGTCTCCTCTGTGTCCTTGGTGCGTTGGCTTGTCCTCTCCTCCCTGATTTGGCTACCAGTCAGGCACCCACATAAGGTCATTCGATCTTTGATGTGAAGCTGCTTGGCGTTGCCTCTCCAACGTGGGAGCTGCGATTGCAGCCTTTGATCGCACCCTTGATCTGAGTGATGGAGCGGTGCCGTCTGCAGCCAGCCGAATCGCTGGCAGCGGCTCCGCCCACCCTCCCTCGAAACTCCCTCCTTAACGCCGGCACTTGATGTTTGACATCTCTGACAGGTAAATCACAACAGTGACCTCGCAGAGCTTTTCACTGAACTACTCAATCTGCTGTACGCTGTCAAGTCCACATACCTTCGCTCTATGTCTTTCGCCACTGAAATATGATGGTCAAACCCTGCGATCATACCAGTGTTGAAATGGTTTGTTCCCACAGATAAGCAGCTTGACTTGGAAAATTAATAAAGGCAGAGAGCACACATAAATGGGGGAGAGGAGGGTCTGAAGAGTGTGCATGTGGGCATATGTGACTTTCTTTTTACACACAGGCTTACCCGTGTTTAAGAAAAATAAAAATATATAAAAAATAGAAAAACATACACGTTGACTGACAAGGGGAACTTTAATGTGCCGTAACAAGCAGCAAAAAGTGGCCATGTGTATGCAAACGCTATATGTCATCACGTGAACCC